>NC_047670.1:3458045-4108045 GCF_011762505.2 Arvicanthis niloticus
AATTCTCAAATATTTGAGTACCTTTCTTTATTATGCTAATTATTCCCCCCTTTAAACATTGCCTACCAGAAATCTTGTAAGATTTGCTGTTTTCACATAATCCTTTAACTTTTAAATTCTGTGTTCTAGGGTTCATCTAGGTAATTTTTATTGGCAAAAATTTCTATGGGACTGGTCAGTTTCAAAGAGGAGATACAGGCTTGGTCTTTCATATTATTTTAACTTTTGCAATGAGATTTGAACATGTAGTGTAGACTCAGGAGAGAGTCCTATAACCTTTTGCCATTGTGCACATTTTCTTAATATACTTACTTTTTTTTCCTGATCTTACCGTTCCTTTAATTTTTGAGCTGTTACTTCCATGGTTTTAAAAATTGGCCTCAAATCAAGTGAACAGATGTTGGACTTTTTAATAATATGAATCACAAAGGTCTTACATAGATGCTCTGTGTTAAGGAATTACATTATAGTATCCCCTCTATCCTGTCCTGCTCTATGGGCAAGAAGATAATAATAGAAATTTGTAAAGTAAAATTAATCAGAAAATGACAAAGAGACCATTCTTTAACTTAGCAGAGAATTGCCTGTAGCAGAACTATTTTTATTCATATTGTGTCAGCATTTCTTTGAATACTTTAGTGAAAAGGTTTGTAGCTAACACTTTCTTAGCATTAAATTGTGAGAAATGGACTATAAGCAAAAGCATGAAATGTTTTTTGCTTTAGATAAACAAATGGTCATCCCTGTAAACATGCACAGAAGTAACATTCTACATACTGAGCAGGTTGAACTTATGTATTTAGTTTTGTGTGTGTGTGTGTGTGTGCGTGTGTGTGTGTGCACGTGTGTGTGTTTGTGTGTGTGTGTGTGTGTACCAATAATTAAGGAAGAAAGAGGTGATGAGTTTGAAAAAAGAACAAGAAGGTTATATGGGAAGGTTTGATGGATAGAAGGGGAAAGAATAAATGATATGATCACATAATTTTACAAGATAAAAAATTTCAAAATAACACAATAGCTACAAAATGTAACAAAGTAGAAATCAATAAAAAGCTTTGGCTTTGAGAAGCTATATGATATATTAAGTAATTTAGTTAACTGTAAGTTTATTAACATTATCACTTCCAATTATTCACCTAAAATAATTGTGCTTGACTCCTTCAGCCTCTTGTCTTCTCCAATGCAAATCTCCACCTCCTGGGATAAGCACCCTTCAGAAGCATCCTTTATTTCTTATGCCAAAGCTCCTTCTCACTCCTCTGTGTCCCTGCCACTGTCTACTTTCCTCACTGGCTTCCTTTAGTTTTCTTAGAATAAACAAATGTAGGTTGAGGATCACAATTGTTATGTTGTAGTGACATTGCCTTTTGGTAAAATAAATCTGTTTTCTAATGTTATGAATGCACATTAAACATTTTTAAAAGGAAGAAACTCTGGTATTAATCATTTCCTATTTGCTTTTTAAGCAAATATAGTATAATATTATTGATATTTCTTTGAACAATCACAATAATGAACAAGGTTAACAATATATATTAATCTCATAAGCATTTTTTTTAAGAGAACTACTATTTTTCTTCCTTCATGTGGCCAAAGGAGTTGAGGAATGAGAGAGGTCCAGTCCATGTCACTGGTTGTGCTGTGTTTGCTGAAGAAGCCATTGTCTAACATTTTAATAGGAGTATTCACATCAACTATTAGCAAAGCTTTTCCATTGCTGGTGGATTGCAAACTTGTACAACCACTCTGGAAATCTGTCATTTTCTCAGAAAATTGGAAGTAGTTTTGTGTGAAGTCCCAGCTATACCACTCCAGGGCATATACCCAAAAGATGCTCCACCAAACCACAAGGATATGTCCATAGCAGCCTTACTCATAATATCCAGAAACTGACAACAACCTAGATGTTCCTCAGCCAAAGAATAGATACAGAATATGTGCTTCATTTACACAATAGAATACTATTCAGCTATTAAAAACAAAAATATCATGAATTTTCCAGGCAAATTAATGGAAGTACAAAATATTATCTTGATTGAGGTAACCCAGACCCAAAAGTATATACATAAGAGGAGCCTAGCATGGCTGCCCTCTGAGAGGCTCTACCCACCAGCAGAATGAGACAGATACAAATACTCATAGCCAAGAATTGGACAGAGGTTAGGGTCCCCTATAGAAGAATTAGGGGAAGGATTGAAGAAACTGAAGGGGATGGCAACCCCATAGGAAGACCAAAAGTGCCAAATAACCTGGACCTCTGGGAGCTCCCAGAGAGTGAGCTACCAACCAAAGAGCATACATGGTCAGTTCAAGAACCTAGCGTATATGTGGACGAGGGCTGCCTTGATTGGCTTCAGTGGAAGAGGATGTGCTTAATCTTATAGAAACTTGATGCCTCAGCATGTGGACATATTGGAATAGAGGGTATCCTCTCAGAGTCAAAGAGTAGGGACTTGGGGAGAAGAACTGAGAGGGAAGACCGGGAAGGGGAACCACATTTGGCAGATAAATAAATAAAATAATGAATTAATAATTTAAAAATCTACAGGTAAATCTTTAAGTGCACTATCAATAAAGTGCATGTTCAAAATCTGTTCTAATACAAAAAATGACAGCATTCCTAAAGGCATGTTCTAAAGACTCATTAGAGGTGGGGGGGGGGCAAGACTTGGGAGGAAGAGAGAAGGCGAAGGGGAAAAGGGGGAGCAGGATCATGGATGAGAGGAGACAGGGATGATTTACAGAGGGTCAGGAATTTGAACAGAGGTGAGTAGCAATGGGGGATGAGAAATGGGGGTCGGGGAGAGCCACTAGCAAGTTCCAGATGCCAGTAAAGCATGAGGCTCCCGGGACCAAACAGAGATGAGACTAGTTGAAATTCCCAACAAAGAGGAGGGAGAACCTATAGAAAGCATATCCAGAGATTAGGCAAGGCCCTTGGTTGGGGGATGGGGCACATACTCATCTCCAAATTTTTAACCCAGAATTGCTCCTGTCTGAAGGAAATACGGGGAAACAGTGTGGAGCAGAAACTGAAGGAAATGGTATCCAGAGACTGCCCCATCTGGGATCCATCAGAGGCCAAGTAGTACTTGCTGTCTCCTGAGAGGCTCTGCCAGAGCCTGACAAATACAAGCATTGGACTTAGCAAGGGGTCCCCAATGAAGGAATTAGAGAAAGAATTGAAGAAGCTGAAGGGATTTGCAACCCAATAGGAATAACAACAATATCAATCAACCAGAACCCCCAGAGCTCCCACCAACCAAAGAGTACACATGGAGGGATCAAAGGCTCCAGCTGCTATGTAGCAGAGAATGGCATCATCTGACATCAATAAGAGGAGAGGCCCTTGGTTCTGTGAAGACTCCATTCCCCAGTGTAGGAGAATGCCAAGGCAGGGAGGTAGGAACACTCTCATAGAAGCAGGGGGACGGTGGATAAGATGTGGGGTTCGGGGGAGGGGGAAACCAGGAGGGAAAGAGGATAACATTTGAAATGTAAACACATAAAATATCCAATAACAAAAGAACCTTGGTGTGAGAGAATTTAGTTTTAAGTACTTAGATGTAATTAATTTTAAATCTAGACACTTGTTTAGGTATTTTCTCTTATCGTTTTTTTTTTTTTTTTTCAACTATGTGTCAGTAATCTGTAGGCACAGGAGCACTAAAATAGGACCAAACTGAATGGAACTTCTACACAGACCTTCCTGCCTCCCCCTAAAAACAACAAGCAACCAACCAAATAGAAACAACTTTGGAAATAAAAAAGGTATGCCTGCCATTGCTGGGTTCCTGTCTAGTTTAGGATCAAGATATGCTGTAAATATGTAATGATAAGAAAAGGTACTTCTCTTTCATCTTCATGCTCCACCTTGGAAGCAAAAGGGCTTCCTTCCAGGTGAGAAAACCTCACTGAAAATGAGGAATGGAAAGAAGCTTTTTCACAGCTGAAGATATCCGCAGAGAGAACTAAACAGAGAGGGTGTGTATTGTCCTTGACATTGTCAAAGGAGAAACAAAATAAATATAACAATCAAAAGCTAGATAATGAACTCAGCGAGCTGAAGAAGCCAACAAGCTAGGGATGTCCATGACTCATTTTCTCCATACTGACTTCGTTTCAGCAATGAATTAGAACCTAACTTCCATAATTTTAATTTATATTGTCAAGATTTCATAAGGCATACTGTGACTTCTAAGGTTTTTTTCCCATGAGATGTTCCTGAACCATTATGAATGACAACAACATCTATGCCAATGGAATGAAAAATAAATCACCATGGGTATTTTGCAATAGTCAATTTGCTTAGACAAGCTCTAAGTTTGATCATGAAAATAACGTTCCCCACATTCATGACTCAGTACCAGTGAGGATGGCCTGAAAACAATGATTCTGGTACCTAAACGCTATCATTTTCCAATCTTAAGAAGTACTAAATTTTTCTTCATGGTACCTTGATTACTACAGTCTTCTTGGATGCAAAAAGACCTGTGTGGTTCCCACAATGTTTGAAAATGGTACTTAATTACCTCTTCAAAACTAATGAGATGAAACCTTTTGTGCTATCCATCTTTCAGGCAGTGTTCTCTCTACTTCAGAAGGCTGCCACTATTTGATTGAAAATTGCATTTGTTTAGCTTTGATGAGCATTCCTTTGTTCCGTGCTGTATTTGTTAATTTTTGCCCAAACCATAGTGGAAAGGCCTGTCTGCTGTATAAGCAGAAGCAAAAGAGTCAAATAATAATTGTCATTTACCAATTATTTAGCATTAATTGGAACTCAGCACGCGGGAAAACTTGCTTCCTAGGGGAGAGTCATAATTTCAGAGGACCATAGAAACTTGCAATGTACACAAAACATTTGAAGGAGCAATTTATTAAAAATTACAGTATTTTCCCTGAAGAATGGATGAGCTATTCTTGGTTAGGACTGAGTCCAATATTTTGAAATATTCAGAAATGATTAATTATGTTTCATTTACAAATGGATTCTAATGGGAAACTTTTTTATATCAAAGGCAGTTTTAATGAATTGCCTGTCTCTATGAATTCATGTTCATAGAGAATCATTTATTTTTCCTCCCATTAAAGACGTTACATCTGAGCTTTCCATGCCTATCATGTCTCTCCTATTTCTTCTGTCTTATTCCTGTGATCATTCCCTTTTTGCCTACACTAGAAACCTTGGGCATCTCTCTCTCCCTTCTCACAGCTCACTTCCAATCAGTCATTCAATGTCTTGTCTGCAGAATAAAAGCCTAATATTGATATCATGCATAGAGATATTTACAGGCTCTATCAGTATAATGCTCCTCTTCCCCTCCAAGTTAGTTATGCCAGCTCTCACTATGAGATACTCTTCTGTCTACTCTGTGTTTTAACCCCTTCATATTTTTCTTTGTTCATTATGCCTTTATTTTTGTATGAAGTCTTTACTTGTTTAGAAGCCAGCTCAAGCACCTGCTAATCCCTATAACTTCTAGAGACCATACTTCCTTCCACTTAGGCAGAATCAGAAATGAGATGGAATGCTCTTCCTGAATTTATCTTCTTCCTGAAGCACATACAGGCATCTGGTTTGCCTTCATCTATTTCTGCATCTAATTCATGAACAGTTCAGTCAGATTACTTTAACTCTCACAATTTATTTTTTCGGTCTACTGTGTACACCATGTAAATTAAACATAGAGTAACTAATGAAGGTTGTATAACTAAATTGAAAACTCCTCAGAACATAAGGTGCAAAGCATCACTGTGTCGGTGGGAATTCAGCAAGGAAAGCAGAATGTGGCCAATGATAGTGACAAAGCAGGTGTGGGGGTGGTGAAGAAGGTCCTGCCATGGATCAAGCACAGATCCTGATGAAGCATCCTTACAGTGATACAGCAGTTTAAAGCCTAAGGTAAATGAGAAACTTCTTTTTTTTTTTTTTTTTTTTTTTTGGTTTTTCGAGACAGGGTTTCTCTGTGTAGTCCTGGCTGCCCTAGAACTCACTCTGTAGACCAGGCTGGCCTCGAACTCAGAAATCCACCTGCCTCTGCCTCCCAAGTGCTGGGATTAAAGGCGTGCGCCACCACCTCCCGGCTGAGAAACTTCTTTTAAATATACACATAACACACTTTTACCCTATTATGCTGTCTTTTTACTCTGTAGTTTTATGTTTCTGTACCATGAGTCCTTTGACCCCTGTAAGCATAATAAGTAAGTCCTCTGTGTCTGTATTAAAGTATGTGCATTAATAGATGGATGAATAAGAGCTATGCCACTTTATGGAGTTGAAAGAAATAGATTCAACCTTCCAACACTAGGAAGTACAGATTGTGTCATTTCCAAGCAAACCTTGCCTGTTCCCTATGGAGCATCTAATTTCACTTCAGCTACAGAATTCTTTATGATCAAGCAAATTACAATTTAGATTCAAGTGTGTTATTCCAGCTAGTTGGAAGACTGAGGCAGGAGAATCAAAAATTCAATGCCTGCAGTGTGTGTTGTGATGTGAGTTCAAGGCCAGCTTGGATATCAATTTACAGTTAGTTGTCTCTAAAATAAAATAAAATAAAATAAAACAGTGAAAGTGATATAGCTAATTGGTACAGCATGTGAAAGTCCTTGAGTGCATTGTCAGAGTGGAATTACAAAGAAAGGTGGGAAGGAAAGGTGGAAACCAGTTTGTTAGATAACTTGAAGCTTAGATCTTACTATTGCTCAAGTAGATGCCAACTTTATTGCTCTTATGATGTATCTGGTATGCAGTCTTTGTTCTTTCACCTGGTGGCATGGTATCCACAGGTAGAGACATGTTTGATTATTGGTGTTGGTGACTCAGAAAGCACTCATTTGTATAATATACTTTCATCAAGGTGCTAGCAGTTAAATGAATGTTAAAAGCTGTGACAAGGTTAACAGACATAGAAGCTGAACAGCACCTCAGTTACTAATCTGGGTACCTTGCATTGAAAAGAGTTCTTTTCAAAACTTAGATATTTTATTTATACAGCAAGGCATATAATCTTAGCCTGATAGATTTGTGTGGTAAATAGGTGAATAATGACTGCAGAATCATTTTTCCTATAAAAGTAAAGTAATATTACATTTATGTAAGAATGAAAAATATATAAAAAGGGCTGTTCTTTCTCAGCTGCACAGTCATTCCTTTTTGTATTCTTTGTTTCTGTCAATTTGCATCTACCTCAACTTTAATTTTCTTTAACAGATAAAAATAAGACAAATGAATATTTCCCCACTGATGTATCTATATACAGTACAGCATATTTAAACAAAACATGTTTCCACTTCTTTTGCATTTATAATTCAATTTAATGTGGTAGTATAAAAATACAGAAAGACGTTAGTGTTTTGTCATGAGCTTTCATCTTCATAAGAAAATCAAAACAAACAATCCCAGAACAGAGAAAATATAAAAATTAACAGCGTTATACAGACACAAGTAACCTTGATGAGGGAAGAAAGAAGAAAAACCTTGCCAGCTTGCTTCGTTAATAATTGAGTACATGACTTTAAAGATTCTGTATTAGCATCAACTAAATTTGCATGCAATCATAATGAAACTAACCATAAAATTATTTGGTGTTGCTTAGCTTTGCCTCAAACAAGGTGCAAAATGAGCCATTGGGGGTGGGGTGATAATTTAATCCCTGCATATTCCTGTCACTGAAAAGTATTTTATGGTCAATTATCAGGATTTATTCTTCTTGCTGTCTGTTTTGTATACAATATTTTATTTAGGTTGAATACATTTTGTACTTATTTTCAGATTGAGTACATTGAGGCATTCAAAAATAAGAAGATCAATACATTTCATATTTTTTCATAATAACTTGAACTCTCTGATGGCTATGTACTGTATACACTAGGGAACATCAATGTAAATAGGACCTTACAAGAGATCTGCTTATAATCGTTAAGTTTGGGAAAGGCAACTGGATGTCTGCTATTTGTTCAGAGAATAAAGACAAGATCAACATGGGCTTTTTCATAAGCACTCTTTTTACTATTCCTTATCAGAACACAGTCCATCTGATCACATATTGCTTAAGTTCCTGCTAACCAAATGATATCAGTAAAAGAGGAAAGCTTGCTCAATACTTCTCTTACCTCTTTTGCTGTAGATCTGACTGAATGATGAAACATATTTGGGAGAGTAACAATAAATCAGATGATAAAGATCTCAATAGTCTGGAACAACTTGCTAAATCTAACTAAAGTGAATTTTACAGAGACAGATGCAAAGTCAGCACTTAAAGTTACAAAATAAAAGTGCAAAAACTCATGGAGTGGGGCATATGGCTTCTCTGTACAATGGATTTTCTCTTTGTTTTGTTTTCCAAAAGTAGTTGTTAAAAAAACAACAACCAATCAAACAGTCAAGGAAACAATAAACCTTGAATGTTCTAAGAAGTTGCTTCTGTCTTCTTTTCTAGATCAATCACATTTTACACTTAATAAACATGCACACAAAGAAATTCAGGTCAAAATTGTATCTACATTGAAAATAGGTATAGCCACTGATAAACTGATATAAAAACAGATAAAATAGAATAAAAATTGTAACTATCAACATTGGACACTGTGGTGGTTTGAATGAAAATGGCTCCTACAGGCTCAGAGGGAGTTGCAATATTTGAAAGGATTAGGAGGTACACCCTTGTAGTAGGTGTGATCTTGCTGAAGGAAGTGTCTCACTGAGGGAGGGCTTTAAAGTTTCAAATGTCTAGCCAGGACAAGTGTTTCTCTCTCTTCCTACTGCCTGCTGATCCAGATGTAGAACTCACAGCTCCTTCCCAGAACCATGTCTGTCTGTGTGCCAGCATGCTTTCCATATGATGATAATGAACTAAACCTCAGAATCTGTAAGCTAGCCTCAATTAAATATTTTTCTTAATAAGAGTTGCTGTGGTCAGGGTGTCTCTACCAATAAAATCCCCAAGACAGACACTAAAGGAATTGGATTGTCTCAATAGGAACTATATTTGTCATATGTATGAGATCATATGTACAAGAAGATCATAGGCAGTATAACAAAATAGGCTGAATTAATTTATAAGCAGAGTAAAGATGATATATGATGTCTGCTGATATAAGGTTGATTGACTACTGGTATGATACTCAACCTGATAAAAATTACTAAGAAATGTAACCTCAAGTTCTTGATGTATCATAGAGGACTGAAATCAAAGCATACCAAGTGGCATGAAGATACCACAGTACTTGGCATGTGGGAGATGGTCAGCAGTGAAGATCATTCATGGTCCTGGCAACAGAACTCATGTTCTCTAGAACATGTATTGAACAATGTGTCCCGTCTAATGGAATGATTACTGTTGCAGTTGGATAAGCTCATGTGTTTAAGCCTTTGTTCCTAGCTAGTGGTACTTTTGAGATGGGGTTGGGTTATGAGAATATGGACATCATAAATGCATTAATCTACTGAGTTCATGCCAAGTGGCCCATTAGCATGCATGTCTGAGTAGAGGAAGTAAGTTACTGAAGCTGTACTTCGATGCCTTTGTTGTCACCTGTTTCCTGTATGTCACCAAGTAGGCAGCTTTGTTCTTCTCTGACCTTTCTCAAAAGCAAACTCTCTCATGATTCACCCAGAAACAGCACAGCCAATGGTGTACTAAAATATTCAAAGCATGGGATGAAATAAAATATGTCTTCTTTTAAGTTGTTTCTCTAAAATATTTTTGTTGCAACAGGAGAATATGGTTGGCAGGTGTATATATAAGAATATTAAGCATCTGTCATGCCTTCAAATTTTTAAGTGTGTGTGTATGTGTGTGCATGTGTGTGTGTTTGACTACTGGAATATGAGTAAAGATTGTTTTTAATTAGTTAATTGCTTATGTAACATATTGTTTCATAAAGTGGAAAATTTTTCATATATGTAATGAGATGGTATTTCTTACTTACCTGTAAAGTGCAGACAGGGGCCTCTTACTTCCAGGCTTTGGTCTGTATGGTTTGGGTTCCCCTGCCATGTTGATATCTGAAAATATAAAATAGCATTATTTAAAGTGGCTATTGATAAACAATTTGTAAACATTATATCTTGGATTTTATTTACTTATTTAAAACCTTTTAAAATTTTATTTATCAATTAATTTATATTATGCATCTAATGTGATGTTTTGTATGTGGTGCTTGTATGTGTTAGTCTGCACATGAGCACACATACAGGAATACATGTGTGAACATACAAAGAAACTCTGGATGTACATCTTGTGTTTTCCCTTGATTTCACCTTTATATTTTGAGGCAGGGTCTCATACTGAACATGAAGCTCCTCAGTTAGGCAAGGCTCTTTGGCTAATCTTATTACCTGTAAGAGTATCTCACTGAACACAAATTTCATTAACTGTGTCTCCACCTCTGCCTCATTCATGCTGGAATTATGTCTACCTCCCCAAGTCCCTTTATGTAGGTTCTATGGATTCAAACTCATGTTCATGTTTGTGTGGTAGCTAAGAATTTTCTTCATTCTTTCTTACACACATCTTGTATACTAGTTACTTTAAAATATATGGAAAGTCCTTTATATGAGGTACCTTGTGAGAATTTTCATACATACAAAAAGGTTAGATTTTTGTGCTTCTGGATTTTATATCCTATTAGGAAAATATAGACATGAAGAATGAATTACATATATACATGGTAGAATATGATTATTGTGGAAAAAGTGTAAAAAAATGAAAGAAGAATCAAGATGTATGAAAACAAAGATAATGAGAAACAATCTGATTTTTAGGTTCTTAGAGACTTCTCAGCAATCATAAACATTCATATGGGATACAGCTTTGTTCCTAAAAAGAAGTTATTAATTTCTAACATTATAATATCATAATGCTTACAAAATTTATTGAGAAAACAAAATAATAACATGAAACTTTAATGAATGTATATTTTGGACAGTCATATCCTGGCTTCATAAACTGGAAATAAGATCAAGAGTCTGAGATTTATAGGATTCCTGAGGACATGACAGTCTACACATACACACAGTGGCCAACTGTGAGCTTAAAAGAAATGTTAAAATTTTAAGAAATTAGGAATTTGGGATTTAGAGACAGTTTTCTGTAGCTCGGGTTGTCTTCAAATTCATGGTACCCTACCTATATCAGCCTCCAGCATTCCCTATATTGCATTACTCTAATAAATATTTCAATGAATAGTATTGCAACAGTTTCCTACTTAAAAGACCGATTATAAAATTGAATCCCTACTATGATTTTTACTGTGATAAAACTATTTTTAAAATATGAAAGGTAAGATATGTAAAATTTAAGTGGTTTAGAAATGAGAATGTATTTGTTAGCTCAGAATATAAAATTATGATCTTAAACCAGACATAAAAATCATTGACCTTAAAATATAACATTTATAAATTCTATCACATTAAGTTAGAATTTCTTCTCATGGAAAGTCACATAAAGACAGAAAAAAAAGTCCCTGACAAAGAATTTGTGTCAATATATGACTATGTCTTTTCATCACAAGAAAACTGAGTTAAAACAACAAAAACAAACTTAGCCAATACAAAAACTGTCAGGAGCCATAATGGGAGAAGCTAATAATGAGCAGATGATCATCCTGAAATGCTTGCCTCAGATTATTATATAATCTGTGACGAGTGTGCCCCATTAGCAAGGCTGTGGTGGACGTGATTTTAGGAAAGATTCCTGCTATTAATATGCTTTTCCCATTATTATTATTATTAGACATATGCAACTATCACTAGGCAATAGCACACCCCTTTGTAGCAGATCTCTGCAAATCCACGAAGATATACTGACTTGTAGTGACACTATATAGGCAAATAGATGACTTCTTAAGTCTTAATGATGATCCTATAAGAATTCCTAAAATTATATCAATGATTACTAAGCTCTTTTATATTGGGACTGCTATTAAGTCCCTCAGGCATAGTCGAAACTGCAAAGAGAACTCTGCCAGTCTCCCAGTGTTATCAGTTAATTGCCCCTAGACCTTCTCCTGCTTAGAGCACAATCCAAGAGGTCATAAAACAATTAACCTAGGTTACTAGAGGGAATCCACAATTTATTATAGGTACCAGGACAGAAGAGAAAATGTTGCCTGGGTTTATCTATACAAAACTTCACTAATTTCTTAAGTTATAGTTTCAAACTTTCTGTGAACCTGTGGAGCTAGACAGGTGATGAATGTCTAGTTAGATAATTACTCCTAATAGATATTCATGTAAACATAATGTGTTGTAAACTTTTATTTCAATTTATGATTTGAATTTTGGTATAAACTTGTGATGAACTTTGTAACGTGATCATGTACTCTGAATGGTGTATAAATACTTAAGACAAAGACAAAGGAGATAGTTAGAATAGAGTTAGAATAGAGTTAGAATAGAGTTAGAATAAAGTGAGTTAGAATAGTGAGTTAGTTAGTCAGTGTGTGTGTGTGTGTGAGTGAGTGAGTGAGTGAGTGAGTGAGTGAGTCAGTCAGTCAGTCAGTCAGTCAGTCAGTCAGGAGCCCTTCATCTTTTCCTTTCCTTTTCCTCCTGCCTAGAATTTTTCTCCCTTAGAATTTTTACTTTGTTAAAATCTTTTCTTCTTCCGCACTCAGGACTTTTCACCTTTCCCTTCAGATAGCTTCATAGGATACCTTTTACACTTAAGTAAATCTATAGCAACTTTTTAAAGTGTCTTTTCTTCTTGTGACCTCAGATTAGCAGATGTAAGTTAGAGCCCAGCAGTTCCTGCTGAGATAGAACAAAGGCCACATTGCCTAATCCTCTGCCATTAGGCTGCAGGTGTTAATCACCCTAGCTTGCAATCTCTTACCCTCAGAAGAAGTTTTTAGGATAGCACAAGGCTATTTACTTAACCCCTTGCTGGTCTTAGGGCTGGGATGCAAGTGCCAGTTTCTGGCCACATGATCGATGACTGCAGATCAGCTACAGTAGCATAGGGGCTGCCTCAAGAAGAACTGGATGGAGGAGGAGAAGAAAGAAGAAACACCTGCATTCTCTTCCCCCTTCACCCCAACCAGGGGGTAGCCCCCCGGGCAAAAAACAACTAGTAACTCCACTTTACAGAAGATGTGGTAAGTAAATGTGGTGGTTTGAATATGGTTGGCCCAGAGAGTGGCACTATTTGGAGGTGTGGCCTTGTGGGAGTAGGTATAGCTTTGTTGGAGGAAATGTGTCACTGTAGTTGTGGGCTTTAAGACCCTTGTTCTAGCTACCTGCAAGCCAGTTTTCTGTCTGCATTTGGATGAAGATTTTGCACGTTCAGCTCTTCCTGCACCATGTCTGCCTGAATGCTGCAATGCTCCTGCCTTAATGATGACGGACTGAATCACTGAACTGTAAAATAGCCCCAATTAAGTGTTGTCCTTTTAAGAGTTGCGTTGGTCATGGTGTTTGTTCACAGAAGTAAAACAGTAAGTAAGACAATACACAAATGAAAATTTCTCATTTTCATCAGTAAAAAGAAATCTAAGTTAAACCAATCTAAATATTGTAATGCATCTGGAATGCAATATACTGTAGGTATAAGTATAAGTTAGTCCATATATTATGGAAATATTTTTCCAGTATTAAATAAAGAATAATGTTTAAAATTAAATCATGTGTGAGGACTGTGGTCCTGAAGAAATTATTGCATATGTGTAACACATGACTTGGGAAATTGTGTTCAATTAGATACACTTACAGATAAGATAAATATCTAAAGTCATAATCTATGTCAAAACATAAAGAGAAATTGGGAGAAAACTAGAGTTACAAACAAGAACATGGTTCTGGTAATGACCCTTAGAATCACAGCAATGAACAAATTCATGTCACTGAAAATATCAATGTTTTATTTAAATTAAGAGGCAAATTGAAGGACTAAGTAGGAATAACTTGTATACAATTAGATAAACAAGCAGAATTTAAAGGTAAACAATTAATTCAACTGAGGATTACCTTTAAAAAGGTATGTTTGGAATGACATGAAGAACTTGGAGATTAAATCATAGATAAAACATAGACTAACACAGTTTATTCTTAGTAACAATCATTTTATATATTTTATGGTAGGTAGTAAATAACAAATAATTAAAAAGAAGATAAGATAACAGGGTCAATATATATGTCGTTACACACCCACTTCAGAATTATCAGGGTTTGATAAACAAGTAGATTTGACAAAGACAGGGAGCTGATGTACAAGTAGATGACTGGAGAGAAAAATATATTTGGGGTGGACTATTGAGAATGAGAAAACCAGTAAACACTCCAGTTAAAACTTCAGATTTGATTACATGAGTGATATACATACATTCATACATACATACATACATACATACATACATGTGTGTGTGTCTGTCTTTCTTAGACAAAAATTAATCAAATAAGCAGTGACTCTTTTTTGATCTAGAATTAAGTACAGTGAGTACTGAGGCTGTTTATACTTTTTCATATTGATATGAAAAAATATAAAGCTGGAAAGATTATAAGTGAAGATTTTGACAATGGCAGAGGCTACTTGTCTGTGAAAATATAATAACATTTGTTGTTTCTTTGTACTTTGGATATTATGACTTACAAAATAAAAGTGTGAAATTTTCCTTATATATAAATAAAAATATGAGACAAGGCTGTCAATGAAAAATACTGTCAGCATCTTCATTTTTTTTAATAATATGCCATCAGTGGTTGTAAAAATAGTTGACAACTTGTTAATACTAGAGAAAGCCTTTCATGACAGACCGTTAAATCTGTATTTTCAGAATATTAGCTTCCCATCAAAGGTATTAAAAGTGGACAAGAGGGACTGGACAGTTGGCTCTGAGTAGTTGTGATTTTTGCAGAGGTCCCAGGTTTGATTCCTAGACCTCACATGGAAGCTCATAACCATCTGTAACTTCAGCCCTCAGGGATCTGATGTCCTCTTCTGATTTTCATGGGCCTAAAGTAGGCATTTAATATGAATACAATATGCCTGCAAAGCACCCATATCCATAAGACTATAAAATAATATTTTTAAATATTAAAATATTATATATGAGTCTTTAGTTTCTTCTCAGTTCAAACTAGAACTTAAATGCAAAATTTTCCTATGAACACATGAATTTATACTTAAATATGCAAATGTGTACATGTGTTTGCAGTGCCCCATTGACCTCCACCCAAAGTCTGAGTTTATTAGACAGAGAATAGCATCTCAGCTAATCATTATGAAGAAAAAGCCTTGGTAGAGGATGAACAATCCATTCCACTCTTGAAATAATCTGTATAGTTAAAGATTAAATGATTTTATAAGAACAAGCAAGCTTTGTGAGAGACCAAAGCTCACATTCTTATGTATCAAGAGCTATTGTCTTGAAAGGGCCGTACAAAGGGGCAAATAGCATCTTAATATTGTTGCAGAGACTTCCTGTTTGCCCTGGCAATGTGCAACTTACACATAGGCAGGGTGAATGAAAGGCTAATTAAACTTCAATTTCTATCCACTCTGCTAAGAAAATGACTTTGGACTAAAATATCTAAACAGAGAAAATATAAGAGTTCATTTGTAGGCTCCTGAGTTGAAGTTTCTTCCTTCTAATATTTAGAGTGGTTCCCAGCATTTCAGGCATCTTAACAATGAGACACTGTCATAATCAGAGTTCGTGTTTTAGAGCCACACATTTGAGTCTAACATACACTTTTATTTAAAAAGTAAAGCCACACGAAATTTTTGTTCGAGTTTGTGATTTTGTGTTAGGCTGCATTTGTTATAAGTACCTTCTGAATGGGCTGTGTGTTAAATGATTATCAACAAATTGTTTTGGTATATCCTCCAATTCCCAGTTCATCATTTTAATTATTGAGTATAAGTACATAAATAATAATTACTGTGGCATAGCCTGATTTCTAGTTACTGAAATCACATTTTCATGAAAAGTACTAGTAAAATCAGGTAAACTTCTGTGTGTGTTGATGAAGCCAGTGTGGGTTCACATCACTCCTGTTGATATCAATTCCCTCCATCCCTCACAACCATAGAGAAAGAAGAAGCAGAAGACAGCTTGAGCTTTGAGGCTTGAATCATGTTTTGATGATGCAATTATATATGTTGCCACATTAATTAGTCAATTTAAAATAGGTTAAAAGAGCTATATTTTATGTTTTCCTGGATAACTGCCTACCTATTAATAGATAAAACCCTGAAAAAACAGGAAACATATTCACTCATGTTTAACTCAAATATTCTAATGTACATGTAGGATCTAGAATATTTTGAACAATATTCTTATTGACATTTGGTATTACATACCTCTCTCACATTCCTGGTTTGTAAGATATCTTGACAAATTTAGACTTATTTATTTGCCAAGAACTCAGTTTGAAACATCTTGATTTTAAAGGTTAATGGTAATCTTTTACAATACATGTTATTTTGACTGCTGTAGTAAAATGACAACTTCTACTACTCTTACCACTTTTTATATATTTAACCTTGATGTAGGAGACATACCTAATATAAAAGGACATTGAAATTGCTGATGGTGTTTTCTAAATTAACAACAGTGTTTTTCTTGGGAGTTACTTAAAAAGAAAATCTTTATTCTGAGAGTTATTTGCCCCTCTTTCCCAGGTTTAAATAGATACCTAAATAATTCAGCTATGTCATAGAGACTGCCAAGAGTAGTCATTCAGAGTATTTTATTGTTCACGTTTAGAAGATTTAAGGACTCGTTACCATGCAGTTAAATGAAAACTCAGGAGATAAAGAAAACAGTCTGTTATGTTTGACAAGAAAATGATATAACTATATAGTACTCAAGTATGAGCTTTGTACTATTAAAAAGCCTTTCTTTTCAGTCATTATTAGTTTTGATCCTGAAATACTATAAAAGTAATAGAGCAAGAATGATTACTTGCCTTTTATATAGAGAGATATTTTAGATATTGAGATATCAATATCATTAGCTTTGTTTGCTATAATCATCTTTATAACTGAGCACACCCCACGCTAAAAGTATTCGACCATCAGAAAGAGACACACAATGTCCCTGCAGAGATAAATGACTATCTTAGGGTTAGCCTTGAAAGGGACTGCACTAGACTTACTGAATTACCATTTTCTTACTGCATCTTATTTCTCTTTACCAGGTTTTGGAAGTCATGCTTTCTAGACCACTAAAACCCAGTACCTGTGTGGAAAGCAGCCTTTGAGTTGAGGAGTCTGGTGCTTAGGATGGGTGAGGGTATGGTGAAGGGGGGACTGCAGGGAGACATGGGCAGCACCTCTGTGAGAAGTACTCTGGCTTCTGCATAGTGCTATCTGACACTTCCTAGCCAGGCAAGTTTATGACCTTAAGGTTCTTAAGCTGAGCTGCACAGAAGTGCTCATTATTCATAGAAAAATATGCACTGTTCTTGCAAATGCTAGGTACAGTTAGCCAGTGTTTTAAAATTTCAAGCATTTAAAGCCAAAAGCTGAAACCAAAAAACAATTTTATATTGCAAAAGTAAATGGCATCCTAATCTTGTTTTTCCATTTCTAGAATCAAAGCCAGTTTTAACACTTGAAATATGTCCTTAATAGTATGTTAAAATATTCACAGTTATGACAATGAAACTGTAGTCTAATTTTACTGGGCAGCCACTGAATTGTGACCACTTTAATGAGCCTATGGACCTAGTTTCATAAATTAGTTCTGACACAGCACTATGGCACATTGGCCTCTGGTTATTAGAATGCTAATGTGCAGATCACTGGCTGGCCAGACAACCATTTGTTACCAGAGCATAGACTGTGCCTGTGGGGTCTGTCTGCAAGGACAAATAAAAGTGGAAACTTGAACTTCTTACTAATCACCTGGTAAGCCTAATCCTTGTGTTTTACTATTCAGATTTAAACTGATTTCTTTCCCATGAGAAATTAATGTGAAACAAACATAATTAAAAAATACTTACTTCCAGCCTTTTGATAGTTATTATTTTTTCTAAAGTTTTCATTAAGAATTTGTTTATAGCTTGTTTTTCATTAATTAATTTGTTCACTTAGTTTACATACCTACCACCCTTACAATCCTTCCCTCTTAAGAAAACAGAACTCTCATCAGTAGCCTCCTACCATATCAAGTTGCAGCAGAACTACACACATCTTTTCCTGTTGAGACTAGAAAAAGCAGCTCAATTAGGGGAAACAGATCCAAAGGCAGGCAACAGAGTCAACAGCATCCCCTCTTCCTGCTTTTAGGGGTCCCACATAAAAACCAAGCTGCATTTCTGTTCCTTATGTGCAGAGGACCTACATCAGTTCCATGCGTGATTTCGCCTTAGAAGTTCAGCCTCTGTGACCTCGTATGACCCCAGATTAATTGATTCTAAAGGTTTTCTTGTGGTATCCTTGACCCCTCTGACTCCTTTAATCCTTTCTCCCCCTCTTCAGCAGGATTGCCCAAACATCACCTAGTGTTTGGTTGTGGGTCTCTGCATCTGTTTCTATCAGTTGCTAGGTGAAGCCTCTCAGATGACAGTTATGCTAAGCTCCTGTCTGCAAGTGTAGCAGAGCATCATTAGTGCTGTCAGGACTAGGCTCTCTCTCACGGCATGGGTCTCAAGTTGGGCCAGTCACTGGTTGGCCATTTCTTCAATTTCTGCTCAATCCTTACCCCTGTCTTGGACAAATTATGGGTCTAAGGTTTTGTGATTGGGTTGGTGTCCCCATTCCTCCGTTAGAAGTCTTGCCTGGTTATAGTGGTTGGCCTTTTCAGTTTCCATAATTCCCACTGCTAAGAGTCTTAACTAGGGTTATCCTCATAGATTCCTGAAAGTTTCCATTATCCTGGGTTCCTAGCTCATCCCAGAGACACTTCCTCTACCAATTCCAGTTCTTTTTCTGAGTTCTCATTCTGTCTGGTCTATCTACATTTATCCTTCTTGTTCCCCTCCCCAGACTCTCCCTCACTCAGTTTCTTCCATTCATACAATTCCCACTATGTCTATTCTATTTCCCCTTCTCAGTGCAATTCAAGCATCCTCCCTTTGGCTCTCCTTGTTACTTTGTTTCTTTGGGTTTGTAGATCATACCTTGGTTATCCTTTACTTTAAGTCTAATAGGCACTTTTAAGTGATTACATACTATGTTTGTTTTTCTGGGTCTGGGTTACCTCAATCAGGATTCTCGTTTCTAATTCTATCCATCTGCCTGCACCTGTCTCTATGTCATTGTTTTAATACCTAAGTAATGTTATATTCTGTAAATGTACCACTCATCTGTTGAGGGACATCTGGATAGTTCCCACTTTGGGGCTATTATGAATAAGACTGCTATGAACATAGTTGAACAAGTATCCCAGTGTCAGGGTAGAATGTATGTCCAGGAGTAGTAGTATACCTGGGTCTTTAGCTGGAACTATTCCCAATTTTCTGAGAAACCACTAAATTGATTTCCAAAGTGGTTATGCAAATTTGCACTCCCACCAGCAATGGAGGACTATTCCTCTTGTTCCACATCCTCACCTGCATGGACTGTTGCTTGAGTATTTTTATCTTAGCCATTCTGAAGGGTATAAAATAAAATCTTGGATTTGTTTTGATTTGTATTTTCTCTAATGACTAAGAATGTTGACCATTTTTTAAGTGATTCTCAGCCATTAGATTCCTCTGTCAAGAATTCTGTTTAGATCTGTGCCCCATTTTTAATTGGATTATTTGGTTTTTTGGTATCTAATTTTTGAGTTCTTTATATATTTTGAATATCAGCCCTCTAGAAGATGTGAGGAAAAATTGGTTGTGACATCTTTCACCTCATTTATCCCCAGCACTGATTTGGTCGATCTGGCAGGCTAGGTGGCTGTCTTTTTTCTTCTTCACTGCTTCCATGTACATCCTTCCAGAAGCTGAGAGTTCGGTTAAACAGGATGATGTTCTCTGAATACAGAGGAACTGTTCTTTGGTTAAGGCTATATGAGTAGTTGTGTTCCCCTCCTAGAAATTCCAAACAAGCTCTGAAAGCTCAATTAATTTACTTTTGAGATTTGCATACATGAGAACTATGTTTATATTGATTATATGGCAGAGTGGTTGAAAAGAAGAGAAAATAATATTCCCCCTAATAATCATAGACTGTCTAGTAAAAACTGAAATACTAAGCCATGGGAATCCTTGCTTCAGTGTGGGAAGCAAGAGATTCCCTCAAACAACATAGGTCATTGACATTGCCATTGATATTACATTGCCTGTGATTGTCTCAAAGATTTTGAAAGTAACTCCTGTTGCAGAAGACACTATGTGCTTTTTGAGGCACAGAACTTGGAGAAATCCAGCTGGAACTGAACAGGAAGTCTTTTCCTTGAAATTCAGAAGGTGCTTTGCAAGTTTCCAAGAAAGAAAAGCAATCAACAATTCTACCCAGTTGTGTAGCATAGAAATTATAATGACAGTCTTTGAAAGATACCCCAGTGTAGCAACAATTTTGTTGTCACCTCAAAGTACCAAATGGTAGGAAACTCATACCTTTCACTGTAAACCTGTTGTTAGTCATAAACCACAATTGGTGTAAATGCAGAGAATAAGTGACCATATGGTATCTAACCCCAATTGAGACATCTAACATGTAACTTCTCTACTAATGATTAAAACATATAATAAATCATTCTTTTCCATTGTAAAATAGCTACTGAATATGCGAAGCATGCCATGATTTGGGAAAGGCATGAGGTTAATCCACATCCTCATGCAAGTGGAACAGAGAGCAATGAACCTTACACTTGTGATGGCCCATATTGCAGACACCAGCTTCACATTGCACCATGTTTCATTTGCTAGATAAAAAGGTGTTGCAGGGTTCCCTTCTTGATCCATGAGATGATTTACTTCAAAATGCCAATTCTAAACTGAGGTTTTTCACAGAACTGCATTTCTTAACACTGAGAAAATATAATCTATCAATAAAGTCGAGGACACCAGTTTCTGCTATTCTTTTTTGTGATATGTTGTCTATCCAAGATCCCATTGGCCATATATCAAAATGCCTTCTATTCACCTAAATATACTAATGAACTTGAGACTGTGAGACTTAAGCATGAGCTTAATCAATTGCTGGTCCACTCAAAAGTTACTTAACAGAGAACCTAGCATGCTTTCAGTCACACTATAAAGCAAATGCCAAACAAGTATAATTACATTTGTTGAGCATACTTAATTACTGAAAAATTCAATTTGGTTAGCTATTTTTTTTTATTATTTTCTATTTTAATTCTGTAGGTAAATTTTCAGAAGATGTATTTCAAATTCCATGGACATCTTTATTTCTTTAAAAACTGAATTTGGAGATGATGGTTTTTGTTTGTTTGTTTTGTTTTTTAACTGAGATTAATTTTCCAGAAACCAAGTTAACCAACCACAAAATTTAAATAAATATTTGCTAGCAGTACCCTAAATATGCTTAGAACTTTGACTTCATAGTAACTTTAAAAATCTGCTGGAGACTTGCATAAGTATGACAAAGATCATTTTATCATTAATTGAGGAGGGCTCATGGGATTTACCACTTCTGACACACTGTTGAAATGTAATGGTTTCTGAAAGAATAAAGTGTTATGTTCTTCATTGGTATAACGACTGACAAATTACACATTTCAATAAAGAAAGCATCATCTATGCTCACTCAAACAAGATAACTAAGATAATTATACTCAATAGTAATATACACACACATGCTATCTCTCTCACACACATAATCTCACACACACAGTCAGACAGATTCACACACACCTACACATTTACATATACAAATAGACACACATACACACATACACATGGTCACACACACAAGTTCAAACAAACACAAAAACAAACAAACAAACAAAGCAAACCATCAATGTAAGAGAGAGATTGTTGAGAAGAAAAAAGGTTTACCTGGGAGAATGAAGGTATTGAAGGACGTTAATCAGGGTATGATAAAATTTATTATACACATAAATTAAGTCGTCAAAAATAAAACATTATATATATAAACATTATGTGTGTGTGTGTGTGTGTGTGTGTGTGTTCCTAATGATTTATGGATCAATAGTGGAAAGCATTGTGATAATTAAGAGTAAAACTATATGGCAGTAACCAATTAGGTAATGAGAAGGGAGTAGACTCTCTCAAAACAACAACCCTAATTTGGTATAAAATTCATCAAAACACATATATTTAGTAATGCTTATTCCAGTACATATATCATAATTATTTTCAGACACAAGTATAATCATTTAAATTAAGTTCAGTAAACAATTCTTTGAGAACATCCAGATATTCACACCAATAGAACAGACTCCAGTGAAAGTTTTTCTCTTCACCATTCATTTTTCTTTTTATATATGTTCATATGCATTTTCCTTAATGTCCTTATTATTTTTATAATTAAATATGTAATATCTCAACCATAGTATTGTGCATTTTACAATTTATAAATGAAATGCTAAGAATGATGTTAGGGCACTCAAACATACTGTCTGCAGAGTGGTGCACAGCCCTGACAGAGCATTTAGCAAACATGCGCCATTTTTATTGTGTAAAGGCATGTCAGAAATGCGGCATCCAGGTTCTTTGCCCACCACAGTCAATCACAATCTGGGTTTTGACAGGATACTAGGTGACTGAAATACCTTTCAAAATATGAGGCTCTGGATTATGACAATTATCCTAGGGTTACTCATGATTTTAAGTTGTTTGAGAGTTTCCTACATTTCTGTAATGAATTTTAGTTACATTCTCTTCTTGTTTCACTCTATTTTCCTTTCCCTGTCCCACTCCTCTTTTCTCCCAATTCCCTTCCTACCTTTATGTACAACTGAATTTAGTTAGATTTTCTTACCCCAGTCTATGTGGGAAGTTATTCACTTGAGAAAGGACAACTCATCCATGGCTAAACCACTGTAAGCAATGCCACTCTCTCCCCAACAACCTTCAATTGCCAGTACTTCCTTTGGGAAATGTGGGTCCTGGTGACCCTTTGCCCAGCAGTGATGTGATGTTGAGGAGCCTAGCCCTTGTCAGTGACTTTCTGAGTGTAATGGTGACCTCATATACAGATGTCTTCTTGCTGCATATCTTAACAGTGTCACCCAGATATGTTTTAAAGTCTAAAATTTTATAACATTTTGAAATAATAGCATTCAGAATTCTAAGTAGAAAAGCAACTTTTAGAGACACTCTTGAAACAGTTTTGCTAAAGGATTAGAATATATTAACACTAGCTTAATCCCCATCTTTGAAGATTATAATAGTTGCTACTCTGTCTTTATCAGTTAATACTAATGATATATTTATAAGGGCACAAAATGTTCAATGAATTTGTACTGTTGGCCTTACTATTGATTTTCCTTTAAGGAGTTGAGGAACAATATATTATTTGAATAAGACATTATTAAAAAAGATGTATTATCAACATTCTGAGCTCTTAAACACAGTGTTTTGTAGATAAAGCATCATTTTAATTTAAAATATGCATTGCCTATAATATATAAAATATCTTAGTGAGTGACCAATTATTTTGGAGTTTTATATTTTAGAACAGATCATCTTTATCCTTTCAATGAGCATGTGTAAAACAGAAAATCACTGAATTAAACTTTAATTTATCAATTGATTGGTGCTTAAAGACAGGGTTCCATGTATCCTAGGTGCTCCTTTAATTTTAACTCTTCATCCTGAGGGAGGTAACCCAGAAAGACAAACATGGTAGTTACTTACTTGAAAGTGGACACTGGTAGTAAAGTAAAGAATAATCATGCTACAATCTTCGGACTTAGAGAAGCTATAGAACAAGGAAAGCTCAAGGGGAGACATATAAATCTCCCTGAGAAAGAAAATAAAAAAGATATCAAAAACTCTGGGTGGGTAGGAACAGAAATAGGAGGCATCAGGTGAGGAGAGGAGAGAGGGAGAGAATACTGGAAAAGACAACTGAATTGGAGGCCATTTCAAGAATGATGCAAAAAATAGTACAATGGAAATTCCAAGCAATCTAGAAAAATGACTCTAAGACTTCTAGTAATAGGGGATACAGAGCCTGAACCAGCCATCTCCTGTAACTAGTCAAGACTTCCAGTGGAAAGATTGTGATTATCATCTCAGCCCCCAAAACTTTGATCTATGATTTGTCCTGCCTACAAGATGTGCTGCAGTAAATATGGAGCAGAAATGTCTTGGGCATATCATGGTCATTATCTATCTCAGAGACTCTCAGAGACTCCAAGGGAAATCGCTGGCCAAATGTTTAGAAAACAGTCTTAATGTAAGTTGCTTATTAGTGATAAAATATATAAGACAAATATGACATAATAGATCTAAAATGGCTTAATAGAATATATCTATAAAATTAATTTTTGCCAAAAGATTAAGTAATCAAAAATGCTACAAATGATAAGTTGATATGTGCAGTATCCATATAACATCAATATTAATTTCTTAGTTTTATTGGTAGAACACAAGCAAGAGAAAACTTTTTTATTATACTGCAGAACAGAACCCAGATTAGAACCTGGTTTCTGGCTGCAATGATACATTCTTTAATGCTCAGCAATTCCACGAGCATTAGAGAAGGGATTTTATCTTTTTGCCCTTGGTAACTATAAGTGATTGGGAGAGAAAAGCAGGGCTGTTTATCACCACTGAATTCAGAAGCAACTGCAGACAGTTCACAGCCAGAATTAGTGCTGATTAGATTTAAGTAAAAATTAAGCCCATGTCTTAGGGTTTCTATTGCCAAGATGAAACACCATAACCAATAAACAAATTGGTTTCCTCTGGTATTGGAGAAAAGCAGGACGAGATTTAAGCAGGGTTAGAACCTGAAGGCAGAAGCTGATGCAGAAACCATGGAGGGGTGCTGCTTACTGTTTTGCTTTACATGCCTTGGTCATCCTGCTTTCTTATAGAACCCAGGATTACCAGCCAAGGGATGGCATCACCTGTAATGGGTTTGGCCTTTCTCATTGATCACTAACTGAGATAATGCCTATCAGTTGTATCTCATGGAGGTATTTCCTCAACTGAGGCTCCTTCCTCTGTGATGACTCACCACAAAACCAGGCAGTAGAGGCTGGGACCCAGAGAGAGGGCAGGGACATGCATGAATATGGGTAAGTACAAGTGTGAAAAAAATGTTTAGTGAGTATTATGCACCTGCACGTAGATAACATTTACAGAGGCATGACATTCATGCCCCCAGAACTTGCTGGAAATTTACTATTGTATTGTAACTGAAAATTTTTGGTTTACTAAAATTTTTAATCATTATCTCTAGAGATCTTACATAGAGCTGAAACTACAAAGAGAAACCTACCCAGGTACAACCCGTACTAATTATATAAATGATGAGCATATTTCTTCAAGGACAGAGATCTTTAAAGTGTTCATTGTTTAAAGACTTTTTGATTTTTAAACACTCAACCTCCAGTATGTAGGAGTCTGATTCTAGCACCTCCCTGCAGATTCATAAATCTGTGTACCTCAGTCTCTACCATTGCAACACAATGCTATGCACATCTTCCTGGGTATTAATAGTCAGTTCTGGTAGTTTATCATAGCTAATACAATATAACAATATAGAAATCATAGTCATAGAGATCATTCCACATTGTTTGGAAAGAACTGACAAGGAAAGTATGTGTTTGTTCATTTCAGGTCAAGTTATGAAGCAAAATTAAAAAGTGAGTCCACTGTTGGCTCAGTAAAATCTGGGTGTTTTTGAAGTGGTGGGTTGGTACTCTAAGGCTTCCCACACAGTCCTTTTCTTGTTTCCAAGAAGTGGAAAGCTTAGTATGTGAAAAGTTCAAGGTTGGATCTTTAGACCTTCCTGGATTAGTTTTTAAACCTATTTTCTTTTCACAGCTGTTTGAGCCATCCGACAGAAAAGCTGCATATTCTTGAGTTTAGTGCATTTCATAGTTACTTGTCCCTGTGACAAGTTAAAATGTATACCCACAAATTATGTGACACATGAGCAGATAAGTTCCCTTGAGAACTGTAGGTTTTTTTTTTTTTTTGACTTAAGAATATGTTACATAATGCAGCAAAAGAAAATTAAACTAATTTCTAAAGAGTGAGATTAGTCTGAGTTACCATGGGAGACTTTAGGGCAATAACAAAAGCTTTAAGTTGGTAGTAAAAAAGAAAAGAACAGAACTGCACTAGTAGTTTTGTCCACTAGAAAGGGAATTCTAAAAACTTCTAGAGCCTTGAAAGGAGAAGAAATACATTCTCTCTCTATTCCCTCTGATCAATGCAGTCATATCATGATTTCTCCTTAGAAAGGTGTCCTGATTCTGCACTTTTATCTCCAGAGCTGTAGAATAGTGTAATCATTCTCTAAATGATTATTTTTATTCTTAATTATGTGTATGTTGTTGTTGTTTTCATTGTTGTTGTTTGGGTATTGCACCCACAGACATCCAAAGGAGTCAGATCTCCCGGAGCTGGAGTTACAAGTACTTGTGACCCTTTCTTCTATGTGGGTGCTGGAAACTTAATTTAGGTACTCTGGAAGAATAGAAAGAGCTCTTAATGGCCAAACCAACTCTTCAGCTCATACCCATGATATTTCAATAATTAAATTTATGGTAATTTGTTACAGAAGCAAGAAAAATTTGATGCCATCTTTATCTGCAAGAAAAATGCCATTCATAACTGCTAAAGTGTTGGCTGGAATCAATGATTTTTTTGCAAATGGATAGAATGAGACAGAAAACAGGATATCATGTCCTACATCATAATGAAATACTAAGATTCATCTAGGGTGCTCTTCTATTTACGTCAGGATTATTTATTTATTTATTTTTTATCTATGTAAGAGAGCTGATTTTTTTTGCACAGAAACTACATGTTGAATAAAAATCAAGGATGAATGCAGAGAGCATCCTGCACATCTAAACCTTTATGCAATTGCATCTTCATCCGTCAATTGTGGTCACACTTGAAGTAGCTAAACAAGAACCTATGAGGGGACAGCTGCCCTCCCTCTGTATCCTGGCTCACACTGGAGGTGGCATGGTAACTGTTGGGTTCATTTGGGCTTTGGTCTCTGCGGTAATTTGTTATGCACCAATAGAGAACTAATAGAATTGGCCTAGGGTTTTCAATTACTTACTAAAGAGAAATCTGCACCCAAAGCAAGCACTCCATATTAGAAGAATATTATTCTTTTCTTCCATCTAACTCTCCTGTGGATGTGCATATTCCATTGGAAAGTCATGAGAAAGTCATCTCTATTTTAGTATAACAATACATGCTGACATTTCTATAAATACAGATTAGTCAGCTTTTATTCAATTTGTAAATGGAATTAAAACCTCAATATTAAAATAAAATTTCTCAAAATACAAAATCTTACTAAAGATATATTCTTCCATTTTAACACATATTTTAATGGATCTAAGCTGTCAAAATAATCGAGATCAACAAAGGCAATTAAATGTTAGTTTCTTCTCTGCTTTGTTATATATATATATATATATATATATATATATATATATATATATATATTGCTTTACCCTGGAATTTTGTAACAAAACAAGGAATAAACAAAACTGGAGTTAAGCAATGTTTTCTCCACTTTGCTACATAGGAAATATTCTCGAGACTTTAACTTGAAGTGTAATAACTTTATTATTCTACATATATCCACTGAACAAATAACACAGACATTGATGAGTGTGGCTTATAATAGCATAGACTAGGTTCCAGGTTGAATGATTATTGACAGAACCCTTTCTAAGTATAGTTGTTGTTGGTTAAATAAATACATATGTTATCCATACTATATTACATGGTTCCATACACAAGCCTTCTCAAATTTTCCATATTATTCTATGAATATTCTGATCCCAAATTCAGTACTCACAATTTTTTAACTGATATTTCACAAAATTATTACTTCTGGACTGCTGAAATGTCATTTAGTATATAATTCTCCCCTCCACATAAGCACATATCGGAGACACAAAGACTGCGTTGGTGATGGAGTTTATCCTGAGAAAGTAAATAAAAATTTGTTTCTAATCATTGCCTTAAGAACAAAACTGTGTGTAGCTGAATATTTTCCCACTACATTTGTATAAATCTTGGTGATTGGGCTGTTTAAGAGGTAGGTGGAGTGAGGAATAGGAAGGAGAGAAGGATATAGGAGGAGACATTGCAAGAGAGAGAAGGAGGAGAGAAGATGGTGGCAGGTGTCTGAGTGACTCTAGCAGAGGTAGTTATTAATATCAAGATTAGGTTATTGAGTTTACAATTCTAATTGTGTGGGCATCTTGTTAATAGAGCATTTCCAAATATATAAATATTGGATAATCTTTAAGCATTAAGAGTCTTCATTCTACCAGGTACCATGGGCATGGCAGGTATTTTCTGGGTTTCAGTCAAGCTTTGTGGAGACAGCGCAGTGGATTGGCAGAACCAGCTACCACACTGGTGTCTTGCGGGTGCCAGGGCTGATTTTCTAGATAGCTGGAGCCCAGAGCCAGAGCCAGGGGAAAATGGCAGCTATCTGGGAACAAGATGGACCAAGAGCCATTTATTAATTATTACCCACAACAGCTGTGTTTTTAATAAAAGATATTTTAATTATGTTTTCCTGTGAAATAACTCTCACATTTTACCTTTTGAATTTAACTATTTTTACATTAACTTCTATGTATTAATGCGCCAAAAAATGTTGCGGTCCAAGCTGCCCCACACTTGGGGGACAGAAATGTTGAGAACTGCACTACCCCACGTTTGGGGGCCAAAATGTCTCTGACTGTTCTGTCAATGTCGGAACCTGCACTGCCAAAAGCCTTGGGGGCTAAGTGTTAGAGCCCGCACTGCCCCAAGCTGCTTCAGTCCACGGGTCGGGGTTCAGCAAGAGAGAGAGTGAGGACAGACTCAAAGAATGCCCTTAGGCCTTGTCTCTAAATCTGATCTCTAAGTCATACCCTTAAGTCTTGGCTCTAAATCACAGCTTTAAGTCTCACACACCCAAGGAAAGATCCTGGGTATCTAAAGCAAGATGTTATCAGAGTGTGCTCAGCAGTTGTAGGCTGATGTAATCAAATCTCTTATCAGGGTATATGGCTCAAGATGGCTGCAAGGATGATAGCCGCTTTCTGTCTGCTCCCTAAGTGTGTGTGTGTGTGTGTGTGTGTGTGTGTGTATGAGAAAGAAAGGGAGATAGATAGATAGATAGATAGATAGATAGATAGATAGATAGATAGATAGAATGTGCCAAGGTATGTGTGGAGATTGCAGAACAACATGTAAGAATTGATTCTATCATTTTATCACGTGAGTCCTGAGACAGAACCATGATTATTACCAGTGTCTCTACCAGTCTTATAAAACTTGCAGCAGTCCATTGGATATTGACCATATACTTTATATTTGGAATGCCATCTATTACAATGGTAATATTTGTATAATAATTCTCCTGAGTTTGATTAAAAGCAAATAATTTCTATTAAGAATTGTCAAAATATGTCATAATTTTTTTCATACTAAGAAAGAAACTAGGTGGAAGAAACCACATGGAAGAATATAGATCTCAGTTTTGCAGAAAAACTTAACTTGAAGTCTAATTTGTCAATGCAGATTCTGCTTTTCATTTTTGTTTTTGAGGAAGGAGCTCACTTTGCCACTCAGGCTGTTTTCAAATTCACTTTTTTCTTCAATCTTACCTAGAAAGTTTTAGGCTAGACCTGAGCTCCCAAGCTTCTATTCTACTTGTTACAGTGGCAGTGTGGGTGTAATTACTGTTAATGAAGAGAGGGACATGATACAACATCACAGGCAACTTCAGTAAGAAGACACATATTCACACCCATGGTTCCCAGATCGAATCGCACATTAGTAAAAAATAAATATTATCTCACCTTTTAAAAAGGAGAACTGTAATTGCTCTATGCATACAGTAATCAAAATATGTGGCCACTATGCAGGCAAAATACGCTCATCTGCAAATCAATTAGTTCTGCTAATTAAAAACGTAAATCAGCATCTTAAAATGCAATTTCTTATAATGTCTTCACCTCCCATATAGAGTTTAGATAATACATCATGACAAGGAATCATTATCAACAATGTGACTATTAAAATATGAATATAACTAATTAGGTGGAACTTCTGCTTTCTGAGCAACACTCCAGGATCAGCAGGAGGTGTTGAATGAACCATCAGGTTAACAACTCCACTGGAGGACGTAGACTAGTGTTGCCAATGGGCTCAGAAAATACACACATAGAATAATATGAAGGCATGGGCATTAATTATGACAAGGTGAAATTCAAATATTGTTAAGCAAACATGTTCCAATTATAAGTGTGGTTTGCAAAGAGGATATAATTCAAATAAAAGTCTGAACTCCTGTTCCAGAAAAAAATGTGGAACCCCTCTTCAGGGCTGATATAAGGCTATTCAGGTTCCACTGCACTTTGCATGGCTGGTGTGAGCCTAGCTCAGCCCCTTTCATCCTCACTGCCTTGGTCTATGCTTTTATTCCATGATCATTTGTCTTAATTTTGATGACTGTTTAGAAATACAATTATTTCTTAATCAATTCATTATGATTATTTTCTTGTTTCCTTGAAATCCAGCTATTTTTTTTAAAAATTTAATTTAGTTACTTTTACATATTCACTTTACATCCTGTTCACTCACTGTCCCTATCCCAGTCAAACCCTACAACAATCCTTCTCCTCTGGGTATTTCCCTACCTTGGCAATTTAAGTTGCTGTGAGGACTTGTGTTTCCTCTTTCACTGAGGCCAAACAAGGCAGCCTAAATAGAAGAATTTATCCCATGTACAGGAAACAGCTTTTGTGATTTCCCTGGTTCCAGTTGTTCACGTTCCACAAGAAGACTAAGCTACATATCTGCTAAAAATGTGTGGGGAGGCCTAGGTCCAGCCCATATATGTTCTTTAATTGGTGGTTCAGTCTCTGAGAGCCCTATTGGTCAAGGTTAGTTGACTCTGTTCGGCCTCTTGTGGAGTTTCTATCCCCTTCGGCCAGTCTTTTTATACATGTCTTCAAGTCCATAAATTCTACATTGAAGGACATATTACTTTACTACTGAGAACCATTTAATTGAAATTAAAATTATCTATTTTATTTTTGTTCTTATGAGACAGGTGCTAACTTTGTAGCTCAAGGTATTCTTAAATACTCGCTTTCTCAGCCTCAACCTAGAAAGTGCTAGGGATAGTAGGCATGAGCCACTGCATGTGCTCGTGTCACTCCATGTCTCAAAAATCCTATTTGTTTTGTTCTGAAGTAGTGGATGAATTTTATAGTGTTGATAAGCAACATATTGTATTGATCCAAATAAACATACCTTACAATTTATGGACCTTTGACTAATTTGATACATTTAGAAACATTGTAAGCTCCCATATTTATCCATGTTATGAACTAAAATAAATTGCAAGCCTTTTTGACAAAACCTAGCAAGACCAAAAACTGCATATGATTAAAAACTCTTATCTTCAGAACTTTAAGTGGAGTTGTAAAATATCAAGAGTACACAATAACATCTTTTTAAAGTCTATGACATACTTTTATAATACTTGTTAAGTGCAAAACATTTACCAATGAAGAATGTTTACACTTAGTGGATTAAAAACTTAATCACAATATTACAGATCTAGATTCTTCCTGGATTTTCCTATGGCTACATAAGTTTTTACTTCTCAACTTATATGCCTATATGTGATTTCACATTAGAAAGTAATAGAAAACTAAAGGACGTTTCCAATCTCTTATATATGGATTTTCATATAGATACAAGACTCACATGCATACTTTGATGCAGAATTCACTAATCCAATCAAATATTTTTTAATTAGTTTTGTATTGAAAATATATAATCATCTTCTCTGGTATTACAAGATGAAGTGAAAGTTTGTTTTATTAATGACAACAGTGCTTGCTTGGCATGTGGGCACAATAATGCAGTAAGCAGAAATGGAAGGGATTGTTGAGATTTGAAATAGGAGTTACACATTAGTATCCTTGATGACTTGAGAAAAAACTATTGTGGCTAACAGGTTGTTATTTTTGTGTGCAACTGTGACAGCAAAGAAGGTTCTGGGGTTAACAATGATTTTCACATGTCTGTACACAAAGCTGTAGTTGCTTCATTATCAGACTGTTTACACCCACATTCTTAAATATATCTTCTGTGTGTTATTTTTGTGTCACTCAAGGTCTTTGCTGTGACTCAAGTTGCCAGTGTGTTTTCTCCGTGCTGCCTTGGTAGCCACTTTGACAGATCTGATGGCACTTGAGCATCAATGGAAATACAGCTGGTCTCAAGATGCACCCATTCAGGATCAAATTCTAGCTCTCACATTTTCTTCTTTTCCTTGGAGAGATCTTTTACTTCTTTGACTATATATTTCCAAATATTTTGCAGGTATTGTGGGTGTGGTTAACTCTTGGGTTTCTTGTTCACCAAAGTGCTTCTGTGTTGGTAGAGCTGTTGCTGATCTCTGTGTACTGAATTTTAAGCCTGCTGATTACCTGGGTTTGCTTATAAGCTTTAATAATTTTTAATACCATATTGAGGAATTTTTGCTATAGAAACATACAACCTACACATATGAGTAACTTAGTTTCCATCTTTCTACTTTCAATGCCTTTTATTGCTTTCTTTTGCCTAATGCTTTTGTCCAGATATCTAGTATTATTTCAGTAAAATAAAATAATTTTGTTTGTTTGTTTGTTTGTTCAGGATCTTTTACTCATTTTTTTTTAAAATTGGCTTTAGGAATCTCATACAAAACTACTGTATGTATGTTATTTTTGGCCCTCTGGTGAAAAACATGGATGGTTATCTACAACCACAGTCAAGATGACATCACTCAAGACATCAAACAGAGTCCAGAGTACCTGTGTTTCAAAGATTACAATGTCAATTTGATAGTTTAAGCTTAGTTTGAAGGTGTAATTTTTGTTTACTTATAGAATTTGGTGAGTACTCTTAATCTGTATCTCACTCTTGTGTAGACAATCATGTCTTCATTATTTCTTAACATAATATTTTTAGTGATTATTTGTGAATTTCACATAATGTACCTACTCACTCTTATTTTCCAGTCCTCCCAGGTCCACTGCCAAACCCCTGTGTCACCCCACAAAATAAAGATTAAAAAAAACAGTTTAATTTGTGCTGTCCATATACTCACAGGAGCATGGTCAAACTTCCAAGGCCAGCCCCTTTCAGACATGTGAGTCCTTCTCCACCTCTAGCCTGTAGCCATCTATTGTGGAAAGTTATAATTCAGCATCGGCATCCGTATCATAATTTATAAGCGCCCCCCAATGGCTTTTTGTCTAGCTTGTTACCTTTGGTGGGGTGGAGGTGAAAGTTGTCATAGAAGCCTTTTATGTCTCTCTTTCTCAACTGTGAGTCTTCATTCATTAATATCACTGTAGAAGAAGCTACCTTGTCCTTTACAGTTATCAGGAGCATAGATTATGGACTTTCATATGGTATGGGGTGGAAGCAAAGATTATGGGCAACTACTTAGCCTTGCAGCAAGTGCCACCAACCTCAACCTGGTCTCCTCTGGCTGTCTGTATCATAGATATCAACATGGCTTCAGGCAGCAACACAGCCCATGACATTTGCATGGTTTTCAGTGATAACATGGCCCCTGGCAGCAGTGATAACATCAACTTGACTCTTGGCTATAGCAGGACTATGGATCCTAATATGGAGACAGCAACAGTGTAGACCATGGATATCAACATAGTCTCTGGTAGCATCCTGGCCCACCATCCATCAAAAAGGAATTAGGCAGCAGCACACATCATGGTCTTTTGAGGTATCACAGGCCAGGAACATCAATATAGTCAACTTTCTTTTAACCCCAACTGAAGCCAGACCACACTCCTAGACATAGCACTCTGTGGCAGCATAGACCATGTATATCAATATGGACTTAGGTGGCTACATAGGTTACTCAGTTACATCCGTATGACTCCCAGTAGCAGCATCCTAGCACGGGTCAGGAATATCAACATGGCTTCAGGCAGTGGCACAAACATGATAATTGAATGGCCTTCAGTGGTAAAATTGGCTGCCAAGAACATAAATAAAGATCATTTTCTGTAGCAGGACCATAGACTCAAACATTGCTTACAGTAACAGACATCAAAATGGCCTCCAGTGGTAGCCCCTCTCTTTCTCCATCCTTCCAACTGTCCATCTCAATTTTTTCCTCACAGTAGCATTGAAAACTGAAGAGTGTCACTCTAAATATATTTTTTTTTGCTTTCAAAGGTCTACATGCAAATTCTCACTGCCATTATAGATAATTCTATTTTTAAAAAGTAACAAACCCCCAAACTGATTGTGTTAGCCACTGATTCTGTTGCTGAGAAGAGACACCATGAACAAAGCATTTCATTAGGGGTTTGCTTCCAGTTTTAGAAGGTTAGTCCATAATCATCATGGAATAGATGATGGAGATAGGCAGGCATACATGTGCTGGAGATATAGCTATGAACTTGACATCTAGATCTGCAGGTGGGTAGGCAGAGAGAAAGAGAGACACTGGGCCTTGTGTGGGCTTTTGAAGTCTCAAATTTCACATGTCAGTGACACACCTTATACAACAAGGGCATAGCTCCTAATATTTCCCTAAGTACTTCACCAACAAGAGATTAAACATCAAATATATGAGCCTGTGGGGTCACTCTTATACAAAACCCCACACTGATAAAGTTAATTATGGAGAATTTGATGTTAGAGTAACTGAAGTTTGTCCAAGAATGTAGCAAAAAAAAAAAAAAAAAGACAAATGACAAGAAAGAAAAGTATACCTTTTGCATTGGGTCAAAACCACATCAAGCAGATACCAGGTGGCACCTCTGCACCCAATCTCATGAAATCCAGAGGAGGCGGGGCTCACAGGAGCCCTAAATTGGGCAGTATCTTAGGTAAGGAGACAACCATACCCACCTCAAACAGGGAGTAAATGGGACCACTGGGACCCAGGAATTCACTCATGGCCTGGAGCACTGGTTCCTTCCAGTCTGGGCCCAAGCACTGAACAGATCTTGGGCCTCAGGTCTAACCCCAGCAGCAACACTCAACCTACACATTTCTGAAAGAACCAAGATAATAGGAAAGACAGGCTCCAGCCAGAGATAGGGCAGGTAGCACTAAGGAGATCCAGATGGTAAAAAGCAAGCACAAGAACATAAGCATCAGCAACCCTGGGTACTTGGCATCATCAGAACCTAGAAAAAAATCAGGAGTCATAGATGCAAGCAACACCAACAGAATAAAAGATATAAAAGAGAGAATCTCAGGTTCAGAAGATACCATAGAAAACATTGACACAACTGTCAAAGAAAATGCAAAATGCAAAAAGCACCTAACCCAAAAACATTCAGAAAATTGAGGACACATTGAGAAGACCAAACCTAAGAATAATAGGTATAGAAGAGAGTGAAGATTTCCAACTTAAAGGGCCAATAAATATCTTCAACAAAATTATGAAAGAAAACTTCTCTAACCTAAAGAACAAGATGCCCATAAACATACAAGAAGCCCACAGAACTCCAAATGGACTAGACAAGAAAAGAAATACTTCTGTCACATAATAATCAAAAGATCAAATGCACAAAACAAAGAAAGAATATTAAATGCAGTAAGAGAAAAATGCCAAGTAACACATAAAGACAGACCTATCAGAATTACACCAGACTTCTTACCAGATACTATAAAATTGAGAAAATCCTAGACAGATGTCATACAGATTCTAAGAGAACACAAATGCCAGCCCAAGCGACTATACCCAGAAAAACTCTCATATACCATAGATGGAGAAAACAAGATATTCCATGACAAAACCAAATTTACACAATCTTTCCACAAACCCAGCACTACAAAGGATAATAGCAGGAAAGTTACAATATAAAGAGGGAAATTATACCCTAGAAAAAGCAAGAGAGTAATCCTCTTCCAAAAAATCCAAAAAAAGATAGCCACACAAACAATGCCACCACTAATAACAAAAATAACAGGAAGCAACAATCACTGTTCCTTAATATCTCTTAATGTCAGTGGATTCAGTTCCCCAATAAAAAGACATAGGCGAATGGACTGGATACATAAACAGGACCCAGCATTTTGCTGCATACAGGAAACCCACATCAGTGCAAAGACAGATTCTACCTTAGAGTAAAAGGTTGGAAAACAATTTTTCAAGCAAACGGTCGTAAGAAACAAGCTGGAGTAGCTATTCTAAAACCTCTAGCCTAAGAACACAAAGGGAGGGTCTCATGGCTCCAGCTGTATAGTGAGTTGAGGGTGGCCTTGTCAGGCATCAGTGAAAGTAGAAGGCCTTGTTGCCTGAAAGTTTGGATTCCTTAGTGTTGGGGAATTAGAGAGCAGAGAAGCAGGAATGGGAGGATGGTGGGACATACCATCATAGAATTAGGAGGAGGGAGGATGGGATAAGGGGTTTTGGGGTGGGGAATAAAAGAGGAGATAACATTGAAAGATAAATAAATAAAATATCCAATTATAAAAACCAGATTATGGGTCTGGCAATTGTATTTGAGCAGTAGAGACTTTTTGTCAACAATTTATTACAGGAATTTCATATAATCCTCAAGGACAAGGTATTGTGGAAGAGGCCCATGGAACTTTAAAAAAGATGGGTGAGATAGTCTGTTGCTGAGACAAAGAATGATGCTGATCTGTGACCTTCCCAAGTACCTTGAAAAGGGTGATTGGGGAACTGTATTGGACATATGTTCCTGACCCACCTTTGCTTGACTATATTGCAGATGTGGCAAGCTGACTTGCCTCAAGGTTTTAGACCTTGTGTCATAAAGAATCAAAAAGAGAAATTATGTCTCTTGTATTCTTCTTAAGGGTGCCCAGCTATTAGGACTCATGTATTGGTCTAAAAGTCAACCCAATATGGGAAACAACAGTCTACTTTTGGAAGACTGGATCTCAACTTTGTCAGAGACATATTTGAAAGTTAGCTGTAGCTTGCTATTATGTTAGGATAGCAAGAGATAATGTTGGGACAGGATCTGGATTTCAAACAAGGGTTAGTGCATGTTTTAAAGCTCTTTTAATTGTCAAGCTAAAATTAGTTTTGTTTCTTCTACAGCATTTATTGTAAGGTGCATTGACTATATAATTTCTAATTATGTTAGTGTGTTGAAACCTGGCATGTCTGTTAGGGGGTCTATCAACCAGCTTTTGTCTCATATCCCTGAGTATTAGAAAACCTTGATTCTCTGAAAAAAAAAAGCTTGAAAGTGCTGGAAGAAGTGAGTTAGGCTTTAAGCAGAAGCAAGAGGGTAACAGGCTTGATTATTGCTGGTATAACAGCTTTAATTCCATTAATTGCTAGCACCACTGCTTCTGCAATAGCATTGACACAAGGAGTTAAGACAGCTATTTTTGTTAACCATCTAGCAAAAAATATTACTAATCTATTGAATATACAAAAGGATTTATATAGGTATCTGGAACAATGAATGATGCTCTATAACCCATTCAAATTATTTGAAGGAGGTTCAGGGTTCAGGAGTTAGGAACCATCCCAAGTGTCATGACAAATATCACTGGAGTAGTGTTACTTTTAAAATTCACAATGATTGTCATTATAATTAGAAAAATAATTTAAAGGCCCCTGTAGAATATTTGGCATAATCCTAATACCTCTCTGGGTGTGTTAACTTTGCAGAGTGAGATTAAGAATTTAAACAAAGCTGCTCTGTTGACCTTTGATGTTGCAGATAATACCAATAAAATTATCTATGGCCTAAGCTCAGTATTTCCATTTTGGACAAACCTCAGGAATGGCATATATAGCTTGGTCAGGCTAGCCCTTCTTGTCCTGAAAATACTTTTATTCCTGCCCATCGTTTAAAAGGTTATCTTTAATAACATCAACATTTTGGCAGCCAACGTACATTGCTTAAACCTGAAAATGGCACCCCAGACAAATTAAATTAACAGGCTGGCAAGACAAGGACGGGTAAGATTCTGCACAGAGCCTTACCAACCTAAGACAGAAGTGCATTGCCTTTGATAGTGCATATTCCATGACAGGTAAGGAAAGCATTCTTGTCAGAATGACCTAAGACAGGCTCAGTCTTGTTAAGGAAATAAAAAATGGGGAGAGGTGGAGAGCCTTTGGGGCTGCTTGGGAAGAAGCTGACATGGGCCAAGGACAAGAAAAGTGGCTGTTTGGCAGTAATATGACATTGGCCAATGACAAGGAAGTAGGCTTCAAGCAGGAATCTTACATTAGACTACAACAAAGAAGTAACTTCAGGTAGGAGTCTAAATCGTAAGGCTGCAACGAAGAAGTAATCTCAGGCAGAAATCTAAATATTAGGCCAGAACAAAGAAGTAATTTCAGACAGAAATCTAAATTTTAAGGTAGAACAAGGAAGCAGGCTTCAGACATGAAAATGAACTTGGGCTCGGATAGGAAAGTAGGCTCAGATACTTTGATAATTCTGATAAGCCTTTAGAAACAGTGATCATGGAAGTGTTTACATAACTGGGTTTAATGCCTTGTGTTTTCTTTACTATTTGTTCATTGTATTGCTTGTTCCTCGACTGTTTGCATCTATTGTATTGCTGACCCTCAACCTAGAACTGACCTTAATACATGCATGTAATCAAAATGGTATAAAAGCATAAAGGAAGATGGGGTATAGAATAGGAGGTTTTAGGGAGGGGAAATGGGCAACGGAGATGACATCTGTACTGTAAATAAATAAAATAACCAATTTAAAAAATTAAGCCATGTATATGAGAATGAAGGGGAAGTCTGAATATCTAAATTTGTGAAAATAAAGAATGGTTGTGGGTCTTTCATGTACCTACAGTATACACATGTAAAATAAACTTTAAAAGATTAAAAACCACATCAAAGTACAACTAATTGTGAAGATAGCCACACTAACAAAAAGGGGTTAATATCCAAAGGGATACAACCCCTTGACAAAGTATTACAGGCAACCAGTGACTACTGAAAGAGCAAGAGTTTGCACTTTCCACAGCTGAGCTCCCTAACTAGTTAGGCAATACAAAGTAGTCAGGCCCCCAAATCATACACATAGAAGCCACCCCAAACAGACCCAGTATTTATATATTTGTTCAACTATATTTTCATATTACAATAATAATAATTTCAAAGGGCAATAATTTGAGGAGTGTGGGGCATTGGAAGTGGAGACAGAAGGGAACATAAGGCATTTTGGAGGAAAGAAAAGGGAAGTAGAGAAGTAATATAGTTATATATTAATTAAAATATGTTTAAATTGCAATTAACAGGTCAAGTACTAATGTTTTACTATAAATACTAAGGAAACTTTAATTATGATTACTTATTTATCACTAAGAATTTATATTCTTCCAGAAAAAGATTACATGATTATGGTCAGTAGTCCAAATAATTGACCATTATGTAGTTAAAATGCACAGTGAATCCAGGGATAGTTGGTGCAGTCAAGCAGAATGACTAGAATGAAAAGGGATTCTTCATGGTAACCTTTTTTTTTTTCCATAATAGCTACTTTATTTTTATGAAAATTAGTTAGGATTCTCTTAGATCATCTTATCTTTGAGAAGTTTTCTAAAGATTAAATTCCAGAGACTACTGGAAACTGGGCCTCTTTTCTTTTGTGAACAGCTCTGCTAGTAGCTTAGTCATCTTTTCCAATCCGTGCAAACATCATGATGGCTGGAATTGTGTAGTTAGATATGGCATTCTTATTATCCACAGCACTGCATCCCTCCCTACCTGTGGAATTAAGAACAAGAGTCTAAAAGCTAATCAGAAAATGAAGTAGAATCTTTTCCTCTGGTAAGATTAGAGGACTTGACTGCAGTGGAGCAGGAATTTATGTACAATCTAAATTGAGCCAAAATATTCAATCTTCTGAAAACAGTTTAAAGGGATTAAGATAGAATTTGACAAGTAGGACAAGTGATTCACCAAGTTATAAAAGTAATTGTCAGCTGAAATATGTTGACTTGGTTTCTGTTTTTGACAGAACAGATAGAAATCAACAAAAAATAGAAGTCCAAGAACTGGGTTAGACTCTGAAGATGTGTAGAGCAAGGACTTTTTCTGGATTTAAATATCATTAGGACACATGTGTCCAATGAGAATCTTATCATGTCTCACTTTTGTCTTACAAAAGTAAATGCAATCAAATCAAGTTAGCATTATTATTTCTTGGTTCAATTTTAATATTTTATATAAAAGATTTAATTTGAAAATTAAATTTAACATAATTATTGTAAGTTAGTAATATCTACAAGTACCTGGGTTTCAGAAAGACTTTTGCATACCAGATTTATAACTCTTACCTTTCAGATATCAAAAACATTGAAAGATACTCTTGCCAGGGAGACAGAGTAGGCCAGAGAATCAAAACCAGTGAAGTAGATAGGCAAGCTTAAGATGTTTACTCTCCGTTCTCTCTTCCATAAATGATCCCTCAGTTTCATCTCCATTACTGTAGTAGACTACCTGCTATCCCTTCCTCTTACACTCTGTCCCCATATCCAGGAGACTAAGCACATCTAGGCAGAATTCCCAACTTTCCTCCTTCCTCTGGATTCCCTCAGAAACACCATTCCCTGATGATACCTGTTGTAACTGTCAGTTCTCAAATACCTAGGAACACATTTTACTGGGTATCACCAGTGTCCATACATACCAGTGTAAAACAAAACAAACTCTGCCTTCACAGATACCCCATTTTGTATGATACCAGGGGTGAAACTCCAATTCCAGAAAGAAAAATCACACCTGAGCTAACATCCAATGACAACCTTCTACCTCTTTTTAGCAAGAGCCTAGCTACAATAGCATGACCAACGTATGTAGAGATAACTCAAGCCATCCTGCAGAGACTAGATACCCTGCCCACCTGTTTGTCAGGCTGGTTCTGCCCTCCCGTTCAGTTCCTGCAGTTATGACAGAAATTAAGGTTTTATTCTTTTCTTTTTAATTGGATTTTTAAATTTATATTTCAAATGTTATCCACTTTCCTGGTTCTCCCCTCCAGAAACCTCCTACCCATACCACGTCCCCTGCTTCTATGAGGGTGTTTCCCCCACTGACTACCCACTCCTGCATCCCTGCCCTGGCATTCCCCTACACTGGGGCACCTAGCCTTCACAAGACCAAGTGCCTCTCCTCTCATTGATGCCATCCTCTGCTACATATGCTGCTGGAACCATTGTCCCTCCAGGTATACTCCTTGGTTGGTGATTTAGTCTCTGGGAACTCTGGGGGATCTGCTTGGTGGATATTATGGTTCTTTCTATGGGGTTGCAAACCCCTTTGGCTCTTTCACTCCTTTCTCTAACTCATCCATTGTCGACCCATTGGGGACTCCATGCTCAGTCTAGTGGCCCTTATACCCAAGTTTGCTGTAATCACAATAAAATCCCTGAACCCCTCAACTCAGGGCTTTCATTCTGACCTGCTGTGACACGGATGATAAAAGACTTTACTCTAGAGCTCATAATAAAGACCCTTATCTGTTTTACATTGGAATTGGCTCAGAGGTCTTTGGGTACCTGCAACTTGGGGATAAAAGCAGGATCTCCAAAAAAAAAAAAAAAAAAATGTTACCAGGCAAAAAATGGCCACAGTTGTCTCATAAGAATGAGAAACCAAAATGAAATGTTCACAGAATGCAAACAAGATCAGATGCCAGCACCTAGAATTATAATACACCTGCCAAGCACTAAAAAAGAAACTCCAACCTAAAGCGTTAACCACACCCAAAAACCCATAGAGTAGCAAACCAAAGTGACACACACACACACACACACACACACACACACGTACACACGCACACACACAGGCACATTTACACACACTGCAATGATAAAATCATAAAAATCAACAAACACTGCTCATTAATACTACTTAATATCAACCATCTCAATTTCCCCTATGAGGAGACAAAGACTCTCAGAAGAGACATGAAAACAGAAAGATTCTTCTGACATATCCAAGAAACACACCATAACTTCAAGAATAGACACCACTAAGAGCAAAGCAGCAAATTTGTGTAGCCATTTTGATATATTATAGAATTAAAACCAAACTTATCAGAAGAGACAAGGAGGAACACTGCATATACTTCAAAACAAAAATTTGCAAATGGACATTGCAATTCTTAACATCTTTGCACCAAACACAAGGATATTCAAGTTATAAAACATACATGAGTATAGGTTAAATTATATATTGACCTCCACACACTAAAGTAGAAAATAATAATATCCCAATGCCAACAATATACTGGTCATCTAGGCAAAACTAAACAGAGAAACGCTGGGGAATTTAAACAATTTGGTTTACATTATAAACCAAATGGATCCAACAGATATTTAAGAAACATTTTAGCCAAAGACAAATATATATATATATATATATATATATATATATATATATATATATATCTTCTTCTAACCACTTCAAGGTATAGTCTACAAAATTTATCACATACATAGACCAAAAGCAAGTCTCAACCAGGAAATTAAAATAATACCATAAATCTTATCAGACCACCAAATATCAAAATTAAATATCAACAAAAACAGAAAGTTTACAAACTATTGAAAGTAAAATGGGTCAAGAATGAAATGAAAATAAATTAAATACTTTGTAGAGGTCACTAAATAGGAATATACAACATATCCAAACTCATGGAACACAAACGTAGTTTTGAGAGGGAAGCTTATCATACTGTACCTTAACAATACAACTGAACATTCTAGAACCGAAAGAAAGATATTACATACAAAAAGAGTAGGAAACAATAAATAAACATACCAAGGGCTAAAATTAATAAAACAGAAATGGACAAAAATTTAAAGAAAGTGTTGATTCTTTAAGAAAATCATTAAGATTGAAAAACACTGTTGTAAATTAACTAAAAGGAAGAAAGAAAGTATTCAAACTAACAAAATAAATAATGAACATTTGGGATTTAATAATAGACATCATGAAAATCTAGACAACCATACAGATAGATATACTTTAAAAATCTGTATTATACCAATTTGGAAAATCTAAAAAAAAAAAAAAAAAAAAAAAAAAAGATATTTTCTCGATACATTCCACATAGCACAGTTAAGTCAAAATCAGATGAATGATTTAAACAGACTTACAGCATTTAGTGAAATAGAAGATTTCATTAAAAGTCTCTCAACTAAAACAAACAAAAACAAACAAACAAAAGAGACAAGGCTAGATGGTTTTAGTGTAGAATTTTACCAAACTTTCAAAGAAGAGTTAATGCAAATACACCTCAAATTATTCTGCAAAACAGAAACAGAAGGAACATTGCTCAATTCATTTCATGAGACCACAGTTACCATGATACTCAGACAACATAAGAACTCACAAAGGAGAATTGCAGAAAATTTTCCCTCATGAATATTGATGCAAAAATTATCAATAAAATATTTGCAAACCAAACTTAAGAATACATCAAAAATTCAACCACCACGATCTAGTAGGCCTCATGCCAGAGACAAATGGACAGATCAACATGCATAAGTTTGTGAATACTATACTATACTACCAGACAAACTGAAAAAAAAAACCACACATGATAATTTCACTAGAAGGAAAAATAGACCTTTGTCAAAATCCAACACCTCTTGATCACAAAAGTTCAGGAAAGATTATGGACTAATGGATAATATATATTATCCATTATATAAAAAATAATATATAAAAAAAAATGTGTGCACAGCAAACCAATAGCTGACAACTGAAATAGAAAAATCCACAAAGGAATTCCACTAAAATCAGGAATGAGATAAAGTTTTCCACTCCCTGTGTACTTATTCTATGTAGCACTTGAAGTCTTAGCTAAATTAATGAAACTGAAAGAGATTAAGGGGATACAAATGAGAAAGTAAGAAGTCAAAGTATCTTAATTTGTTAATAATATGATATATATGTATATACATATATACAAGTGAACTGAAAACTCTACTGTGAAACTTCTCCAGCTGAGAAATATTTCAGCAAAGTAACTGGATAAAAATTAACTCACAAACTCAATAGTCCTCCTCTATACACATGACAAGTAGACTGAGAAAGAAATCAGGAAAAGAGTACGTTTCATAATAGCCTGATATAATTATCTTGGGATAACTAACAAAGGAAATGAAAGGCTTGTAAGGTAAAAATTTGAGACAATGAAAAAAGAAAGAGGGTGGGAAAAGATGCAGAGACCTCTCATGCTTAAGGATTGTTAGGGTTGATATAGTAAATCTTGCCATCCCATCAAAAGTTTACAGATTCAATTCAATCCCCACCAAAATTCCAATGAAGTTCTCCACAGGTCTGAAAAGGTTAATCATCAGCTTCAAAAGGATTCACACACACACACACACACACACACACACACACACACACACACACACACACACGCACATGCACACGCACACACACACACGATATTAAAACCAATCTTGAGTAATAAAAAAACTCCTGGAGGTTGTTAGCATCTCTGAGTTCAAACTGTACCACTACAAATCAATTTGATTGATGCCCTTGCACATCTAAAAGTTGCAAATTAAAACTTTTAAGATTTCATCTTACACTTGTCAGAATGTCTAAGATCAATACAAAAATTGACAGCTAATCCTGGCAATGATGTGGAGTAAGAGAAACAAACCTCCATTGCTGGTGAGAGTGCAAACCTGTGCATCCACTATGGAAATCAATGGGGCATTTCCTCAGGAAGATAGGAATTGATCTACCTCAAAGGATGATTCAATCTACAGAGAGACATGCTCAATCATGGTCATTATTGCTCTATTTGTAATAGCCAGAAACTGGGTTCAACTTACATATCCCTTAATACAATACTGAATAAAGAAAATGCATAATCATTACTCAGCTGTTTAAAAAAAAAGGAAATCATGAAATTTACAAGTAAATGGATCAAATTAGGAAAAAAACCATCCTGAGTGAGGTAACTCAGACCCAGAAACACAAATATTAGCAATCCTTTGCTATCATGAAAGAATATGCTCCTGCAGCACATAAAAACATATAAAAAGACCTAAAGCCTGATTATATAGAATGAGATACATTTGAATATTCCGTCCTAATGGAATGGCTCCATCTCAAAACTTCAGGGTATGCAGGATAGTAGGCAGAAAAGTGTCACAAGAAGAGGGAACGACAGGGAGACCAAGAAAACAAGACTCTAAATCAACATGATATAAGCTAATGTGAGTTAGTAGAGACCGAAGCAACATCCACTGGGCCTGCAAAAGTCTGCACTTGGTCCTCTGTGCATATATTATGGCTTCCTGTTTAGGTTTTTATGGTATTACTGAGTGTGCAAAGGATTAGATCCCGATGAGATGGGAGATAGGGAGGAACTGGGAGAAATAGAGAGGGGAAATCATAATTAAGACATTTTGTGGGAAAAGAATCTGTTTTCAAAAAAGAAAGAAAGAAGGTGGGAAGGAAGGAAAAAAGGAATGAAGGAATGAATGAGGGAAGGAACAAGGGTCAAAGAAAGTAAGAAAACTTTCCTGAAGCCGAATTACAGTTTCAACTATTCGGTTTTGAGTATGAGAATGGGTAGGTCTCTGTTTCATGCTTTTCCTAGGCTCTTTCCCTTTTGTTTGTTTTGTCCTAATCTGATGTATTAGGGTTTTTTTTGTCATATCATATTATATCATATATTGTACTTTGTATTACATTAATTATTTTTATATCACTATCATTTAAGAAGCCTGTTTGTTTCCTAATGAGAGATAGAAGCAGGGATCTGGATAGAAGGGGAGGTGGGAAAGGTGTGTGTGTGGGAACTATAATAAGGATATATTTCATTATGTGAGGAAAAAAATCTATTTTCAATAAAAGCAGAAAAAGAAAAGAAAGTAGCATCTGAGGATGAAATACTCAGTCAAATCTTTCTACCTGTAAAACCCTTCAAAACTAGGAAGAGGCACAGTCCATGTCCTTTTCTAATATCTTCTGAGGGACCACAGCCAGGTTCATAACTTAATCTTATTTTTTTTTTCCAGAACTGTGAAATGGTACATTTTTTTTGCTGATTACAACACTTTGTTTGTGAGACTTTGTTATAGAAATTTTAGAAAATTAATCTATCCGTCTCAAGCCTTAAAATGATTTTAGAACACAAATAAATATTCCTAGATGTCTCTGTCTAGTAACTTGGAAACTCCGAGCATTGTAATTATTGATTCATTTTGTATTTGAGGTAAAGTGTTACTTTTGGCTTATACTGGCCTTGAAGGCAGGCTTCCACTAACTGAGGTTCCTAAGTGTTGGGGTTGTAGGCATATACTACCATTCCTTGATCCAGTCTTGGATGTGTTTTCTCATTGTCCTGTCCAATACTGCTACTTCATGACTGTTGTTTTTAATTCTAACTCATAATGCCTACCCTCCTTTATAAAATGAAAATTAAATTTATTAAAAAATGAAAATAAAAATATTGAAAGAAAAAAGTACTAATTTTATACACGATAAATATAATACAAGGATAAAGACTTCTTTCTGTGGGTTATGATTGACCCTTTGTTTCCTCGTCATGAAATACTGTGCTTCAGTCTTGATTTGATGGAGAAGTCATTGTGCCCTTTCCAGGGAAGTAAATGACTGTAGCAAATTCAAGTAACTTCTTGAAATGAATTAACTCTATGTGAATGAAGATCAATGTCTTAAAAAAGAATTAGCCTGAGATTTAATCAAAGGACACGCAGTATCAATTTATTGCAACGCTACAACCAAATCTATAAGCCTATTTTAAAACACTGTGAGACAAATCAGAGTTCCTAAGATAACTAAATTGTAAAATGTGACTGAATAACTTAAATGTTAACATTTAAATATGGTTATTATTATTTATATGCAAAACATACAATAATTGTTAAATATCTTAAAGGGTTGCTTCAAAATTGGCTATTAAGTAAATTTGAACTGTCCTTTTCCTGAGTGTGTTGTTCTTGGGAAAAACAGTATCAGATCCAATACAAAGGAATTTTCTATGGTTTTTCAAGTTGATGTATAGAGCTAGGTTGTTAGTGTGGCATCTTCAGTGAACAATAGGTATTTTCATATTTTGTTTCTAAATCAGGAAGAAATTTAAAATTAAATTTTGTCACCTCCAGTTTCTGAAAAATATGATTTTGATGATATAATTTAATATACTGAAAGGCTAAGGACTCCTTTCTATGGGTCATGATTGACTCCTTGTTTCGTCTTCATGAAATACTGTGTTTCAGTCTTGATTTGAGAGAGAAGCCATTGTGCCCTTTCCAGGGCAGTAAATTACTGTAGCAAATCTGCTGAACCTGAATTTCAGGTTCTTAGAAAGGTTTATCAAAACATACCACTAAAAACTTAGGTTTTTTTTTTGTGTTGTTCAGTATTCAGCTTTTATTTCTGACTTGAACACAGGCTAATCCTTAAAGAGTATGTTATAAAATTAATATTTATTGAACATATTATCATAATTATTTCTATTTAAACTTTAGTGACATTACCATCCTAAGCAAGTTATCTACAGGCTTTGGAGGATATTCTATACGTACCACATGGAGATGCAAAAAGAAAATGAAACAAGTTTTACATTTTACATCCAGAGTAGAACTTTAGAAGCTGAAGGCAGAAAATAATCACAAAATCCAGGCATTTAAGAGATAAGGAGATTTCCTCCATCCCATTACCCCTGGTGAACGTCAAGAGATAAACCACAGACTCAATCACCAGAGCTTCTGCATCCCTAAGAGGATAAGGCTCTACTAAGCTGGCTGAACTGCTGGTCTGTTTGCCTCTGGAAAAGGAAGGACATGCAAGAGAAGTGCAAGCTAAAAAGATGCAGGAGTGAAAATCTTGTGCTTTGTTCTCTAAAGGCTGTGGGAAGTATTAGGGGATACATGTTGGGGATGAGCAGCAAGAGGCAAGCATCTTAGGTTCAACAAGGGGATTGAAGGAAAGAGACAACTATTTCAGTTTCTTTCTGGGATGTGGGAGGAGAAGTCAAAGCATATTTCCTTGTATGACAGGATGTGTTTCAGGAGAGTAAAATTCTGTATGCATTCACCTGCAAAAAGCACTGAATGGCTGTCAAAGAAACAAAAATACATTTTCTTTACACTACTAGAGTAATGAGTAGAGTGTGAACATGTAATCACAACTTCCCTAATACAGAAACTTCTCTAGTATTTATTAATAAGAACAGCCCTGGTACATTTAATAGTTCAGGTTCATGGAAAAATAAAGCAGATAAAAACACTTAGAAATTCCAGCAATAATATGCAAAAATTGGAACCAATTAAAATGGGTGCATGGATTTACATATGTAAAAACATTACTGAATACATAAATGCTACAATAAAGCCCACTTTAGCTTGAAAGTAGACTCATCATTTCTGTGGCAATTGAGGTTTAGAAAAATAACTATGCTTGTGAATTAATGAGATATATAGAGAAAAGACTGAGGTCTTGTAGAACAGCAATTCTCAACCTGTTGGTCACAATCTCTTTGTGGGTTACACATCAGGTATCATGTGTATCATATTTACATTATGATTCATAATAGTTCCAGATTTACAGATATGAAGTAGCAATGAAATAATTTTATGGTTGGAATCAGTAGAAAATGAAGAGTTGAATTAAAGGGACACAGCATTAGAAGGCTGAGAACCACATAGTGTGTGTAGAGGTGCATGGGTGTGTGCATGCACATGTCTGTGTATTGTACCTATTTATGTGGCTTTAGGACAGGAGTGCTCTTTGGAGCTAGCATAATGTTTTGCTAAAATAAATTTGTGTGTCAGGAAACAGAAAATTTATAATGTGCTAAAAGTGTTCTGAATGGTATTGATTGCTTAGGAAAAGATTGGCACTGTCACAAAAAGTGCTCTAGCTGTACAGCTGTTGTTCAAGATTTTTATACCATCTTCCCATTTGTGTTGTCCTTTAAGAGGACAAAGGTTCTGAATGAGGACCATCTGACTCCATGCTTAAGCTTCATGATCCCATAAGTATAATTCATTTACTCACAAATGAAAAAACACTTCTCGGCTAGAGGTGAGAGACTGTTGTCTTCTGTGGTTAGATTGGCAGTTTCCAAAATGTGTCTGACTTGATGCACACGTGAAGTCCACATTCAGAAACCCTGTTATACATTTTGAAAAGTGATCTCTTTCTCATGAAGGTCAAACTCTCCATGTATGAGGGAGTAAGCTCAAATGTCTACCTCTTTATTATATGTCTTCTTGGTCTGCTTGAGTGGCACCCACAAAGAAGACATGACAGCAGATTTATCTATCAAAGTTCACTAACAGTTTTACCCAAACAAACATCACGTGATTACTGTCTGGGAGTTACATAGTTAGCTCACACTCGACTTATGTACCTGTCTCACACATTTATGGAAGCCAAAGAGTGCCAGAGGGCTTTAACCTCAGATCAGGGGTGTTGCAGGATGAACATTAGCTAAGAGTGAATCTGCTCCCTCTCCCCTGTGCATCCCTCGTACAGACCTCTAACACCTACCCTTGCTCCCATTCACTTTTCTAAAATGTCTTAGATAGTGGTAAAATATGCATAAAATAAACTTCACAGCTTTAATAATCACTTTAAGTGAAGTGTTGAGAGGGAATAAAGTACCCTCATATCATCCTGGAATCAGTAGCAGCATCCCTTTTTCAGAGCTGTTTCACCTTTCTAAATCTAAATTCAGGCCCATGAAAAATTAAGCTTCTATTGTCTCTCTAAGCTCTGCTAACTGTGTTTGCAGTCTCCAGCTATAGATTTTACTACCCTGCATAGATTATGTAATGTAGTTGGACTCACTCAACATGTGCCCTTTCCCGAACAGAGAATAATGTCCCCAAGATTCATAGATCACTACTATGTGCTTGAAATTCTCTTTTCAGAAAATCTTTTTATCCTCCTACCTGATTTCCTTTCAATGCTGACAGAAAAATAGGACCTCTAAACTTACTGAGTGTTAATATACAGGTCAGAACCATGTGTTGAGAATCATACACTGAACGCTTGGTGGCCAATTGATGTTGTAAAAGGGACATGCAAGAATTGTTGGGCTGTGAGAAGACTAGAAGGGTGTGTCATCATGGTGTACCCTAGAGGACCACATTGAGAAACCCACATGATCTTTGCTTCCTGAAGGCTACAATGCTAGCAGTTCCCTCCATCCATCATAGGCTTACACCGATTCAACAAACCACAGGCCTCAAAGCATCCAAGACTAGACAAGTAACCTGGGGCTGAAATCTCTAAGTGCATAAGAAAAATCAAACACGTTTTCCATTTAGCTCGCACGTTTCAGTTTTTCACTTTGACAAAACTGATTCTCCTATTGAGATTCTGTGGGTTTTTGTGTGTGTGTGTGTGTGTGTGTGTGTGTGTGTGGCATAGGGTCTGGAATAAAATATGAGTAAATACGCTTCTCTGCTTTATGTGCCTGAGTAGAAATGAAATAACTGACTACTTCACATGTTTTTCTTCAAAGTAACCTGACCTATTCTGTAAACTTCCTAGCTATGAATAAAATTACAGGCTAAATTGTCAGGAAACTTTCCTGACAGCACATCTTCAAATATTGATCTCAAACTGACAATGTCTCTATATGAGACTCTTTCAGCTTGATAGAGGAAGAAAATCAGCCTGAATGGTAAGTGACCTTAAGTCATTAGTTGCATCTTTCTTTCTTTCTTTCTTTCTTTTTCTTTCTTTCTTTCTTTCTTTCTTTCTTTCTTTCTTTCTTTCTTTCTTTCTTTTTTTTTTTTTGGTGGGGTTCTTAGAGTCAAACACTGTTGGAAATGAAGGTGGAAGAATTCAATAGCAAAATGACCCTTTGAGGCTGTAAAAAGTATAGAGAGTGAAAATGCTTCGCTATTTCTCTATTGTCCTATCAGGCAATCACTGTCTTATTTCAGACTGCTGTCAACTGAAGGCTTTGAGATACTTTTTAAAGAAATAATTATATTCATCTTGGAGCCTATTTGTCTGAGTTAGAACATATAATAACTGTCAAAAGTGCTTTGAAAATAATCAAATACACCCTTAAACTAATACATACCATGACAATAATTTATTCTCTTGAGATATCCAGGAAATTGTCAAAGAAAATAAGTCTATCAGGTTGCAGAAAAAGAATGAACAGATTGATAACTGCCAAACTTACTGTTAGTGATGTCACATGCACAGTGAGGAATACGAATAGTGGCTTCCTGTGACTGTCCATTTCAGGGGTCCACAGCATCCTAGCCACATCAGTATTCTTCTTAAATTTAACTCTGTCTGTCTATGCACACTTCAGTGACAAAAGGCTGACAGGGTCTGAAAGGCAGCCTGCCTTTCTGTATCCCTGTACTGAGACCAACATGTGAATCATGATCCCAGAAATACCCCATTTCTTTTGGGGAGTATTCTGTTTTACTCCAGTACATTGAGATCACTGACCTGTAGTAGTGATCTCTACTCTCAGTGTTCCCTAGCTCCTCTCCGCCCCTTAGGGACAGAGAGAGTTAGGGCACATGTGAGCAAAGCAGAGAGCAGAAAGAACGTGGACAAGGCATTCATTATGTGGATGAATTGCTCTTTTTATTTTACTACATAGTTTTACTTTATAAAAGTTCTTTAAAGTGTTACTTGGTAATAAATATTGATAAATATTTTAATAAGTATTACCTTCCCTGACTGTAGTAACACCTACCATAATTTTATTTGTTGCTTACTTGTTACTGAACACCTGTAATTATGTACTCTTTGCTATGGGTATTTTTTCAGAAAAAAAAATAGTCTCAAATGTTTTAAAAGACACTATTTGATTGAACAGGGAGGCCTTTTGTTGCCAGTTTTAGTGTCTAAAGACTTCAGCTGTCAGACATTTTAGATACTATATAAAATGTTAAACCATCACCATGAGCACTTGATGTCATCCAGACAAAGGGATGAAGCTGTAGCATAAATGTGTGTGTTTGGGCTGTTCTACTTAAACACAGATTAAGCAAGCTTTTCAAGGACATTTAAGTGCTTTAAGAAATTAATTCATACTTTACCCTAAACCTATCTTCTCTGGAACTCTACCTCTTCCTTATCTCACATTTCCTCATACTCCGTTTGTGCTCATCTCAGCCCAAAGATAGAAGAAAGGATTAAACCTAAATGAGAACTTAAAATATGAACCCTGCAATAAATCGATTTGTCTAATTTCTAAATCTTGGATGCTATTGAAACTACTTCAGTACAAAATGCTGTGCATACCAAATCTTGTTAAGTAAAGCATTTCTTTCTATGGCAAAGAGAGTTTCTGTGAGTTTGTGTATCTGTGGTTGGTTAGTAATGACTATATGTTTAGTAACCTATGATAAATGACAGGTAGTTGGGAGCCACCAGATGGTGAATGACATGTTCCTGACCTTCCTTGTCCCATCCTACATGAGACACAGTATCTTTTCTTTTGTAAGCTTGTTCTGAGTCACATACAGAGAACAGTTCCAAAGCTATTTTCAGTAGGGACACCTGATCCTATCTAGTAGTTACAAGTACATTTTGGTAGCTGGAGCAGGATGGGAAAACTCTATTGCTCCCTAACAAAAATCACTTTTCTTTCTTCCCACATTCTTTTTCTTTCTGCTTTGTCTTTTGTGTCTCAAGTTCCACAGACTTCACTGTGCACCACACGTGAAAATACATAATTAGAATAAAATAGTAAATCACCTACTTCAGCCACACTAAAAACTTAACCCTGTGTTACCTGAGCTTTCTCAGATGCCCTTCAGTGCTAAATCACCTAACTAATGCTGATAGTTTTACATTACTAAAATCCTGGGCCAATGCAACACAAAAGGCCACCACCAGCTGCTTGACCACGTACAGCTAAAACACTACACAATTTATTTAGTTTGGCTCATTTTAAACCCGAGAGTAATTATGCAGGTTCAGCAACACTCTAATGCATTGCAAGAATGTGGGTGCTGCAACCAATGGGAAAGAGCTTCAGAATGGAAAGAGCTTTAGTTCTAGAGAAATACTCTGTAACCTCAAAATCAGTTTAAACTATCTTATTGTGCATGAAAAATGTAAAGAGAAGCTGCCATAAGCAAGCTCTTACCTCAATAACAATAATAAAAGGGTTTTCTGTACACTATAACCTAAAAATGAGTTGTTCTCAGTTGTTTAGTATACTCTTCCGGGTCTGCTTTTATTTTGACCCCTACATGCCTCTCCTAATTTTCAACAATAACATCCAGGACTTTCTTTCTCAACATTTATTACTCATCTTTCACAGTTTTTGATATATTCTCTTTGCAGGGGGAGATTATGTCCAACTGAGTATAGTACAGGGAAGAGTTTGTCCTTCCTTCCCTGGACACCTTGGCCCAGCTGATCCAGCATCAGTACCCATGGCTCTGTTGTCCACAGCATCTTCCTCCTCTGCACAAAACTAGGCATGGCTCTTGAGCTTCTTTCTTTTCTACTCATCCTCTTCTTCAGATTGGAACTGAAGCTCCAGGCAAGATTTTTTTTCTATTTTCACAAGTTTTCCTTTCAAATAAACTTATAACACACAGTATGCTACTGGAATTGCCTGTTCCAATAAATAACTGTATTTCAATTACTACTTATATTATTATACTAATTTATTAAATTACCTTAAATTGATTTTAAAAGATTTCTACTAAATCATACTCAAGTTGTTTATCATTAAAAATAATTCTGCTCCTTTTTAAATATATTACTGTTTTTTTGAGAATTTCATCTGAGTACTAGGGCTGTTTCTTTCGACGAAAAGTGGCTAAAATGATGTTCTAATTACAAAAGTAATTACTGTCATCCTGCAATGTTGAAACTATATTTAATTATTCACATTTCTAGATAAAATACACATTTCATTATTCACTACTCAATAACTTTCACATTTGCAAGATAAAAAAACTCATTTAAAAAATTCTCTCTTCTTCATTCCTTTTCTTGCACAAACTGTGTATTTCATTTGCATTTTATTTTTTTCTATTATATAATTTTTGTTTCTATTGCATCTTGTCTTTTTTTATTTTTCTTATACTGAGCTATAATCTATTTAATTTATTAACACTAAACTTTGAACAAAATTTTTTCTTTGCATGGATAATACACTATCCAGTATGTGTTCATTATTTTTGAATAAACAGAAGAATTTGATAATTATGATCTTACAAAAAATAGTGTTGAGCCTGAAGATTTTCTTCCAAGTATAATCATTTAAATGAGCTTCATTTTCAATGCAAAATAAGAAGCTAGCAACATATAAATGTAAATTAAAAGGATTGCTTATTCAAATACTTATTAGCTTTAAATTTTCATTATTTAAAGTTTTGTAATTTAAATATTTATTTTAAAATACTTCTTTCTTGGGAACTTAATCTTTTGATTAGCACTCTAAGGGATGGTTAATTTTAAAATAAATATAATTTGAAATTGCATTTTATCAATTAAGAAAAAATTCAATTTAAAACTCCAACAAAATCTTAAGCAATTATTAACTAACTTATTGAAAATTTTAGGCAGTTAATTAGAATGCTAATTTATGATTTGTGGCATTTATTTATGATAATATAATCACATGAGTTTTAGGATATTTGAGGTTAGAACTTACAGTGCCTAAAGAATGATCAGCTACTATAATGAAATAGTTTATTGATATCACAATTGGTGTCACAATAGTAACAATATATGAAGGTATTCACCAGGGGATAATTAGAAGATAGTGGAATGTATCTTAATTCCTTTTACTCTCTAGCAAAAAGGTAAAAGTTAAAAAAGAAGAAAATGTAACAAAAACTTCTGGGAAAGCATTGCTGATAATGGTACAAGACTGTATCTGAGAAATGTATGTAAGAAATGTCTCTACCCCTGCTGACAGTCCTGCAGTTACCACACTTAGGTATCAAGTCTGCATTGGCAACACTCACTTCAGTACAGGAATGCGTCAAAGCCTATCTCTACATAGTTTTAATAGCCATGTTTCTAAAAGTATTCCTATGTTTCTTCCTTGAGATCCTTTGATTGTAACTGCAGGTATTCTCACCCCATTTCCCATTAATTCCTACTCTTCAAACTCAGAGATTCTCTAACTTCTCTGATGATGCTTTCTAATATAGACAGCATACTCTCATCTTCCACAGGTTGTTAAAGGATTAAAACAAGTTTTACTTTTCAAAATCTTTTATTAGCTACAAGTTGATGATGGAGAAATAGTTTTATTTTAGTTGACTACCTGACAGTACTGAGTACAATATTTAATGCTGTCTTGACCTTGTAATTATTGCAAATTTATTCCTCAATATCCTGGGTGCTAGGAAGTCAAAGACCAAAAAGAGAGCAGATTCAGGGTCTGATAAAGGTTTGAGTGCTGGTTAATACGTAGCTAACTTTTTGTCCTCAAACTGTGTAGGGTCAAGAGTCTTTCTGAGGACTCTTCTTTAAGGGTCTCAGCTCACATTTCACCCTCCAGGCTTATCACTTCCCAATTAGGCCCAATTCCATTGCCGCACAATGGGATTAGGGATTTTGATGGCGGGATACAATGAGTCAGTCTACAGTATATCTACAACATATAATCAAAATTTTCTAAATAAAGCTATGTAATTGGTTTTATCAAGCTAATTCTGAACATTGTTTTGCATGACATATACTTAATTGATAAGTATTCCTTCCCATGACACTCTACACATAACACAGAAATGTTTAGAATAATTTCCTAAGTATACTCATAATAAAAATAAAAAACAAGCAATCTAAAATATCTTTTACATTTTAACTCTGATAATATATAAAGTAAGACTGTTATTTAAGTAAGACTGTTACTTAAAAAATCTTGTCAGCATATTTTTCAAGTTAAAATTAAACTATGCACATTTTTACAATTTAATTTTGCTGCAATGAAAAGTTAAATATAAGTACTAAAATTAAAACTGAGGATTTCTTCATGTCTTAACATTTTAAAACTTTTATCTCTTAAAATTTTGGTATTGAGTGCCATGGGATTAGTAGACACACCGCCCAAGGCTTGTCCAGCACTCTCAGAGCTCTGGCATCTTTAAGTGAAAGGACAAGTCCTTATCCGAAAGTATGAACCTTGTAGTATGGAGCCAGACATATGTGCATGACATAAATATACTACAATTTTAGTAATACTGTTATGATCTTAATGTCTTATAAATCTTACAGAGGAGTTGGTTATGGTTAACAAAAACAATCCAAAATGCAATTAAAGATGTTTATAGTCCATAGGCTAGAGAAAGGATAAAGAGATATCTGTCATGAACTGAATATCAATGACTGCTATGAGCATCTAATTAAAGAAGAATTTATTAGATGTTGCAAGAAACTGTGAAGAACTTAGCACAGTAAGATTAAACACATGCACACATAGACACACAGAAACATACATATATGGAGAAAGAATGAGAGACAAAGACAGACAGATAGAGAAAGACAAATTTAAATTGAGTTATTCTTTCTAAATAAGACCTAGGCATCCATACTTGTTCTTCCTTCCTCATGAGCTTTATGTGGTCTGTTAGTTGAATCTTTGTTGTTTCAAACTTTTGGGCCAATATCCGCTTATCAGTGAGTAAATACCATGTGTGTTCTTTTGTGATTGGGTTACCTCACTCACGATGATATTTTCTAGTTCCATCCATTTACATAAAAATTTCTCGAATTCATTATTTTTAATAGCTGAGTAATATTCCATTGTGTAAATGTACCACTTTTTTTTGTATAAAAGATTATGTATAATAAGAAATGAAGAAGGAAATTTCAACTCTATAAAGGCGAGCCATGTCTTCTCGCCAAAGCCTTGTCACCTTTCCCTTCCATCTACCATGGATTTTCTTCTTTCAGAGACTCAGATTATCTCTTTATTTTTCCAAAGTTATTAAATATTTGGCAATATTCTTCTCAAACCACATTAAAAAGCAACCAACTCTCCATAGATACTTTTTGCACATCTAGCTTCTACAGCATTGCTCAAACTGTTCTGAAAACATCCATAATTTCCATATTCAGCCCAAAGGTATTGAATCTTTAGAATATTCAGTGATTCTTCAAACACTAAAATATGCATCATATAATTTCAGAACTTCTTAATTACCTTTGAAACCCATTCTTTTCTCCATGTCATAGGTGTGCTCTGTTTTCTTCATCTTTCAGTAGTCCCTAGGTTTCTACATTGTCCTTGTCTACCGAGGTAGACAAGTTGGTCTCTTATGAGTTTTCCATTGTTATCATATAGTATCTCCTTCATTATACCACTCTCTCATTCTTCTTAAAAACTTGTTTTTATTTTGTTGGAAAATGTAATCAAGAAATAACAATGTATAAAAGTACAGAATGCCATGTTTTGTAACTGTTAGCAGTTCTTTGGTGTTCAAGTGTTGAAGAGCTTGCATAGTGGGAAGATGGATAGCCTGGGGATAAGGCTGCACCTTTAATTATTGTCAGCATGACTATGTTTCATGAGTGATTAAGGCCTCAGTTTCCTCATCTTACATGAAATGTGATTATTTATAATAGTGGAATTGTGGTATAATATTTATATATAATTGTTAAGAATATAATAGTGTAAATAATTGCAGATTATAACCACTATAAAGTAATATATATTTGAAAAACACATCATAAATTTTATTCTAATGTCTTCAGGAAAAAATAAACAAACTGGGAATTTTCAGCTTGACAGATTCTCAGACCATAGCCATCTGTCAGGAAAAACAAATGCCTACAATTTGACAACACCTCAGATGAAAAAGAAAATTAAAAATCTTAAGAGCCAACTCATTGTTGTGGATAGCCTTGGCCTTGTATTGTGATACTAATTCCCCTTTCCTGTGAAGGACTGCAGAGGAGGTGTGAGTCACTACACAGGTGATTTCTAGTGAACCTTCTGCCCATCTTAATTTGTAAAATAAAGGCTGGAGCCAGTGATTAGGCAGAGGAAGGGGAGGTAGAGAAATAAAGGTTGGTGAGAAGAGAGCAGGGGGGAGGACAACTGGAGGAAGACAATGGAGGAAGAAGATGATGAAGGAGAGGACATCTGGGAAGCAGGAGGTAGAAGGACAGACACAGGGTTTGGAAAATCCTAAAGTTATAAGGGTCTCATAGCTGGGGAACAGAGTACCAATCTAGGCTTACAGAATATATTCATAATTACTGAGTTCTGTTTTCTGTGACCGGTCATATTTGGGTTGGTGATTTAAATATCTCCCACTACAATTAAATATGAGTAACTACCTTTAAATACTAGTGTTTTGTTGTTGATAAATACTCCTTTGTAAATGGTTTTATATTTCATCAGAACTTTTAAAGTGATATTTATTATTTATTCTTTGAAAGCTTGACATATCTATGCAATCAAGACTTTTGATTGTCATATGTCATACTGTGTTCAAACCTTTTCTGAAGTTCATATTATTCTGCTTTCTCAGCAAGAGACAAGCTTTAGAAACTGTTTCATGTTTAATATCATAATGGCCCTAATGCATAAAACAGGGTACATTTACATATCTAAAAAATAGTATGAACAAGAAAAAGTAAGTAAAGATTATATAAACATACATAAGAATCAAGTAAAAATTCATCAAAGGAATAAAATTATCTTAAGAGAAAGATAATAAACAAATGATAAATGAAGTCTTGCTCTTAGCCTATACTATATTGTTTTAATGAATAATAATATTTTCTCATTATGAAAAACTATTCCATTTAGTCAATTAGTTTGTCAAAAGTTTTAAATTAAGGGGTGATATGCACAGTAGGAATAAAAAATAGAGTTAACAATGGATGATATTCTAGTGCAAGCAGAGATAAATCTGCCTGCTCATGTGCTGATCTAAACAGATGGCAAAAGGATCCTACAGATCCTGTGCATAAATCATGTACATTTTTTGCACAAAGATCAAAAGACTTATTAACAATTGTCTCCTCAAAATTATAATATGTATTTTCAAAAACAATACTTAGTATGTGGAGTGAATTCAGTCTTTTTTTTTCAACTCTTCAATGATTTGTTAATCTCTTGTGGATACATAGTGCTTATGCTATTGACATCTTATATACCTGAAAAGCATTTCCCAAATTGGTCAATGGTGGTAGGCCAAGCATTTTCTGGCTAATGATACTATGGCTGTCTTCCATCCAGTGTTCCATGAGTACTATGCACTGAGAACATTTGTAGACTTTCTCCTACTTAAAATCCCATTACTATAACTACTATATCAATTAGAAAACATGCTGTCACTGATTCAATGTTTTGCTCATTTGATACAGAAACTAACTTTTAAAATCTCCAATTTATTTTTCTTATTGATACTATGTTATCAGTTTCTCATCATCAATATATACAACTTAGTTTATCCTTCTCTCCTCATAATATATTAGCTGCATCAGTTTTCCTCTTATATGATTTTTATGAACAAACTTGTAGAAAAATCTGCTTTGATAGCTAGATCTGGATTAAGATCACATATTGTAATCCTGGGAGGAAATACTGCATACATATAGTATAACTTCTTAATAATAGAAAGGATTCCAGTATGGCATTGCTTGTGAGAACATAGATGCCAAAGATGGAAGAACAACAGCAGTGATGTGTGGTGTGTTAACAGGTGTATATTGCTGGCTATAGCCTCTTCAAATATGGTTCATGTGAGTGATTGTTATACTTGTCATGAGTCTGATAACAATAAGCTTTAGCACACTAACATGATCATTTAATATTACAGTGCTTCACAATTCCATGTTGAACTCTAAATGTCTCCCAAACTAGAATCTCACTCTGAAGAACCAGTGTGCAATGTCTATCTATTTAAGAGTACCCATTTTAAAAAGGTTATATATATATATATGATATGTTCAATTAACATATGTATTATAACCTTGGCAGAGAAAATTTTGGGGTATAAGCAAATGAAGTGCTAGACATGAAATGCACCCAGAATTTCTAATCATGTGTGGCTCATTAAACAAGTAGCCACTGAGCATGCTAGTAGATACAGGTTGGTGGTATGAACAGTGAAAACACATGATTCATTCTCATGCTGCTCTTAAAAGAACAGGAGAGCCAGATGCTAAACAGTTTCTTCAGAAATAACAGAAAGCATGATAGTAGTCTTTGAAAATGGAACTTTTGTTCTGGACATAAAGGAAGAATTCAGAGATGATCACAATTAACCTGAGGTCTCAGGAACACAAAGTGGATACTTAGCAAGAAAAGGGTGTTATTCCAGGTAGGGCTAGAAGATGTTTAAGGAAAATTGAAAAAAGTCCCATCTTGTTTCAGTGCTAAAACAGAAGCCAGTGTGAGACATATCAGGAGGAAAAGCAAAAAGCATAAACATGGCATAGCTTCTCAGGAATGGCTCTTCTTTGTAACTAAAAGATGGCGTTTTGATCAAGGCAGATAGAATGGTAAAATATTTTAGATTATATATCATGTTTTCTTCTCATGAGTCAGGAAGAAATCATCCAGGCTATAGTATGAGAAACAAGTGAGAATTGAAAAGCTGAAGAGATAAAATCAATAATGTCTGGTGATCAATTAAAGATGGAGGATAAAGGAGGAGGTTGAAGAGGTGATTACTAAATGTATCTCTCACATAATTACTATATATACTATTTCTGGGTGTTTCAAATGGAGACACATAAAGCAGAAAGTCTTACTCAATGATTTTTGGTAATAGAATTTCCTGGCTCTTATCTTCAAATAAATACAGCACTCTCTGCTCCTGCTCTACAGTTGCTGTGAAGGACAAATGAAAAAGAAGTCTGGTGCCATTCTGATCTCAGCTTCTAGGCCACATACAACCAGACTTCATAAGCACTCATTTACCTGCAAATAAATTAATTTCAGCATCTAACACCTAGGGATGTCATAAAAAGTAAATGCAATGGCCTAGTTAGCTGTTTAGTTTCTCTTTTATCAAGTAAAATTTTAGCAATAACAACAGAAACCTGCTCTAGTCACTCACATGCTTTTCCTTCCTCTTCTGCACTTACTTCTCTCATGTAGTCTGAGTTCTCTCCTCTATCATTTCATTTTGCTAATCCTGCTCCTTACTATCCTCCTCATCCTTGGTATTAATTCACTAATTGTTTCTTATTACTAATATGTTCAACATGACTTCTTTCTTCTTTATATTAAACCCCCCCACACACACACACTTTTCATTTAGTCTGCTAGGAGCTATTGGCCTTTATTTTTTAATATATCTACTGAGATAAACTGTGTCATTCCCATTTGCCTTATGATTTCTCAATGAATAGAAATATTACTGGCATATTAACATACCTAAACCCTTAGAGTCATAACTTCCCAGCATCTAGTGCAAGACCACTGGCAGCCAGTAAAGTACAGACATACCAAAACCTTGGCATCAAAACTTATTATTTTGTTGCTGTTTCTGAGTTTTGTTTTAGTTTTAGAATTAGGCACCATATCAGTCAGACTTTCTGTCATTGTATCAAATACTTAAGAAAACAAATTAAAGGAAAAATTGCTTGGATTAATAGCTCAAGAAGTTTCAACAGATAGGCAGGTAGTTGTTATACTTTGTGAACTAGGCTAAAGGAGAACATCATGGCAGAAGAGAGTAGTGGAGTCAAGTTGCTCACCATGTGACAACCTGAAAGCAGAGAATAAAATTGGAAGGACTCAACCCTAAGACACATCAGTAATCCACTTTATTCAACTAGGCCTTGCCTCCTACAGTTCCAACATCTCTTAACAATCTACTCAGACTCTTAAAATGATTTATTAGGTTGAATCCTTCATGGACTAATTGTTTCTGGAAATACATGGTAGATGTAGGTTTACTTTATTAACATTGCAGTGTCTTTTATTTCAATCAAGATAATCATCAAGGTTAAACATCACAAGTTGCCATCAGCTTTATGAAACTGATTGTATATCTGTTTATTTCTGTAAAATGAGACAAAGTTCCCTACACTTTGATTATGAAAACACTTTTGAAATTTATTCAGACCTCCAGAAACTGTTTTATTGGAAATGTTTAAGATTTCTATCACTATCAATTGAGTGTCCATTTTAGTTAAACCATTAAAGATCTTTTAAATCTGATATCTCCTTGAATTAAATCTCATAACTTCCTTTCCACCACAACATTCAAGGGGAATGCTAGGTTGAGATGAATTCTAATTCTCTCTTTTAATTATAGGAACACACGCAGAATCTCTTCATTCTTGAAACTATTTTTTATATATGCTTTCCCACACTATACTTAATGATAGTTTAATTTTCTGTAAAATTTTAAAAATATACCGGAAATATACTAATGCTTCTGAGACCAACCAGAGGATTTTTATTAACTATATTGTAGTGTATTTCTGTAAGCTTTGTGAGGTCAAAGATTATCTTTATTTACTTTTGCCATTTTTAAATAATGTAGCATAGAGGAATCTCCATTCAGTAAGTGTTTGCTAAATGTACTTGGAAATTTAAAGCTTTTGTTATTTAAAATTAAAAAATACCTGGGCTAGGTCCATGGAAGACATTTAGTAAATCTAAAAGAAACAAGGAGTATACATCACAATCATAGACACTGGTTCTCCTAAGTAGAAATAGTAATGTAAAATTATCATGCATTCTAGTGTGTGGGTTTATGTAAGAGTTAAGTTTTGTACACATGTATATACATATACAAATATAATTTTCATATATTATATGGTACTGCTATTTGTGTCTTCAAATATGAATTCATGATAGTTTGGTTTTACAGGTAGTTACTAAAATAGTATGTTGATATTTTTCATTCTTTACAAACAAAAATAGAATTTGAACTACATTATGATATAGCTTGTATTTTAGATTCTTCCAACAGTAATTATACCCACAGCAGTACCCAACATTCACATATTTTGTGTTTTCTCTCTGTTTTCAATACTTATCTGCAAAGAAGACATTTCATAGAGTTTTATTTACCAAAAAATTTATGTGACTGTCCTCTACATTAGTTTAATCACTACCATTCAATGATGTTATAATATTAAAAGAGAAGTGTTGAAGGATTCTTGATTTTACATACAATTGTCCCTTCAACTGCATGACCTTGACAGAAATTCACTTACGCTCTTATATAAAATGCTGCAGTATTTTCACAGTGTTTGTAATCTGCCATCACCTATTTAAAGTACTAATACATAAAAAGTTTTATGTAGCTTTATACTATTTAAACATTTTAGGGTTAACTACAACAAAGTAGCATGTGCACATCCAGGTTATTATTGTAGGTTTAACTAAATAGCAAATAATCTGAAAATTCTGCCAACAAATATAGTATGTCAACAGTATTTAAGTTGATTTAAGACCAACTACTTCATATATCTGTATTTATTTTAAAGTGTATCTCTCTCTCTCTCTCTCTCTCTCTCTCTCTCTCTCTCTCTCTCTCTCTCTTTGTGTGTGTGTATGTGTATGCGTGCACACACAAGTGAAAGTTAGAAAATACCTTCTGGAAGTCAGTTATGTTTTTACTTGTATAATATGAAATAATTTAGTTGTTTTAATTTTCAGGATCTAGAAATACTTTATTGCTTTATATTGAACAAGGTAACTTTAGATGTTTAAAAAATATATTTTTATACTCTGTTTTACATATAAGTGGAATCAATAGTTTTAAGTAAGAGTGCTAAATGTTATTAACTATGTTTGTTCTTCCTATATATGCATACAGAAAAAGATATTTGCATAAGTTATCAGCTAATTTTTTTTTTACATTTTGTTTATAAGAAGAGTATGTGGGCATCTATAACATTCATTTTGAATTTTATATATTTAGGTTCTAGCTATGAAATAATTTCTCATAGTAACTCATGTTTTTACTGAGTGGCTCATCACAATATATTACAACTGTTCATGCTCAACCAGAACATGACAAAGGTAAAATGATTGTTATTTTAAAAAATGAAGTTTCCAAAATTAACTTTTCCATGTGTGCCAGTGTTTTTTCTATTCAAGGACTTGGCACTTTGAATAAAACATGGACCAGACCAAGTAATCTATTTTTGTAGTGATCCCAGTCTTATCTACGAACCTGTTTATTATGCTTGTTACTTGATCAGGTGACTAGAATAATGGTGCTTCTTGTTCAAAGTAATTAACTACCTTTATCACAAATCAACTTCTTCAGTAACAGGCAAAGAATAAAATGTGACCTGTGTCAACTTTTGTTAAGTCCTTTGTCATGGCAACAAAACATCATTTACAATTTATTGACTCACAATTATGTTATATTTATATATTAAAAAACATTCTTTCAGCCATTTTATGAAAACTAAAAAAAAAAACTTCAATAAAATTAGGACTGGAATAATTAAAAGTAGATCTTAAACCACAGATAATTTGTAAAATATTCATGCAATACATATAATTATAGCATGTATAACCTACTTACCTGCCATAAAATGCATACTATGTTAAAGAGCAAGATGATTGCACATCAAAGAAAAAATAATAGTTCATAATTAATGAATGATTATGACATAAAAAATTTACAATACTCACAATACTATTATAATTATGAACAAAGCACTAAAAATTTTACTGGAAGCCTAATTAAGCATTGTACAGTGTATCTGTTCTTAAACTTTAAATAAGGATTACTGATTTAAAGATTCTTAGAAACACCAAGAACAGATTTCAGAAAAAAATAAAGAGCATGTCTATAAGATATTAAACAACTCAGTAGACAAACTATGTGGAAAATGATAAAATATTATTGAGTGGACAGAATTTTCATTATTGTACTAATAAAACATGTATTTCATTGGCTTATTTTTTTGTATTCAATTAAAACATAAATACATAATTTTCTTTCATTTTCTTCTTACTACTTTTCATATTTGACTCTTCCTCAAATTTATGGGTCTTTTCTTCTATTAACTAATTTTTGTCACAATACGCATAAATTGTCCTGGACAGTTTTATGTCAACTTGACACAGCTAGAGTCATCTAAAAAGAGGGGAGCTCAACTGAGAAAATGCCTTCATAAGATCCAGCTACAGTGCATTTTTTAAATTTGTTATTGATTGAGGAGGGCACACTCCATTGTAAGTGGTGGTATCCCTTGGCTTATGATCCTGGCTTCTATAAAAGTGCAGGCTGAGCAAGCTATGAAGAGCCAGACAGTAAGCATCACTCTTCCATGGCCTCTGCATCATGAACTTTTGCCTACAAAGTTCCCCGATTGAATTCCTGTTCTGGATTCCATCAGTGATAGAATGCACTTAGACTATGTGGAAGTGTAAGCCAAATAAACACATTGCTCCCCAACTTGCTTTTTGGTCATGGTGTTTCATTGCAACAACAGAAACCTTAACTAAGACAAGTTGGTCACAAGATTGTGAGGTATTACATCATAGATATGAGCATTTTGATTTGGAGGGGACTATGGAAGGACTTTATAATGTTGTGGGAGAAAAATCCACTGAGTGCTCAAATGCTTGATGTTCTTTAAAAGGTTGGAAAATGGGGGTGTTAAGAGAAATCCAGAAGATAGAGGCCTGGCTTGCAAAGGTTCAAAGAGAAGCTTAAAGACTTTATTGGGCACATTTGTTATTTGGAATTATGATTCTGTGGTTCTCTTTAGCTGGTGCTGAAGTATCAGTTATGATAAACAAGACAGCAGAACCACTAAAGAAAAACCTCTGCTTTGCTAGCATACTAGATCCTGGTCATCTTGAGCTCAGAATTGGTCGTGATTGTCATGATTAATAGGATTCCAGCATTGTTGACGTGAAACTTCCTCAGAAGTGTTTCCTGGGAGTCAGTGCATATAAACTGTGTTCCACAGGCGGTTAAAATTGTACCTTGTGCTGACAGCCAAACTTGGTTGCATATGAGTCATCAAGTTGGTACTCGTTTTGAAGGCATGAAGGGGTGACTCATAAAAAGCAGCTGGGACTTGACACTGTGAGAGACCAGGAGAGTCCATGGTTGTATGTGCAGCCTCAGTAGTACTTGAAGGCTCAGGATTTAACGGGTCAGACAAACAAATTGAACCTTAGCACCAAAGAGAGAGCAGATGGGTGAAATTGCAGGACAGGGGCAGCAGAAGATTCTAGCATTTTGGAGTGCCAGTACCATTGAATGACCACCAAGAATAGTAGCAACAGTGAAGTGGAACACATCAGAGCTTAGAAGACAAGCTCTGGTTGCTATAGAAACCAGACCCAGAGCAATAACCCAAAGACCTTTGGAGGAGCCCCGAAGATTATGAATAAATCCCAAAATTGGACATTGAGTTCTTTGCACTGTTAGAGTATGGCTTTGATTTGATATGATTGTGACTGTGTTCTAGTTCTTCCCTCTTGAATTAAGAAAGTATTTAATTTATTTTGATTTTATAGGAGCCCATAGATTTGAATTTTAAAAGACTGAATTTTAAAGAGATTGGCTATTTTAAAGAAACTGAACTTCTAATGTGTTTGAATATATAAAGACTGATATTTCTAAAGTTGCTTATATTTTTAATATGATCTTATGATTCATTAAGTATGATTTAATGAATAAAAGAATTTGTGGCTTAATAGTGGTCTGTTTATTTGTCAAATTGATGAGACCTAATTGTCCTAGCTAGTTTTATGAAAACTTGACTCAAACTAGAGATACAATGTGAAAGGAGGGAACTTCAGTGTCGAAAATGCCAACATAACATCCAGATGTCAGGAATTTTTAAAATTGGTGATTGATGGGGAGACCCCAGGTCATTGTAATTGGTGCAATCCCTGGATTGAAGGATTTGGGTCCTACATGCAAGCTATGAGAAGCAAGCTAGTAAGCAGCACCCTTTTCTGGTGTCTGCACCAACTCCTCACTCCATGTGTCTGCCTTGCTTGAGTTCCAGTCCTGGCTTCCTCCAATGATAAATTATGTCATGGAAATATAAACTCTTTCATTCTCAACTTGCTCTTCATTATGGTTAAGTTGCAGCAGTAGAAACTCTAACTAACACATGAATGAATAAATATAATTAGAATTGCTAAATCTGTTCAAGGTACCTCCTTGTATTTTTTTTTAGGACTATTTAGTATTGGATATAAATTTAGAGGCCTCCTCTCCTCCCAAGGAAGACATTTCCCTCAGTCTCAGCATACCATAGTTGCTCATAGTTCTTTGTCTAGGGTGAGATTCAAGATTCTCCCACCATGCTAGCACATCTATTATAGAACTTGTCTTGTTTAAACAGCTGTATTTTTGACATCACAGTTATAGCTTCCCCAGTTCTAGATGAAGTCACAATATTGCAGCACACGTCTTTGTCCTCTGGCTCTTTTATTATCTACCTCCTCTTCCTCTATGCTACCTGGGCTTTAGGCATGAGAGTAGTATTCCAAATGTTTTCAATTAGAGTTGTGATTTTCTTTAACTGTCTCATTACTGCATAAATAACTCAGTGTACCCACTTTGATGGGTACCCACTTTGATCTGGGAGGAACAGGACAAGTCGTAAGTGCTTAGAGTGAAGTTAGAAAAATGTAGTGGTGTCAGAACATCTGACATTAGGCTCCATTCTCAGATCTATGACCTCAAGATATAGTATCTATTCATTGACACAGTTTTAAAGATTTGACAAATAACAGAATAGGTCTGAATTAGTCCTTTTGAATCCCTCAATCAAGGCCCATGGCTCTGGGGCAGAAAGAAACAAGAGATGAGTTCTCACAAAATGTCAAAGATGAAAATTTAAGTGTGCAAGATATTGACAAGTAGATCAATAACCTTGGAGATTTTTCCATAACAAAGAAGGTCAACATAAAAAGTATTCCATTATTAAATATTTGCATGTTTTTAATACACTTAGTAATTTTAAAATGATGAATGAATTGTATATTGTAGATAATAAGGAGATGAAGTCTGTTTTGTGTGTCTCATCAGAGACAAAAATGTAACATTTTTAACCTATGAATTAGAACTCTTAAGTTTTTATCATTGAGCATTTATGTTTAACCCTTTATAGTCACCTCAACTTCTAGAAATTGATAATAATATTATGGATTCATTAGGTGTAATCACTCAAAAGCAAGCTTTTCTTGCAGTTGTAGATACTTTATGGTCTATGAAATTCTGACTACATAATCTTACACTAGTCAGAAAGTTGTCTTGATTGAATTATGTGGTTTAATAATTAAAGTGAAACCAAATAATTCTTAATCAAACATATATTTGTTCATTTTCATACACATACACACAAACACAAGACACATACAAGTAGCACTGGGTGAAATGTATATACATTGAGACATTAGACATTATAAAAATTTAAGTGACCTGAGTCCCTTCCTCTTGTTTCCCTTGTTGTCATGGGAACATGCCCCTCTCAAAAGACAGCCCAGGAGAGTAATTTCATTGGCTTGTTACTGAGGAGGAGTATAAAGATCCCCCACATAAAATTCAACAGCCACTTTAGTTAACTTGGTACAGGAACCAAGACATTTTATATAAAAACTTCAAGGAGGTAATATTTTTATGTTGAGTACTTTATTAAAAACATTGCTACTCTAATAATTTTATAATTTTTAATTTATTTAGGATAGAGCATAAAAATTCTTGAAACTCTCAATCATTCTAAAGTAAAGCATTAGAATGTATATCAATTTCTTGTATTTTTGGTTGTAAGCCTAGCTTTTAATGGCTGAACCACCTCCAGATCAGATAGAGAGCTGATATCCAAATATCTAAAGAACCTAAGGATCTATACCTCAACAAATCAAATGATCTAATTTTGAAAATAGAGTACAGATTTAAACAGAGAATTCTCATCAGAGGAATTCCTAATGTTAGCCAAAGAACTTAAAAAAATATTCTGGATTCTTAACCATCAGAGAAATGCAAGTCCAAATGACTCAGCAGCTTTATTAATAATAGCTAGAAGCAGGAAACAAAGTAAATGTTCAACCAAAGAATAGAAAAAGAAAATATCATGTATGTACACAATGAAGTATTACTTAGCTACTTAAAACAATGGCATCATGAAATTTGCAGGCAAATAGATGAAACTGGAAAAGAGAATCCTGAGTGAAGTAACCCAGACCCAGAAAGACAAACATGGTATGTACATACTTATAAGTAAATGTTAGCCTTAAAGTAAAGAATAATCATGCTACAATGCAGACTCAAAGATGCTAAATAATAATGAGGGCTCTTAGGGGTATGAGTGAATCAGACTGAGACACAGAGCATGAGGGAGAAGGACAGAGATGACTGTGGTTAGGTGGACATGGGGATGGGAACAGGAGGTATCAGATGGGAAGAGGTCTAAGGGAGAGTGTACTGGAATTGAGGAAGAGGGCACATCTCTGGTAAGAGCTAAAAGCTTAGGCCAATAGAAACTCCCATGACTCTATGAGGGTGGTCTTAGATAAGACTTGGAGCAATGGGGTATATGGAGCCTGAACAGGCCCTCTCCTGTAATTAGGCAAGGCTTCCAATGGAGGGATTCCAATGGAGGGACATAAACCAAGGCATAAAACTACAATTTGCTTTCTACATCCACAAGATGTGCTGGAGTAAAGATGAAGCAGAGACTGAAGGAATGCCCAACCATTCCAGCTCATGACCCATGTAATGAGAAGGAGCCTACCCTGTTAAAGATATTTTCCCATACTTCCAGTCAAGCCTAGCATCATGGACTGTCATCTGAAAGGCTTCTCTCAGCAAATTATGGGAGCAGATGTATAGACCCACAGCCAAATATTAGGCAGAGCTTGGGGAATCCAGCAGAAGAAGGGAGGATTATAGGAGCCAAAAGGATCAAGGACAAGAAAACCTACAGAATCAACTAACCTGAGCCCATAGGGGCTCACAGAGACTGAATTGCTAACCCAAAAGCATACATAAGACTAACAGCTCTCCAAATGCATTTTACAGTTGTGCAGCTGGGTCTTCATGTGGGACTCAAGTGGTAACTGTTTGTGCCTTTGTTTCCTACTTTTGGGGCCCTTTCCCCTAACTGTGCTGCACCTTCTAGCCTCAATAGGAGATGTGCCTTGTCTTACTGCAAATTTACATGCCAAGGTTGGTTGATAGCCATAGGAGGCTCCACTTTTCTGAAGAAAATGAAAGGAGGAGTAGATTGGAAAGTAAATGGGGGGAACTGCTGTGGTAAATATATAAAGTGAATTAATTAATTCACTAATAAATTAATTAACTAAAATGCATATTAATCTCAAAACACATTAGAGCCTTTGCTTTATTCCATCTGCTTTTTTCCACTTTTTAAGCTTTCAGCTTGGGAATTTTCCAATATTGAGCACAAAATACAAACTCTAATATTTCAGGTCTATTTAGTGTCCAGCATTAGCTATTAAAATGGACTCTAAAGCTTCATATTTGAAGTATTGAAAGCCCTTGAAAAGCTTTTACCTGCAATGACTTTAAATTCTTTGAAAATAAGGTCACTTTTAGTTATAATTCAAGAACTTTCAGTTGATAACAGTTCAAAGTAGTAGGAATATAAAAAGGATAATGAAAAAAGGAAGTAAGACAGCAGTTAAATTATATTTCCACCCTAATTATAGTACGAGACTTAAACACTGCAGAACAAGTTAGTGACAATGATTTATTATATATGGCATAAAGTCTTAACATTCATAGTTCAGGCAGTATATTCTGGACTAGGTTCAATTTATTCATTTCCATCTATATCTTTCTGATGTTGAGATTTGAAGAAAAATCAATCACTGAGTTACTGCAAAGATTAATAGCTACAAATCTGTGAAGAAATAAACAAATTTGTTCCTCTAACTGGTGCAAAATTGATTTAGGGAATAATGATGCATAACCACAGAGCAAAACTTGGGTGTGGCTGAAGAAAACAAAACGTAAAAAAAAAGTTAAATTATAAATAAATTATTAAGTCTTTAGTTTTTGAGGCACAATGATGCAATAACATATTTTAATTTATTCAGAAGCTTATTAAGTTGCTTAAGGATTACAGTAAAAAAATAGTTTGATCAAAAAAGCCATCAAATTATTTATTGTTACTTCTAAAATATGCTTTGAACGTGGGATTATTATTATTAAGCCAACAGGATATAATTTAAATATTTTCAGATTCTCCTTAATATTTCTCTAAAATATATTCTCTGAATATATTCTCTTAAACATTTTTTTGATTTCTTTCTTTGATGTAATTGTGAGACAGTTTTTTATTAATTATAAGGATAATTAATTGTACAACTAAACATTACAGTGTAGCTTCATGCGTTTATAAATATCTTTTGACAATTTTTATTTTACTATTGATTATTACATAAACTGTCAAAAATAGCTTAATCTGGTAGTACAAGTTAAAGAGGCTAGGACTCCTTTTAGTTGATAAGCCAGTGATGTGAAAGACATTATTCAAGTGTGAGAAGAGAAATAGCATGAATGAGTCAGAAGGGACCAGAGAGGTGACTTCAAAGTCAAAATTCCCATAGTCTTTACAGTCTATTAATAAGACAGATACTGGCGATTTAAAAAAAGAATGTGTGTTTATTTAAGGAAATGCACCCAGTTGTTCTTCTAAGGCAGTTTCAAGTTCACTAGGATGTCAAAAATGTCATCTAATATAAAATATGATAAGTAACCTCAAGCATAAAACATTATCAAAATTTATTCTGCACACTATACAAAATTTAAAAGAATGCATAGAGATACTATCTTTACCTGCAATCCAGACAAAATTCTGTATGTAACAGAAGGCTGATGATAAGAAACAGAAGATACAATGCAGCAATATGTGACCTAAAGGTGTTAGAAACTCTAAAGTCAGGCTGAAAGTAGATTCTGCAGGTACTATAAATTCTGTAGTTTCTGTAATAGAAATGAGAAAACAAAACTAAACTCACAGTTTATATTAAATAATTCAATGGTTCTGCAGCAAGAAGCAAGCCACCGTGCATACTGAAACACTGAATTGATTGCTACAGAATATGTCACTTTTTCTCAGTCTTAGAACCCTGCATTGTTAGCAGAGAAAACATCAGGAAGCACCCAGGGTCCTCTGTGCACTTGTATCTGTATTGTGTATATGTGACTGTGACTTAATATGTGTCTGTGTATGTAGAAGAAAGTATGTATGTGTGAGTGTAAGTATATGTGTGTGAGGGTATTTGAGTGTGTATGTGAATATGTGTGAGTGTGTATGTATATGAGGGTACATGAGGGATGTGTATATGAGAGTATGTGTATATGAGTGAGTATGTTTGCATATAAGTGTGAGTGTATGTGAGTGAGTTTGTGTATGTTTGTGTGTGTCTGTGTGTGTGAGTGTAGGGGTATGCACGTGAGAGAGTGTGTGTGTATTGTATAAGTAAATGTGAGTCTGAGTGTGTGTGAATGTTTATTTGAGTGTGGGTATGTTTGTGTGAGCATGTATGTGAATATATATTTGTGTGTGTGAGTGAGTAGGAAGTGTATGTAAGAGTGTTTGTGTGTGTGTGTGTGTGTGTGTGTGTGTGTGTGTGACACTGAGAAAGATTTGCTTAGTTCCATATGCTTTGAAAATTAAGGATTTGGTCAAACATCACATTCATGTTGCCTTTTGAAGTGAATCTCTCACTTTCTTTGGAGCACACATAGAGTTTTACTAATACACACGGGATATTTTTGGACTTCTTCCTAAAACTCAAAAATAATAATAAAACATTTTTTAAAATTTCAATGAAAATTATAAGTAATAGACTTTTAAATTATGCTTTAGTTACATGCTTGATCATTTTTGTTACAGAAATTATATCATTCATGTGTAAGTTTTAAAACAATGATTTGTATATAGTAAAATCTGGTATTATGATGAATTTAATTTTTATCATTTTGAAACTAATTTTCTTGTAACTATTTTATTTTCTATTTGGATGTTAAAATGTTACAAATCATATAATGTTAAAACTTGAACTTAACAAAGATATTTTAAGTTTAGCAGGTAAAGAGTTTGTAATTTTCTGATTATTTTCAAAACTTACATTACATGCAAATAAAAGCTATTTAATCTATATTAAACAATACACTTTGAATTTCCTCATCATATCTTAACCTTAAAAAAACATATTACACAAGTACATATTTTATACTATTTCAAGTTGTAATATTCAGACAAATTTTATGTTTTTTACCTTTAGTCTCTTTTGTCTCTCTCTGTCTCTGCCTCTGTTTTTCTCTCTGTTTGTCAGTCTGTCTCTGTCTATCTCTCAGTGCCTCTTGGTTTCTCTTAGATTCTCTCTCTCCTTCTCTGTCTTTCTCCCTTTCTCTCTCTCTCTCTCTTACACACACACACGCACACACACACTCACACGCAGGCACGCGCACACACACACACACTCGCACGCACATGCACACACACACACACAAACACACACACACACACACTTTCTCTCCTGCCTTGTATTGCTCACTTTTATGATAGCTGGTAATCAGATATAACCATTTTGACTTAGTAAAACAACTTCATATAGCTCAAAAAATAGATGTTCTTCAACTTATAATTATATGAGTTCATGCTGTTTGTTTGCTTGGTTTGGGAAGGGATCTCATATAACCCAGGCTGGTTTCAATTTCTTCTGTGTTGCAGATATTGGTGTTAAATTCCTGATCCTCTTGTTTCCGTCTCCTCAATGCTAGATTACAAGTATGTACCACCACATCAATCTTCAAATAATATATATTAAAAAAATCATATTGTAAAAAGGGCAGAAATGGACATAAAATAATAGTTTTCTGTAGTAAGATATACAGTCCTTTGAGAATATCTAAGAGTCGTAGAGCTGGATTATAATAAACATTAAATATTAGTCTTTTATCACACAACTTAGATCTTGAGTTCATAGCAATGATACAGTTTTTAATTTCTACCTTGTAAGATGTTTACAAACGTTTTAATTCTCCAACCACCCAGTTAAACCTTCATGTACAAAAAGGCTCTGCTTCTTTATTGAAATTTAAGTGAAGTGGCTGATTGCTTTCTGTTTACTTTTTTTTCATTTCCTTTGGACAGATCCATTTGAAATCAGTCAGTCATGACAGACTATAAGACACAAGCCAAGCCAGAAATGATACAATGCTTCCTGCTTTAGATTAGACACCAGAAGAACTTCTGAAAACACATTCCTAATCACTAGTGAAGTTTTGGTTTATTGAGAAACTGAAATTGGAGTGCTGGAGTTGCAAAAGTCTTTCTTTGCAACCTTGAATTTACTTCTAACAGGATCATATGGAGGGCATATTTGTAATGTTTAGAGAAATCTACACTTTAATCTTTGATTTCTATAGTGGATTTGCAAGTTTAAATTCCCACCAGCAGGAGATATGTGTTTCCTTTTCCCAACATTTATTCCTTCATCTTTGTCATTTGTGTCTCTCATATTGTCCATCGTGACTAAGATGAGATGAAATTTCAAAATTATTTGCATTTCTTTGATGGTTAAATGTGTTGAACGTTTAAAATATTTTAAATTTAATTTTTACTTTAAATATTTAAGTGTTCAGCTAGTGTTGTTTCATGTAATAAATGGAAACAGTCTAGACTTTACCAACTAGTAAATGAATAATGAACATGTGAAATGTTACTCATCTGTCAAGAAAAAGAAAAAAGTTGATATTCACGGGTAAACAGATACAGTCAGAAATAGTCATTATTAGCATTGTAATCCAGATGCAGAAAATAAACTTCCACTAGTTTTCTCTCATTTATAGATGTTACTCATCAATCTTCCAATATCTATATTCACTTTGAAATACCACTACAGGTCAAAAATTTCATAAGGGAACTTGGTGGAGAAGGGCTTTCGAAAGTGGGGAGGTAGAATGCAATGGTATAAAAGGTTAAGGTGGAATAACAACAATAAGGGTTAAATGGGGAGGACCTGGGGGACATGGAAGAGTATAGAATAGGAGGGGGAATAACTAACACTAAAGGTCTTTCGAAAATGGTATGTGGATATGTACTAGTAGAGAATGTCACTAAACAAATAGACATGTAAAAAGTTATTGTACAGTCATGAATAATACCCCAATTAGACACCTCATGTATCAAATAAAAAACACAGTGTCAGGAATGGGTTAATACTGTTGGAGTGTTCTAATATGGTCCCATAGACCCAAAGCATCACCAGATACACTCAGCACAATTGGCTCCTTTATAGAACTTTATGGTTGGACTTTATTGCTGAAGAAAACACATTACTTGAATCACAGAGTTAAGTTAAGCGCTGGTATTTATTTGGGAGCTTTATCCTTACTGGGTGATAGGTACTATGCATAAAACAAAGAGGAAAGGTAGTCATCCATGACATCAACCTGTAAATCGACAGGCTACAATGACTTCTCTGACGAGATGTGCCTACTGGCACCAATGTCATGGTACTAACCAGCCACTTTCTGATTGGCTCTAATGCTTGCTCCGTTAGATAGATGGGACTCATCTTTAGCACTGTTGAAGAGCTCAAGAAACTGCCATTAAAGAGGTTATAGGCTTTATAAGAGAACCCAATATTTTAATTATGGTAATTGGATGTAATATTAAAATTAATCCTAATGTTTTATTTCTATACCCACAAATAAGAGCATTCCTCAATGCTCATCAGTGACGCTTATTCATGCAGTAGCAGGCAAGCGACTCTAGACTGGTCAACATGCATAATAAGAAACTATAGTATGATCAACCCTAAATGTGACATTCATATCACATCTGTCCTCCAAAGCTCAAAATTCTTCTCAGCATAGAGTGCAGAAAAATTAAAAATAAGCCATGGTGGGTAAAAAAAAAAATACTTTTTGAGCTTAATAGGACAATTGAATATATGAAATTATAGTAATTTCTGTAGTATACACAGTACCTGTGTAGGCTAAAACAGAATGGAGAAGTTAGGCATGAATTTTTACTAGTTGAGTATCTTTCAGGCTTTGTTATCTTCTGGGAGTGAGAGTCACTCTAATGATAAGATTGTGTAATTCCCCCCATAGATTGATCAGATGCCAAGCAAGGGAGACTGAACTCTCAAAACTAGTTTATCAACAAACTGATCTCAATGAGGAGCAAGAAAAAAAGAAAAAAGAGAAGAAACCCAGAACAGGGTGGAAAGGGAGTGAAGTGTGGGGAGAGTGTTTACGATGGAAGTTGAGAGACAGATGAATATATGCAAAATATATTCTATAAAATTATAAGCAAGTACTAAAAAAGCATTGTTTTAAAAGAAGAAAGTTGCTTTCTGACTTTCCAAATGTGGTGGTCTGATAGGAATGACTCTTATATGGTTATATATTTAAATATTAGGGAGAGGCACTACTTGAGATAGATTAGGACTTGGTACCTTGTTGGAGTAGTTGTGGCCTTGTTGAAGGAAGTGTGTAACTGGGGATGAGATTTGGGGATTCAAACGCCTAAGCCAGGATTTGTTCCTGCTGCCTATAGATCTGGCTATAGAACTCTCAGCCACCATGTCTGCCGTAATGCTGCCATGATAATAATGAATTAAACCTATGAAACTGTAAACAGGACTAAATTAATTTGTTTTATTTTTCAGAGTTGTTATAGTCATAGTGTCCCTTCACAGAAATCAAAACCCTAACTAAGATAGAAGTTTGTACAGGGAATGGAATATTGCTGTGACAATCCTAACTGTGTTGCTTGTTGTCAGAATGTGGACTTTTGAACTTTGGATTAGAAAACAGGGTTTATTGGACCATTATACTAGGACTGTGAAAGACACTGCTGACAAAAGCAATGTAGACTCTGATATAGTGGCTCAATATCAGCATAAGGATTGTTCTTCTGATATTTTGACAAATAAAGTGACCACTTTCTGCCCTTCTCCCCTCTCCAACAATATCTCCCTGAGGATAAGTTGAGTAAATCATACTTTTGGATTTTTGACATTGACAGAGGAGATTTTTAAGACAGCCTAGTATTAACTGTGCAGGGTGGTTACTGCCTCTCATATGTAGATCTATTATGAAAAGTATCAAGCTGAGAAAAAAAAAATACAAAATGAACAAAAGGAGGACCAGCAATTGTAAAGGAGCTAAATCCAAAGCTCAAGGAGATAAAAAAAAAAAAAAAGGTTAAAGAAAAGCCTGATGCTTAGTGGAATAAAGGTGGTGACCTCAGAGGAAGACCCCACCCAGTTAGCTCTTTGTGGATAGAATAAAAAAAAGTCATTGAAAATAGAAAGCTGATGAAAACATATTTGAATGAGGGGGTCATGTTCTAAACCCATCAAGCTTTAGATCTTGGCAGTTTCAGACTCTTGTTTTTGACTTGAGTCAAGAATACAAGAAAGGGGTTAAGGAATATCCTTCCATATGTAAGGAAAGCTGCTGAGACCAGATGTGGGTCATTGGTGTTGACTGGATGGCTTTTGTCTTAACTTGACAGAAACCAGAGTCATCAGAGAGAAAAGGCCTCATATTCAGCTGTGAAGCTTTTTCTCAATTAGTGATCAATGGGGGAGGATCCAGCCTATTTTGAGTGTTGCTATCACTGGAATGATGGTCCAGCTTCTTATAAAAAGTCAGGGGAAGCAAAGTAATTAGCAGCAGTCCCCCAATGGTCTCTGCATCTGTTCTTGCCTCCATATTTCTCCCATGTTTGAGTTCCTGACTTCCTTTGTTAATCACAATGTGAAAGTTTAACTGAATAAAACCTTTCCTCCTTAACTTGCTTTTGGGTCATGACATTTAACTACAGCAATAGAAACCCTAAGACAGGTATCTGAGCATGGAGGCCAAGAAAAACCTTTGCATAGAGCTGTGAAGGTGAAGAATGGTTTGCCTTAGAAATCTTGGGATGTTGGAGATTCCAGAGGTATCAAATATCAGCTGAGGAAAGCGGAAGCCTAGATGGGAAGTAGCCTAAGAAACAGAAGTATTTTGCAGTCTACAAAGCTGAAAGGAGTTGAAAATCTGAAGAGCCCCTTTACATCAATCAGATCTAGAGATGTAGAGTTTGGAGATTGCCTTCACATTTTAGGTCTTGCTTTGGTGCAGTATTTCCTTACTGTGCTTCTTTATTCCCTTTTGGAATGGAAGTATGTATTCTGTGCCACTATATGTTGAAAGTATGTGATCTGCTTTTTCATTTAGATTTTACAGGAGGTTACAGTTAAGAGTCATGGAAGAGATTTTGAACACTGGATATTTAAATAATGTTGAGATTGCAATAGATTATGGGAACATTTAAAGTTAAAATGGATATATTTTGCATTACGATATGGTGTCTAAGTCAATGTTACTATTGCTGTAAGTAAAACACCATGATCATGACAATTCTTATAAAGAAAAGCATTTAATTGGTGCTGGATTATAGGTTCAGATGTTTAATTATTATGATGGTTGGGAGGTTGATGGTATGCAGGGAAACATGGTAGCTGAGAGTTCTACATCCATGTCTACAGACTAGGGAAAAAGAGAGCCAAAGGGCCTGGCTTTAGCTTTTGAAACCCAAAGCCAACCCTTAGTAACAAACTTCCTTCAGTAATGCTACAACTTCTCTAACCAGATCATACCTCCTAATAGTGTCACTCCCTATTTGCCTATGAAGGCAAATTTCATTCAAACCACCACATATAAGCCTATGGGCACCAGGGATTGGAATACAGCAGTTTGAATAGGAATGGCCTCATAGGCTCATATGTTTGAATCATAATCTTTAGGAAGAGTTGATACTTGACAGATAGGAGGTGTTACCTTCTTGGAGTGGATGTAGCCCTATTGGAGAAAGTATGCCACCACCAAGAGTGGCCTGTGAGGTCTCAAAAGATGAAGCCAGGCCCAGTAGCTTTCTGTTTTTTTGTCTGGGAACCAGGATGTAGAATTTTCAACTATTATGTCTGCCTGCCCGCCACTATGCTTTCTGACATGAGCATAATAGATTATATCCCAGAAACTGTCAATAATCACCAATTAAAGGCTTTTTTGAAAGTAAGAGTTGCCATAGCCATGGTGTCTCTTCAAGGCAATAGAACACTAAGACAAAAAGGATAACACATACATAACCATACAATTTTACTTTTTGTCAATGCTTATTCTTCTGAATAGCCATCTTTTCTTATAAACTTAGAGTATACTTGCTCATGGAACCATTGTCTTTGAAATTCTAATTTATTATGCATTTTTAATAGGTGAGAATGATATGATGCACCACTGCATCATGCAAGGCTTTGACATGTGTATATACTGTGAATTGATGAATTGAGGCAAGTGATATGCCTATTCACACACATTTGTCATATCTTTGTAGTAAGATATTTGTAATCTACTCAAGATTTTTCAATCAATATAATAACTGTAGTCATCATGCTTTATAGTAGACCTTAATTTGTTCTTTCTATTTGAAATGGCATGACATTTTATTAACACCTCTGTCCTGACTGATATTTATCAACTCGATACAAATCTAGACATAGTTTGAAGCAAGGAATCTTAACTGAAAAAAAAAAGAAATCACTTTATATTGGCCTGTAGGCAAGTAGTTAGGGGATTTTCTTGATTAATAATGATAAGACAGTTTCTAGGCCACTGTGGATAGTGTCACTTTTTGGTAGATGGTCTTAAATTGCATATATATATATATATATATATATATATATATATATATATATATTTACATAAACACACACACACACGCACCTCTGCATGTTTCAGATTCAATTTCCTGTCTCCAGATTCTTGCCTTGAGTTCCTGCTCTAAATTCTCTTAGACATGGATTATTAGATGAGAATTGTAACTTGAAATAAACACACTCCTAATCAACTCATGGTTTATTACCACAGTACTATAACTCTAAAACACTTGCTCATTGTCTCTTGCAATGTTCTTGTAACCACCATAGTCATCTTTGCTTCTATAAGTTTAATATTTTGAACACACATATAATTGAGATCATTCAATATTTTTCTTATGCACAGTTTATTTCACTTGTCATAATGGCCCCCAAGTTTTGCTATATTATCATAAATAATAAAACTTGCCACTTCTTGAAGTAGTGTAATATTCTAGTTTATGTATATATCACATTGTCCCTTTCTGTGTGTACTTTTGTGTTGATGGAAACTTAAGCACATCTCTCCTACTATGAAGAGAAGAGTTTGAAATGAGGGAGTGCAATGAATATTCTAAGATAACTGGCTATATTATATATCTTGAATGTGTGTGTATGTGTGTGTGTGTGTGTGGTGTGAAACTGGTGGATTATCTATAGTTCTACTTTTTGTAAAATATCATCTCCAACCTGTTTTTTTGACTGCTGTAACCATGTGTATTTTTCTCCACACAGTTTGTTACTCCTATTTTGATAATTGTCATTTTAACAGCTGAAAGTTAATATCTTACTGTGGTTTTAATTTATATTTCTATTCTTATTGTTGATCATTTTTGCATATATTTATTATATGTTTGCATGTCTTTTTTCAGAAATTACTTTCTAGTTCCATCACTCACTTTTTTCAATTAGGTTATTTGGTCTCTTACTATGAGCTGTTTGAATTCCATACATATTTATGACATTAAGTAGTGTAGTTATTACTTGAGTGGAATAGAAAACAAACACATATCAGTGTACCAGCATATTTACCACAGAAATAATCCACATATTTATTGTTAACAGACTTTGACAAAGGTGCCAAGAACAAATAAAGGATAGAGGACAATATCTTTAATAAACAATGTTGGGAAAACTTAATTTATTTCCAGAATGAAACAAGACATTTATGTCTTGAGACTTTTATTATGTAACACAAAAAAGATCATATCAAATGAGTTAGAAAGTCCAGTGTAAGATCTGAATTGCTAAAACTAGAAGAAAACGGAAGAGAAAAAATTCTTGTCATTGTTTAGTTATAGATTCTTAGCATGACCACAAAAGTAAAGACAATAATAGAAAACCAGACAAATGAGATTGCTCTGATTTAAAAAGCAAAATAAAAAAGGAAAAAGAAAGAAAGAGAGAAAGAAAGAAAGAAAGAGATAAAAAGGAAAGAAAGAAAGAAAGAAAGAAAGAAAGAAAGAAAGAAAGAAAGAAAGAAAGAAAGAAAGAAAGGGAAATAAATCCACAGAGAAAGAGATAAACATGAATTGGGAGGACATATTTCTGAATGAGAGATTATAGCTTACTAAAGAGTTGAGCTGATTCCTGTATTTGCCAGCAATCTCATTTTGCCATGTGCTTAGTTTGTTTCATGTGGACAGTTTGTTCCTAGTAAATACACATGCATAATAGTTTTAACTATAATATTCTTTGAATAGATAAATTACATTCTGTGGAGACTTTGTACCTGAACACTTGGGGAAAGAGCCAATGTCATGATTTTCATGCAAATTTAGGAGTAAGTGCAGAATACAGTTTTAGAACTTAGGAAATTTAAAGAAGGTGTTGTGTGAGATTTGAGTTGTTTTTGGATAAGAGAAAGAAGAAAAATTACAAATTCAAAAATGCTTTCTTCTACAAGAGGGGTCTTTATTGAAGCATAGTTAAATAGAGAAAGAAAAAGAAGGAAGCGAGAAGGGTAGGGAGGGAGAGAGAAAGGGAAGAAAGAAGGGAGGGAGAGAGGAGAGAGAGTAAATCTGTGTTACTACAGGCATAATTAGCCACAGGCTAAAACCTGTAGCAGTATGTGATTAGGCACAAAGATTACTATATATATATTTGCACTTAAGGGAGATTATCAGTCAGCATTTGTACATCTGTAACATATGGTTGGCATCTACAGTCTCACTGTGCATACTCAAGAAACCATCTCAACCCTATCTACATATCTATATAGATATAATAATGCAGTTCCATGTAGGCATGTATAAAGCTCACATTCTCAATCCATACCAGTTAAAAAATTTATATTGACAGAAAAACAGGGATTGTTTCCTATGTCCCAGAGAAATTTCTGATGTCAGACCAGAATTCCCCAAAACACCAATACTAGAGAAATCAAGAATTGAATTTTATAGTATGCTCTGGAGAGCCTTAATCAACAAAGCCTCAAATCAATCAATGCTGTAATATAAACTTAAAAATATTTTAACATATCGATGATATCCTTAACTGAGTGTGTAACAGAAAGCAACAGTATTTGAGACATGAAATAATTTGAGGATTATTAGTTAATGAATTGCATAATCATCATAGTTAGAATGATATCACTAGTAATAAATTTTTTCAAATAATCTTTTTGTCTTGTTAGTGTATAATAAATCGTTTCACTAAATGATTTTGATAAACTCCTGTCTAAAACATAATTAAACAATAAATACAGAACTGGAGGTTAGGACAACCGCTTTCTAATAGTAGCAGAACACTACTGGCAAAAGTTCTGCATGACCCTAGATTGGAAGCAGGATTTTTGGAGCCTTTTAGTAACCAAGACAACTTATAACAGTTCTATCAAGTTACTACTTCAGTTTTTATTATACACTTTATTTGATAGGTAGGGTTAATATGCCAACAATATAAAGATATTAATAAGAATAACATTTCAAAGAATAAAAAATGTACTTAGTGAAATAATAACTTTTGACATCTGGGCATCTATAATTGCTTGTGAAGCATAAAGATTAAAAATTGACTTGCTTTTCTTTTTATGTGTGTGGGCATGTGTTTTGAGACAAGGATTTTAAATATTGCCCTGGCTGGGCTGTCTTGGATCTTACTCAGTAGAGCAGGCTGGCCTTGAACTTAAGAGATTTGCCTGCTTCTAACTCCCAAATGGAAAGATTAAACGTGTGAGGCACCACCAGTCAGCAAAAAGACCACTATTTTGATTTTTTTTAAAAAAAAGAAAGTAGTTTTCTGTATGCGTGTGTGTATTCTAGAAAGTTGCATCACACAATTCATATGAATACATTTAAATACTTATTCTTAAAATTTAGAAGATATACTCTATGTTTGTGTTTAGTTGAAAGTGAAATGTACTGGATTAAATTCTATTTTACTAGGTTTTTTTTATATTTGTCCTATATTTCTGATACTTTTTTACTTCACCTATTTCCTCTCATTTTGCTTTCAAAACCCCTGTCCTTCAGTTATTCTACATTCCTTAGAAACTTTCTCGCTTACGTTGTTCCAAGCATCTTTGCATACATCCTGGAACTTTGAAGAGTAAAGGAGAACTGCTCACTAAATCATTTCAGTTATTAGATACTGTCTTATGAAGACTGGCATTGCATAACTATATTGTACAAAGCAAGTATCTCACTCCAACTTCCAGAAATCCTTAATTTTTCCACAGCATATTTTCACATCACATGACTTTTTCTTTATCATCTTCCAGTGCACATCAAGGTATACATTGCTATAGCCTCCATACTACAATTATGTCTAAATAGTAATAACTGATTAAATTCAAATCTTTGAATGATCAAACTCCATTAAATAATTATGCATTAAGCTTGAACAGTTTTTTAAAAATGCCTCAATAGAAACAAAAGATGAGTAAAATAAAAAAATAATCTCCTATGTATAAGCCAAAAGGAAGAAACCACTATAAAAGCACAATATATCATCCAAAAGGACAAGAAAGTTAACCTGAAAATTATAGAGAACTAACTCAAATGAGATTTTGAGTGATGCTTTAAACAGAAAAGATATTTATCTGCAAATTCAAATGTATCAACAAGAAAAAGTACGGTCAAGAGATGAAGAGAGGAAGTGAGTGCCAATAAGGAAGTACATGTCCGAAGTAGAAGATACAGGCTTAATTCATGTTGAAATATGACCCACTGGTCTGAAAAAAAATAGACAATAGGTAGTTTCAGAAGGCAAATGATGAGACTATAACTATTATGTAAATGAGCAAGTTTATATTCATTTTCTAACAGTAATTTTCTATTTTTCTGAATATGAACTATTCTAAATACTGAATATATAAGATGTGCCTGTGATATAATTGTATTTTTACATAAAAGGTAAGGTACATATAGCAATCAGAAGTTTGGTACCAGCAAGTAATTTTTATCAATGAAGTACCCATATGTATTTAAGAGTTACTGGATAATGTTGTAATGAATGTTTTGATATATACATTCATTCTCTAAATATTATTTCTATATTTCCAAACAGATGACTTTTAAAAAGTCTAGTGCTCAATGCAAATTTTTATCTTTATTATCTCTAATACATTGTTATCTATAAATTGAGCAATATTATCTATAAATAAATTATTTCATTAAATTTATTTTAAGATTCAAGTAGTTACATACATGCATATATGTATGTACATATATGTTCCTAGGCATATACACATGTATCTTTCTTCACATAGCCAACATATATATTGATTCAAGGGTCCTTTGTAGTCTCTCTATGGTCAGTCATGAATCTAAAGCCTACATGCTTAGTACCACCTTGGTAGACAAGGAGAACCATTCAGTGAATGAGCTCAGATTTACAATGCAAGGCCTATGTGGTAGAGAAACCATGGGATAATAATGGAAGGCACTTTAGAAAACATCTTCCTGCAAATGTTACAGAAGTATTTGTATACTGCAAAAGTGAGCGGTAGAGAGCTCGGGTATTTATAAAGAACTACGGTGACTATTAGTCAGCTTCCAAAGTAACCACATTAATAATCCCATGGTATCTTAGGGTTTCTATTGCTGTGACAAAACACTATGGCCAAAAGACAAATTGGAGAGATAAGGATTTATTTGGCTTATACTTCCATATCACTCACTATTCATTATTGAAGGAAGTCAGGACAGGAACTCAAACAGGGTTGGAACCTGGAAGCAGTAGCTGATACAGAGGCCATGGAGGGTAGTGATTACTGGATTGCTCTTCATGGCTTGCTCAGCCTGTTTTCTTACAGCACCCAGGACCAGAAGCCCTGGTCTGGTACTACCCACAATGAGCTAGACCCTCCCCCATCAACTGCTAATTCAGAAAATTTCTTACAGCTAGATCGTATGTAGGCATTTTCTCATTTGAGGTTCCCTCCTCTCAGATAACTCTTACTTGTGTCAAGTTGACATAAGGCTGTCTATACACATGGTAAAGAGGATGAGGTAGATGAACCTACCAAAGTGTTCCATTAGCAATAACAAAATTAATCCTTGTTCCAAGTAAGTGCAAGATAAAGTATAACCATATTTGCAAACAGGTTATCCTGATATGAATATTCTCTGTAACATGCTAAGTGGATTCTACATTTATTTCACTCTGTGTTTCTAGAGCACTTTATTTTATTATATAAAAGTATTTCTGTATGTCTTTCAAAAGTCTCGCAAGATATTTTCTCAAGGTCTTCTGGAGTTTCAGTATGTGAGCTTACAGGTAATTGTTGTTTATATATAACATGAATTTTTCAAAATTTAAATTGTGTATTTTAACAAATAACCTTTGAGAAAACAATATAAAGCATAAAACTAAAAATTCATATATAATTAATGGCAGTTTCCTGGGAAAATTAATTTTTAAAAATGCATATTGAGCATTAGACTTTCTTAAAGGGGTCTCTCGCTTCTGCAAAAATCAGTACTTGACACATGCAAACATTTACAAAAAACATTCAGTAAATCATGTGTCTGAGAGCTAGTTTGTATTTGTGCAGTAAAAAGTTCATTGTAAGAACACTGAGGATGGGCATTTTCCAATGTAACTAACTGCTCTCCAGAATTAAGGAAAGACATGCACTAGTCACCTCTCCTCTTATGCAAAAATTATAACTGAGAATTGATTTAAGGTCCCACATGGATCATTATAGGTTTAATGCAAATTTTATTTCCAATTCTCTCTGCAAGATGCTTTGCTCTCCATTTTTCAAAGCTTTGAAACAATCACAAGAACCTGTCTTTTCCTTTTGGTAGTTAATTAAAAGAACATTGTATTATTTTACTGAGAAATATTTAGAAAATCTTAAGGAAAGAAGAAAATGAGAAAGTTGATGTACAGACTATTTTGATTTAAAAGAGACTACATTGTTTTCTACCAACAGGGAAATTTTTGTAAGTGTGCAATTATTGCCTTATTGCAGTACAATTGCTTTAGGAGAATATAATGCTTTTTACATGATAAAGCACATATATAAAAGATATGAGAAATAAAAGTGGTCTGAAAGTTGGTTATATAGTGATTCAGACACCTTCTATTATCATTGAATGAGAAACAATCATATCACATCCTTTTCTTCCAAATACTATTTGTGCAAGATAGAAATTCATCTAGGATTCTATTAGCTTTTATTGCTAGTCTTCTTATACATTTAATTTTATTATATCCATGGTGTCTGATATTGTACATTATTAGAAAATAGAAGCAGTTAATAGAACATAATGCAGTTAACTGATACAATTGAACATAAGTAACACCTTGGATATTTTTAAGCTACAGCATTTTAGTTCACCCTACTGTGTTCATGCCTGTATAATTATACATCTTCTAGTTTGTCTGCTGTAATTCACAATTTCCTCCTGCTGCTTAATCGCAGACTTTAGCAAGCACATTTTAGTAGGAGAAAAACTGAGTGTGATTTTTCTGTGAATCTTTTATTTGCTGTATGCATTAAGGCACTGATTATCCTCAAGGGGAAAAATGAGGGGGTGTATAAAAGATACAGGAACAGAGGTAGGAGAGGTTTCAATGGCATGCATAATTGAGATTCATTCTTGTAGGAGGAAATAACAAGGAAATTAATTATCAATATATTTGTAGACTTCAAACTAACCAGGTTTATGAAAAAAGTATATAACATGGCACAATATTATACCTTGAGTGAGACACTATCAAGGTGATATCCCCAGCACACAGGACTTTGAATGGCACATGAAACTTCTTTGAACAAGAACAATATTAGTTCTTAAGTCTAAAGTGAAAATAATACAAACACTAAATGATGAGAAACAACATTGTATTTCTATCAGGTTATGGACTTTTAACAGAGGAATAGCTGCTGGCAATCTTTCTGCTTTTGAAATAATTCTATAACATCTAAACACACTATATTGAAAAGTAAGAAAGCATAGATTTGAGTAAAGAATGAGATGCCAATACTGGAATGAGATGGTAAGCACAGTCAGCGATAGGCCATTTGCAGCTCACTGGTTCTATTTACTTTCCACAACAGGAAAGATAAAGCGAGAAAGTTTGACTTACTAGAGAAAGATGCAATTGAGACGGTTTCACCGGAGGTATATTGCCTTGCCACAGGCAGTTTTATTGTCAGTCTTTGATTTTCAGCTAAATCCTGAGGGTTTGGGCTTTATAATCATCTATGTTGTAGACTTAGCTTCATTCCCTTTAACTGAGAATAGGATCCTTAGTGAGGGTTAAAATGACTCATTTTAACCCTTTGAAATGCTGTTCACAGCAAATTATGTTACAAATATGCTCTGGACCAAGAAGTTTAGCAGTACATAGCCTGTTAAATATTCACCTTGTCATTCACAATTAAGTATCCCTCCTCCTCCGTTCTGAACTGCTTTATTTATTTCCCTTGAGATTTTGTAAATGAAGCTGGAGGTGTAATAGAAGTTTTACACTGGATTCCCAAACCTTTCAATAGACTTTCAAGAAAAAAAAATCATCACTCATAAAGAAGAGAAGAACTGTCCTGCACCCTGCATGAATGAAGGCTGCTGAGCTAGGCTGAAACTGCATTGGATCTGTTTCTCTGTTGATTTTGTAAACCTTTTCAAGGGTTACCATAGTAACAAGCAAATTATTCCCTCTCCCCTAACATTTTTCAAGCATGTAAGAGGGACAAAGATGAAGGTTAGGGTTAAAAGAGCTACAAAATCTCTCCTACTACCAGCATATATCAGAAGGAGTCATAATTAGCCTTTTAAGAAATCAAGTATGTTTCTCTCACCACACTCAAATGAGAAAGTTGGGTCTACTTACATCTCTGATGTCTGCGTTTGCTTCTGTACATGGTCATTCTGAAAAAGGAAATGCTGACTTTCTAAGAAGTAATTGGTTTGACCACGGAGACAAAGAGACGGGTTCTGCTCCTGCTTTGCAGTGAGGCTGTTGCTGGCTGACAGAAGGTAACCAGCAATCACACAGTGAAAGCCAGGGCAATACCATTCTCGTAAAATTACAGGGATGTGCCACTGCTTATAACTACTATGTTCAATGCAAATCTCCCAGAAAAAAAATTAGAATTTTCTAACACCCCAACCAATGTTAGTTAAGTTCTTTAATAAGATCTAGATTACTAAAATGTTGTGCTCGAAGCAATGTGAATAAAGAACAGATTCATATAGTTAGCAGGAGCAGTAACGCTGAAAATTACAGTGTGAAACATAAAGACCCTTGTACGGTATTTTCAAATATTAAAAGCTATCGTATGAGTTCACATATTCTTTGACCACTTGAAAATGATGAGATTTGCATTTTGTTATTCTTTCCTTATTTGCCCCCTTGTGAATGTTGTATATTTAAAGCAGTTATCACTTACCATGTTGCCTATTTCTTCAGCCAGTGTGTACTTTGACAATAAAGCAGACCTCTATGCCTAACATCCATAAAAGGAGGAGTACACTATTGGAACTTGGGCTCGAAAAGTACTTAATGCATGCTAGGAACTGTGCTGCTCCTTGCAGAAAGTTTTGCTACAACCTTCCATCTACCTTCAGCCTCATTTCAGTGCTCAGTCCTCTGCTCTGACAATACTGAGGTGAAACCTTACCTGAGCTGTTTAACTGTCTCCTAAGATGGAAAGTGTGGTGGCTGTGACTTCATGTGCAGTGTACTCTATTCAGATATGTACAACCATGGGAATCCAGCTCAATGAAATGACTGGCCCAGACACTCCTGCATGTTTGTGGCTGTAAAATAACATGTATGTATGTATGTTTGTTTGTTTTGTGGTTTTTGTCTGTTTGTTTGTTTTTACATTTAGGAGGACCCACATACAACAGTGGAACATTTCTTGGTAATGGGTCACCTAGATTATGTGTTAAGTTCTGCTTCGATTAGAGCACCAGAAATGGCAATGTTCAGCTGTCAAAATTTGTTTGTAGTAGAGAAATATCTTTGTGAGCATTAATAGGATTATTAGAGTGTAAAATCAATTTATATTCTAGTAATTACTATATTCCATAATTGGAGATGACAATAATGTCATCCAAATAGGTGTTCAATATTTTATACAGCATCCTCCACTTTTGACTAACTACACTCACTCTTCACCAAGGCTGTTAGAGACCACATTGTTCTATGTCCTCTCACACAACAGATGCTATCACTACCATACTTGTGTATTTTTATATAGTTTGGTATGTGTTCCATAACATTATTCCTGATTAGTTTTCTCAATAATATTTAGGAATCACCTGTGATTCTCCATATTATCTTGTTTTTGATGATCTTTTTACTGGTATACTTATTTCTTATCACAAAACTTTGTTTTCTTTAACAAGGAGTATCCAGAGATCAGACTGACAACTGACACAGAGTAGAACCTAACCAGTTACTTGCATAATATATCAACTTTAATAAATTATAAAGTCTATATAATTATAAATTTTCAATGAAGTCAGACAATATGCAAACACTGTAATGAATTTTTTAAATCAAATGCTCTCTTCATATCTATCTTTTGTTTCCTTGGATAACCCTAATGTTTTCTGATTTACATTAGCTGATGTATACTTAAGAGTTGTAAAAGTAAAGTTTAGCTTTGTGGAAACAAATTCATATTAAATAGACAATAACTCCTTTACAAACATAATTAACTCCTTTCCTAGAAGCAAGAGCATATACATGGCTGGCCATAGCAAACTGTTTTAATACAACAAATATAGAAAATATTTTCCCAATATATATATAATATAAATATAATATAAAGAAGAAAAGAGTTAGTGATTATTACATACTGATAGCCTAATATTACAAGGATGTACATGTCTGTAAGTTTAGAATTCCTATAGGATTTTGTATAGTCAAAATGACAATTTCCTCTGTTTACAATAATACTTCTTCATTTTCTACCATTAATTTCAACTTGAACAGTTTTTATGCAGACTAATTAATTTATGTAGGTTTCTTCACATATGAAAAGCAAGTTGTCCCACCATCATTATAGCTATAAAAGCAATTATATCTTATATGTTCACCTATGACTGGCAGTTCTTTCTTTTTACATTTTTTATTGAATATTTCATTTCCATTTTGGATGTTAATCCCTTTCCCCATTTCTACCCACCCAGTAACCCCTATCCCATCTCCCCTCCTCCTGCTTCTATCAGGATGTGCCCCTACCAACACACTCCCACCTCCCCACCCTCAAATTCCCCCACACTGGGGCATCGAGCCTTCACAGGACCAAGGACCTGCTCTCTCACCTATGTAGGCCCTACAAGGCCATTCTCCCCCACATATACAGCTGGAGCCATGGGTGCTTCCCTGTGTGCTCCCAGGCTAGTGGTTTAGACTTCAGAGCTCTGTTTGGTTGCTATTGTTGCTCTCCTCATGAGGCCACAAACTCTTTCAGCTCCTTCAATCTTCTCTAACTTCTCCATTAGGAACCCCATGGTCAGATCAATGGTTAGCTGTTAGCATCCACCTTTGTCAAACTCTGGCAAACATCTAAGGAGACAGGTTCCTGTCAGCATGCACTTCCTGGCAACCACATCAGAATCTACCATTCCTGACTGCACATGGGAGAGATACCCAGGTGAAGCAGTCTCCAGACAACCCCTTCTTCATTTTCTGTCCCACACTTTGTCTTCATATTTGCTCCCTTAGGTATTTTGTTACTCCTTCTAAGAAGGACAGAAGCACCCACACTTTGGTCTTTCTTCTTCATGATCTTCACATGGTCTGTGAGTTGTATCTTGGGTATTGTGAGATTTTGGGCTAATATCTAATTATCAGTGAATGCATACCATGTGTGTTCTTTGTGATTGGTCTACCTCACTCAGGATGATATTTTCTAGTTCCATTCATTTGCCTAAAAATTTCATAAATTCATTGCTTTTAATAGCCAAGTAATAATCTGTTGTGTAAATGTACCACATTTTCTGTATCCATTCCTCTGTTAAATGATATCTGTTTCTTTCCAGTTTCTGGTTATTATAAATAAGGCTGCTATGAACATAGTGGAGCATATGTCCTTGTTATATGTTGGAGAATTTCCTGGGTTTATGCCCAGGAGTGGTAGAGCTGGGTCCTTAGGTAATGCTATGTTCAATTTTCTGAGGAACCATCAGATTGATTTCCAGAATGGTTGTACCAGCGTGTAGTCTCACCAACAATGGAGGAGTGTTCCTCTTTCTCCACATCCTTGCCAGCATCTGATATCATCTGAGTTTTTTATCTTAGCCATTCTGACTGGTGTGAGGTGGAATCTCAGGATTGTTTTCATTTGCATTTCCCTGATGACTAAGGATGCTGAACATTTCTTTATGTGTTTCTCGGCCATTCGAGTTTCCTCAGTTGAGAATTCTTTGTTTAGATCTGTACCCCATTTTTATTAGGGTTATTTGGTTGTCTCATGTCTAGTTTCTTGAGTTCTTTGTATATATTGGATATTAGTCCTCTATCACATGTAGGATTGGTAAAGACCTTTTCCCAATATGTTGGTTGCCGTTTTGTTTTCTTGACACTATACTTTGCCTTATAAGAGATTTGCAATTTTATGAGGTGCCATTTGTCAATTCTTGATCTTAGAGCCATTGGTGTTCTATTCAGGAACTTTTCCCCTGTGCCCAGGTTTTTGAGGTTCTTCCCCACCTTCACTTCTATTAGTTTCAGTATATCTGGATTTATGTGACGTTCCTTTATCCACTTGAATTTGAACTTTGTACAATGGACTGATTTGCATTCTTCTACATGCTGACCTCCAGTTGAACCAGCACCATTTGTTGAAAGTGCTGACCTTTTTCCACTGGACATTTTAGTTCCTTTGTCAAAGATCAAGTGACCATAAGTGTGTGGGTTCATTTCTGGGTCTTCAGTTCTATTCCATTCATCTTCTTGTCTGTCTCTGTACCAATACCATGTAGTTTTTATCACTATTGCTCTGCAGTACAGCTTGAGGTCAGGGATAGTGATTCTTCCAGAAGTTCTTTTATTGTTGAGAATAGTTCTCACTATCATTGTTTTTTTGTTATTCCAAATGAATTTGCAAATTGCTTTTTGTAAGTCTGTGAAGAAATGAATTGGAATTTTGATGGGTATTGCATTGAATCTGTAGATTGCTTTTGGCAAGATGGCCATTTGTACTATATTTATCCTGCCAATCCATGATCATGGGAGATCTTTTCATCTTCTGAGATTCTCTTCAATTTCTTTCTTCAGAGACATGAAGTTATTGTCATAAAAATCTTTCACTTGCTAGGTTAAGATTCACACCAAGGTATTTTATATTATTTGTGACTATTGTGAAGGGTGTCATTTCCCTAATTTCTTTCTCAGGAATTTTATCCTTCTAGTAGAGGAAGGCTACTGATTTGTTTGAGTTGATTTTATATCCAGCCACTTTGCTGAAGTTGTTTATAATGTTTAAGAGTTCTCTGGTGGAAGCGACTTAAGTATACAATCATATCGTTTGCAAATAGTGATATTTTGACTTCTTTCTTTCCTATTTCTATCCCTTTGACTTCCTTTTGTTGTCTAATTGCTCTAGCTAGGACTTCAAGTACTATATTGAATAAATAGGGAGATAGTAGGCAGCCTTGATTAGTCCCTGAATTTAATGGGATTGCTTCAGGTTTCTCTCTATTTAGCTCGACGTTGGCTATTGGTGTGCTGTTTATTGATTTTATTATGTTTAGGTATAGGGTTTGAATTCCTGATCTTTTGAAGACTTTTACCATGAAGGGATGTTGAATTTTGTCAAGTGCTTTCTCAGCATCTAGTGAGATGATCATGTATTTTTTTTTCCTTTGAGTTTGTTTATATAGTGGATTACAGTGATGGATTTCCGAATATTGAACCATCCCTGCATTCCTGGGATAAAGACTACTTGATCATGATGGATGATTGTTTTGATGTGTTCTTGGATTCAGTTTGTGAGAATTCTATTGAGTATGTTTGCATCAATATTTATAAAGGAGATTGGTCTAAAGTTTCTTTCTTTTTGTGTCTTTCTGTGGTTTAGGTATGCGTGTAAATATGGCTTCATTGAACTAATTGAGGAGTGTTCCTTCTGTTTCTATTTTGTGGTATTGGAGAATTCCAAGAGAATTGGTATTAGGTGTTTCTTGAAGGTCTGCCAGAATTCTGTACTAAAACCATCTGGGCCTAGGCTTTTTTTGGTGGGGAGACTTTGAATGACTGTTACTATTTTTTTTAAGGGTTTATGGGACTGATTAGATGGTTTATCTGCTCCTGATTTAACTTTGGTACCTCATATCTGTCTAGAAAATTGTCCATTTCTTCCAAATTTTTCAGTTTTGTTGAAACTGTCATAGTAGGATCTGATGATTTTTTAAATTTCCTCAGTTTCTGTTGTTATGTCTGATTTAAGTTCTGATTTTGGTAATGTATATACTGTCTCTGTGCCCTCTGGTTAGCCTGGCTAAGGGTTTATCTATCTTGTTTATTTTCTCAAAGAACCAGCTCCTGGTTTTGTTGGTACTTTGTATAGGTTTTTGTTTGTTTGTTTGTATTTTGTTTTGTTTCTACAAACAAAAAATGGTTGGTTTCAGCCCTGAGTTTGATTATTTCCTGCTGTCTACTTGTCTTTGGTGTATTTGCTTCTTTTTGTTCTAGAGCTTTCAGGTGTGCTGTCAAGCTGCTGGTGTATGTTCTCTCCAGTTTCTTTTTGTAGACACTTAGAGCTCTGAGATTTCCTCTTAGCACTGCTTTCATTGTGTCCCATAAGTTTTGGTATGACTAGCCTTCATTTTCATTAAATTCTAAAAAGTCTTTAATTTTTTTTCTTTGTTTCTTTCCTGACCATGTTATCACTGAGTAGAGTGTTATTCAGTTTCCACATGAATGTGGGCTTTCCATTGTTTTTTGTCATTATTGAAGACCAGAAGTCCATGGTAATCTGATAGGAGGCATGTGATTATTTCAATTTTCTTGTATCTGTTGAGGCCTGGTTTTTGACCAAATTTATAGTCTGTTTTGGAGAGGGCATCATGAGGTGCTGAGAAGATGGTATATTCTTTTGTTTTAGGATAAAATGTTCTATAGATATCTGTTAAATCTTTTGGTTCATAACTTCTGTTAATTTCACTGTGTCTCTATTTAGTTTCTGTTTCCATGATCTGTCTATTGCTGACAGTGGGGTGTTGAAATACCCTAGTATTATTGTGTGAGGTACAATGTGTGCTTTGAGCTTTAGTAAAGTTTCTTTTATGAATGTGGGTGCCCTTGCATTTGGAGCTTAGATGTTCAGAATTGAGAGTTCATCTTGGTAGATTTTTCCTTTTATGAGTATGAAGTATCTTTATCTTTTCTGATAACTTCTGGTTGAACATTGATAATAGAATGGCTACTCCAGCTTGTTTCTAGAGACCATTTACTTAGAAAATTTTTTCCCAGCCTTTTACTTTGAGGTAGTATCTGTCTTTGTCACTAAGGTGGGTTTCCTGTATGCAGCAAAATTCTGGGTCCTATTTAAGTATCCAGTCTGTTGGTCTTTGTCTTTTTATTGGGGAATTGAGTCCATTGATGTTAAGAGACATTAAGAAAAAAATGATTGTTGCTTCCTGTTATTTTTGTTATTAGAGGTGGAATTGTTTGTGTAGCTTTCTTCTTTTGGATTTGTTAGACGATTACTTTCTTGCTTTTTCTAGGTTGCAGTTTCCTTTCTTGTGTTGGATTCCATCTATTATCCCTTGTAGGGTTGGATTTGTAGGAAGATATTGTGTAAATTTGGTTTTGTCATGGAATATCTCGTTTTCTCCCTCTATAGTGATTGAGAGTTTTACTGAGTATAGTAGTCTAGGTTTGTATTTGTGTTCTCTTAGGGTCTGTATGATATCAGTTCAGGGTCTTCTTGCTTTTATAGTCTCTGGTGAGAAGTCTGGTGTAATTCTTATAGGTCTGCCTTTATATGTTACTTGAACTTTTTTCTTTACTGCTTTTAATATTTTTTCATTGTTTTGTGCATTTGGTGTTTTGATTATTATGTGATGGGAGAAATTTCGTTTCTGGTCTTGTCTATTTTGAGTTCTATAGGCTTCTTGTATGTTCATAGGCATCTCTTTCTTAGGTTAAGAAAGTTTTTCTCTACAATTTTGTTGGAAATATTTACTGGTCCTTTAAGTTGGGAATCTTCACTCCCTTCTATGCCTATTATCCTTAGGTTTGATCTTCTCATTGTGTCCTGGATTTCCTGGATGGTTTTTTTTTGTTGTTGTTAGGAGCTTTTGGCATTTCACATTTTCTTTGACAGTTTTGTCTATGTTTTCCATGGTATCTTCTGCATCTGAAATTCTCTTTTTTATCTCTTGTATTCTGTTTGTGATGCTTGTGTGTATGACTCCTGATTTTTTTCTTAGGTTTTCTATTTCTAGGGTATTCTCCCTTTGAGATTTCTTTATTGTTTCTACTTCCATTTTTTAGATCCTGGATGGTTTTGTTTATTTCCTTCACCTGTTTGATTGTGTTTTTTCTAATTCTTTAAGGAATTTTTGTGTTTCCTCTTTAATGACTTCTATCTGTTTATCTGTGTTCTCCTGTATTTCTTTAAAGGAGTTATTTATGTCCTTCTTAAAGTCCTCTATCATCATCATGAGAAGTGATTTTAAATATGAATTCTGCTTTTCCAGTGTGATGTTGTGTCCAGGACTTGCTATGGTGGGAGAACTGGGTTCTGATTATGCCAGGTAACTTTAGTTTCTGTTGCTTATATTCTTGCACTTACCTTCTGCCATCTGGTTATCTCTATTGCTACCTGTACTCACTGTCTGTGACTGGAGCCCATCTTTCTAGTTATCTTGCTTGTGTCAGAACTCCTCCAAGTCCAGCTGTCTCTGTGATCCTATGATCCTGAGCTCCTGTTTGGAAGAGCTCCTGGGACTCAGGCTACCTCTAGGATTTTGAAATCCTGTTGCTCTGAGTGCAGTGGTTCCTCTAGGATGGCTCATGATATGGTGTCTTCTGTGGAGCAGACTAGCTAGGTGTCTACCACAGCCAAATGGACCAAGCAAGGGCAGGCTTGGAGTGGTATTCAGGAGGGATGGGGTTTGGGTAAGTGATGGATCCTGAGTGCCCCAGGCTCCCAGTTGCAACTCTGGGGTGTAGGGTTGTCTGAGAGGGTTTTTACCCACTGCTCTGAGTACAGTGCTTTCTCTAAGATGGCACAGGATATGGTGTCTCCACAGGAGCAGTCCAGCTTTATGTCTGCCCCAGCCAAAGGACCAAGCAAGGGGCATGACTAGTAGTTCTTATCAGGCAAAATTTGTACCATCATTGACTTTTCAGCTGCAAAGCTTGTCACTCTTTCTTAATGTTACTTTGCTCACATCATAAAATACCATCCGTACACTCTTGATTTTTATGGATGAGCCTAGTGGCTTGAATGTTGGCATGTTTTAGGCTACAGAAATTGGGCACCTCAAAAATACCTAAGAAGGAGTGACCAATAAAGCATCCATCCTGGAACAGTTTTAAGGAGCAGAAGAAAGAAGGCCAGAGGGAAATGGAAGTATCTGATCTTCTAAGAGTAACCAAGTAATAAATGTCTTTTCTCTCTCTCTCTCTCTCTCTCTCTCTCTCTCTCTCTCTCTCTCTCTTTCTCTCTCTCTCTCTGTGTGTGTGTTTGTCTCTGTGTGTGTGTAAGAGAGAGACAGAGAGACAGAGAGACAGAAACAGAGACAGAGAGACAGAGACAGAGAGAGATAGAGAAACAGAGAGAGACAGACAGAAACAGAGACAGAGTCAGAGAGAGAGAGAGAGAGAGAGAGAGAGAGAGAGAGAGAGAGAGAGAGAGAGAGAGACATAGATATTGACAACAATATGTACAGACAGAGAGTGTATCCTTGTGCCAAACATGTATGTTTCAAACTTTTAAAGCAATTCTTTGCTTAGGTGTTAGTATCCCAAGTTTAGAAACAAGGAAACTTCCAAAGCAAGGTATAACAGCAGGAACACTGTATATCTTACAGATATATGCTGTGAGAATTTTATTAGAAATTATACCAGGAAGAATAAAGCCTGAATAATGGATGTGCTGTGGGTAACTGGTGGGTTTTTTACTGAAGGATTCTCTAGAGTACTGCAAAGGCACATAAATTAAGAACATAGCATTTCCTTGAGATAAGCACAGAGAGTGAATGCTGTGTAGCTTAGTAAGAGCTGACACTGAGAAAGCACATGCAAGGTCCTAGACTTCACTGCATTTTATAAGCATAACTACGTCAAATACTAAAACCATCCTCTGAAATATTATTTCCATTTCTGCCTTTACTATTTTTATCATCATCCCTATTCTCAGTGTTTCAGTAAAGTAAGACTCACAGGTTCCTGCTTCAAATCTGACCGAATGTTTTTAAGCAACAGTAAGATACAGCATGACTTATAAAATAAAAGAGATATTTTCAGAAGCTATGAAGGAAATAAGTGAGACTCCACAAAAATCAAACAAACAAAAGAACCACAACAAAAACATGCTCAATACAATTCATAAAGGTTAGGATAAATGAATATAATAATTGCAAATACATATGTTGAGAGGAAGATGAGGGCAGGGTCTTCAAGATTAGCTCCAGTGTGATTTGGCTGGAACAGGAAGTCTCCTCAGCTTTGATGAATGGTTATTTTTCTCTTATATGTGTTTTCCTCTGCCTTTTCTACATACCACATGTAAAATACTAAATGTTTAAAATATTTTTAAAAGATTTTTCACAACTTTCTATGAAATTCAAGACACAATAACCACTAAGAAATTTATCATGACCCAAGTTAAACTGAGTAATATTAAAATCTTAGAGATTTTCTAAAATAAATTTAAAGTTGAAATAATATAATATTTTGTCATTAAGATTCCTGACCACATAGCTGACTTACAACTGGTATCATTTGGAAACTGCTGATGGAAAAACTCAGTGAGAGAGATAGTGGTTACTTCAAGCCACTTGGACCATGACTCCCAGCACAGATTTAAGTTTGAGAGTTTTTTCAAGTTAATACAAAATATTTCTTCTGGGAAACACATCCTTGAAAAACTATTCCCCTTAAGTGACATGAGTTAAGACATCTGTGTCTTAACTCTGCCCTCTACAGTGCTCAATTTGAACAGCAACCCACAGCTAATCTTTACTTTAAAGTCCTCTATCATCATCATGAGAAGTGATTTTAAATATGAATTCTGCTTTTCCAGTGTGATGTTGTGTCCAGGACTTGCTATGGTGGGAGAACTGGGTTCTGATTATGCCAGGTAACTTTAGTTTCTGTTGCTTATATTCTTGCACTTACCTTCTGCCATCTGGTTATCTCTATTGCTACCTGTACTCACTGTCTGTGACTGGAGCCCATCTTTCTAGTTATCTTGCTTGTGTCAGAACTCCTCCAAGTCCAGCTGTCTCTGTGATCCTATGATCCTGAGCTCCTGTTTGGAAGAGCTCCTGGGACTCAGGCTACCTCTAGGATTTTGAAATCCTGTTGCTCTGAGTGCAGTGGTTCCTCTAGGATGGCTCATGATATGGTGTCTTCTGTGGAGCAGACTAGCTAGGTGTCTACCACAGCCAAATGGACCAAGCAATGTCTTTACTTTATGACATTCTTATCATGAAAAGACAGGAATGCTAAGAGCATATTCTCTTGCTTTTTTTCATCATCATTCCAGCTGCCCCTGTGGTACTACTGTCTCTTCATATGTCCAACATAAAGGCTTTTTTCTTTACCAAAACATCTCTTTCCAAGTACAATTTATGTTAGCTATTGACACCAAATTTATATCTGTTCAGGGTGATAACCGAATGACATTCAACTGCTGGATAAGATTCAAGAACTGAATTACATGGCAATACCTGTACCCTTCCATATATTTATCAGCTTACATGAATTTTTGCCAAAGTATCTTGGTATTGGACTCACATATATTCACTAGGAGTCAACTGTTCTGATCCTCACTAATCTAAAAATACACTAAACATTCAATAGCTATCCCCTTAAGATCAGTTTTTGCAATTTTATCTATAACTTCATTTTATTTTCTATTTGAAAGGGAGGAAATATAAAACTACCTCAAGTTCATTCCAAGTTTCCACTTGTAATATTGGCTCAGATAGTATTAATTTTCAGAACAGTGCTTTTATATTCCTCATTGTAATTGAAATGAAATAAGAAAACAAACATCTCTCTATTCCTTGGTTTTTTTTTCCATTAAAAATTTTAAGTACATCTGGAAAAGGAATTCTTTTGTTTTTAGAAGAACATAATTGGATTTTATTATGAACACTTCATCCTGTTTCTTGTGCTCTAACATCAAAGCACTGTTTGAAATCATTAAGTTTTTGAAGTATTTAATACTTACAAATATTAAACAAAGCTAAACTGTGTCTTCTTTATAACTTATCATACAATCGATCTTATTTTCAGTTAATCTTATTAGTTGCAGTGTTTCTTGAGCCTTTCTCTTACTCTTACTCACATAATCTGAATGCTTTCCATATAATTTTATTTAAGCTTCATAACTTTTTGTTAGTTTGTATTTAATTATCCAGACTCAGATGTATCATTTTCAATGTTTTCAGATGTATGGTTTTACATTTATATTTGTATTAACTTACAGTTTTTGAAGAGCAGTAAATTGAATCCTTCCAATTTAAGTGCATATTTAATAATATACAAATAGTGTAAAGAAAATAATACATGTACATATATAGTCAAGGTTGGGTTTATTAAAGTATTAAAATATGAAATAAACTAGTTTTCTTTGCATAGATATTCACTTCCTTTAAATATATTTTTAACAAGTGATAGTTCTGTCACACAATGAAGGTGTAAAATAATCCTAGACTCAAAAGAAGCACAAATCCTTTTAGGGTGACAAAGACATTAAAGGGCTATTACTTGCAGTCATTTAACTCATAAACTTATGAAAACAAGAATATCACATGTCTCTGATGTATTTTATTAATTACTTTTCAATTTTATGATTTTCCATCCAAGGTCATATTTGAAAATATAATGCTCATAGAGATGGTATTTGGGATGGAAATTTGTGAAAGAGGCTGTGTAAATGGTGTCTGTGCCTTTGTTACAAATATTTAGCAAAACTGCTTTCCTTTTGGCCAGGTAAGGGCATACCAAGATACTATTTTCCTTGAACTAGAAAAAAATCATTCAACAAGCTGCTGAATTGTTTAGTATCTAGATCTTGGACTTAAAGGACTCTGGAATTCTGGTTAATATATTTCCGATGGACTAAGCCAAGCATTCTATTGCATTTTGCTTTAGCAGTCTAGGTATTCTAGAAGGGAGTGTGGAGGAATCCTTATCAGAATCTCTGCATCACATCTTTTTGTGTTTGTGTATTAAGATGAAGAGACTGTGCTGCATTTACAAAGGAATTAAAAGCTGAATCTGTTTCATAGTTTTTGTGACTATGAAAATTTTGGGTTATCAAATTTTGATATCATAGGATTTATAAAATGAGTTGTGTATGCTTTTTATCCTTCTACTAATAACAGTCTGTCAGATTACCTATTCCATCTATCCAACCACTCATTATCTGTCCATTCATTACTTTATGTTAAAAGACAGAATTATTGAGTGATATGAGCTACACAAGAGGTGCATTGTTTTGGTGTGCTTGCAGGGTACATACTACTAGCTGGAGAAGATCTGAACAATGCCACACAGATTCAGAACAAGGATGCTGAACATTAAAACATACCTAAGGAGCAGGAAGGCAAAATGCAGCCAACTTACATAGAGATACAAATGATAAGTTAAGTTTCTTATTTCCTAGGGTATTATTTCCCTTCATGTTTTTCCCCCTAACTTCAAGACTTCTGGACTTTTTTTCTTCTAAACCTGTACAATATCATCATCTAATTTCCTAATATTTTATTAGTTTTTGTCCTTTCCAGTGCTTTATCTACTGTCTACCATCTCCATCGCTAGGTTTAACACCAACAAATTCAACACATTATTGATAAATTATACTTGAAGAAGAAATTGTATTTGTAATGAAAGTAAAAAATATATTCTTCTAAAATATAGTGCTTTTATTTATTCATTTGTGGGGTGTGCACTATTGTGCACATGTGGAGGTCAGAGGGCAACTTGTGAGAATTAGTTCGTTCCTTCTACCATGTGAGTTTCAAAGATCAAATAAATTCTTTAGGTTTGATGGATGGAGAAGTCCTTACTGGTCCTAATCATTATTTGTTTCATTATTTTTTAAACATATAAAATTGTAAATCTTTAAATAAAATTTATGTTATAATAGGTATCCTATGTTATATAGAGAAGAGTTAAAGCATTACCAAAGATCTTGCACACATATATGTAAATATTTTGCTATTTTGTGTGAGGAATGTCAACAGACATTGAATCCACAGGGGGATTTAGATCCAATCTCTTCTGGAATCCCAAGGACAAGTGCATTTAAATTTCTACTTGTTGTGTGTGTGCAATGGATCAGTAATTTATGTCACATCCCGATTGTTATGACTGAAGAAACAATTATATAGTACTGAAAATGGGTAAGCTACAATTTGATTGTTGTTCAGATCACAATTTATAATTTTCTATTATCATCTTTAAAGTTCACCAATAAAAGCTTTATGGTGTAAGTACTGGATTATATACACATAAATTATTTTAATTTAAAATGGTTCACTGGTTACTTTCAGAATAGTAAAAGAATCACAATCAAGGAGGATTTATATTTTTGAAAGATTTTATTTTTCTTATACTAATTTTGAACACCTAAGCGGGTAGGCCTCATCATCTCATTTACAGATAATAAAATTGGCAGTCAAGCGTCAAGATCACAAAGCTGGCAAGAAACATAGCTAGGTAAGTTTTTATTTTTTTTAACTGGTTATTTTGTTTATGTACATTTCAAATGCTATCCCCTTTCCCAGTATCCCCTCCACAATCCCCCTATCCCATGCCCCTCTCCCTGCTTCTGTGAAGGTGCTCTCCCACCTGCCTACCCACTCCTGCCTCACTGCCCTAGCATTCACCTATGCTGGGTCATTGAGCCTCCACAGGACTCTTTCCCATTGATGCCAGACAAAGCCATCCTCTGCTATGTGTGTAGCCGGAGCTATGGGTACTCCCATGTGTAATCTTTGGTTGGTGGTTTAGTCCTTGGGAGTTCTGGGGGTTTAGCTCTGGGGGTTCTGGTTAGTTGACATTATTGTTCTTTCTATGGGGTTGCAAACCGTTTTAGCTCCTTCAGTTCTTTTACTAACTCCCCCAGAGCCCAATAGGTAAGTTTCTTAACCACAGAAGCCATTCCTTATCCACAATTTCCCTATGAATTGAATAAAGCTGATGAAGCCAAATTCAGAAAGGATGAAAGAAAACACTACCAAATGCTTTACTGTAGTTCAAATTACTGCAGGGTAACATGTTTTATTTCAGTATTTAAGAAAATTAAAAATAAATTTGGTCTATTAGTTGTTGATATGGAACACATTCTGGAAATCACCTCTTCCATATAAAGATGATGAGCTTAAAGATACATGATCTTAAGGGTTCCATGTTATAATTTTAAATTTTTCAGGAATCGGTACTATATAAGTTACAATAATGTTGAATGAAATCTGTATTAAAAAGAAAATAAAACAAGGACTGAAAGTTTTATAAATACACAGACATGCAGGAGAACACATCATTTTGAAAACATTGCTTGTGGTACTAAGTCAGCTTCCTTATGGTGCAAAACTTAAAACTTCTACCCAGTTTTGAAGCCTATGAAATATAACAAGGACGAGTATGGTAAAATAACTCTAAAGATTCAGTAGTGGCACACATACATTGACATAACTTTCTTCTCTCTTATTGGACCTAAGATCTGTTCAGCAAGAGATAATCCATACCAAATGCTACAAACCCAGCCAAGTACCCACTAAAGTCATGGTTCTTGAAGAATAAGCTATGACCACCACTTTATTAAAGCAATATAGTCCTTAACTCTATTCGACATTGCTGTGTATGTACTCACAGATAATATAGTCCTGACTCTTTTTTTAAAATCACTTCTAATGATGATGATAGAGGATTTATTTATTTATTTATTTATTTATTTATTTATTTAATGTATATGAGCACACTGTCCTTGACACACAAGAAGAGGGCACCAGATCCCATTACAGATGGTTGTGAGCCACCATGTAGTTGTTGGGAATCAGACTCATGACCTTTGGAAGAGCAGTCAGTGCTCTTAACCATTGAGCCATCTCTCCAGCCCCTAGTCCTGACTCTTTATCAAGGAAAGTTCTGATTGCAGCAATTGGAGATCATTACATATAACCACAACCAGATATACCAGAGGGTTGTAGAACTCAGTCACAGTGGATACATTACAGAAAAATTCCTGCATCCAAGGTTCAAAGAACATTGCAGAAGGGGCAGAAGAACTGTAAAAGCCAGAGGAAGTTGGCAATGGGATTGTGTCTCCTAAGATTGTCACCAGATATATTCATAAAATTTGTGTAAACAGGAGCTGAAAAGAACAACAAAAATTGGCATGCTAAAGTTGACCAGAGAAATACCAAGAGGCTTTATCCCTATACAAAGAACTAAAGACAACTAAAGATTGCTGAGAATGGGAGAAGTAGTCTCCAGGAAAGAGCACACCAATTGCTTATCCAATGACAAATCCTCAGCCCTGAACACATATGTACAATGAAGATTAAATAGACCTTGAAGTTAACTAGGAATATATATTCTTAAGTACAGCATATATAGAGACATATATTTAATATACATATATATGTGTGTGCATATATGTAGACATATATATTTATATACATGTTAAGCAACAGAGACCATGAGTTTGAGAGATATCAAGGAAGAGGATACAGAAGGGTTTGTAAGTAGGAAAAGAGAGGAAGAAGTGATGTAATTTTGATATAAAGCATTTTAAATTTCAAGATCAATTACAAAATTTGTTAGTCTCTACATATTTAAAAATCTGGCAATTTTACACATTTTTTATACATTTTACACATTTCTGTAATGAATGGGACTCTTCTTCTCAACAAGACTGCCTACCACTTTATGTCTTGCTTTTCTGTGTGAACACTGCATCTAACTATAATCCACTGGCCAAGAATTGCTGGGAAAACATACAAGTTACCAGTAGCACCAGAACTGAAGGCAATGTCATGCCTCCTTTAGTAAGTGTTAACTGTAAGTAATACTTTAGGGAGGAGCTTTAATAAGGCTATCTAAATATTAATTTCTGGGTATAGGTTATATTAAATATACTATTTCTAATTGCAAAGTTAAATTTTCTCACACATTCCAAATAATTTCAATGTAAAATATGTATATTAATACGGTTCATTTTGGATTTCTCCTGCCCGCAAAAGTATTCTGCATGGTAGCTCTGTCCTCCAAGTTTCTTTTCTATTCATTCAGTTATAATTACCACCCGATGAGCTACTTCAGCCTGCTGAGTTGAATAGAATGATTGTCCAGGTATAATTTGGCATTATATAGCCCAAGGGTACTTTAGGAAACCATCTCAAATTTTCATTTTGTGTGAACTCTATTTAGGGGTGTTTTTAAGGGGTTCAGAACAACCTGGAAATTCTTTGACCTCACACATGTATTTCAAAGACAACTATTTTAATAAACTCTGAATTTTCCATTACTGGCACAGCAGTATGTGAGCAGTAAATATGTAAATGCAATTCAAGGTTCTCTTATCATTATAAAACCAGTTTGATATGTTTACTTAAATGCCCCTTTATATAGGAAAAATATGAGAGAAAAAAAGGACTGAAATTTTATTTTCAAAACAATCCTTTACTTTAGTAAAAACTAAATTTAAGTATTTTCTTTGAAGAACATGGGGGAGGGGCTTTGGAAGGCCACTAAAGTGCTTAGTTAATGTTAAATGAGTCATTAGAGGACTCCCACAATATGAACAAAAATAAAACATTTGAAAAAGTGATAATTCAATTAAGATGGTTTTATATTTCCAAGATCATTTGAAGTTACTTTTTGTAAGAAACAAATATAGCAACAACAAAAGAAATAAGATTTCAGCTTATAACTATGTGATCTTGACTGTATAAAAATGTATTTGTGTTGACAATTTCTTGGATTAATGTAATATCTACTCTAGTATCAAAAAATCTCATTTCCACCTGGCTGATCTTAATCTAAACCTAATAAATACCATATTTTCAAATAAAAAATAGTTCATATATGATGTCCTTTTTAATTAAATTATCTTGAAATATTTTCTTTTTTATTAATCATTTTATTTGTTTACATTTCAAATGATATCTCCCTTCCTGGTTACCGCCACACACACAAACCCCTCTCTCATCCCCCATTTTCTCCCCTCTCTCCTTTGCCTCTATGAGGGTGATTTTCCACCCACTCACCCACTCGCACCTCACCACTGTAGCATCTCCCTATGCTGAGGCATCAAGCCTTCATAGGACCAAGGGCCTTCTCTCTCATTGATGTCAGATATGGCCATCTTCTGCTACATATATATCTGGATCCATGAAATATTTTTATACATTCACATTTGTTTACTTAAATAGTGTCATCTGGCTCATGTAATCATGATCAAAAGCAGAGATGATTGTTCATGTGTACAAACACCAAACCAGCAAGGAGTTTGCTGGATAGGCTCCTAGGGAAAGAGCAAGAAGGAGACTAGAATATTCTCACTGAGAGTTCTCCTCTTTACCCCCTCAATACCTGTGGCAGGTGGGAGTACTGGGCCTAGGACCATGAGAGCAAGACAGCTGGCCCTGCCTCTCACCTATTGCAGTACTCAGGAGAGCAGACCCTGTACCTAGCATGGACAGCAGTAGACCTGATCCTTTATGTGGGGATTTCAGGTAAAAGAGCACAGGAGAGCCATCCCTACAGCTTGTCTGCTGTACGTTCGTGCAGAAGAGGGAAAGATACCTCTCCCCCCTCATCACTTGACACCTATGGCAGGCAAGAAAGCTGGTCTCCTGGGTTCTTGAGAGTGGGAGAATTCACCATGTTCTTCACCAGATACAACACTCAGAAGAGCAGACCTTGTACTTCCCTTGGAAAGTAGGGTAGAGGCTCTGATTTCATGGGTTGCCAGTGAACTGGCCCACAGGCCAGAATGTTGACTATCTTAGATGCCTGTCAGGCCTAGATTCAGGAGTTTCTATTGTCACACCCCAATATCCACCCAATCAATAACTGCTAGAGAGCATGAAGGGCCTGATCCTAGAGATACAAAGCTACAAGATCTCCATGACACAGAGCACCCAAAGGAGATCCAAGATGAATGCCAGTGAGGTTCCAGTGTTGATAGAATAGTACTAACCTAAGACTTTGTACTAGACTGAGCCATTGCAATTAACATTTTCACACAAAGGACTGGACAAAAGAGTATACTGTAGGACTCACTGTGACACAGTATAGCTTCTACAGATGCTAATCAATGGTTACACAAATGAATGTATTATTTATAATCACAAGTAAGTTATTCTAAAGTCACTTTTTTTGTTTTGGTCTTGTGAGAACCTAAGATTACAGTCCTTTCTTGATATTAAAGAATTTTCTCATCTCTAAGATGGAGTAGATGAATGAAACAAAAGTCAGAATGAAGCTACAGCTGCCCATGTTGTTAGAGAAGGGTACAGACTTAGGAGACATGTTGGCAAAATAACAGAATGGTAAGACTTAATTCGTATCTAATGACTAACGTTGACAAGTTTTTCTGATGAGACCTTTGTTATCATTGTCCTAACTATTGGCCATTATTTTCTAAGAGAATAATAATTAGAAGATGTGATTCTGTTGCCTCATTAATCTACACAGCAGCTCAATATAACTGTATCAGATACAAAAGAACAATGATCAAATCCTGGGGAGGCTAAGCTGACAAATTATAATGGATGTTAAAAATAATTTCTACATGTTTATAGAGATTATTTATGAAACTATTAGATGGACAGATAGACAAACAGATATGATATATAGATGATAGGTAGGTAGGTAGATAGATAGATAGATAGATAGATAGATAGATAGATAGATAGATAGATAGATAGACAGATAGATAAATAGATAGATAGATAGAAAAGAGTGTGGCTTATCCAGTACCTCAACACTCCAAATATTGGTTCTACTTCTACAGAAGTCACAGCCAGTAATGAAAGAAGAACTGATAATCTAACAAGGAATATGCCATAGAAGTTATTCCTGCACAGACCACTGATGCAGCATTTGGTAAATGTTACAGGCAGCTGTCTAAACCATTTCTCTCTTAGGGGACTATAATAGGAATATGAGTCGAGTAGTATGCTAACTGGTGGCCATGCACTGAATGAAATAATGACAGATGTCCAACACAGAGGAAAAGCCGAACAAAATAAACAAGTAAAAGATATAAAGTCCAAACACTCTAATAGCTTTGTAAAATGAAGTTAACAAAGCATTTATAAGACTATTAAGTCAAGACATTTTAGGCAATTTTCATTCTACTTGATGTTACTACATGATGAAATCAACTTTTTCCATTACCCATCCTTCTAACTCTATTATTCTTCACTCCAAACTCATTCTTTATTTCTCAAATTTATATTTATACATCAAATATTTGAGTAAATTTCCAGCGTCAAATTAGACAGTCGCTAGAAGTAGGGTGACATACATCTCAGGCTCTAGAGGAAAGATGTACCATTGTGTGCATCAACTTCTGCCCTTCTGTGACCCAGCCCAGTCTGCCATCAGTTCACACCAGTTTACCTCACTGGTAATGTTTTTTTCTTCTATTACATAGTCCTAGATGGTTTGACTATCAATTTAAATAATATATTAAAAGGTCTGAGAAGAGTGTGAAAAAGAAGTGTTTTCTGCTGTCACTAGAATTGTCTCAATAGATCAAATCCTTAAACTATATCGAGTCCATTATTTCAAAAATGCTTCATGGTTTTTTTTTGGGGGGGAGTTATATAGTTCACAGGTGCAGTAGGCTTATTATGCACAAGAGCATAGTATGTGTTAAGCATTTACAAACAGAGAGATAGAGACACAACACACACACACACCCCACAGAGAGGCAGAAACAGAGACAGACAGAAACAGAGAGAGACACAGAAAAACACACACATAGTTTATAATAATATATAAGAAGATGATGACTGAACACATATCCACAGCCTAAAGTTCAGAAAAAGATTTGGAGATTCATATTTATATTGCAGTATAACAAGAAGGCACATAATGATGACATCTATAGAGCCTGGCCTATTTAAAAGTGATCATACTATGTAATTAGTACAAACATCAAGAATTTTTCCCGACTCCCGGCCTGGAACACCGGTTCCTTCCAGTCTGGGCCTAAGCACTGAACAGATCTTGGGTGGCAGCTCTGCCCCCAATCTCCAAGAACCCAGAGGAAGCGAGGATGCAAGGCACTCTCACTCGGGCAGTATATTAGGTAAGCAGACAGCAAGGCCCGCCCCAAACAGGGAGAAACTGGGACCCACAAGGACCCAGGAAGTCACTCCCAGCCCAGAACACAGGTTCCTTCCAGTCTGGGCCTGAGCACTGAGCAGATCTTGGGTGGCAGCTCTGCCCCCAATCTCTAAGAACCCAGAGGAAGTGGGGATCCCAGGTGCTCTAACTCGGGCAGTATCCTATCTGAGTTTGAGCACTGAGCAGATTTTGGGTCCCAGCGCTTACCCCAGTAGTTACACCCACCCCAAAAATTCTGATTCAACCCAGAAAATAGGAAAGACAAGCTCCAGTCAAGGACAGGGCAGGTAGCACTAAGGAGATACAGATAGCAAAAGGCAAGTTCAAGAACATAAGCATCAGTAACCCAGGGTACTTGGCATCATTAGAACCTAGTTCTCCCACACAAGGAAGTCCTGAATTCCCCATATCACTAGGAAAGCAAGATTCAGATTTAAAATCACTTCTAATGATGATAATAGAGGACTTCAAGGAGGACATAAACAACACTCTCAAAGAATTTGAGGAGAACACAGGTAAACAGGTAGAAGCTCTTAAAGTGGAAACACAAAAATCCCTAAAGACTTACAAGAGAACACAACCAAACAGGTGAAGGAATTGAACAAAACCATCCAGGACATAAAATGGAAGTAGAAACAATAAAGAAATCACAAAGGGAGACTATCCTGGAGATAGAAAACCTAAGAAAGAGATCAGGTGTCATAGACACAAGCATCACCAACAGAATACAAGAGATAGAAGAGAGAATCTCAGGTGCAGAAGATATCATAGAAAATATTGACACAATTGTCAAAGAAAATGCAAAATGCAAAAAGTTCTTAACACAAAACATCCAGGAAATTCAGAATACAATGAGAAGAACAAACCTAAGGATAATCAGTATAGATGAGAGTGAAGATTCCCAACTTAAAGGACCAATAAATATCTTCAACAAAATTATAGAAGAAAACTTCCCTAATCTAAAGAAAGAGATGCCCATAAACATACAAGAAGCCTATAGAACTCCAAATAGACTAGACCAGAAAAGAAATACCTCCTGTCACATAATAATCAAAACACCAAGTGCACAAAATAAAGAAAGAATATTAAATGCAGTAAGGGAGAAAGGTCAAGTAACATATAAAGGCAGACCTATCTATCAGAATTACACCAGACTTCTCACCAGAGACTATAAAAGCTAGAAGATGCTGGACAGATGTCATACAGACCCTAAGAGAACATAAATGCCAGCCCAAGCTACTATACCCAGCAAAACTCTCAATTACCATAGATGGAGAAACCAAGATATTCCATGACAAAACCAAATTTACACAATATCTTTCCACAAACCCAGCATTACAAAAGATAATAGCAGGAAAGCTCCAATACAAGGACGGAAAATATACCCTAGAAAGAGCAAGAAAGTAATCCTCTTCCAACAAATCCAAAAGAAGATAGCCACACAAAGATAACTTCACCTCTAATAACAAAAATGACAGGAGACAAAAATCACTGTTCCTTGATATCTCTTAACATCAATGGACTCAATTCACAAGTTAAAAGACATAGGCTAATGGACTGGATACATAAACGGAACCCAGCATTTTACTGCATACAGGAAACCCACCTCAGTACAAAGACAGACTCTACCTTAGAGTAAAAGGCTGGAAAACAATTTTTCAAGCAAATGGTCCTAAGAAACAAGCTGGAGTAGCCATTCTAAAATCTCCAGCCTGAGAACACAAAAGGAAGAACTCATGGCTCCACCTGTATAGTAGTTGAGGGTAGCCTTGCCAGGCATCAGTGGAAGTGGACAGCCTTGGTACCTTAAAGTTTGGATTCCCTAGTGTTGGAGAATTTCAAGAGCAGGGAGGTGGGAATGAGAGGATGGTGGGAGCACACCCTCATAGTAATTGAAGGAGGAAACATGGGGTAAGGGTTTAGGCATCAGTGGATGTTTAATGCAAACATATATATCCACTCTGGAAATCAATCTGATGGTTTCTCAGAATATTTGAAATAATTCTACCTAAAGACCCAGCTGGGTTGTTCATTTACATAAGAGAATACTACTCCACTGTTAAAAACAAAGATGTCATGAATTTTGCAGGAAAAAGGATACAACTAGAAAATTTCATCCTAGACAGTTTACTCAGACCTCAAAGGACAAGCTTAATATGTACATACTTATAAGTGGATATTAATCATAAAGTATAACCAAGCTACAATCTATAGAACCAAAGAAGCCAAATAACAGAGAAGGCCCAATGAAAGATGAGCAAATCTTCCTCAGAAGGGAAAAAATAGATATTGTATGTGGATGGAGGGAAAGAACTGGATGGGAGAGAGGATGTGGAGAAGACTGAAAGCAGAGGAGAGAAAATGGAAATCTGCTTAATGAGGGGCAATCATTTGGATGTACCAGAGACTTGGAATAGAGGGATGTCTCTGGGGGCCCATGGAGTTGACTCTGCTGAGACTCCTAGCAGAGGGGGTTATGGATCTTGAAGTGACCAGTTCCTGGAGTCAGGAATAACTACCAATGGAGGGAGAAATACAGCAACCCATGAACAAAAACTTCGATCCAAAATGTGTCCTGCTTATAAGATGTGCAAGCCAAAGATATAGTTGAGATGGAGGGAATGCCCACCAACGAATGCCCTAGATTGAGAACCATCCTTTAGTCAAGAACTGACCCTGACACTGTTATTGATACTCTGTTATGTTTGCAGACAGGAGCCTAGCATAAAAGTCCTCTGAGAGGCTCCACATAACAGCTAACGAAACAGTTACAGATTAGATACATTAGACAGAAGTCAGGGAGTCTTATGGAAGAGTTGAGGTAAGGATTGAGGGACCCAAAAGGACAGGGCCTCCACAGTAGGACCAACAGAGTAAGCTAACCTAGGACTCACCTTGGGGTTCTCAGAAACTAAACTACCAAACAAAGAGGGAGCATGGGTTGGAACCTTGGCCTCCTGCAGATACGTTTTAGATGCCCAGCTTGGTGTTCAAGTGGGTTTCCAAACAACTGGAGTGGAGGCTGTCCCTGAACTGTTGCCTGCCTGCAGATTCTGTTCCCGTACTCAGCCACCTTATCTGGCATCTGTAGGAGAGGATGTTCTTAGTCCTGCAGTGACTTGAAGTGCCAAGGAAAGGAAGAAGATGGTGTTGTAAGTGAGGGACTGAAGAGGAAGAACAGAACATGGTGGTGGTGGGTTTCTGCATGAAGGGTACTGGAAAGAGAGGGGCTATATTAGGATATAAAGTAAATTAATTAATTAATTAATAATAATAAAGAAATTACAAAGATCATAACTTATGATGTTTAACAACTGACTCACAAAAATTTACATTTTCTAGAAATGTGACTTCTAATTCTTCCATATTTTGTATTTAACCATATTTTACTTTTAATACATTTATTATATTTATTTCAATGTATTTAAAAAGATTAAGTAATTTATTTTATGTATATGAGTGCTATATCCGCATATAAAACTGACCACCAGACAAGAGCATGAGAACTTATTATAGACGGTTGTAATCCACCATGTGGTTGCTGGGAATTGAACTCAGGACCCCTGGAAGCTGGTGCTCTTAACTGCTGAGATATCTTGCCAACTATTTCAATGTGTTTTATTCTAACCATTGGTAAATGAGTAGGAGATACCATTGTGATTTTAGTTCTCAAATTTCCTTAATGATTCATGAGGTTCCTTGTCATTGGGTTTCTGCCATTTGCATTTCTTCTCATTTTTATGTTGAGTTTTCTCTGTAAGTGTATTATAATAACATTTTGTTACTTCGTAGAAATTCTTTAGAAATTTGGGGTATGGGTCTTCCTTTTGACATGCACATTGCATGCATTTTTCCAGTGTATATTGGTATTCATATCAAAATGATACATTTGCTAAATGTTTTCAAAAAGGACCATTTTTTAAAAAAAATTCTCTATTAGTCATTTTTATGATCTTAAAGAAAATTTTGCCCTCAACAAAATTATGAAAAAGTTCTAGAAGCCCAATAATGTTACTCTTTGATTTCTAATCTTATTGTAATTAATTTTGATGTATGACATTTGCAAAGTCACCTAGATTCTTGCTTTCTGAAAGGGGATTCCATTGACACAGTTTAAAAGAAAAAAAAAATCACCTCCCTACTATGGTGCAGTGTTATATTGAGCCAACTAGCTATATGATGCATTTATTTCTGTATTCTACTTTCAGTACTCTTTTATCTTGTGATTTATCCTTGCCATATACTACACTGCCTTAATTTTCTGCTTCTGTTTTATTGGATATTTTATTTATTCACATTTCAGATGCTATTCCCTTTTCCCCTTTTCCCCTTTTCCCCTTTTCCCCACTCCCAGAAACTCTCTATCTCATCCCCCCTCCACCTGCTTCTATGAAGGTGTGCCCCCGCCCAACCATATGGCACAATGTTTAGGTCTCTGAAGTCAATTCACCTTTTTTATGATAGTTTTTAATACTTTTAGGTTTTGTATTTTCATATTGAGTTGTAGAATAAAACAATCATTTTTAAAAATATCATTGAGAATTTTAATATTGGGTTAACTTTGTAGATTAATTTGTAAATAAATGATATCTAAGGTCTTCAAATCTTTGCAAAGGTTTTGAAAATTTCAGGACATTCTCATTTCTTCATTAAATATGGGGTGTCAGAAATGCCATTTTACATGGTTTCTTTTCAAGTGACGTTTTCTCTATTTTTGTTATTATCACTAAAATGTTGGATGTTTTAACTCTACATAGGGAGCTTATGAATTTCAAGAATGCTGCTCTGCTGAGGGTTGATTCAGCAGATACCACAGATAAAATTACTCATGGCCTGAGGCCAGTATTTCTATTTTGGTCAACTTTTAAGAATGGCATATATAGCTTGATCAGGCTAGCACTTTTTGTCCTGGAAATACTTTTATTCCTGCCCATTCTGTAAAAGCTTTTCTTCAACAACACCAACATGTTGGCAGCCAAGTATATGGTTTGAACCTGAAAATGAACCCCCAGACAGAGTTATTAAATTAACAGGATGGCAAACCAAGGACAGGTAAGATTCTGTATAGAGTCTTGCCAACCTAAGACAGAAGTACATTGCTTTTGATAATGTATATTCCATGATGGGTAAGAAAGACATTCTTGTCAGAATGACCTAAGACAGGCTCAGTCTTGTTAATGAAATAAAAAAGGGGGAGAGGCAGAGAGTCTTTGGGGCTTCTTGGCAAGAGTCTGACATGGGCCAATGACAAGGAAGTAGGCTCCAGGCAAGAATCGGACATTAGGCTAGAACAAAGAAGTAATTCCATGTAGGAATCTAAATCTTAGGCTATTCTAGTTTTCTAAGAGTTATTTTGTTGTGTTTGCTTGCTTGAATGCTTTAATCCAGTTTGGATATTGAATTTGGTCAGATATATTTCTGTTATTTTTTTCTTCATTTATTGTGATAGATTTAGATTCATTTAAGAATGCTTCATCAGAGCTGCTTTTCTAGAATAAATACTGATGTGATTCTGATGTTATGTTCTTTTTATAGGTAGTTGAATTTGACTTGTTAATATTTTGCTCTTGGTTAGCATTCTTGGGTCTACTCACACAAGAAAACTTGAACTATATTTTCTCACTGAGTGATTTTTCTATCATGTATTTTGTATCTACTTTTCTGGTATTATTTCTTTGTCTTGGCTCCAGTAAAGATATGCATGCTCTCTTCTTTGTTTACAAGCACTAGAAATAGCCCTCTCCTACAGGTTTCACTGTCTCTACAGGGAAAGGAAGCTTAGCTTTGTAGCTTTGCAGTAACTCAGTGATCTTTCTTAAATATAAAAGGGCTGATCTATGTTCCTTAGGGAATAAGAGAAGGGAGTGATCAAGACATAAAATAAATACATAAATTACAGCATAGAAAAAATATAATTAGATAATGTTGGATATATCAGCATTTATTCATGAATTTTATTAGATACTTCCTCAATTCACTATAATTTCAGCTATTTAATGAGGAAAATAAACTATTGTTATTGTAATGTACAGTTTCAGTATGTTACAGCAACATTAGAAAGTTGAAACACAATCTATTTTTTTCAACAAACCAGAGATAGTACCAATTCAATCAGAAGAGAGTTGTGGGGAGAAAGATAATATTTGCAGTCCAGAATGTCATACTTTATGTACGGCTAAGACCAAAATCCCTTTAGCTTTCATATAGAAAGCTGTTCATCACATGGTCATTTATCATTTTGTGATCTCTTACAAAGCTATCCTGACAAACACTACAAAATGATTGTCCTCTGATAAAAGTGAAGAAAGCAATTTTAACTCTAGGTTTAATAAATACCAGCCATGTGGAAATTCTCCAAACAGTTCTATGACTTCCCTCTAAAATACTGTAACTATAAAATGCTGAAAAAAATGATTTTTTCCTTTTGACCTCAAAAATCATTCTTATACAGATAAAAATTTTTATCAACCATATTATTTTAAAGCAGTTTTATTTATTTTATCTGTATATTCATATATTTCTGACTTTATTTCAGTGATAAATTTACATTCATGATTATATAAAATAGCAGGTTCTGTCTTCCAAATATGGGTCCCCAAGAGCTAGTATTAAAAACTTTATTCTTGTTTTCCTATTAATTTTAATGAATTAGTTCAAATTATTTAAGTTTTGATTATTGAACTTATAGATTCCTGCTTTTTATTATTTGTGTATGAGAAAACAACTAATCTTTTGAAAGAATGACTATTTTGATTAAAATTTTTTCATAACTTGTTTTCATTTTTCTTATGTTATTAAAGAAATATACAAATAAAATTTAAATATGTCTGGAATATAGCCTAGTGTGATGATAAAAGTATATGCCATGAAATGTTACAGTCAAAATCCTCATCGCCATAGGCATGAACTTTTATATATGGTAAGTACATTTATAATTTAAATTTTAACAAATTAGAAGTATATAATAGTTACTGGGGATTAATAAGTACTTACTGATCATAATTGCCACAGAATCCACTAAATCTTTGAGTTTATTCATCCTACATAACTGAGGCTTCAAAACATCTCTCCAGGATTTTCCCATTATCTCAGTTAATGGAAACCACCATTCTCTTCTCTGCTTCTACAAGTTCAAGTTCAATACCTTTAGAGTCTCTACACAGGTAACATTATAGAGAGTTCATTTTTGTGTTCCTAGATTATTTTACTTTGTATTACATTCTCCAGTTTCATCTTTATTGTTAGCCCAAAAGCTTGGAATAGTGAAGACTCAACTCACAGATCACATGAAGCTCATGGAGAAGGAAGACCAAGAGGGGATGCCTCAGTTCTACTTAGAATGAGAAACAAAAATACTCAAGGGAGCAAATATGGAAACAAAACATGGGACAGAAACGGAAGGAGAGGCCATCTGGAGACCATTCCACCTGGGTATCCAGCCCATGTACAGTCACCTAAGCTAGACACTGATGTGGATGGCTGGAAGTGCATGCTGTCAAGAACATGATATAGCTGTCTCCTTAGAGGTCTGTCAGAGACTGACACATTCAGAGGACGATGCTCACAGCTAACCACTGATATGATCAAGGGTTTCCCACTGGAGAAGTTAGAGAGAAGACTGAAGGAGCAGAAAGGTTTTGTGACTCAATGAGGAAAGAAACAATACCAACTAACCAGAGCTCCCCAGGGTCTAAACCCTGGGAGCACATAGGGAGGACCCATGACTCCAGCGGTATATGTAGGGGAGGATGGCCTTGTTGGGTATAGGAGGGAGAGGAGATTCTTGGTCCCATGAAAAACGAATACAGAGTATGTGTGGGGGGGGAATGTGAGGGTGAGGAGGGGTAGTGGGGGTGGGGGTTGGTGAGGGCACAGCCTCATAGAAGTATGAGAAAGGAAGATGGGATAGGAGGTTTCTGGGTGGTGGGAGGAAGTGAGGTAAGGGGATAAAATCTGAAATGTAAATATAATACCCAATTTTAAAAAAGAAACAGGAAAATCACATCCTCATGGAAGCACGGGGGGGGATGGGATAGGGGTTTCCTGGGTGATGGGGCGGATGGGGTGAGGGGATAAAGTTTGGAATGTGAATATTATATCCAATAAAAAAAAGGAAAAAGAAAAAGAAAAGTTGTTAGAACCAACATCTTTAATAAAATGTCAACATTCTTTAAAAAAAATTATCTTGATACTAAAATTGTTTTGAGAATTGTATATTGCAGAATAATCAGCCTTTGTGTATCTACTCATCAAGCAAGCTGAGCAGACCTGCTCAAACCTCTGATGTCCTGGAATTCCATCTGGATGCAGTGAAGACACAGAGTCAGAGGCTTATCAATTTACTCTTCCCCCCACCCCTCTTCTAATATCTCAACGCCTATAATCAGCTTGAAGAAGTTAAAGAAGAGTCAGCGCCCCATCCCCTGGGCTTGAGGACTAAGGTGGTTAATATTGGGCTATCTTTCTAGGGAAAAGTAGTGGTTTTTGTTGGAACAGGGAGAATTAGCGAGGATTTATTGCATAGCCATAACCAATTGGTAGAAATCTGTATAATTATTATCAAGATGAAGTTATAATTTCTTAAATGGTACAAAATTCACTTTGATTTCTAATTTAAGGTTTTCATTGGTACGAGCTTCTTATTGATATAAAAGTGAGATGAATATTGATACTCTCATGGGCATTGTGCCTGTATAACACATTTAGGAATACGAGGCTTAGACCCAGTCCTTCTTTAACTTTTTAAACTTATTTGAGATGGTTAGACTGTGAGATAAGGGCCTATAGCAAATTCATGGCTTTGAGTTTATTGTTAGGGAGTTTTCTATATTTTATTTAGAAATAGCTGAGAGGAGTTAACAGACAACAGTCCAGATAGCTTTACATGGATAGTTGGTTTTCAAAACATCAGAAATCCACAGAATTGACATTACAAACATTTCTGTGGTAATGTTCATTTTGATTAGAGACCTGTCTGCTCCTGACAGCTTCCTGTCTTGGATCTAAGAAAAAATTGAGCATCTTTGGAGTTTGTGGGGAGACAGCCACTAGGAAAGAATAGCCTTTTTCCATCTACAGACAAATTACTGTTCAGAAAAGGACACACTTGCAGAATAGTAGACTGATTATATCTGCCTAGACAGAGTAATCAGCCCTTAATAATTCTGCATCACTAAGGTCTGTCAGATGATCCTGGGACAGAAGGTTAAAGATTTGATGCTCCAACGTTCTGTAGTATAGGGACTGTCCAGGTGTCCAGTGGTCTCTATAAATTGGCTAAGTTTAGGAGCTATGCTTTGTGCTTCCCATAATTTCAGTTAACTCAGTCATTCTGGATTTCTGATGGGGTTGAAAACTTATAGTCTCATAGCCAATCCTAGCTATTTACTTCGAGAGAAAAGATCTGAGTGGATGGTTTACAGCTAACATTCATTCTAAGCCAAGAAAAAAAAAAAAGCCAGATTCAGAACTAAGTGTTTTAGTTAGAAGAGATGACAGAAGTTCTGGTTAGTCAACAAAATGATGGACTGGGTATTAGAACTATCTTGTACCTCACTGGTACAAATAGGCATAATTATGCTCTAATTTTATTTTGAGAGAAAAGTTTTATTTTAACAGGAAGAGTGATATGTAGGAGGAGCTAAGGTGGGAGGGGTACCGAGAGGAAGAGAAGGAGCAAGGAGAGGAGAAGAAGGAAAGGTGAAGCTAGGTGATGAGAGAGAGAAAGAGAGAGAAAGAGAGTGGGGACATGGAGGCAGATGTTCACATGTCTCCACCAGTCAAAGATAGTTGATATATCTAGGTTGGGTATTGGGTTACACTTCTGATTGAGCATTACCAATCTTATAAAGCCTTTGATTAACATTTTTAAAAAATTGTATAAAAGCAAAAAGGAAAAGGGGGCATGGGAGAGGGATTTTCTAGGGAGGGGAAATGCGGAAAGGGGATGGCATCTGAAATGTAAATAAAATATCCAATAAAAAAAGAAAAAGAAAGAAAAGAAAGAAAATAGATGATGAGTCTTTGGATTTTTGCAGTGCCCTCCTGTGGTGACAGTAATGAGTAAAATTACTCCGTTTGAAAGAAAGGTAAATAAAATTTATAATTATAGTCATCCTGATTAAAAAATAATAGAATTTATCTATTTTAAGATCTTAACTAACTCTTCACTGCACACATACATTATATAACATTTTCTTTATACTCTTATGTGATGAACATAGAAAATAAAATATTATCTTTTTCTACTAATTCAGACTGAACTAGAAAATGCAAATATCACTTTGACATACTGACTTTATTTTCGTGCTACGTAGCCAATTGTGGGATTGCAGTTCATTAGCTTGTATAGTATTTATTCATTTCCATAATGTGTATTCCAATTGACTCCAATGTCAAAGGAAAAAAAATACTTTTTTTCCCACCTGTTCATCATTGCTGGGAACCAGCCCCAGCTTGGGGAGATAATCTTCTTTCTTCTTGTTGGTTCTTCTTGAGGCATCAGAGGGGAAAGAGCGTCAGCAGAGGTAAGACTTTGTCTTATGAGATATTTAGGTTGCTGTATATTAAAAGTATACTTATCTAAGTTACTATCCTACTGCAGTGAACCTGCCTTCTGTGATCCTCCAAGGCCAGAAACTGCAGTTTTTGACACTTAGCTCCTCATCCTAAAAATAGCAAAGGATTAAGGAAATAGCCTTTTTACTATCTTAACAAGAACTCTGGGCTTTAGCTTTCACCCTGCTAGTCAGTAGTCGCAGGAAAAAAAGACACTTAGAGATATGTGGTTATAGCATTTATTACTAAGTTGTTAGAAGGTTCCTATGAAAGGTTCCCTAAGGGGAAAAGTGGAAATGTTCTAAGTGGGGAAATGGAAAAATTCTACTCAATCTGAGGGAAATGGAAAACATTCTATTCTATCTCTCTATTCTATCTTCCTCCCAGCTCTTTTTTCCTCAGAACTTACACATCTTTCAGAATACATGATCACATGTTATAAAGTTCATCACAAGTTCACACCAAAAATCAAATCATAAATTGAAATAGAAGTTTACAACAGAGAATGTGTACATTCATATCCATTAGGAGGAAAGATCTGGATAAACATCAATCACCTGTCTAGCTCCATGGGTTCACTGAAGGTTTAAAACTAATAACTAAGTTATTAGTGAAGTTTTGTATAGATAAACCCAGATAATTCTTTATCTTCTGTCCTACCACCTATAATAAATTGATAGTTTCCTTTTAATGACCTTTGGTTAATTGTTTTACAAACTCTTGGAATGTGCTCTGGGTAGGAGAAAGTCTGGTTACTATCTAAGAGCAATCAACTGGTGACACTTGGGAGACTGGCAGAGTTCTCATCATAGTTTTGACTATCAGAAAGGGACCTAATAGCAGTCCCAGTATAAAAGAGCTTAATAATCATTGATATAATTTTAGGAATTCTTATAGGATCATCATTAAGACTTAAGAAGTCATCTACTTGTATATATAGCATCACTACAAGACATTACCTCTTTAGGGATCTGCAGAGATCTGCTCCAACGGGGTATACTATAGCTTAGAGATTGCTATATCTGTTTAAAAATAATAGGAACATCATATTAATATCAGGAATCTTTCTTATAAATGTGTCTCTTACAGCCTTGTTGAATAAAGATGCAGTAGTCACAGATTATACAATAATCCAAGGCAGGCCTTTTCAGAATGATCACCTGCTAGTTAGTAGCTTGTTCCATTATGACTTCTGACACATAAATATTTGAGTTTTTTCATTCTGATAACATTTATTCTAACATGCCAAATAATAAGACCAAACATATTTGGACATGTACCTTTTTTCTTTAGAAAATATCTATTCAGATTATTTTAAGAACTCATTAGGTTGTTTCTTTTCTATTTATTATTATTTTTAAATCCCTGTGTATCTTTTGTAACAATATCTCATTAATATGTTTTCTCTAATCCAACAGGATGTCTTTTTATGCTATCAATAAGGTTTTATTTGCCAAATAGAAGAATTGTAAATTGACACATTCATGGTCCTCTTTGTTTTTGTTGTTGTTGCTGGGATTTTAGATTGATAACTAGACACATCAATGCCTAAAGTAGTGCTAAAAATACTACAATCATTTTAAAAATTATAGACCATGTGCCTATGTCTTTAATTAATTTGATGTGATTTATATATACAGGATCATATAAAAATTTCCGTTTCTTTTTTCTACTTGTGAATATGTAGTTCTTTTATTTATGAAAATGTTCTTTCCTGTTTGTTATGGTATATTTTAATTAATCACACTGTGTTCTGTTCCTCTGCTTTTATGGGCATTTATGGACTATCCTACTATTTTAGTTATTATAGTCCAATGGCATATTTTGAAAATATTTCATTATTGGATTTTTATTTGCTTTTATCTGTATATTGTGGATTTGTTAACAAACATTTGTGAATCATTGAGTTCAAACATGAGTTTTTGTATTAATAAATGTTACATATCTTATTTTAAAAGTCTGAAATATTTTCAGATTTTTTTAACAAATACATTTCAAACAATAAAAAACAAAAATGAGTGGTGATTTTACAATGGATAATTTCCTCTCTCTCACTCTCTCTCTTTTCTCTCTCTCTCTCTCTCTCTCTCTCTCTCTCTCTCTCTCTCTCTCTCTCTCTCCCCTCTCTCTTGGAAAGGGGAAAGAAACATGACCAATATGAATTTATTATCATTCTTATATTATTCTCACCAGCAAAATCCCAAAGGTTTTAACTGAATGAAAAGGCAGATGAAGGAATGGAAAATGAAAATTATAATCAAAAGATGTGTACCCTTGGATAATAATATACAATGGCTTATCTACATAAGCAGTTTCAGTGCTCATGAGATGTAGCTTGAAAGTTTCTAGTGCCCATAGCAATACAATGAAACAAAATTTTCTAGAAAATAGATGAAGTTTTAGAATAATTCTGTAGAATATTTCAAGAAATCCCAAAGGAGACAATGAACCACTAATTGTTTGAAAGGCTTGATGAGTTTTCTGGTGATAAAACACATTGCCACTTTTGGAGCACTGTGTACCTCAAGGACCTACTGCATATTATATTAATACTAGCTGTATGGTATGAAGCAATGATTACTAAAAGTCTTGGGTTTCAAAATCAAGAGACAACTGTATCTAGTAACTCCTGAGAAAGCCAATATCTATCAGAAAATAAATTAACAAATGATATTTGTATGAATTAACTATTGTGTTCCTGTAATACATTTATTTCCCATTCACTGTACTTTATCAGGAGTGCTCTGAACTCATGTATTTTAATCCTCAGGGGAGAGCACTTGGAAGCATCAGACACATAATGCAAGCATGAGGGGAGAAACAAACCATCTTCCCTTCCTAGATCCTTCTCTGTGGCCATGTGTACAGAGAATATATTTACTGAATAAGCAAGTATTCTCTTCACAGTGTCATTAAACAAGTGTCAGATATTTAGGAACTGAAATTATTATGATTTTCTTTGTGCATTATTACTGGTTCAGCACTAATTTTCTGAAATAAATATGAAAATAACAGAAACTCAAGAGACAACTTCATGTTGAAATAGAGTCAAGTGATTGTCCTGTTCTGTTTGTAAATTATTTTATATTTTTTATCAATTCTTATACTGTTTGTGCTATCATTATGTAACTTTTCTCTTTCTTTCCACTCTCCAAATGCTTCCATATAGTCATAATTGCTCTCTTCTAATTCATGAGTTTTTATCAGTTAATGTTACATAAATATATGCATACATCTATAATGTTATGTTATATATGTTAGAATTTATATTTTTTTAACACAACCTCCTTAGTCTGACTATTGTCACTGAGTTTTCAGGGCTGACCATTTGATTTGGACAAGGGCTGAACGAGGGTACCAATATGCATGCTAAAATGGATAGAAAAAGTTCCTGGAGCCTTTAACCCTACACAAAGCACTACCTGTAATGAAGGAGTGCTGAGAGTGAGAGAAAGTCTTGTGAATTCTTAATCAATTAACCCAGATCTGTAAAGACAGACTGAGGTATCATATAGATTTGTGATTAAATAAGTTGGTTGAGAGATTTGGGAGAATAGTGAAACTGTTCTTCTTAGTTCTCCTCAATAAGGGGCAGGGTTTGTATAGCCTCATTAACCCAGGACTTCAGCTAAGCCTGTACTTCAATTGTTTTGATCCTGTGTTAATCTTACATAGTTAACCACATCTTCTAGGCTCATGATTATTCTAGCCATATTATTGTAAAGAACAGCATTTCACAGAACCCTTGCCCATCCTGTGAATATTCTATGTACAAATTAACTTTAAAAATGTCTCAAAGATTGAGTGGTAATATTTAAATCTTTAAAAATTTAAAATACTATCTGAAGAATAAGGCATAGTTCATTTAATTTTTGTATACAAAAAACATCCAATAATCACCTACTAAAAAATAGAATAAAATTACTACATGAAAAATTAAATAAAAATTATTTAAAACTAATAAAATTATTGAAATCATTAAACTTCAATGTTTTTTAAAAAAGAATTCTTCACAATATTACAATTTAAATTATTCAGTTCATTAAACTAAAAGATAATAAGCAGATCTAATAAAATTGATATAAAGTGCATTTTTCAACTAACATAAAATTCCAAAATTATCTCTCAAAGAGACTTTTAAATATATAGATTTAGAATAAAATACATACTATTTGTTATCATTATTTTAAAAGGTTTCATTTCAGTATGTTTGTAAAGTTATTTATAAGAACCAAATAAGTTAAAAATAGGTAATAGTAAATTTTATATAGGGAAATAGATCCTATCCTCAAATTCACCTCTCTAAATCTCACCACTTTTGCCTCAACATGACCTTCCCCACTACTACTTCTTCCTTCTCCTTCCTTCTTCTCCTTCTCCTTCTCCTTCTCCTTCTCCTTCTCCTTCTCCTTCTCCTTCTCCTTCTCCTTCTCCTTCTCCTTCTCCTTCTCCTTCTCCTCCTGCTCCTGCTCCTGCTCCTGCTCCTACTCCTGCTTGCTTCTGCTTCTGCTTCTGCTTTTGCTTCTCCTCCTCCTCTTCCTCCTCCTCCTCCTTCTTCCTTTTCCTCTTCTTTTTTTTTCTTTGTTTGTCAACAATGCATTTTAATCTAAATTTTGCCACATATTTTGTAGCTACATTTAAGCATTTGTTATATAAAATAAATTGAACTCAAACTGTATTTATTTTGCTGAATATCTTCAAAGTTATTTTAGAATTTTGGCTTTTGTGCACTCAGTCTTACTTAGTATAGAAATACACTAGAGATTAGCAGAAAGTTCTTAACCACATTGGCTCTCCACAATTATACAGTTTTGGTGAAAGAGTTTTAAGGGTTACCTTTGCAATGCATATGGGGGACTTTGTCATCATCTCTGCTGTATGATTTATTTTGTGAAAGAACCAAAGAGAGAATCATATGAAGACAAAAGCAGACATATCTGGGGAAATGGTAAAGAATGAGACTGGGACTAGAGCATGAATATAGATGAGAAAACATGATATATGCCTCTATACTCTGACAATTGCAGCACTCTGAAATAACCCCATTATCAGAAATGTATGCAATCTGAACTCTCAAATCTCTAGGCTCCTTTCCAGTTCTACAAATTCAAAGTCTTTATGATATCTTATGAAAATGTGTTAAGTCAAAATCTATGCAAATTCACACAGTAGATTTACATGGCTCCTTGTTAAGAAAGCTCAATGGATTATGGTACCTTCATTATAAATGGTACCTTCATTAGACCCCTTTAAAGTTCTTTCCAGAAGTTTTTCCCAAAAGATAACCATCATAAACTGTTATTTGCTTTCCAAGTATTATATTCAAAAGGAGCTAAAAGTCAGGTAGATGTGTTATGAATAATTCTTAAAAATGGAAAGCATATAAAAAAATAGTAAAAGACCTTGTGCATAGTCCAGGTGGTATTTCAGGGGGGAAAGCATTAGAAATAACCCTGGGCTGGATCCTAAGAGAACCTCCAGTGAGAGATTTCATTACCATTCTTATTCTGTGATGTAGCCTGTGCCATCAGCATAGTATGCCTCAATAGTCATGCACTAAATGCCTAAAGATGGATGGAGAAAGTGAGTTTAAGTAGGTCACTTAATCTCTGTCAGCTGCTCTGCTAGATAATTTTCAGACATCCAATTTCTTCCTATCTTTCTCTATGTCTCTTTTTGTGTTTTTATATTGAGTTTTTGTTCTTGAATCTCATGATATCTACAGAATGCTCATCTGTGTGTATTCCGGAGATATCCCATATCATTTCACCAGAATCGGCCATGCTGAAAGCTAACTCTGCTCACTGTTTCTTAGAAAAGCATGGAAAACCTCATTAGTTCATAAAATACAGGGGAGAAGATCAATGAAAAACTAGACACCAGCCTTGGAACCTCAGTTTTTAAACAGAATCCCTAAAATTCCCACCCCATTAGAGCCCCTGGGGGACTGGCTGTTCTGAGTGTGGATCAGCAAAGTCACAGTGAATCAAAGAGGCTCTGTTGTTATTTTGAAAATTAATAACAAATCATACATTATGTTAATTGTCTTTTCTATGGTGCACTGATGCATGACCAAGAAATTGACTAGAAAAAATACTACTACTAAAAATATATAAACTAAATTCATAAGGAGTAACAGATAATCAATATTCTGTAGTATGTAATGAAATACTGGATTTAGGTAACGATAAAAATTATCTCTAAAAATCAAAAGATGTTTAAACAAATCTATTCTGGGTAAAATCACTTTATATCAGTTACTTGTCTCATTTCTGGGATGAAATATCTAAGAAATTCAACCTAATGGGGAAAGAGTTTATTTTGAACTTTTAGTTTTTAGAGTTACATTTTATCATGGTAGGGAGGTCATAAGGACAGGATCTTGAGTCATACTAACTTCATATTCAAGAAGCAGAGAAAAAAGAATGGCTCTTCCTTCTCAGCTTTCTTTCTCATTCTATTCAAACCATGATTCCATTTCATGGCCACATACCCAATGAAGTGAAAGGGAGTCTCTTCAGTTTAGCTAATCTGATTTATGTATTATTTTATAGGCATGTCTAAAGACAAGTTTTCCAAGGTGATTTTTTGATCCTATCAAATATAAATCAATATTAACCATAATACACTATCATTGAAAAGTTTTTATTACATGTTGATTGTAGGCAGGTGTAGTACCACACATGAGTAATTTTACCACTTGGGAGGCAGAGGCAGAGAGATGAGTGTAAGGTCAATACTAGTGTCTTATGTAGGATTTAAACACATGATCAAAACAGAAGTTGGGAAGGAAAGGGTTTATTTGGCTTATAGTCACATTGCAGTCCATCACTGAAGGAAGCTGGGACAGGAACACAAGCAGAACAGAAACCTGAAGACAGGAACTGCTGGAAAGATGCTGCTGCCTTGCTTGATCATCATGGCTTACTTGGCCTGCTTCTTTGTGAGAGGACTGAGTTAATAAGAACCAGGCTGACTCCATGACAGATTACACCCTGACAGTTTGGAAGAATAGGCATAAGTTTCTCTTTTCGAGAAATGAGATTTCATCCAGAGTACTTAAAGGTGTGTACTAAGAGCATGCCTGTATTCTAGCTCAATCACACAGCCCTAAAAGGTCTTTGGATATAATCAGAGCAGCTTGCTAGTTTAAAATTCCTCTACAATTTCAAATTTCAAAAGTCCCACAGTTTTTAAAAATTCAAACACTTAAAATATCATTTTCTTTTAAAATTCAAAGATTTTTAAAATTCAAAATCTCTCAGGTAGGGGCCATTCAAACTAAAAAGAGCAAGTCTGAAGTTTCAGGTTAACTGAGAGACCCTGTTTTAAATAAAAAATGAAATTAATTGATTGAGTGTAGAGCTATAGCTGAAGATTCTGATATTCACTTATCTATGATCTTCACACATGTATAATATGTAGGCAAAAGTTTGCTTGCAAATACATGTGTATACTACTTCCACACAGACATATACCTACCACACATATAAATATCAAAACCACACATATATACACACCATGTATATCCATACATAAATACATATCATATATACATTATAGCCAACAATACACATGCATATATGTATTATATATATAATATACCCATACACAAACACAAAACATACACACATATACATACAGAGTCACACACATACCATCATATACTTGTACACACACACCCTGATACCCTTACACTCACACATCACACACACATACTCATACATGTAGATATAATACATGTACACATACACATACATTCATACAAACATCTTAATACACTCTTTCCAATACACACATTAGTTCATACACACATATCATATCACACACACACACACACACACACACACACACACACACACACACACCAAGAAAACAATTTACCTTCTCAAAATCCTTTGGTTTTCCTTATTTTACTGAAAAAAATTAAACATACATAAAGGTCAAGAGATAGATGAACTGCCAAGCATCTGTCACTCACCTTAACATTCATCTTAGAAAACCTGTTCCACTTACTATCTATCCAAAGATTATTTTGAACCAAGTATCAGACATTATAACATATTTTCCATAAGTATCTTATTACTTATAACTTCAGGGTAAAAGTTAATATTTTCAAACAAGAGAATAATCAATCACACCTTAAAAGCATTAACAGTTCCATCATAACTGTTCATATCTCATTAGTAGTCAGATTTCCTAAAAATATACTTTTAGGAAATATATATTTTTTTCTTTATAGATTGTCCAAATATAGGTTCCAACAAGATTCATAAAATGATGAAAAGATTAAATGTATATTAGAGAAACTGTGGCATAAAGTGCTATAGAGACAATATCTTGTGTATTGTATGGATACATCACCGATCAATTTAAAAACCTATGGCCTATAGGGGAACAGGGGAGACTAAAAAGTGGGAAATCGGTAGGTAGAAAGAATTATGGGATATAGTCAAAAAACAGATTCATCCAAAAAATGTGATGAGATGGATGTGTGGTGCCTGAGCAGAGTGTAGATTAGAATAAATGGTTTATAATGAGCTATAATATAGTCAGAGAAAAGCCTAGCTCTACGGACAAGGTATTTGTAAATATATGTTGAGTCTAAGTCTTATTTCTGGGAGCATAAGCCTGGGAGGAAGAACCAGTCATATCTTCTACCAAGTGCAAGATAAGATGATTTACCAGCAAGGTGTAACAAAAACAAGGGCTTTTCATGAAGGCTAAGGTAACTTGTTATTGTTGGGTTATCCTGAGAATGGTGAGGATCATGGAATTATTTCAAGAATTCAGTAATACTCACAAAGATAAGCCAAATGGAGTGAATATGATGTGAGCCAGAAGTGAGTCCAGCTGAGGAGTCGTGAGTAACATAGGTTTCACATTTTAGAGTTGACTCATTTCATTTTTCTATGAAAATGGAAATTGGAGTTCTTACAAAATCATGAGGAAAGCTGTATCAAGACCATAAAGGCAAAAAGAAAAACAGACAAAAATGTGGATATGATTAAGTAGGGCTGGTCCCAGCTTAAGAAAAAGAGAAGAAATGGGGTAAGGGATAAAGAATATTCTAAAGGTTGCCACATTATGTTACTCTAACTCAACAATCAACAAGACCAAGAAATGAGTAGCCATAGCTACAGCTTTTGACTGAAACTGAAAAGCTTTGTGCAGTATAGAAATAATAGGTAAGGAAAAAAGAGGAGGAGGAGGAGGAGGTGAAGGAAGAAGATGAAGAGGAGGAGGAGGAGGAGGAAGAAGAGGAAAAGGAGAAGGAGGAGGAGAGGGAGGGGAAAAAGGAGGAGGAGGAGAAGGAAGAGGAGGAGGAGGAGGAGGAGGAGGAGGAGGAGGAGGAGGAGGAGGAGGAGGAGGAGGAGGAGGAGGAGGAGGAGGAGGAGGAGGAAAGAAAAAGAAATTTGTTACCAAATGAAAGTTGCATCCATATCAAACTAACTTGGTGGGGAAATTAAATTCAAATTGTACTAAATGAAAAGAAAAGAGCAGCCATTAGAACTGTATAGTGTGTTCGATTTGAAAGCCAAACCATTAACCTAGCATACACTTATTGTACTGTACAATCATAAAGTGATAAAGATTTATCTCTCAGAATCTGTAAAACAAAACTGGAAGAAAAATGTCAGCAGAATGAAAACAATTTATCTTAGGAAAGAAGTGACTTTACTGTTTGTGTTTTAGTTTACAGCTGATCAAATAGGGCAAATATGGCAATAATTCTCTCTTAAATGGATAAAATATCAGTAATATTTTAAAGCTTTTCAAATACTCACAAATATGAAAACCACACTAATTGCATTCAAGTTTTTTGAGAATACAATAAAAATATGTCCTTTAATAAACTCTAATTATAATTTTAATGACTAACAAAATTATTATGAATTATGAAATACATTGCTATGAACAAGAAATGTATACCTTGTTCTCTAAAAGAAAATGAAATTTAGTTTTTAAAGAAGTTTGAATTTCTCAAATCTATAAATCTAAGGAGAAAATAAAAATTGAAAATGACTAAAATCTGTGGTATATAAAATACAACAACCCCAAATCTCTGTTTTATATTTAAAGCTGTAACAATATAAAACTTCATAGCCATATGTAGTACTTATTAGCATAAATCAAATGAATAATTAATAAACTTAAAAACTGATCAAATGATGGAAACAAACCTATTAAGATGCTGATGAAAACTAGTCAAACATAGAATATGCAAGCAAATAGAAAAGTATATAAACCAACCATATCATTCATTGAAAGAAATAGGTAACTACTGATTGCTAGAGAAACAAAAGGAAAACTTACTGAGTACTAAAATTAAAATAATGTTCACTCAACCTATATTTTTAAATATCTAGAAAATGTCATCTTATATTTAGAGGTATATCAAAATAAAGCACATCAGTCATAGTGGACATGGCATACACACACAAACACATATGTGCACATTTATGAATGCACCATGCACACACATGCACACACATACACACACACACACACCACACATGCACAAACACACACATGCACAAACACACAGTGAAAATTGTAGATTCATGCTTCTTTCCAATACAGCACTTTCCTTGTTCCCATGGACCACATCTTCCAGTATTGTGCTTCTGCTCATCTACTGTTTTTATCTATTGGTAGCCACTGTACGTTCAAAAAGCATACTTAATCTACTTCTTTCCCACTGATGATGAGTCTAGTTGCTGACTAACTTCTGACACTACCTTTGGGCATTAATAATTCTACCTTCTGTTTCTCTTAACCTTTAACTTGTAAATATCAATATCTATCATTTGAAATTTTGGTTGTTAATGCACTGAGGCTTCCAACCATAATTCAGCAAGTGTAATATAAAGCTGAAAAGCAACATATGATACCCAAGTATGCACGAAGTTGAGTGAAGTATTTTCTTTTTGAAAAAGTTTTTCTAAATCATCCTCTTCTCCTAGCTCAGAGTATAGCATGCCTCTTCTCCCTAAGAGCTAGTGACTATTTTCAGCTCTGGCTCAGATTAAGTTCTAACCCTTATATCTTATTCCTGCCTTTGCAATGAAAGCACTCCTAGCAAACTTGGAAGTCTTTGCCAGACATTCACTTCTCCTGACTATGGCACACTCATCGGATGCAGCCTTTATCTGATGACTTTATCAGAAGGAACAGAAAAGGCTTCCTAGTCTCCAAAGTGGTTGCTACCTTCAGTTAGTATCAGCTCCAGGGGTCTATTTGGGAGAGAAAAGCTGTTGATGATGCACCACAATCCACAACTCCCTCCTGATCCTGCTTCCTTGTCCCTTTTGACAAAGCCTGTTCACCACAACAATTCTTAATAAACATTTTGCATCTAACTTTCTGCCCAGAATTTAAATCTTTGAAACCCAAACTGACTTCTATTAGTCTGTTTAGTACTTTGCTAGCAACTTAGATGCATGGCAATGATCAGACCTCACCCCATATAAACAAAGGCCTGGTGTCCAGTGGGAATCCCTTCAGCTGACAGTCATTGTAATAAGTAAAGTTGCTGTCTTCTCTACTCCAAAGTCAGAACCAGTAAAGCGTGCCCTTGGTTCACATATTGTTTCTTCACAGAGAGCCTTTGTTCTCTTGATGGAATTCGTATCTACCTGTACACAAAATGCCAAAGGAGAACCTAAACTAACACAGAAAGCATATCTCATACTAGCTCCTCACTTTTCTCTTCAATGCCATATCTGAAGAGTATTAACCACAATATGCATCAACAACTTTACTTGTCCTTATTTTCATTTTTAAATATTTGACAATTATGAAGAACTCACAGAACACCTTCACATCCATAGATACCTCCTACTGTCTATAAATGCGATATATCCACAATTTTCTGTCTATATACACTCTTATCGTGAACAGCGAAGATGACACATGTGTTTTCAGTGTTAAGGTAGAAATGTACTTAATAATGTGGGAAACGTGTCTATGCCTAATGGGGATATTCCCTCTGTTTCAAACAGCTTCTTGCTGACATGTTCATTCTTCCACCCTGCTCTACTACCCTCCTCCCACCAGGGCTGTGTGTCCTCTCACCCCTCCACAGTCTAATCTAGAGTAGGACTCACTGCTTCCCAGGTTGCTCTCTTCTTTCAGGAGTATGTATTCTTTTAGGAAGAGAACAAGTAATTCTGCCTGTCCTTCAGAATGAAACTTTCACTTATCGGTTTCTTTGCTCAACTTTGCTCTGTCCAAATTCATACAGAGTAGAAATAAATTGAGAGCACTTGCCTATAGGAGAAGCCTGCTTACAATAGATACCCGCCTCAGTCTCTGTGCACTTGCACTTGCATGATCGGTTAAGATCTATTTATAATATAGTGCTGTAAGGAACAACATGAATCTTTTTGTGGCAGTTTCACTGGGGTGCTTACAAAGAAGACATATTCCCTTAGTAATTATTTTTGAAATCTTGAATTTCTTTGCCGTGAACAATTTTCTTTCCTTCTGCAGTAAACGAAAACCAATTTAATAAGTGGATAAATACTTCAGCAACTTCTCTATAATGGATGGGGCCCTAAGCACTTACTGAGGGTATAATATATTAAGGAAAATTTGCAATTCAAGCAATTCATGAAAAACTTTCTATTGAGGTAGCCTAGCAGCTTCTGCATTTGTTACTGTAAGTCTGTAAGTGTGAATAGAGCATCAGCCTGCTCTTAAACATACAGTGCAAACAATCTCTATGCTGTCAGTAGCTAAATTTTCTTTTATTCTGCTAAATGGGAGCTCTGCTATATTTTAAGCCTTATAAAAATCTGACTCAGCACCTTAACATAAGCTCATTTTTGCCATGTAAATTTCCTCATTGTCCCAGGTTTTAGCTACAAATTTACCATCACAGTGAAGCAAAATAGAAGGTAACAACTTATGCTTCTATTATTACTTAATGGAAAAATGACCTGTTTATTTGTTTCATATGGTTTCTTCAACCAAATGAATTATAAGGTGCAATGACTTTTGTTCATTTTCTGTAAATTTGAATAATATTTTAAATATACAGATAGTCCTTTCATCAATTTTCACCATGCATTACCTATTTACATGTGTTGTTAGGTCCTGTTTCATTCTGTAAGTAGGATGAGAGGTAGAACAGGGTAGAGAGGATAAGTAATTTTTGCTGTAAATCATGACAACAGTTTCTAGGGCGCCTGCTTTATTCATTCCATTTAGTGTATTTTCAGATCTGATCACAACTGCAACATTCAGATTAATGTAGGCTGAACCCCTAAGAGAATACACCTCAAGGTTGGAATTACAGCTGATTGCTATGTTGCCTACGATTATATTAAACATAAGGAGAAACAAATAACAAAGGGAGAGTGAAGCTCAACTGAGAATAAGAAGGCATCAAATGTCAGAGTAGTGCTCATCTCAAGTAACTTAAAGGACATTTAAGTACTTTCTCTTTTTACTACATGGTGACCTCCATCTAGTAACCCTGGTTTGTAAATGAGCACTGACTGCCTCTATTTTTAAAAACTGTATTCATTCTTGTCATTTGTAGTTTAAGTGACATGGACACTCATTTAAGGCATGCTCAGAGCAGTGTACCTCTATCAAAGTGAACAAGCAGGATAGGGATAAGGACAGGATATGGAGCGTGGCAGGACAAGCATGGCACAAACACAACCGTAAGTTTGCATTGAGTACATGGAATGGGTATGTGTCCAGTAAGTGGGAGGTATGACTGGGTACCAGGAAGCCCTTAGGTCTGACAAAGATGCCTCCTGAAGAAGTCACCCTTTCCTGCCACATTCTTTGTTCATCACATCTTTCTTGCTGTGTCTTCAATGCCTTGGAGTTTTCTGTGATGTGTTATACTGGCTGTCACTCCCCTGAACATTTGTTCTGTCTCCAGTATGATTCCTTCTTTGGATACTCTCTCTGTTTACCTTGGCATCTGAAGAGTCACTAGCTGTTACCAGTCACTGTGCCTCTGGGTTACTGCTACTAGGAAGTGCTTTTGACTTTGACTTTGAATGTGTTTGTGTATTTTTAAATCTTTGAAGTGCCACTTGTATTTTTCTAATAATATTATATAGTGATACTATTTTAATATTATCGTAGAAGATATTAATACTTTTCTGATAATATTTAAAATGACACTTTAAAGAATCAGATGCTATTCCCTTTTCTAACTCCTTTAGACTTCAGGCAGTTAACCTCCTCGTTTATCAAAGATGTAAATATAATCTCCATACATAACAATGTGAAGCTTTAGAGAACTCTCATGTTACATCACCACATTACACAAGAGTTGGGGAAGTCTTTGGGAAGTGAAGTGACAAGCAAGCCTCTGGCGCCATCTATGGCCATCAGGGCCTCACTTTCACAGCAAGCCACTTCCAAACCAGTATTGCAGAGATCATTTTCTTTCTTAATTTTTGATAAATAATGTAATGCAAGCTACAGCCATCAACACTGATCATGCTTGAAGCATTCAATATATTAGCATTCAGATATATTAGTAAGTTTATATTTTACCTGGGAACTCAATATAACTTCTAAAAGAAAACAGCTTCAGTGTTTGCAACAGTTACATCATTAAGAGATATTTATAATAAAATGCTACTAAGTACCTTCTAACTATGACAATTGAACATATCTGTTTATAGAGTTATGGGATTAAATGTAAAGACACTGAAAATCTACACTATTTAACTTATTGTCAGCAGTTAACAAACAACTGTCATCAAGAGTGTAAACTGAGAATGAATTGCTTATAAGGCTACTAATGCTATGTATGAACTTATCAACTCCCAATGCTCTATTATCTGGTTTCAATGTCAACACATGTACTTGGGGTTTGGAGGAAAACAGGTGTCTATTATTTTAAAATTAATGTGAAATGGAAATAAACAGTGTCAGCGTGGATTAGACATCAGATGCCAATTTGTATGTCTTCATCCAGTATATATATATATATATATATATATATATATATATATATATATATGTGTATATATATATATATATATATATATATATATATATGCATCTGACATATACATATGATGTATATGTGTTTTGGATATCTATCATATACATATACACAGACATACAAACAGACACACACACAGACACACACATACATATATATCTGTTAGCAATAGTATAAATATTTGTAATAATCCTATATAGAGCCTTCCAGGACTTGGTTAATCTGCAGAAATTCAATAAATGATATTATGTTTTATTTTATTAATTTTAAAGATTTTTTTCATGTATATGTGTGACTATGTGTGTATATATACATGTATATAAATGTTCCTAGAAGACAGAGAGGGGATTAGATCCATTGGAGTTCAAGCTACAGTGGCTGTGAACCTCCTGACAAGTGGTTATAGGACCTGAACTCTGATCCTTTTCAAGAGCAACAAGCACTCTTAACTGCTTAGCATCTGTAAAATCTCCTTGCATATTTTCCGAAAAGAAATATTAAAGTAAAAACAAAATTAATATTTCCTAATGTGGTCCTTTCTCAAGGTACTGATCTTGGTCTCCTTCTCTTTTTTGTTTTTGTTTTTTGTTTTGTTTTGTTTTTGTTTTTCGAGACAGGGTTTCTCTGTGTAGCCCTGGCTGTCCAGGAACTCACTCTGTAGACCAGGCTGGCCTCAAACTCAGAAATCCACCCACCTCTGCCTCCCAAGTGCTTGGATTAAAAGCATGAGCCACCACTACCTGGCTCTCCTTCTCTTTAATACTCTCTGGTTTACTTTATCCAAAATTTTATGTCTCAATTTGCATATAAATCAGAAATTTCTTATCAGTTTTTTACTCTGTTTATCTTTGAATATGAAAACCCCATACTCGGGAGACCCTTCTTCAAGTCTCAGGAGATCATGACCACCCAAAGATCACAAGAAACCATACCTGGATGCAATCAGCAGAGGCTTTATTAGGAAAATTGGCTGGCGGTCAAACCACAAGCTCTCTCTCTCTCTGAAGAGCAAGGTTTGGCCCAGAGTGATGGGTAAGGGGTCTTTTAAGGAGCAAAACCACAAACCAGGGGAGTGGGGAGGGGGTGAGGGGTTGCCAAGGATACATAACATAAGAATAGTGAAACATTCCAGAGAAACCCACCCTGAAAGGTTAATAGCCATGGAAATTACTCAGTACAACCATTTTTCTCAAAAATGTAGTATTACCAAGTCACTGTCCCCTATACCGTCATTACAAAATATTTCTCACTTCCTCCAGTCACAGCCCCACCTAGATGGCTTGTATTTTTTTATGGTCAGGAATGTGTCTTCCTGCTTCGGGGCCCCCCCACACCCACAGATGGGCCTGCTGCCTGAGGCTTGAGGAATGTAATCCAGCAAGTGTCCTCTGATTCAGGGGCAATGTCCTTCACCTGGAATGTGTTCTGGGGTAGTGAAAATCTTACATTCAGTTCCGCTTTCTGGAACTTGCATTTTTCTGCCCAGGTCTAAGGGCAAAGAAAAGGTCTACATATTTCATAAAATGGTCTTTATAATTTTTCACTCTACAAATACACCCATCTTAGAGAGAGCAATATCTTTAAACAATGTGAATCTATAGTAATATAAGTGGTGCTGTGCTCTCCCTAAAAGATTTTATATAATTTTTTTCTTCCATGTCAACTTTAAGCAGTTATTGATAGTGTCTGTTTTCCAAACAAGAACATACCATTCAGAAGTGAAAAATTATGCAATGGTTGAACACTGAAAAAAAAAAAAACCTGTGAAATGTTAAGTCAGAACTTGCAAAAATCTTACCAGAGCTTCACTAATTGTACAGAGATGGAATCTGATACTTTGAGGAGACACATTAAAATAACAACATAAACCAATCTATTTATATTGTCACCAGTTCACAGTTTTCTTTCTTTAAAGTAGTAGTTACCCCAAGTAAGATTTTGCTGAAGTAGGTAAAGATTTTGCTGAAGTGTAGAGATATTAAAAAGGCAGTCATTAGATTGATCAATCTAATGTCAATCTCAAAATTGAAGTTGGCATAGAGCTTGTCTGTAATATCATGCTCTTTTTGTGATGAATTTTCTTCTAGAATGTTCTGAAAACAAGTGTCTGTCTTCAATAATTTTACCTGGGATAGGGTCTATTTGATAACTGTTTCATTTATGAAATGCAATTTTGGTGACCACCATGCAGGAAGAGCTGCAGTGTACAAGTGAGCTTGCTGGAGATGGCCTTCCGTTTTGCTCTGCTATGATAAGTGTACCCAGGAAAGGCACAGCCCCATGGGATCCATCCCATGATTGCTTCTTGCTACTGATGTGTCTGTTTTTATGTCTGTTTTTGCTATATTCCTCAGAAATTTGGTATAGTGTGATTAGGCATGGGGAGAATCTCATTGTCTATTGCCTAGTGTGATAACCTGCTGAGTGCTAGCCAACTCTATTGGGCAATTTTATGAAGATGAACTTTCATAAAATAATAATGTTGAGATCAGCTAATGATTTTATGGAATTCCTGACTTGATTTAAATAGTTTTAAGAAATTAGGTAGTTGATAGAAAATTTAAAGAGATGGTTTCAGTTGTCTTGCCAGGAGAACATAAGAAAGTTAGAATCAAAAATATAAAATGCCCCCTCCTTGTAGAATAGTAAGCAAGCCCTGCATAGGTTAGAAAATCAATACAGGGAGCTTTCATGCATTTCCAGAATGTAATTGTACTAGAGAGAAATATATGACAGGAGCAAGTTAATGATCAAAGAAAACTGTGCCCTTTCCCCAACTGGAGCAGGCCAGAATGAATTGTTTACCACAGTAGACCAAACAACAATAAAAGCCTCCAGCCCAGGATTAAGAATGCATACCCCTCACCCACACCACTGGGCTGAAGGGAAGAAGAAGAGACTCTCCTTGTGGGGGTAGAGTTTTCCCCTTTTTATTTGAAAGTCAAACAATAAACCTTGAGCCTCAATCAGAGAACTTTGTCCTGGCTTCATCTCTTCCCACCCTCCTGTCCCTTCTCCCATTCCCAGCCCCTCTTTCAGGTGAACCTGGTTGACTGTTGCTGCTGGCGGCTACAGAAAACATTTCATTTTAGGTTGGGTCTGAGTTCTTAGATCTTGTGATCTAAGATGTGGGCACAGGTACAGGTTTTGGTGTGTAACATGTTCAAGTATAAGAACAGAGAACAGATAATTAGTTTAGCTGAAGAAGACCCTAAAAATAAAATGCAAGATAGACAATGATCTGTTTCTTAGTAAATACAAATTGTTGTCAGCTAAGTGTAGGAAAAATGTTACTACAGAGTGGCTTGCTTAAACTTTGTTAATCAATGACAAAATAATTATTACTTTGGGGTTACAATGAACTTGTGAAGAGAAAGGTAGGTAGACAATGTTTAGTTAGGTATATGTTTCAAAAGAATAATACATAATCAATAATCCTGTTGTAATTTCCTTTTGTGTAATGGTTATAATATTTTTTGAAGAATATACTTTCGTGGTCGTTTTTAGAGAACATGTAATTTGTGGCTATGTAGAAATCTTTATAGTATATATACAACAATATTGCATATAAACATTGGAGGAATGGAGCAAACTCTAACAACTTTATTTTCTCTCTTAGCCATTTTATACTACTTAAGACAGATTGCATATAAACATTGGAGGAATGGAGCAAACTCTAACAACTTTATTTTCTCTCTTAGCCATTTTATACTACTTAAGACAGATTTCTCTATATACCATAAAGATTTCTACATAGCCACAGATTACATATTCTCTAAAAACAAACACAAAAGTATATTCTTCAAAAAATATTATAACCATTATACAAAAGGAAATTACAACAGGATTGCATATCCAATGTGTATATGTGTAAAATGAATGGCTCTTAGCTCTATCCATCCATCTAGTCTGTCTGTCTGTCTGTCTGTCTGTCTGTATATGTGTACATGTGAAGTTGTTTGTGCTTGTTGGAACTTGCTTCCTCCATCAAGTATGTCTAAATATGTTCCTGCTTTATATTGTTGCCTACTGCACATCCCCTCCTTGGAACGATGAATATTTTGTCAGAGCTGGTCTTCCTCAGCATTTCCTTTGATAAGGTAACATTTTCCATATTTGAATCTCTTGATACTCTGCATACTCCTTGACTTTCACACAAGTTTATTTGCTTTTCACGGCCTTCATTATATATGCCACAATTTAATATTTTTTGGGAGGAAATTCATTATTATTTTTGCACTTTTCTGATAATCTTTATATTTATACTGTCCTTCTGGATCCATGAGGTGTATTTTTCCTCAACAGCCACCCAAGTAGGACACAGGGAATGAAGTCTCACTGTTCCTTTGAAATAGGATTCCAGGAGAAAGAATGGTTTGTGTTACAATTCCCTGAACATTCTAATTAGAATATGAGCATTACTGAAAAATATTAGTAAGAGAAATTCCATAGTAAATGTACCCCTTCCCACTTTAATTTTTTGTAAACAAATATATATATATAATATATAAGAGATATATACATATATTATTTACTATATATTACTATATAATATAGTATAGTATATATTATTATATATTATATATTAATATATTATATTATATGTTAATATAATATATTATATAATAATATATATTATTATAGTATATATATTACTATATATATGTTGGGTTTATTATTTGATATATATACCCATCAAAACTCCCTTGCCTTTATTTTTCTTTGCATTTGAGAATGGGCCTTTGGATATTTGAAATTTTTGACCAGTCACTTCTCCGTTGTGTCATGTCCATGTCTCTCTCCTGGGTGGTCATACAACCATTTCTCCACAGTAACTCCTCTGAATTACAACAGCCGTAAGAGGAAAGCAATGGTACGTGTTCTCGTCTAATTTACCTTGGTTTAGACTTTAGAATCATCATTTAAAATCTTCTAGATTAAAATGTCTTATAAAGAAATATGTACTCCTTAATTTTCTCTACCCTAACTTGTTGTAAGGCAGTTGGAAAACATGGAGTATATGAAAATTATTCAACATACTTCCTTTCACTTGAGAATCACTTTCAATATTATACTCCAATATTTTAAACTTTACAATAATCTGTGTACACAAGCACACATAAATGTAACCATGATGTGTATTGTTATGGAGCTCAGGCAGTGCCACTTTCTGAGAGCTATATGTAAAAACTGTGCTTATATCTCTATGATATTGATCTGATGCTCCTTCTGGAATCCAAAACAAGCCTAATAAGACTCTCACCTTGAGAACAAATAGTTGTTTATGATTGACAAATGCTATAAGTAAAATAGACAAAGTGGCTACAGATGATCAAATTAGAATAACACAGCAAGGGATATTTTTCTTTACTTCTTTCTTTATTCATTTATTTACATCACAAACACTGGCCCTCTGCTGATCCCCCCTCACAGAGTCTTTTCCTCATACTCCTTTCTCTTTGCCTCTGAAAGGGTGACACCCACCCTCTGTATCCCCCTACCCTGGCATACCAAGTCTCTAAAGGATTAGCTGCATCCTCTCCCACTGAGGCCAGGCCAGGCAGTCCTCTGCTAGATATATGCCTGTGTATGCTCTTTGGTTGGTGACTCTGTCTCTGGGAGCTTCCAGGAATCCAAATTAGTTGACTGTTGCTCTTCCTGTGAGGTTGCTATCCTCTTCAGGGCCTTCAACCCTTCCATGAGAAATTGTTTCTAATTAGTTTTTACATAACTACCATGGGATGAGGTCAAAAGCTACAGTTTGGCAATATAAATTAAACTGCAAACAGATGCACATACACAGAGTAGAATGGTAGAATGTAGTGTGGCAATAAGTTTATGCGCAACTTCTAATTAAGGTTAGATGAAAACAATCGTTATTTGCAAAGTATATCCAAAATAAATCACTATGAAAAAAGGAAAGAAAAACTATTTTTTAACTAGTTTATATTTATATTTTATTTTTCAACAGTCTCAAACTGTGTAAAATAGCTTGTGGCTGTTTCTAAACAATTATCAAATTAATTTTGCCTTATCTTTCAAATGAAATCTAAAAGTTTCATGGGAACATTCTGACAGTCTAAATATCTGATATTCCGTGCACCATGTACCATTTCTTTAAATAGAATGTAAAAAGAGAGAGAGAGAGAGAGAGAGAGAGAGAGAGAGAGAGAGAGAGAGAGAGAGGGGAAATGTGAAGAACTGCTGCCACCATGTGGTCACAGCTAATAATGCAACACAAGTGCAGCACAGTAACTCAAATTTTCCTATTCTGACATTCAGAACTGTGGTGACTGAAAAGCCTTCACAGGAGAGTGGAACACTGTAGATCAGAGTCAACATAAGTACACAATGCCTCTGTCTCATGATCAAGCTTGGATCTCCCATGTGTACCCCAGGGCAATGTGCACATTGCTTCTTTTCCCAGCACTGCATGCTATACTACTTACATTTTTAAAGAATTAAAACCATTTCAACTTTTCCATTCACAATTGTCCCTTCTCCATTTTTCATCCCACCCCATCCCCACATATAAAACTCTCATCACATTCTGTTACTTCTATTTTAAACACCTTTCCTTATGGCAAATTTTGCTCACTTTCCTACCCTCTACTCATCCTCAGGACAACTGTCCTTGAACTAGAATCCATTCCTTAACCCACTTCCCTTCATATTACCCCCCACCCCACAGAACTAACACAATATCACAAGTGAAATGCATCACAACTAGATCTTGAGGCTTCTCATTTGATTTTGATCCAAGACACCCATGTAATTACTGGCTCATGGTCAATTCTTTAACCAGTGTTCCTGTTGTTATTTCTTGGCTTAGGGTCCTCACTCTTTCTTCCACGCTCTGAGAACAGATACTGCTGAGGAACACCGAGGTATATGTTGTGAACAGAATCATTGATTCTAGATTCCCACAGCACTGGACACTGTGTTTGCTATACTGTGTTAACAAATCACTTTTTTCTGATCTTTCAGTTCATTGAGATAACAAATTCATAGTACCTCCAGCAAGAATCACTGTGGTGTTAAGATAAATAACCCAGAAACAGTGTAATTAGTAAGCTTGCACATGTTAATCACGGATCTGAACTAAAGTCATTACTGCTGCTCAGAGGAGTATCCTGCTAAGTAAATGCAGTCTTCAGTGTTCCGAGCCAGAGTGGTCCTGATTCTCCTATTTCCCTAATTTAGAATGCTTTCCCCAAATGAACTCCATTGAAAGTCAGTAAGTAATATTTAGCTAGGATGGCAATTTAAAAAAAAAAAAAAAAAAAAAAAAGGTCTCAACCATAATTTCTGTCTAAAGCTACTTAAAGTGGTTTTCTCAGATACTGATTATTCTATCATTAAACGAACTATAGTAAGAAATTATTTCTTTCTTTCTTTCTTTCTTTCTTTCTTTCTTTCTTTCTTTCTTTTCTTTTTTTTTCCAATCTGCTTTTACACCATTTTAATTATATGCAAGTATTAAGGTCAGTTCTAGGTTGAGGAACTAGCAATACAATAGATGCAAGTAGTCCAGGAAAAAGCAAGACAATAAACACAAATAGTCAAAGAACAAGCAAGGCAATAAACAAAGTCCCATAATCACTCCTATGATCACTATTTCTAAGGGCTTATCAGGAAGACCAAAATATCTGAGCCTACTTCCCTGTCCTAGCCCAAAGTCATTGTCATGCCTGAAGCCTACTTCTCTATTCTAGCCTAAGATTTAGATTTCTGCCTAAAAGTATTTCTTTGTTCTAGCCTAATGTCAGATTCCTGCCTTGCCATATTCCTGCCATGCATTCCCAAAAGCTCTCCACATCTCCCACTTCTTTATTTCATAAACAAGACTGAGCCTGTCTCAGGTCATTATGACAAGAATGACTTCCTTACCTATTGTACAATATGCATTATCAAAAGCAATGTACTTCTGTCTTAGGTTGATAAGGCTCTGTGCAGAATCTTACCTGTCCTTGGCTTGTCAGCTTGTTAATTTAAGGGTCTATTTTCAGTTTCTAGCCATATACTTTGGCTGCCAACATGTTAATGTTGTTAAAGACAAGCTTTAACATTATGAGCAGGAATAAAAGCATCCCTCGGACAAAAAGGGCTAGCATGATCAAGCTATATATGACATTTTAAAAGCTTGACCAAAATGGAAATACTGATCTCAGGCCATGGGTAAAGCTTAACAGAGAAGCATTCTTTAAATTCATAATCTCACGATGTAAAGTTAGAACATCCAGAGAGGTGTTAGAATATGCCAAATATTATGCCAAATATCCTGCAAGTGTCTTTAAACTTTTTCCTAATTACGACTATCATTGTAAATTTTAGAAATAACACAACGCCATTGGTATTTGGCATGACACTTGAGATGGCTCCTTCCTCTTAAACTCCTTCTAATAATTTAAATAGGATAAAGACCATCAGTCTGGTGCTCCTAAATCCTCTTGTATTCGCAACACATTAGTAACATTTTTTTTTTTTTGCTAAGTGATTAATAAAAGTAGCTGCCTTAACTTCTTGCAAGTCAGCTGCAATTCTCTATGATGTTATGTTAGCAGGAGATAAAGTTGGGACAGGATCTGGGTTTCAAACAAGTGTCAGTGCATGTGTTAAGTATTTAATGTAAGTTGTATTGATTGTACACTTTCTAACTGTGTTAGTATGTTGAAACTGGTACATCTGTTATGGGGGTCTATCAACCAGCTTTTATTTTATTGCCCTGAGTATTTACAATACCTTGCTTTTCTGAAAGAATCTTGCAAGTACTGGAAGAAGTGACTCAGGATTTAAGCAGATGCAAGAAGGTTGTGGGCTTGATTATTGCTGGTATAACAGCTTTAATTACATTAATTGCTAGTCAAATTATTTATGACCACTTCTCCTAAAACCTTTTGTTTTCAGAAGATACAAGTAATGGCTGACAAATGATTGTGCAATTAAAATGAACTGAAATAAACTTATTAGAAAGTGTTTTATCCCCCTTTAAATGAATATAATGTCCTTTTCTATTTGAGTTATTTTAAATATAAAGGAAATATAATAAAAATTTCCACTGGTCATTTAAATAAATTCCAATTTCTCTGTGTCCTAGAATATTCAGGTAATGGCTGAATTCATTTATCACTTTAAAACATTGATATTGGGGTTCAGAAGATGGTTCAGTGGTTAAGATAATTTGTTATCTTCAGGGAAGACTTAGGTTTGCTTCCTGGAATCCACAGGATGCCCCATAATCTATAATTCTCATTCCAGGAGATCTGCTGCCCTCTTCTGACCTTTGTGAGCACTAGAAACGAATGTAGTTCATTATCACAAATGTTACAAATTACTCTTACACAAAAATAACATGCATGCATGCAAAAAATGTTTTTAAAAATTAAAGACTAATGTTTAAGCTACATATGAATATATCTGGTGCTTGTTTATTGGTCCCTTATCTTAAGAGGAACTCTACAATATGTGGCATATTTTTCAAGGATAGTAGTAAGTATTAAGTTGGAACAATGCCTACATAGAGATAAAAATTCATCCAAAATAAGGAACAGGAACATGAAATTTTGAAGACTGTACTGAAACATTTAGGATGATTCTTTTCTGACTAAAAGAAAGGCTGACTTTCTTTTTTTCCCACTATCCTATAGAGTCAGTCAATCAAGGGCATGTAAATAAATGAACTGAATTGAATATAAACCTGTCTGTCAGAATACCATGACCCAAATGCCCAAGTCATAACTCCTGGATCATGTAAAGTGGTTGCTTCACATGACAAAGGCAATGTTCATTGGTGCAGTTAAGCTTGTGAACTGTGACACAGAGACTGATCCTGGACATCATCTTTTGTCTAACCATTTGTATCCTTGTAAGTAGCTTATTCCCTTCTTTCCAAACCTGGGTTGCATTTTGCATTCCTCTTTATTGCGGAGTCATATGTCCCTCCCTGGTGTTGCTGCTTTTCACTCTTACAGACTCTCTGACACCCTCTCATTACAGAGTGGGAGGTATGGTAGTCAATCATTCAGCCCCACCAAGAGCCTGTCCTGCAGATGCGGAGACTGCTTGGCTATGAACCTTCCATTCCCTCTCTCTGTTTTTCCTGCAGGGTATTACTTATTTTAGCATTATAAAGGAAAACTCTATTTTTACCATCAAGTTTCCCATGTGGAAGGTCAATGATTTTTCTGCTCACCTTCAGAGAAGGCCATTCACAGAGTTCTTTGCAATTCATGTTCTCCCCACACTCTTGGACACATTTATGTTGAGAATATCCTCTCATCATTTCTCAGGGTCATTGATAATATCAAAACTATGCAAATACAAAATGAATTTTACTTGCTGTTGGTGATGGATATTCGGGAGACTGAAGAAGAAATTTTCAGGACATTGAGTTGAAGATTTATTAATTTCATAAGCATAATTATCTTTCCCAGTAACCTCCCTGTTCAGATGAAGCTTTTTAAAAGAAAATGAGAAGTAACAATTAGTTTATTAAGTGAACTGAATCAATGTAATGTGTCATGCTTTGAGACTATTAATTCTTTACCTAATGAAAATGTGTGTTCAATAAACATTTACATAGTGAAATAAAAGAACAAATCATCTATAAACCTGAGGAATGGGACTGAGCTCTTCTTTTAAAATAAAATGAAATAAAGCAATTCAGCACCACCTTTAAAGTCCTGTTTTAACAGCCAGCATTATACTCCTTGAGGCCCACTCAGGCTTGGGCTTGCCACAGATGACTTTTAATTAATTATAGCCTGCATTTGAAATATACTTGATAGGCCATATGCTCTGAAAAATAGAAAGTCATTAAAATTTCATATTACTATTCTAAAAATGCATTGAAACTTTTTTCTAAACTTTTGATTGTATGCTAGTAAAGTTTTTAGAGGTAGTTGATCATATGCAGCAGCGCCGTATATGCACCTCAGTTCTTACTGTAGAAGATACTGAAATGCCCCACTGTGAAATTAGAGCATGCTTCTGATTTTTATTTAATTGTTTATTTGTATTTGTGTGTGTGTGTGAGAGAGAGAGAGAGAGACAGAGACAGAGATAGACACAGACATAAACAGACTACACTCACAAACACACACAGAGACAGAGAGAGACAGACAGAGACAGACAGAGACAGACAGACACAGACAAAGAGACATACATTCACAAACACACACACAGAGAGACAGAGAGAGACAGACATGTCTGACAAAGAGACATACACTCACAAACACACACACACACACACACACACACAGAGTTTTTCTTGATGCACAGAACGTTTTTCTTTTGGCAGAATCCATCCCATAGTGATGCCAGCAGACTCCAGACTCTTCATTAGGGTGGTAAAAAATTGAGAGAAGAATTAATCTCAAGGTTTCTGAGAGGGACTTCTCTAGAATAATTGTATTAACATGCATGAAACTTTGCTGGGCATAGTGTGAAGTAGACACATTAATTCTAAAGGCATTTTTTCCTTTTCCTCATGTTTGCCACTTCAGTTAGGAAATGAAACCAAACTGCAAAATCCTAACAGAATTTAGAGTCCCAGATCATATGTTCAAGTTTAGGGCCTGTAACACAATGTGGCCTAAGTAGTGGTTTTTATATCTGAGTTTCAATTCTGAGCTCAAAGAAAGTCAGACTTGGGATTCCATTGACATTGCAATAGAACACACAAGTCCGTATTTTTCTTCAAGTGCTTAGAGCATGTCATTTATACAGGCATGGGACATAACAGTTGGTACACAACATGGGCCTCTTAGAATGTGATAGAAACTTTGAGAAGTGAGGCACAGTCAGAGGTTTGAAGTCACAGGGACAAGAAGATAGACACAATGAGGATTCTGTGACATTTACTTTTTTTAAAAAAGAAAATTGCAGTTCTCGTCTGTGAAGGTACGTGTTAATTCTCTTCTGTGATGTTTAGTATTAACTGTCAATTACCTGTGAAGGTCAGTGTTAATGGTCAGTCACCTGGATGGTTAGTTTTAACTGTCAATCACCTGTGAAGGTTAGTGTTAACTGTCAATCATTTGTGATGGTAAGTGTTAAATGTCAATCACCTGTGGAGTTTAGTATCAACTGTCAATCACCTGTGAAGGCTAGTGTTAAACATCTGTGAAGGTAAGTGTTAACTTTCAATCACCTTGAAGGTAAGTGTCAATCACCTACAATGGGTAGTGTTAATTGTCAATCATCTGGAATGTTAGTGTTAACTATCAACAACCTATGAAGGCTAGCACTAATTGTTAACTTGGATGGACCATAACAACTATTCCATAAAATTCGAGGAATACCCAGGAAAGATTATTTACTCTCTAGTCATATCTGTTAGGGATGATCTTTATTCAGTTTCTATGGGAAAGTCTATCTGAACTGTGGAAAGAACCCTTCCTTCTACTGGGTTGTGGGCATGTTTCAAATGGTGAAAATGAGGTGAGCACAAGTATACATCTCTGTCTGTGCTCCCTAACTGGATTCAGTGGAGCCCCTTCTGCTTACTGCTATCTTGAGTTCCCTGTCATGATGTACTCTTTCCTTAACTGTGAGCTGAAATAAATCCTTTGTCCCTTGAGTTGCTTTTGTTATGATACTATACTGTAGCAATAGGTCAGTAGCTACCCCGTGATTGCTACCACAACTTATTGCTCCTTCACAAGCCCAAATAGGCTTCCTCAGGCCAAGACCTTCATCACTTCATCACTGAGAAACATAACCTCAGGGTTTCCTTGCCATGGCAGAAAGCCAACTGTCAGAGTCTCCTACAAAGCTTTGGTCAGCTATAGTCTAAATTAAAGTAGATTAAATTAAAATAGATAAACCTTGAACTTATTAGACAAAAATATTTTTAAAGCAGATAAATTATTTTTGTCAGCACTCATTTGCTTTATGAAACTTTTTTAGTTATACTCTTACAGAACCAGTTGGCTTATGGTTTACAATATGTTGCTTAAGTGAATTGACTGAAGTCAACAAAACAGTCATTAAATGTTTAAGTAGCTGTTGTCACTACAGAAGCACAAGTCCATATTAAGGGTCAAAGTCCCACCAAGTACTTTGACAATGCCTGACTTTCCCATTGCCTACTCCTCCTTTTTCTTTTCTTTTAAAGTAAAGATTTTTTTAATATGGTAGCAGGAAGTTGAACAGTTTAAAGGCAGATTCACTTGGGGCATAATTGCTAACACAAGGAAATATTTTTCCAGGAGTACATTGGGACTAGTAATAAAGTATAGGAAAAGAGGTAAAGGTTACTTCATAATATTTCATAAAAATTTAAGGAGTCAGGGAAATGTATCATTTGGTAAAATATTTGTTATGCAAAGAAGAGGATGTAAATTCTCTTCCCCAATGCCCAGCTGAAAAATCCAAGTTAGGTGGTTTGACTTTGAAATTTCAGGTCTGTGGAGGCAGAGACAGGAAGATCCTTAGGGTTTGCTGAGTTAGTGAGTTGTAGGGTCAGTGAAGTGACCATGTCTAAGTAATTGAGGTAGGGGGTTTTTGAGAAAGACACCTGATATCAGTCTGTGGCATCTGTACTGTACATCCAAATGTATATATACTTGTGTATACACAAATAAATGCAAAGAAATACACTCAAATAGATATACATATAAAGTTTAAGTCTCCTATAACTTTGTACAAAAATACTATTTCAAATTAAAATGTAGCTAATATTAACTTATTGCATAATTTTGAAATGTTCTTTAGCTCTCAGACACAATGAGAAATATTGAAATTACAATAGCAAAATAATGAAAATAACTAATGTATTCCTATAAGCCCTGTATGTTTGTTGTTCACAAACATTTTCAAAGGAACTCGTTGCTTTATGGAGGTCAGCCATGCATGTTTGGGATCCACTAATGATATTCTCCTGGCTAACTGGGGTAGCTATTCTATGGGTTCAACTATTTTGTAAAATAGTTCATCATCTAAAAAATGTAAATGTTTCCAACAAATAATATACAAAACAGAAAAGAGGGAAAATGAGGTAGCTGGAATCTTTATTCCGAAAGAAAATGGCAGACCTTTACTTGCCAGCTTTCTGTGAAAGAATGTTTCCAAGATGCAGTGTAGGGGGAGCTTCCATAATTGTTAGATTGGCTAAATAAAGACAGCAGAAGCCAATCACTTGGCAAAGATATGGAGGTGGGTTTTCTAGGTCCCAGAGAAGAAGAGAGGAGAACAGAGAGGATTGGACTCAGACCAGGCAGTGAAGTGGATAGGAAACTGCAAACATGAAGGTCTCTCAGGACACCAGTAGTTTGTAGCCTCTGCAAGGTCCTGTGGAGGCCAAGGGGGATGGGGCAGAATATACTTTACCCAGCTTTTGAGTGATCTGGACAGTTTTAAATATAAAAGTCCCTAGTGTTTTGTGGGGCACTGAGCTATGAGAGACAGCCAGGCACCTGGTTGAATGAGCTTTTGAACCCCAGAGACCCCCTGGGATGGAAGGTGTTCAGCTCTGTTCCTGGGCCCCTGGCTCTCTCAGCTTCCACCCTTCACAGCCCCTCCCACAGAGAGAGGTCTATGGCCATTGGGTCACATAGGAATAGTGCCCCAGGCTTTCCCCACATGCATATGAGGCATCCCCAAAATCTCAGACCAAGCCAATGGGATTACCTGCTGCTAAAACCTTAACCCACCCCAAAGTGTATATATTGAGCTTAACTGAGAAGTAAAGGTGTGTGCAAGAATCATCCTGTTGTCCAAGAGCTTCTGTTGTGGATCCTCCCCTCTTCACCAGCTAGCTGGGGCCCCTCACCAGCTCAGTGAGAGCTGTTAACATTGGGTGAGAGATCTATTCTCTTTCCCTGCTACGTAGCCGGCACCTCCAGGCTTAGCAAAGAGCTGTAACACTTCAGAAGATGCTAGCTCTCACAAAGTGCCTTCAGGGTTCTCCTGTCTCTGCTGCAGAGATGGTGACAGAGGCAGCAGTGAACCTTCCCTGCTGACACTCGACCCTGGACCACTGCGGGCAGGGGCAGTGGTAGAGACAACAGCTGTTCTCACCCTGTCCTCTGCCAAGCCAGACACTTTGTGGGCTCCCATCTGGAGCTGGGTCCTACAGTGTTTTCCTTCCATGGGGCTAAAGGGTGCTGATTGAGATGGCCATTGTGGCATCAGGCAAGGAGCAAGTGGAGATCAGGAGAGCCAGCATAGGAGGTGAGCGAGACCAGGGTGGTCATTGGCAGCCTGGTGGAAGTAGCTGCAGGAGGTTGAAAGAGCTTGGGCAGAGCTCTTGGGAAGGAGCAGGAGTGCAGGATTTCTTAAGTTCTTTCTAGGAGTCTGTAAACCATCCATAGGTAAGTTATTATTGAGAAAAGCAAAAGGACAGGCCTATGTCCGCCTGGGAGACAGGGAATGTGTAGGCAGGGATAGAAGCATCTGCTTCTGTTTCCCACTTTACATAAACTTACAAATGGTGGAACTAAAATCTGAATAAATAGACATCTGGAATCAAGATGTTTTATCACATAGCTCAAAGAGGGAGGTGGCTGATAGGCTTCAAGTTCAGTAGGAATGACAAACTGAGTGCCATCTGTGTGAAGAGTCCTGAGATAAACTGTCCCTGAGTATAAAAGGTGGCAATTTGCTTGGTTCAGGGAGTAGCACTAATAGAAAGTATGGCCTTGATGGAGTAGGTGTGGCCTTGTTAGAGGAAGCATGTCACTGTGGGGGTGGGCTTTGAGACCCTCCTCCTCCCTGACTAGAAGAGCATCTTCTCCTGTTTGCCTTTGGAACAAGATGTAGAGCCCTCAGCTCCTTCAGTGCCATGCCTGCTCGGGTGCTGCCAAAATTCCCACCATGACAACAATGGATTGAACTTTAGAACCAGCAAGCCAGTCCCAATTAAATGTTGTCCTTTAGAAGACTCACCTTGGTCACAGTGTATCTTCACAGAAATGGAAACCCTACCTAAGACAGAAGATATCTGACTACAAAAAATAATTCTGAATAAATTAAGAAAATATCTGAATGGGCTTGGGACCAAGGAGGATGTTAAGGCTTCAAAGGGCAATGTGATTTCCAAAGGTCTTTTCCTTCTGTGTGTTCTTGTAAGGAATCAACAGAGCTCAGTCAGTGGCACAGATGGGTCTCTTCAACTAAGTACATTGAACTGTCATGTCTAGTTCACTGTACCTAGAGACACCCTACTTTCTTCCATTTAACATATGAAAAATGAGGACGACAGTTGTTTCTCCTTCATTAAATACTACTGAGGTCTCAGTTAGTTACAACATAAAATGCACAGATATATCTTCAGTAGATTGTGTTACCACTACCATAAGGACATCACAACTCTATAGTGTGACTGTACAGAATGAATGATTTCACAAAAGAACAAGTTACATTTTTGGGTCTATTTATGCCCAAAGAGTTATAACTTTTATATTTTTGTTCTTTCTTCAATTGAAAGTTTACAGTACTTAACTTTATTCTTTTTTGGTTTCATGAAAATTGAAGATGTTGGGTTTCAGATAATACTTCTAAAAACATGTATGACTCAGCTCATTTAGATGCATTTACATTGAAATTCTGTTCAACTAGGTATTTTATTTTATTTTATTGGTCACATTTGATTAAATTCTTTACTGAAACAAGTCATAAAACCTTAATATTTTGAATAACTTCTCCTGACCTTAAACTTAGATCAGAAATAAACATGTTTCAATCATCTTAAAGGCAAAAGTGAAAATAATTCATTTTTCACAGTGAATTTTACAGCTGTTACAGAATTAGTATTTACTGGAAAGAACAAGTGATTTACATGCTGTGGTTGTTTGTTCGTTTGTTTGTTCTTTGCACAGTGTCACAGAAGATTCATTCTCATGCTTTTATAAAAAACACTAGCATTGCTATTTCAAGTATATAGAACAGAAGTTCCCTCATTCTTTTTATTTCTGGTTTATTTTAAAGACATTTAAATGTTGTTTGTAATTTTTCTTTCTGTACTAACATCAAGCTGTTCTCTAAGAACAACAACATAAAAAGAAACCCTGTGTGCTTTCTAACTTGTCTTGCAATTAATATAAAATGTTCTTAAAAAAAAAAAAAAGGATAAGATCGTCTCAAAACAGAAATTTTAGAGCATACAGTTCTATAACCCCTTCCTTGTCTGGAATGCAGTGATGATCTGGCTGTCTTCTCTATGATTTATTTCTGAAACTGATGCTGGCTATTTACTTGCTTAGAAAATGCAAAAGAGCTCTGGTTCTGGCTTAGAAATCAACATTGTATCTACAAGCAGACCTGCTTGGAGTGAAGGTCACTAACATGGGGAATGTTTTCCAATTCAATTTTTATTTTGAACAGTTTTATGACATTTGAAAATCTGGTAACTGATATAACCATATCTATTTTTAAGTTATATAATCAGCAAACACTCATGCAGGTACTTTCTATGATACTATTATGAGAAATGAAAATTCTTAAGTTTCATTGATAATTCCAGAGATAAACTACAAAAAAGTAAAATAGATTTGAGTGCTAAAATTACACAAAGATTCTTATTATAAAACTTCATGGCACCATGCTAAATCATAATCAAAGAAAAAATGATTTATGCTAGAAAACAAACTAATCATCCTGTAAAAATCCTTCATCAAGCTGGTGGTGGTCTGAAAGCTTCATTCCTATTGGGTAGCTTTTACAATGCAGCTGAAAAGTGATAATCAGGATACTAGAGGAGACGATTCCTCATCAGTTGTATGTAGGTGTGATGTATAATGATGACCTTCTTGCCACTGGCAGATATGCCTACTGATACAACAGTGGTGCAAACATCAAAGGACTAAACCACCACACTCTCACAGGATTTAAAGCTCACTCCACAAGACAGAACCCATACCTGTCACAGTTATTAGAGACAAGAACTTGTAGCTAGGCAAGTCACAGGCACTAAGGGAGGACCTATCTCTCTGAATCTGCTAAAGAGACATAGTTCCTTATGTATCCTTATTCCTAATGGCTCCTTATTATAGCCACAGAATAGAGTATTTTTCAAATGTCCATTAGAGAAGCTTCTGTTAGCAGTAGGAGTCAATGAACATAGTGGCCTACAAATAGTCAGTGTATAGATAAAATGAGACTAGAGTAATCATCCCTAAATGGGACATCTATGTTATATAACCTATACCCAGGGTTTGAGAATCATTGCAGAATACGGCAAGGAGTGAGGTAACCCAGTCACAAAAGAACACACAGGGAATGCACTCACTGATAAGTGGATGTTAGCCCCAAATCTAGGAATACCCAAGACAAATTCACAGACCACATGAAGCTCAAGAAGAAGGAAGACCAAAGTGTGGATGCTTCAGTGTTTCTTAGAAGGGGGAAGAAAATACTCATGAGAGGAAATGTGGTAACAAAGTCTGGAACAGACTAAAGGAAAGGCCATCCAGAGACTGTCCCACCTTGGGATCCATCCTATTCCAGACACCAAACCAGACACTATTTCAGATACCAAGAAGTGTTTGTTGACAGGAGCCAGATATAGCTATCTCGTGAGAGGCTCTGCCAGAGCCTGACAAATACAGTGGAGGATGCTCATAGCCAACCATTGGACCGAGTGTGAGGTCCCCAATGGAGGAGTTAGAGAAAGGACTGAAGGAGCTGAAGGGCTTTGCAACTACATAGGAAGAACAACAGTATAAACCAACAAGACCACCCAGAGCTTCCAGGGACTAAACCATCAACCAAAAGTACACATAGAGTGACCCATGGCTCCAACTACATATGTAGCAAAGAATAGCCTTGTTGGGCATCAATGGGAGAGGAGTCCCTTTGTTCTGTGAAGGCTCAATACCCCAGTATAGGAGAATGCCACGGCATGGTGGCAGGAATGGGTGGGTGGGGGAACACCCGCATAGAAGCAGAGGGAGGGAGGATGAGAGGGTTTTCAGAAGGGAAACCAGGAAAGGGGATAACATGTGAAATGTAAATAAATATAATATCCAATAAAAAAAGTAAAAAAAGACAAGGAAGCAAAATAACCAAAATAAATAAATAAATAAATAAATAAATAAATAAATAAATACCACAATTTTCATATTGGGGTAATGAGTACAAGAAAACAGTGTTCTCTAGACACAACAGTATAGTTGCACATGTGAAGTTCCAGCAGTTGTAACAGTGCACATAAAGTCTATAGAAGATAAAAAATGCAGGCATGGATAAGAAGGAGGACATGAAGTCCCACTCCTAGTTAAGTAGCTGTTAGCAAGAGAGATTTAGTTTTCTTAACAGTTCTGGTAGGTGTAAGATACTCTAGTGAATGGTCACATAACAGGCAGCTTTAATGAGACTCCATTTGTTAAAAATTGATAAGGACAAAACTTGGGTAGGAATGGAATACAGTAAGTCTTGGAGGAGAGAAAAAAGGGAATGAAATATTAAAATACAATTTATGACTGTATGGTTTTATATAAAATAAAGTTGAAATAGGAAAAATCATTATGAATTTTTTAAGAGTTAGAAAAATAAACACAGAAATATATTTAAAGTAATAATAGATTTATTTTAAACATAATTTGCCTGGCAGTGATGGTGCACGTCTTTAATCCCAGCACTTGGGAAGCAGAGGCAGGAGGATTTTTGAGTTCGAGGCCAGCCTGGTCTACAGAGTGAGTTCCAGGACAGCCAGGGCTACACAGAGAAACCCTGTTTTGAAAAACAAAAACAAAAACAAAAACACAAACACAAAAAAGACAAAACCAAAAAATATAGGAAATGTTACTTCTTCATAATTACAAATTTTGTATTGCTTATATGGGAGATATCAACTATGCCGTTAGAGATGTTAAAGCACTATGGACGTAGCTTTAAAAGTAAGCAGCTGGCGCCACAAGAGGCTCAGTGAGCGAAAAATTGCATTTCTTTTCTTTTTAAAATTTTTTAATTGGTTATTTTTCTTTATTAACATTTCAAATGTCATCCCCTTTTCTGGTTCCCCCCTGCCCACAAGCCCCCTACAACATCCTCCTCCCCCTGCTTCTATGAGGATGTTCCCCTACCCACCCACCCTTTCCTCTTTGAATTCCCCTACACTGGGGCATTGAGCCTTCACAGGACCAAGGGCCTCCCCTCCCATTGATGCCCAACAAGGCTATCCTCAGCTACATATGTGACTTGAGCCATGGGTTCCTCTATGTGTACTCCTTGGTTGGTGGTTTAGTTCCTGGGAGCTCTGGGGGGTCTGGTTGGTTGATATTATTGTTCTTCCTATGGGGTTTGAAACCCCTTCAGCTACTTCAGTCCTTTCTCTAACTCCTCCATTGGGGACCCCATTGTGGACCCCGTGCTCAGTCCAATGGTTGCCTGTGAGCATCCACCTCTGTATTTGTCAGGCTCTGGCAGAGCCTCTCAGGTCTTCCTTTTTCCTGAACTTCATGTGGTCTGTGAATTGTATATTGGGTACTCCAAGCTTTTGGGATAATATTCACTTATCAATGAGTATTTCCCATGTATATTCTTTGCGATTAGCTTACTTTACTCAGGATAATATTTTCTAGTTTCATCCATTTACCTAATAATTTCATGAATTCATTGTTTTTAATCACTGAGTAATATTTCATTGTATAAATGTACCATATTTTCTGTATCCATTCCTCTGTTGAAGGACATCTAGGTTCTTTCCAGCTTCTGATTATTATAAATAAGGCTGCTAGTGGAGCATGTGTCCTTGTTATATGTTAGAACATCTTTTGGGTTTGTGACCAGGAGTGGTATAGCTGGGTCCTCAGGTAATACTATGTCAAGTTTTCTGAGGAACTGCCAGACTGATTTCCTGAGTGGTTGCACCAGGTAGCAATCCCACCAACAATGGAGGAGTGTTCTTCTTTCTCCATGTCCTTGCCAGCATCTGTTGTCACCTAAGGTTTTGATCTTAGCCATTCTGACTGGTGTGAGGTGGAATCTCAGGGTTGTTTTAGTTTGCATCTCCCTGATGACTAAGGATGTTGATCATTTCTTTAGGTGTTTAGAGTCTAACTTCTTGAGTTCTTTGTATGTATTGGATTTTAGCCCTTTATCGGGCTAATTACTATTAATTACTATTACTAAAGATCTTTTCCCAATCTATTGGTTGCTGTTCTGTCCTATTGACAGTACCCTTTGCCTTACATAAGCTTTGCACTTTTATTTGTCAATTCTTGATCTCAGAGCATAAGCCATTGGTGTTTTGTTCAGAAAAATTTCTCCTGTGCCCATGTGTTCAAGGCTCTTCCACACTTTCTCTTCTATTAGTTTCAGTGTATCTGGTTTTATGTGAAGGTCCTTTATCCACTTGAACTTGAGCTTTGTACAAGGAAGTAAGAATGGGTCGATTTGCATTCTTCTACATGCTAACCTCCAGTTGAACCAGCACCATTTGTTGAAAATATTGTCTTTTTTTCCACTGGATAGTTTTATCTCCTTTGTCATAGATCAAGTGACCATAACATATATAACTATATATATGCATTTATATTATAGGGAAATATAAGTATATAATAAATTTTGTGAAAAACAAGAAGTAACACATATTCTTGAATAATAAGCATGTAAATAGGTAATATTTGGCTATATCTTACTACTATACTCAAATGTGTAATAAATTAATTCATTAATAAAATTAATACCCTTTGTACCTTGCAGATATGTATTACACACTCCTTAACCAAAACTTTAGATAATATGATGGAATGTTCAGAGTAAATCCTAGCTTTTATATAAATACTCATATGTACATGTATGTGTACTCATATGTACACATGCTTATATATATATATGTATATATATGTATTCTCCATGTAATGCTTAATTATACATTCTCAGACTTATGAATAAAGTAGTCAAGTTGTCAGTTCTATCTTTGAATATTCTTTTTCTGTTTTAGCTCTGTATGTTTTAAATCTTAGGAACCAATGTTGTCTCAGAAATAATGAGTGGTTGCCTTTCTGGGAGGTGGGGGGATTCTAGCAAAATTTTGTGTGTATGGGAAATGTACATATCATTGCTAATTTTCTATAAAATTAATCATTTTATTTCTTCTAAATAAATAATAACATCTTTGAAGTTAGTGACATTTCCATGATTAAGCCTCAAAGGGGAATAAAGTATAGCTGGAAAGCACTCAGTGACACTTTCTTTAAATATTAACATGAGGGATAGAATTAACTATGATAAAATAACACAGAGGATGTGGCCATTAAAATCCAGATGATTAAATGCAATGGTATTCAAGTAACAAACACTGCTGGAGGCATTGATTCTTGCAGGAAGAACAGGAAATGGACAGTGTAAGCCTGTGGCATCCAACATTGCCAGAGTGGAAGGAAATACAATGATAAATAACATAGTGTGCTCTCTCACCCGCTTTCTGATAGAGGCATGTAAAAATACAAAGTCATAAACTAAAAACTCTCCCCATGCTCAACAATGGAATGATTTGAGCAATCAAATGAATCAGCATTGAGCTGTTGCCCAGTGATAAGGTAAATGTTCATAACTCCATGGTGATTAAATAATCAACTTTATTAAATGCACTTATATGTACAAGTGATTCCAAATAAATATATCTATTATAAATCTAAAAGTGCATGAATTCCCTACTTCTTATATGTGGGTTTGTATAATGACTTCCTCCAGAAGGGTCTCTAAAAAGCCCAATATTGGAGGGACAAAGAGGTCAGTGATTTCTACCGAAGAAATCCAACACTAGTTCCTTCAATCAACATGACAGATTCAATGGGTCTATCTTATAATTATTGGTACTCTGGATTGAATTTGCTGGAGATTTTGCTTCTGTGGCACTAATTCCAAACAGCTGTCTCCAGGGAATTGTGAAAAAATCATCAAACAAGATGTGATAGAAGGGATTGTTATAAGATACGTGAGCATTTCTCCTTAAAACTATCAAAGCATGAGACATATTGAGTTCAGAGAAATGTAAAGAGACACACAACACATTGTAACATGGAATCAGGATAAGACCCTCTAAGAGAAATAGGAAAGTCTTTATAGACTGCACTTGGTTAATGATGCAACTATATTAGTTCATAATTCACAGCACAAGTGTCAGGATAATGCATGTTGTTGATTCAGAAGCTGCCCTGGGCTTAGGAAATTATAAATTACATTGAACTATCCAAAGTATAGTCTGTTGATTAAAAAAAATCAAATTCTTAGATATGCACCTGTAGGAAGCTGCTGTTAGCAGTGGCTATACAATTATCTGCGCAGTTGCTAGGCTGATAGGCGGGCCATTAGTCACTGCCAATCCCGAGGCATATTGGGTGGTGAACGAACAGCCAACCAAAAGTGAATACGTCACTCTAGGGTGTATTTAAGGGAGCCTCTTCCAGTTTCTTCCGTCTTTTCCGCTTTTGCTGTTACAAGAAGTAAAGCCTCGTCTGTAGTGATACCCGATTACTGCCTCCGTGTCCTTATTCGCGGGCGAAAAGGGATTTTGGGGGCGCGCGTTACATGCACCCATCATAGTGAATTTGAGATGACTCATAAATACCTGTATTGTGACAAATTCATATTGGTGTGATCTATAAGTCAAATATTACACAAGGAATATGAGTAGAAGCATAAAGGTCATATAAAATGAAACAAATGATCAGTTAGAACTCAATAACTAAGAGATAAGAAATCTTGCACTTTGATTCAGAATATGTTTCAGCTGGTCTTTTCTATTTAATAAATCAAGAAAAAGAAGGGGTTATTATTTAATAAGTTTCTAATGCAAGACACTATTAATGGTAGTTTATGTCAAATTGTACTCATCTTTATTAGGCATAAGTCAGATACGTGCATTATCCCCATGCCACACATTATCAAGCTGACCTCCAGAAGCTGAGGTGGTAAAAGGCAACTATTTATGATCCTGAGACTTGAACCCAGTTGCAGCTCTTCCAACTCTGAAAAATCTCACATTGTCCATGCCACCTATACCTTAGAAGGAACTTATCAGAACTTATAAAATCTCATGGCTGTTTACATTTTAGAGCTATAGAGTCATCGATATCATTTAACGTATCTCATAATTGTACCTAGATTTACTACATGTGATGAAGAATGGTGAAATAAAAAGGTCACAAACTCTGAGCTCTCTGGAAGGTCTTAAACTTTTCTTTTGTGCTAGTGAAGGTAACTTGTTTCTACTCAACTCCCTGAACTGCACACCCAACATGTATGAAAGGGCCTATTCAGACCATGGACTTCTTGAATGCATGGCATTGGTCATGTGCAGAGTTTATTCTATTCAGGTTTTAATATATGTGTTGAACAGATGTTTTTACCCTTAACCAAACATTTTGTTTATGTGCTGATAAAATCTGTGTTTCTTAGGGTGACTCTATCACCAGTAATGTATTCTTTTAAGATAAATTATTTTTATGTCCTTTAAGAAGAGAATTGCATGTTTAATGGTCCTTAATACACACAAGTTTTAATTAAATAGAAATCAATCAAAATAAATAAAAATATATTTTTTTAAATCACTTGAAAGCGAGCATTTATATAGCATTTATATAAAGATCTCTGCTTGAGTGCAATTTTAGAATAATTGGGAATTCCTACAGCCATGAAAGATTTATTTGTATAGACTGGTAAAGTCTCAGAATCATATGCATTTGGCAGAAAATAAATTAACTTGATATGTTTAGTAGATTAAGAAAAATATATTCTAACTTGTGTACTTCTCCATTTGTATAAACAATTATATTGTTTTAGCATTTAATTTCCTTGAAGTGTTTACATGTTGTTGTTACAGTACTGCATCAAATAAAACAATAGGTTAACATTTTATTACATTGACTTAATTTGATTTAGACATAATTATACAATGTGATGGAAACATATAGCCAGTGACTCACTCAGCTGTGACCAGCTAGGCAGACCAGCAAGTCTCCTCTGCCAAAATGTCTCTTGTTAGAATATTAATTTTCTAAGTATTTCATGACTCCTACAAACTTGAGCATAAGGAAGAGAGGAAACAATTGTTCATTTAGTACTACACAGTCAGCTTTATAAGTGAGCAATTTTGAAATTCAGGATGAATTTCAGCCAAATGACACTGGAGATATATTTAATTACTTTCCAACTTAAATTGCTTTTTACAACTTCCTTCAATTTACTATAAAATCACTACAAAATACAATTGACAGTTGATCAGAAAGGGCAAAACCCACACAGCAACTATGTGAGGAATAAGGTTCTTTTCTAGATTTTATTCCTCTTATAGCATAAAGGGACAGAAAGAAGAGAGAAACAGAAGGGAAAGGCACAAATACAGAAATAAAAACGTCACAGTGTTGTTCCAATTACATGAGTTAAGAGCAATAAAATAATTGCAGAGCTGAAGGAACTTATCCTAAGTGAACAAATTTAGGTTTCTCCTTAGTCTTTCTCTACCTCTTCCCTTTCTCTCTTACCCTTTTTTATTTTTACTTTTACTTTTATTTTATTTTATTTTATTTTATTTTTTGGAATAAAACACTGCTCTGTAACTATGGGAACAATCTAGAATTCTGTTCTGAAACTCTGAATATTTCTCTGTATCTCAGGCTGTTTGACCCCATGGGATGATTCTAAGCATATGTGTTTAGCATATCCTACTTTTTATTGAAAATGCCATTTGCACTCTAGATGTAAACTTTAAAACCACAATCAGCACCTGTTAGCTGCATACAATCAAAGGGATCTGTATAGAAATCACTGGCCATTAAGAATAGGTTGGATAAACACTTAAGTGCACTGAAACATGTATTTTAATGTGTAACTATACAGTGAAAGTAGTCTTATTTCTGGGATTATTTTTGGAAAAAAAGAACATATTAGTATTTAGGGCATGAAACAGCTAATATTCAATTAAATTAACAGAAACGTTATATCACTTTCTTTATATTAGAATGGTATTTGGCTCTAAAACTATATCCTGTGTTTATACATTAAGGGATCATACAAAAATATCCTCAGCTATCACTAATTCTAGGATGGGAGATACATGCAGTCAAACAATAAATGTAGAGATTATGCACAAGAGCAGTGTCAGTAGTAATTATAGCATACTCCTTCTCAAATGCTAGGTATTTTTGTTGCTGATTGTTTATTCTGTGTCTGTAGTGAAGAAAGTTAAACTCCATTGAAGGTCAATTTACCAAAGGAAGTTTGACAAAAGGCAAACTTTAAAAATAATAAAGCAGAGTTATTTTATATGCAAGGGAGTACAAAAGCATTCTGGGAATAGGAAAGTAAATACAAACTGAATATTATCCAGACTAAGAAACAATCCAGATCTGGGCTAACCTGGGGCAGCTGTATGCCCAGCACTATTCTACCCTGGCACATGTCAGGGTAGCTTGTTTAAAGCATATAACCTGGCTCATAAATCCTACAAACGGCACTCTTAAGTATGAAGTCGGAATTTGGGGCTACATTCCTCTGCAATTTAAGAACTTGTATTCTAGGTTCTTTATACCAGTTGAACGAACACTTCTGACATGGAGTATAGGTTTGCCAATGACCTTAGAACTTAAGAACATGCCTCCAACACGACAAACTTTGATTTGGAACAATGAGACTAGTAATGACCACAGATGAATGGCAAAGAATAAAGCCGAGACTACAAACAAAAACCTGGACAATATAGTTTAAAAATATGTGAAAGATAAACAGAGCTGAGGTAGGCAGCTGTAGTAGTCTGCACAGAGCAGTAAATTGATAGGTATGAGAAGCAGGCAAATTACAGACAACAAAAGATTCACAGAGGGTCCTTCCATGAAAGGGAGGGAAGGAGGGAGGGAGGGAAGGAGGGAGGGAGGGAAGGAGGGAGGGAAGGAAGGAGGGAGGGAAGGAGGGATGGAGGGAAGGAGGGATGAAGGGAGGGATGGAAGGAGGGAGGGAGGGAAGGAGGGAGGGAGGGAAGGAGGGAAGGAGGGATGAAGGGAGGGATGGAAGGAGGGAGGGAGGGAAGGAGGGAGGGAGGGAAGGAGGGAGGGAGGGAGGGAGGGAGGGAGAATAGCATTGAAGGAGTAAGAACACATAATATATCTACAGTGATGACTACGATGATGGTGATAATGTAGTGGTCATGTTGGCCCTGATGCTGAAAAATATGACAATTAAGATGTAAAGATGGTAACTGTGCATTCACAGGGTATTTACAGGAGATTAAAGTAACTTTTTTTGTGAATTTCTATAAAAATTTTCCAGTGAGACTCATTTATGTTGTAAATAAATATAGAGGAATGATGCCTGTATACTCAGAGAGGTGCCCAGGCCTGTAGTTGTGTTTTAAGATAGAAATTTTGATAAAATTAATGATTTAGCTCACAGAATATAGTCACCGAAAGTCTTACACATTTGTTCTCATTCTCTTATTTCACGTTAGAAAAGGAGAAAAGGAGTACGAAGAGGAGAGAGGAAAAAAGTAAGGGTGAAAATTGAGTTTTATTTGAAAATTAAAATACTCTTCAAATAAATGTTGGAGAAGTCTCTTATTTATTTGATTACTAAACTACAGTATGCCAAGGATAGCAGGCTTTAGAAAGGTAACGGAACAAAACTTGTGTGTGCAAATAGAACAGAAGGGCCAAAGGCCCGCATCATGGCCAATATCTCATCTTGACCACATGATGGCACCAAAGTGCTTTGCAGAAGGTTCCCCTCTGGCCTTCTAGCACTCCCTCACTGTCACTTCATCTATCACTAATAATAAGTAAAAACTACAGAGCATTCTTCATTGCCTAAAAGAGAACAGGGAGCCTGACAGTTAAGTTTCCCTGGGTAACAAATCCAAAATGTGACATATCGATGGATTTCAATCGATATGAAGCTAAGATAGGGAAAAGAATAGAGGGGAAACAACAGTATTAAAATATAATACAACTTTAGAGAGAATAATCACATGAAGTGCGTGGAACACCTTTCTATATTTACAATATATCTGGGTAATTTTTTAATGCAGAAATGCAAATTAGAAGTAACTAGCAGTATTCCTACAAAAGACTGGCTCTGAAGGCAGCAGTGGGAGGGAAGAGTCTATTTTTGGCAGTAGGCATACAGAGGGCCATCGCTGTATTTGGCACAAACCTCACAGTTGCATCAGGAATAATCTTGGATGTACTGATGGCATGTGGTACCTGCTGTGTGTTGCATTTATAGACGAGCGTTAGGATCAATTAAGGTAAATATAAGAAAGCCTAAAATAGAAATCCTGTATTGGCTGCTTATAAGCCACGTGATATAAATGACATCTTACTTTCAAACAATGCAAAATAAAATGGTATTGTAAATAAGGCCTAGAAACACTATCATTAGATATCTGAGCAGCTTTGATGACAGTTGTACCATTACGAGAAGGTCACTTACAGAAGTACAAACATTCATTTCATTCCCAAAAGGAACAAGAAACTGAGTGACTTCTTCATTTAATTCCTTGTTTCCACAATGTTATTCAGTTACTCCTTCTATGTTCATAAATTAAAATCAAATAAGTAGAAAACTCCAGGTAGAGGGTAACACTATTATAGAAAGTTAAAAGGAGAGAGGGAGGGAGAGAAGAAAGAAGAAAGAAAAAGAAAGAAAGAAGAAAAGCAGCTCTAGATCCTATGGTAAAATTTATGTACTATGGGTGCACAAATTTTATCTTTATGAGCGGCCATTTAGCAGATTTGGATAAAGGACAGTGACCCACACAGATAATGCATGAAACTATAACAACAGGATCATATCTTTAGTTGCAGTGCTAGTATTCATCTGTGTCACAGAAATGTGATTCATTATTTATTTCAGTTTTTTTAAATAAAGGAAGATGCACTTCTCGCTTGCTAGGTCAGGAAACATGATGGTTCTTTCTGTGGCTCACCTGGGTTAGGAGTTATTTGTTCTGCTCTGTTCCTTGGTTCTCATTCACATACAGAAAAGGCCTTTTATTTCATGATCCAAGTTAAATCTTATTCCAGAACAAGGGTCTAGCCTTTTTCTTGTATTTTGTTCTGACTATCTGAAGACTTTTTCTTCCATATATAGCAGTAGTAATTATATAATGTGCACTTATCCATTTATCTGAGAATTGCTTATTAGGCTCTAATTATATTTTAGAGATGCTGATTTAGAGTGTACTTTTTTCCTGAGTGTTTGCTAGATGACTATAAGGTATTCTTTCTTATACCATATTACACAAAAATGTATGAGTAAGCATACAACTATGGCATCTTAATTCTGTTTTTTATTACAGAAATTATTAAAAATGTTTTTAGATGTACCAGTTGAGGACAGGCACCTCATAATCAAGTTGATCTCTGCATTATAGCTTATTATGGTTTTCTATAATCATATTTCATTGCTTCAAAGAGAAGCTATTTTGATGTGGGTGAGATAGGTTGATGTGAGCTACTAATCTCTGGGTATATGGTTTAGAATGTAGTCTGTGATTATATGAGTCAAGTATCTTAGTAAGCATTTTTTACTGCTATGAAGAAACACCATGACCATGGCAAACCTTATAAAAGAAAATATGTAATCAGGTCTGGATAATAGTTCAAATTTGTTGTCATTATGGTTGGCATGCATGCACACATAGTGTTGGAGAAGAAACAAAATTCCATCTAGATCAGCAAAGGGCAGGAATAGAGAATCACACTGGGCATAGTTTGAGCTTTTAAAACCTAAAAGCCTATCCCCAGTAATCACACTTCCTCTAACAGGAACATACCGACTCTTACAAAACCATACCTCCAAATAGTACCACTGTCTATGTGTCTATGGATACCATTTTCATTCAAACCACCACATATAGTAAAGTGGCAGTACATTTATTTCAAAGATCCATCCCCAGAGTCATTGGCTAGAACTCCTGAACTTGAGTTCAGGATACACCTTGGATACATCTTGGAAGAGAGAGAAGAGAGTTTAAAATCTAAAGCACCAGGAAGTATGCTGTGAGACTGTATCTCTTAGAAATGATATTCATTTCCTAGGAATCTTAAGTAGCTCTACCAAGAGACAAAGAAATAAGGGTAACTAAGAACTGATGAGGAGAGTCATGCACAGGGATGAGATTCTTAAAATATTTTCCAACCTAAATGGTCAACCTTTAAATCATATGCATACAAGCAACACTGAATAAAAGAGCAGGTTGAGTTTATGTATTTATGTATTTATAAATATATATAACATAATAACAATTGAAGAAAAAGATACCATGAATTTGAGAGAGACAGAGAGAGAGAGAGAGAGAGAGAGCACATGGAAGGCTTGAGGGAAAGAAGTAAAAAAGGAATTATGTAAGGTTATTTTAATTAATTTATATATATAATATATATATATATATATATATATATATATATATATATATATATATATATATATTTGCCTCTCCTCACTGTGAGAACAGGCAGGTGTGGTGCTGATAATCCAAAATTATTAGTCTTAGTTTTTACACAAATCATATGTTCAATTGCTAATTATTCACCAGATAAATGGAAATAAGAGAAGATTTAGGAGTGCTTAGAGAAAGAATACATTTGATAACTAAGCTGAGGTCTATAAATGCTCTACTGAAAGTTGTCAGTAAACTTAAAAGCTCTGGAAAATTCTGAAACAATCTTCATGGACAAGTGGCACCAAAGTGTTACTATTAGAGAAACACCATTGATAGCCATGTAAAAAAAAAACCAAATGAATTGAGGCAATTCATTGCAACAAATTGAAGGAGAGAGATCTATTAAGAGCCTACAGTGCTACAAGGAAGGAACAATCAGACTCAGGGTAATTACAGATCACAAAAATTTTTCGTCCTACCACTAAGAAAAGATGAAAATGTAGAGATGTTTGAAATTTAGATATTTGACTCAGGCAAAGGAGTACACAAAATGGCAAATGCTGAATGTTTTGAAGTTGGAGTGGTTTTTGGGTGTCTTTTAGGCTAGAGTTCACTAGGAATGCCAAGAAGTACAGGTTTAATAGCCAAATGCATATGATATCACAGTGAAGGTGATGTTTACTCTGATACTGCATGTTTCTGTAGACAAGAAATCAACAAGCTAATTTGAAGCCAAAACACTAAGAAATTGAATGTAGAAGACAATGTAACAGGAAAAGAAAAAATCCTGGGAAATGCAATTATTTAAAAAAATATAATTATGTAACACAAAGCTAAATAATCAATTAATCAATTAGTATGTAAGGCTAAACTGAAAATAGTTTAAGAGCAAGAAGATGGGAGCAGCATCGGTAGCTTATGTTGCACATACATTTTGATGTTGATATTTTGTTCAATAGCAAAGGACAGAAAAACTTTCTAATTAATCAAAAATACTCGGGATTTAGTTCCCTTTAGCAGTAGGTATAGATGAAGACAGATAGATGCTAGATCTCTTAAATAATTCAATAATTCTTCTAAGGTAAGCTCAATCTCTGTCTGTCTGTCTCTTCCCTGTCCTCCCCTCCTTTTACTCTCTTCTGTATTGCAAATTGCTTGCAGCAATCGAAGCCACTGCTTTTGTGTCTAAGACAGAAAAGAGTTGCACTCAGCAACCCAAGTCTGATCTATGTGTGATGTGCTGTAAATCCTGTAATAGACTCTTAGACATAGGAATGCTGAGAAAATGGGAATTTCAGCTCACTGTGAACCACCTCTGGTACAGCTTTAGACATAGTTTCAAGTTATCTGTCTCTGTCACTCTTCCTGGACTTTGTATCTTTTTAGTAAATAGTATAACTTTGAGAACTTGACCAATATTCTGTCTATCAGATAATTTTCTTCATCTATATTCTTTCCCTACAAAATGGGATTATCTTGTTACAAGATAATGATAGATTATATAGAGCCCAATTACATAAAATCAAGCGATAGTTGCTATTAATTAGTATTGAGATCCAGGCTGTCTGTCTGTCTGTCTTGCTTTTTGTCTCTCTGTGTCTGTCTCTCTGTGTGTCTCTGTCTCTGTCTGTCTGTCTGTCTCTTTCCCCCCTCTCTTTGTGTGTGTGTGTGTGTGTGTGTGTGTGTGTGTGTGTGTGTGTTCTGTAGTGCTGTAGTGCTCTGGATACATCTAGAGTTTTACATGCTTAACTTGAAAAATATTCAGTGAAAGAATTTCATTTTATGTGTCTTTGCATGTCTAAGATTTTTGTAAACTTTGCTGTATATACTGTACCATGTCATCAAGTGTTTTCTGAATGCTTGGGAAGGTTAAAGTGCTTGATTGTTATTGGTGTTGGCTAACAACACTATTATGTAAATAATTGAACATAAAGTATTAACATACTAAATCTAATTCCTTTCGCAAACAAGTGGACATGTCTCCAATGTTTATTTCCAGTGCCAAATTGCAAGTGTGTCAGGTCAGATTCATGTTAATCCTAGCAATATATTTTGTTTTGGAGAAACATAATTATAGAAGAAAGTCTTCAAAATTCTTTCCTCATTTCTCAGGCCATTCAGACCATCTTGGCAAAGGTATCTCTTAACAGATAGGCTAATCACAGTATCCCAATGGCAGGCATACTTAGACTGAGGAATCTGGAAGGAGAGCTGTGGCCATCACAGGAGAAGGTTTATTCGGAAACCCAGCCTTGCTTTACCTACCACCTTAAAGGTAGACCTGATGTGTAGTCTAGAAAAGCTCAGTCAGAAATAAGAGAAAGTAAACAGAAGTATAGCTGAGAAAGTCTCATGTAACCAAAAAATATAGGATACTAGTCTACACTCTGTGTATGGTTTTTTTTTTTTTTTTTTTTTTTATAAAAAGCAGAACAAAACAAACAGAGAAACTCTTCACACACTGAAGAGATTCTATAGTTTGGCAGAATTTGGTAGAAGAAGAGAATTAAACTTTATGAATATAAAATGATTTCTGCTTAATGGTGAGAAAGTAATTAAAAGTTCAGTAGTTTACAATCTCTTGTATTTACTTATGTTATTTCCATATATTCTTAGTTTTGGTTGAACATCCTCATAATTCTTTCTCTCCCATACCACTTTGTGGCTTAAATCTTTCTTTTCTCAGTATGTTAGCTTTAAATTTCATACTACAGGTGCTCTACTATCCTCTCTTCCTCATAAAGAATCAAGTTTATATAAAAATTGAAGAAATTAAATAATGTTAATCTTTATTATTGTTATTTTATTATTATCATTTTATCATCATTTTGTTTATATTTATTATTTCTTTAATTTTTTTGAGATTATAACATGAAATACTTTTTTACTCCCCTTATTCCCTATAAACTCTTTCAAAATTAATGACCATTAATTTTCCATTAATTATTGTTGATATTATTTTTAATCTTATATAAAGTTCTAAGTAGATATTTTAAATGCTATTAGTCTACTCAAATATTTCACCCAAGTATTTTAATTTATTTAATACATAATTGCAGTTTCATTAGTAAGTATAAGAGTGAAAGCCATTAAGATAAACAAGTAAAACTCTTTTTAAGTTATTAGAGATTCTGAGTCCAGAGCTTATTCTAATCAAACAAACATTCTTGTGTTAGAATTTTACAAAATTTTATAAAATAATCTTTTAATAAGACTGCAAAATAATTTTGGTTTGAGACAGTGTTAGTTATTATCTTACTGAGACAAAACACTTAAAACTTAAGGAGGTAAGGTTTATTTGGACTCACACTTTTGAAGAAATCTTCATCTTTATGGTGGGCAGGTATGAACATGTGAGTGGCTTCGTTTATGGTGCTGTGAGGTGGTAATTTGTTCACATGGTTACTGATGGAAACCAGAGAGCTAAAACAAAGCCAGTAACTGCTCTAACCTTCAAAGGAAGGCCTCAAGTTACATGCTTCATTCAGTGACACTACATATCTTAAACAATCCAAAACCTTAAAAATAGTCCTCCAAGTTTGGGACCAAATATTCAGAATAGAAGTCTCCAGGGCATATATCAGAGTCAAACACCAACCAAGATCTACAAACACTCATTGCATGAGATCACTTTAATTTTCTCTAAGGAAACAGAGATATTTAAGGAAGAGAAATGTGTATGATTCCAGAAAAATAACGGAGAGCAAGATAGAACATAGTACCACGGCAAAAGTCTGCATGTTGTACCAGGCTCAGGAGGCAGAGGTTCTGATGTTGTGCCTGGGACTCAGTTTATTTTGCAGATGGTGAAGTACTAAGGACAGATTTTGAGTAGAAAGCAGTGTGGTCATTTCAATGGTTCAAGACATGATAAATTTCTTTTAGAATTATCTGCGACACATTTAGGGCTTTGAAGACCTTTAGTCTCTGTTCTCATCCATGATCTATATACTATTAGAGAACTAAATTCACAGGCCACATGCAAACAAATGATGGTAGCTTTGTATAAATAAGACTTCATTCACAGACATTGGTACTTTGTGTTATTTTAACATCACAAAACATTATTATTCTTAGAATATGTGAAAATTAATATTTGTTTGTGTGCTACAAAAGACTACAGCTAATATATTTGACTCAAGATGTAATTGGCTATTGTTCCTTGTATATGAATCTCTATGACCAAATCTCAAGAATATGGTTTTGAAGATACAAAATTGGAGTCATATTTAATGACACGATTTCTACCACTCAGTGGTGCTTTATAAAAATATTTGTCTTTTCTTTCTATCTTGATCTTCATGAACACATTCTAATTTCTTATTTAAATAATTTATATTCTTTTAGATTTGCATTTACGGTCATACTTTAATTTTGGTTTAAAGTCTCTTGTGGTTTTTTTAATTATTTATTTTATATTCCATTTTGTTCCCATGCTCCTTCTTTAATAACAAAGACTCATCCCCTTTCTGTATCTCTCACATCAGGAAGAGCTCTCTAGTTGCTTTACACAAATCAAGCCCCAAGGAAAAATAGGCCTTGGACAAGTAAGAGAAAATCTGTGAAGAAAAAATTGCAAGTCAAGCCACAAATTCTTTTCTATTTACACAACAATGTAAGTGAGAATTATTCTTGGGAATTGAGAGGAGAAAAAAACAGTCTGTAGGTATTAAACTGTCACTTGGAGAAAAACAAGATATCCAGGGAAATATAAATCAAACCATGTTCTATAATTTGGGTTGAGTTAGTTTTACTGATACTCATGTTCCCACAATGTTTGGCCACAAGGGAAGTAGAAATAATCAAAGAGTTAATTAAGGCCAATAAATTTAAGGTTACTCAAATTAGAATTTATCTGTAATGGCCAGGCATATCTTTAAAAAAGGAGAAAAGGTGTTGTTTGTTTAACAAAATTGTTGATCCAAACCCTACTAGACTAATAGCTTCAATTCTGTCTCAGTGTGATTCAGGGGAACTTACTTGATGATTTTCCAGGGAGACATGGTTTTCAAAAACCTGCAGTAGCTGAGCAAAACCTACACAATGGAAAAAGCCAAAATACAGACCAACTGACATACAGAAAATGATAAGCATACTAAGAAGCACATTGTAAGTGTTGAGATCAGACATACAAGTGGATGGTCAAAAAATGCTAATACCCACTCTACTAAAATCTCAGCATATCAAAATAAAAATAGCTTGTTGATACCTATCTTTTATTCCTTTATTGAGCCTTAGTAAATGAAATTGAAACTTCAAATATTGTACTTTTATACTTAATATTTTTATTTATTTCATGGTAATAGATTAGGATTTATTAGGTAATGTGATTTCTTATGTAAGAAATTCTCTGGAAGAGTTGGAAATGCACTGATCTATGGATATAGTAAATATCTCTTTTAGAGTAATTTTATTTCTATATTCCTTTAGCAGAATAATTGTAGTAAGGTTTGCACTATGGATCATGACATCTCTACCGTTAGGTTTGGGTCACTTTCACAGTGTGAAGAATGGGTTGAATCTCACAGAATGGGCATTAATTCCATTTTTTAAAAAGTAGTTGGTTGCTCCATAACATTTGCGCTACTGTTACACCAATATGTCTTCAAGCCCTGATTACAGGTAGGAGGGTTTATAGTTGGGTGACATTGATGATTCAGTTTCTTCTCTGGTAGTGTCCACATACCTACCAATAACATGAATGCTTATCTGTAGGTGTGAAGCTTCTGATTGGGAACCAGATAAGTTGAAACATGCTCAACCACATATGCAAGCACTGTCTTCAGAAATATGGCCTGACTGCTGGATTGTAGAAAGTAATCAATAGGTTTTGCAATCTGTAGTCTTGGGAGGATCTGTCAGAGGAACAGCTAACAATTTAACAAGATGTAATCCATTTCTGGAAAAAAAAAAAAAGGTTCCACTCATAACTAAGAAGCCATTTTCAACTTGTGCCTCCTGAGATCCTGAGAAATGAAAAATCAGGGGTCTGTTTTGTATTATTTTGTTTTATTTTTCTGAATATAGAATCACTGGTCTATTAACCATACTCTGAGTGCTGAAGAAGCATTGTCCAACATAAATTGGACTCTATGCTTGTTTGTGTGTGTGTTTGATTTAATTTTCCAGTTTTTCTGTCTTAGTTATTTTTTGTTTACCTATTTTAATCTTTGTTTTTGTTGAGACAAGTGTGTGTGTGTGAGAGAGAGAGAGAGACAGACAGAGACAGAGAGAGACAGAGACAGAGAAAGACAGAGAGAAAGAGAGACAAATAAAGAATAAAGAAGTTGGGTGAGTAGGGAGATGTGTAAAATCTCTAAGGAGTTGTAGAAAGGAAAGATTATGATCAAAATATTCTGTATAAAAATTTGTAATAAAAATAAGTTTTTGATGAGAAAATTCACATTACTGTGTCTAAAACAAATAAATATTTTCAGAATGCAAAATGAGAGAATGAAAATTTAAAAACTAGAATCAGTGTGTCAATATGAATGATAGAATTCTTTCTGGTTGCTTTTTGAAAAGAGAAACAAGGCATTAAGCTATCCATCTAGGTTTCTATATTTAACATGTTATACTGAAAACCCAGGACCTAATGAGCTCAGTGATTTTCTCATAAAACATCTGAATTCATTTACAGGATTTTGTACTTATACTGTGCCAAATGCCCCAATGTTTCCTGATATTAGATTGATATACCAATGTGTATCAATCACAACACTCAGTACATTTTTTAGAATGCTTAATAAGATCTCAGTTTTGATTTTTTTTTTTTTTTTTTTGTTTCTCTGACTGGGTATTCCAATCAAACTTTGTAAAACTACATGTTAAGATTCAATTTTGTAACACCTACACATACCCCATCAAAGATGTAGAAATGAAATCTTTAAAAAGTTAGTAGGATGAGCCCTAATCCAGTATGAGAAGCACATTGTTAAGGACACACACACACACACACACACACACACACACACACACACACACACACACAACTGCGGGGGACACTGTGTGTCACAGGAAGGAAATAGTTTGTGCATCTTCCTGAATGTACCAGCCTAGAAACACACCAGGCACTGCAAGCAGCAGATTCTTCTTCCAAGACTTGGAAAAGGGCAATTCTACTAGAACCTTAATTTCTAACCTTTAGAACTGTGAGGAAATATATTTCTTTTGTAAACCACCCAGTTTGATGTACAGTGTTAGAACAGTTCTTGAAAACTGACATAGTGCCTGAAGATGACATGTCTGACATATAAAATAAATTTACTGTGGCCTCACCTTCTTTCTAGAGACCTTATTTCACCTTGGGGAGTCAGATTTATAGGACCACAGCATTCTCAATTATGCTATTGTGAAACTAATGCTTTTATTGCATAACTTTATTTTATCATTTAAATGAAATGGATTAATAAAATATAAATATCTATTGAATGCAAGCCTTTCTTTACAGAAAATAAAACATTTAGGAGTGTGTTTCTTTATGTAGCGTGGTCAAGGAGAAATATTAATAGGAGTGAAGTTTCTGGGGTATATTTAAAAGAGGTATTTTTATTTTCAGAACCTCACTTTTATAACTCTCTGCCTAAGCGGGGAATAGCAAAATTATTTTCTTCCATGGGATGAGAACAGGGGAATGCCATAATATCAGAGAGACTAAAAGATGAGGGTATCATAATATTTAAGTCACTGTTTTCTGTTAACTATGACTTCATTTTGGTCCCAATATGTTAGTTACCATCTTGTTTGTTAGTTCCCCATCTTTTACTCTCTCTATTCAAAGTACACAGCTAAGGAAAGCAGCTTATTTGGGAACAATCCATTTGGATCTTTGGGATTCTACAACTTTTAGCATATGAGGTTCATGATAGGTTCTTAAGAGTGTTGGTACATCCTATCATGAAAGTTGTGGGACTCTGCTAACATCCTGTTTTATTTTTATTTAGTTCAAGATGTAAATGAGGGCTTCCACATTTTATACTTATGATCTTCACCAAAGGCTAATTCAATGGTGTTTACCTGCCTTGAACTCAGATCCTCTAAGTAGCTTTTCTTAAGTAGTCATTATAGTAATGGATATGGCTGACCAATGCAACAACAGATGTATCCCGATGTTCTTTGTACAAATACAATACATCCTCACTTAGAAAGACAAAAGTAAACCATTGATAATGGCTAGAAAGAAATGTCAGTTGTCTTCAAAACTATGGTCCCTGAGAGGCTACCCATGTGTCAGTAGATGGCCTTACATCCATATACACACAGACAATGCTAAGTCTGCTCAGTAGTTTTCAAAACAGAGAAAGTTAAGATAGAAATAAAGTACTGAAGGAATAGAAGAAGAGCTAGAGAGCAGGAGAGTAGATTTGATCCAAACACATTATACACATGTGTAAAAGCTCAAACAATAAAAAGTACTGAGGCTTCTATCAGAAAAAAACACACACATAATAAAACCAGAAGTATTTAAAGCAATGCCATCATGTTGTTTTAAAAGATTTTAAGCTTCCTTTTGAGATTTTTTAGCATTCTAGAAAAAAATTAAACATCCAGATTTACCTTGTTTCACCATAAATTTACAGAAGAGCACAATTACTTTTTTTAATCAATGCTCTATCAATAACTAAGACAAAGTCTATACTTACATAGTATATGTGTATATAGCACTGATAATTTTAAAAGCTAAGTCTAAGAAAAATTATAGTTATATCTTTAATTAAGTAATATGAGTTCTACATTATGCACCCATGGATGGAGTGTTTTGGCTATGAATTCAAACTTTTGTGCATATACATAAACTTTGTGAAAATTAATACACCTTGACAAAATGGATATTCTTGAGTTATCTACCACTCATAATTACATCACTAGACTTATAATTTCTTATTAAAGAAACTTCTTATTGTTTTTCATGCTGAAAAAGAGTTTCTGACCTACTTTAAGTATATAGGACACTATCAGACAATGTCAAATTTTTCAGATATGATTTCTTTCACTCTTTTATGGCATTTGATCAACTGGCCATTATTAAACATAGATAAAGGTTACATTTCTTTTACCCGTGTATGGGTAACAGTTCTGAAGATTGATAAGTACTAAGTTAAGGACATGAGCAATCTTATACCTGGTAAGGAATTCTTTTCTGCTATATAATGGTATATCTTGGTGTGTTCTCAAATGGTTAAAGGAGCTGGAGATTCCTTATCCAGCTCTTTTATAGGTGCAATTATCTATAAACCTAATTATTTTCTTCAAAGCTTGATGACAATATCATCACATTGAAGAATATTGTTTGTTTTGCTGTTTAGGTAGGGTCACCCTACACAGTCTGAAATTTGCTTCTGACACTCACTATGTAGATCAGGATTACATCAAACTCATCTTGAACTTGGGATTTTCTTGACTCAGTTTAAAATGCTAGGATTACAGATGTGTGCTGTCATACCTGGCTGCGAATTATGTTTAGTACAAGTTTTGGAAAGACGTATTCAGAAGAAAGCAAATAGGATGAACAAGTTTCACATGCCACATGTGGTTAGCAGAATCCCAGTGTAAGGACAGGCAATACATCCATGTTCATAGTCTGTTTCTCTGTTCTAGATCCTTTACACTCATTGAGTATATTATGGAAGAACTATATAAAATATATATGGAAATATATATTTATTAGGAAAAGCAAAACTATCAGAATCATAGATGATAAGAAAACAGAAAATCTGGGGAAAAAATAATCTACCCCAAAGTACAAGCTTGTGTGTAAAGCTATATCCTAAACTTATTTTTGTATCTAAGAGTTGAAATATAAATCTCATCAGCACTACCTTATTTTATACACATGGTGAATCTGGAAGGAGCTGATGGCACCAAGCAGGAAGGATGAGGATGAAGTGGAATTGACTGAAGTAAGTAGTACCGTAGGGAGCCATTGAGCTTTCCTTGCAACATCACTGTGCTAGCGCCACCGTGTTATAGAAAATGCATCACAGGAGTTCCACAGGTCTCTGGAAATTTTTGCTAAGTTTTCATTACAACAATATTATTTAAAATTAATAAGAGATTTGCTTAATTACTCTTGCTGAAAAAGGTGAGTGCAATCTAAATAAATATATGTGAAAATTTCCATGACAAGTTTGTAATTAGTTTCAAAGGCTGGACTTCTCGTGATATTCTGGTTTGATCAGGGTGGTATAGTCATGCAAGAAGCATGTCTCAGAAATCTTAAACATATATTGTAGCATTCACATATATATATATATATATATATATATATATATATATATATATATGTATATTTGCTGATTTTTCATTTTTCCCTTTTTTGGTCATTTATTCTCAATACCGTGGTAGAACTCATATGTGTTGTATATAAAACAACTGCATTATCAACTGCTATAGTACAAAATTAATATTAAGCCACATAGAAGAAACCAAATATTGAAAAGTCAAGGCTTCTAGACTCTACAATAGAAGAAAAGCTGAAGAATTCCAGTTTCTCATTTAATAGATTTCACTATACTGAAAATAATAAGGCATGAAGCTCTGTAGTTAATTAGAGAGATAGAAGTCAAATGTTATACAAATGATACACTCTGTAGCAATCATAAAATCAGAAGAAAACTTAAAGTCCCATCATCATCACTTTCAGACACGAGTTCAGAAATGCTTTATGTGAGCAAATTTATTAAAGGACTTGTGCAGCTGTCACCTGGGAGGATTCAAACATCCACCTTGCAAAGCAGCCACTCTGAAATTTGAGAGCTATGTGTCTGGACATGCTATTCTTAAATGAAATCCCTCAGTTTCTTCTGCCTGGTTCTGACTATCCTTCCTCAGGAGTACTCTGCAAACACTAGGCAACATCTTCACAACAGTGAATGCTTATGTACTCATTTCCCAGCCCATCTCCTTATGCCACATTTGAAGGAATGGTCATTTTAGTTAAATAAACAGATTTTAAACACCCTAGTTGTATATGATGTTACTGATTTTTTAATCTTGAACTACAGCATTTTGAAATACGTTTTAGTGTTAATCTTGTGTTATGGAAATGGCAAGGTTCCAGTATCAAACTCTGATCCTAAGATATCCTACAGAAGGTACTGAATTAGTTTTTACAGTTAAATTCTGAACCAACAGTATGTATATGGATTATGGTTGCTGACTGAGGAACCATTGCAAGCCAACTTCATAGCCTTTGCAGTCCCTTCTATAGATGTTGTAATCCTCTGATATTTCTCTTTTTCTATTTTAGGGGCAATAAGAAATTCATTATCTCATGTCTTTTTTTGAAAATCTGAGTTATGAATAGTTTATATCTTCAAATGTGCAGAGGACAGAAATTAAACGGCGCAGAGTTCTTTGTAGTTAATGGTAATCTATGGTCACTGGAGCTAAAGAGCTTTTGCATGCCCTCTTCACAGCTCTTAGTAATTAGATCCTCTCATTAGAACATGATCCATTCATCACTTTCAATGTACAGATAATGAGATGACTGATGTCTTTGTCACAGGCTACATGATATAGAGAGATTATATATGACTTTTTAATAATTTAACAGAAAAAAAAACTGTCTACATTTCTTCCACAGTCATCTGTTTCTTCTCTTTTGGTATACTTATTTTTTTCAAAATTGGTATAGAGAATTTGTTTCATTAACTCTCTGGTTCAGGCACTGTTAAGGACATCAGTTAAACAGAATTAATTATATAATTGGGCTCTTAGCTATGAATTTGGAAAATAAGACATAATTTTAGCAATTTCAAAATGCTTTTGATGCTTTAGATGTTCTATAATTTGATATATATATATATATATATATATATATATATATATATATATATATTTCCACGAGCCAATTTTATTAGTATTTCATAAATTACATAAAGGATGTGCAACAATATATTCCATATATAATTTCCATATTGTTGGTAAAATTTACCAAAAAATTTATAATCAGAAGCTTATTTTATATAAATCTATTAGTATAACTAGCTATTTTTTAAATTAGGGTTAAGCTTGCATTCTGTAATTAGCGTTTTTAGCAGTCTGAAAGTAATAGGATTCAAAGAAAAGAATAGTTTATTTCTCTAATCTTCTCATTCAAGGTGTCCTGGAGACCATCCCTTTCAGACTGTTGAAATAAATTTCCACAAGATACTCCACTTTTTTAATGCTTCAAACAAGCCTCGAAGTAATGAAAAGTAGCATGCAAAGAAGAGCAAAGCCACCTCCCAGTGGTTAACAGCTCCAGGCTTGAGGAAGTCTGAAGCCACGCTTTTTTCCAGAGACTTGTACCTCTTTCCACTTCATTTAAGTATGTCACTGGGACTCCAGAACCCCAGTTGTGAAGGCATAGTTTTGTTGTTAAATTCCTCCAATTCTCTCTTCTGACTTTTGCCATTTCTCAGGCAAAGGTTGTTCAAGTTAAGTTTGAGATGAAGCTGTCAGTCATCTGCAGCTACAGCTCTGCTGTTTCCACTTGGACAGTGCCTCTGACCCTCTGCAACCACTAGCTATTTTTTTGAAGCAGAATTATATTTTCTTCATAGGCACCTACTATGGTGTAGCCTAGTTCTTGTACATGAATTATGTATACCCTAGAGCACTACGTATTTCTGTCACCCACCACTACTGGCAACTTTTATCTCCTTGACTTCTTGAACTCTAAACACTAATACTCTCCAGTGCAGGTGTGGAGACATGGCTGTTGTCCTCCTTAGTTCTGCATTTCTTTTGAGCACAAAAGCTAGTGACTTCGGAGAACTGTGGCAAGATGAAGTGGGCATACGGCAAGTATGAGGTACAAATGTCCTTGCAGAATCCTGCCTGAAATATAACTGCTGTTTTTTCCACATTCTTTTACTCAGCAAGATACCAACATGGAAGAGCCATGCCACACTGGATCTTTAAGGAGAACTTGACTTGAAAGAGATTATGTAGGTGGAGGAGGTACCGATATCTCTCACATTTTGTGAGGTGTTTGGGGCTAGTCAATATCCCAATATTCTTTAGAAAATAGCATTGTTATGAATATGTGGCTATCCTTTACAGGGGTTGATAGAAAGCTGAGAGCTGAAGAGCAACCATGAATTCAGATCTTCTGTCCAGATTGTAGATACTCAGAATCTATTGTCAGTATCAGAGTTTCAGCAGCTACATGAAAATAGTAATCAGAACACTGCAGATCATTGTGGATTTCCTGGAAAATCCTCAGCCTTTGATGTGGAAACTTAAGGCTTTTTGAAAGTTCATTGCATGGTGTTTTGCTGCAGCAAACACATGAAGGAAACACAGGTACGAAGACTCATGAAGGAATGTTTCACTGAAGCAGACCCAGGAGAAAGGATGTTTTGATAAAGCAAGCATGTGAAAGGACAGATGATAAAAGATTCTTTGCTAATGACATACATGTACAAGTCTGCCTTACATTGTGTGGTTGAGCTACATTTGTCACAATGCCGTGGATCGAAATGCACCAAAAGAACTTCTGGTGTTATACTATAGTTTTTGCCACTTTCAAGAAAGAAATCATGCAACTAAATGATATATGGGAAATTCTTCAACAAGAGTAAGATTTTACTCAAATGGCAGAAGCTTTTACTCCATTGCATTATTAACTGGAATGTACATTAGTTAGAAATTGCTGGAATGTTGAGGTGTGAGCTGGAGCCTCACTTTGGGTGGCCAAAAATGTTGCAGCCCTCTCCACTCCATGCTTGGAGGCCACTGTTTCCTGGCCCAAGCTGCTCCAGTCCACCCGTCAGGGTTCAGCAAGAGAGAGAGTGAGGACAGACTCAAAGAATGGAGACCAGACAGAGTGTGATTCAATCCTGTTTATTCTTCAGTCTCTCTTCCTAGTCCAAGTCCCAAGTCTTGGGTTCCTAGTTCCTAGTTCCTAGTTATACTCCTCCTAGTTCTTAGTTGTACTCCTTTTTGTTCCCTTCTGAGTGTCTAATGTCTACTTCTACTCCTAGTGTCTGAATCTCTGTTACTCCAAATTGTTCTCTCCAAATTGTTCTCTAAAGTGTCTTATTCTCTCTTTTATATGTCTCACTTCTAAACCATGCCTTTTGGTCACGCCTTTAATCATGCCCTTAGGTCTTGTCTCTAAATCTGATCTCTAAATCACACTCTTAAGTCACACACCTTTAATCTCACACACCTTTAATTTCCCACACCCAAGGAAAGTCCTGGGTATCTAAAGCAAGATGTTATCAGAGTGTGCTCAGCTGTTGTAGGCTATTGTAATCAAAGTCTCATGTCAGGGTATATGGCTCAAGATGGCTGCAAAGCTGATAGCCGCGTTATTGACATGATATGGGTCTTCATGGATATATGCCTTTGTTGTGTTCAGAACATATATTCAAAATTAGAAAAAAAGCCCCTCTTTGTTTTATATAACAGTAGCTGCATATAAATTCAACCAGATGAAGTTAACCAACTTTAATATCTGATTACAGTTATTGGAAGGTAGAACTATGTTTAAACATGCATGAAGAGAAAATCCATTAGCAATTTAATAACCAGTAGAAAATGCTCCAGTTTATTGGAATTCACACATGAAAATTTTTGATGAAGCTCTGTTGTACATTAAAGTAAGAATCAGTCAGGTAAGCAGACAACTATATTTACAATTTATTTAGCTACAAATACTTTCAATAGATGCCTAGTGAACTGTGATATGAATCTATACTTTACTATTACAATAACATACATGCACTTCTGAAAGCATATTTAGAGATTTGCATGGAAACACAGATACTTGTATACATTGGTGAAAACTGATCCTCCTGTATTTGAGGGGGTTCTATACCTCTACATGGCTTGCATGAAGCTTTAGGAGAATCCACATGCAGTAGTTAACATGATGAGACACCTACGTATCCAGTTGGATCATTCTAATCAAACATAGTGATTAACTCAGTGACAGGTATAACACTTAGATCACTCTCACATACAATGATAATCTTCATATTAACACATACCAAAACTAAGCTAGAATATTTAGCATCTCTATTCATTATAATAGGTAAATGTTAAAAATTTGTGCTAAAATTTCAGGAAAACATGTATAAATTCTTTGTTTATTATGTACCAGACACAATGACTCATACTTTATATTAATAAATTCACTTAATATCATTAATCTCATGTTTTGGAATTAATCTTATTTTTATTAGATTAAAGCAGAGGGTGAAAAAATTCAAGTAATGTAATAAAGTAAAAAAAAATGTTGAAGTCAGGGAAATTGGATTTAAATGATTTATCATTCTTATAACAGTCCTCTAAGATACTTTTTAAAAATTATTGAACATTCTCAGTTTGCTAATGCCTCTACAAGGCTCTTTCTATGTCTTGCCAATATAAATCCTTGAAGCAATACCTGTGCATGCAGTAGGCTTTATGTGAGTGCAGTAGACTTCCATGTAAAAATGAAATCTCTAAGTTATGTCTAAGGACAATTAACATTTATATGGCATTAAGATAGTCAAAACAAGAGAATTTGTAAGTTCATTAAATAATGAGTAAACAAGTATGATGAAAGTAAACTATAAACTATGATAGTACTTAGCTACCCATTTAGCTATTGATGAACTGAAATGCTAGATGAGCATCAAAATGTTCTGTAAGGAAAATGCACAAAAAAGTTCCAAAACTCAAAAAATATGAAAACCTTAATGATGTTTTATTACGTGCTTAACAATTGAAATGAAAACATGTTTAATATCACTTCAACAGCTTTGTATGGATTTTTGTTAAAATGGTAAGTATTTAGGTAGTAGATTAAATGAAATGCCATATAAACATTATTTATCTAATATAATCTTACTTATTTTTCTTAGACTATCTAGCTCTCTGACTTACATCTTTATGGAAAAGCACTAGGTTGAACTCACATGGGTCTAGGAAAGTTATTAGAAATGAATGAAATAATAAAGGAAAGAATAAAATGAATACTCGTCACCTGAAATTTCAAAATTATGAAAAGCAAGGAGACTAATTTTAGTTGATCCAATTATTTCTCTATTGCAAGTGGTTCAAATATGTCTTTCAATTGTTTTTTTTTTTTTATTTCAAATTAGGTAGGGAAAAGCTTGATGTTGGAAACATTATATATGGAAGAGCTGATAGCATCCTACGAGGTACCAAATTTCAGCCAAATAAGGGCATTTTCTTTACTATATTTTATTTTTTTGTTGTTTAGAATAATAATTTTTAAAATATATTATTTTATGTTTACACTAAAATATTAGATAACAATATCTTCCATGTACTTTTAGTTTTATTTGTTTTACATTTATTTGCTTTATTACCTTTTTCTTATTTTTATAGCTTATTTTTCTGCCATTTAAAGCAAAGAATAGGTTAGTAAAAATCCATGAAGTTGTATGATCTTTGGACAAATTTCAACACTTTAAGACATTAATATATTTTTAAAAGACGACTGAAAAATTATTAAATCAATTTAAAATCCATGGCTAGGGAAGTCACAGACCCTAGAGGAAAACCTATTGATTTTTTTTTTCTAAATAGCTGTTTTCCAATTGCCTTGTAAATATTTATGTCAATAGCCACGGGCTTTTGCAGCTCATATTCTTGGTCAGAGAAGCATCTCATTGCAGAGGTAGTGTTTAAAGCAGATCTGCATTAACTTTTCAGCCTTACGTGGGACCTCGAATTCAAGATACACTCAACACTCAGGAACCATCTCTAAAGAGGAAGCAGAAAGAATGTTATCCTGAAGATGGGTCGAATATCCTGCAGGCATGACATGACTGTGTCCACATGAAGGGGCATCTATGGTTATCTAGACAAGATGAAGCTAAAGTTAAAAATTCCAGCAGTCATGATTTCAACTATGTCATCCTTTAGTTAAGGAATGACTAACAGTTGGTGGCTGTGGGAAGAATAAGAGTAAGTTTTCTTTATGCGTATAGCTTCCTGAATTATGAGTAGGTTCCTGAATTCCAATGTCCTAATGCATATGGTCTTATTTGACTCAGTGGGTTATATAATATAACATTAAATACCTGAATAAAAATAATAAAAATCAGCTGGAGGTTGACATGTGGGGTTCAGGCAGAAGTTGCAGTAGGCATTAGGGGTTGATAACATTGAGATATGTTGCACACATGCATGAAAGTTTTAAAAAATAAAGTTAAAATTAAAAGCAAGTAAGTTATTATTTCAGTAAAATTGTAGCAGTGTTTCTATTAAAGATTGAGCTGTTCCTGTAAACTCAGATTAGCCTACAATTAGGTGTTTCAATTCCTAATCTATGTTCTGACCACAGGTTATTTTCTTCTCCCATCAGCTGACACATCCATCCTTCATTGCCTAACATTCCTCTGTCTGTTTTAATTCTAGACTTCACTGCACCTGCCAGGCTGCTACAGAGCTGTCACTGGGCTCATCTGAAAAGCCTGACATTTAGCCTTTCCTCCTCAGCTTCAGTCAATCAACCATTTTAACTTAGTGGATGTACCTTGCAAAAGAAGTGATAGTGTCAGTCAGACTAAAAAGAAAGAGACTGACTGTTTCCTTCCCTGGAGGAAGTATGTAATTATGCCAAGTGCAACTGTTGCCTTGCTTGTCTGATGGCCTTACCTTCAGATGTTCTCCTCGGAAAGACCTGAAACCTGTCAGATAACAGCCGTGTGAAGCATTTGGTGTCACCTTTGGGAAAACACCTGTCAGCTTTTATGTACAGTCACACATTCAGTGAAAGAGAAGAAAAAAGGTGGTAGAATTGCTTTGAGGAAAAAGAACCAGGAACTAGAAAGCACACTGACCAGGAGTGCTACCTATGACTACGAAAAGACCACAGTCTACAGTAGTGTGAAGGTGTCCTTGAGGTTTGAGGGTTAGGCAAGTAAAATCTATCTGTGGAAAGGTCAGATGTTACTTCCACAGCAACCACAGAAGGGTTAGAATTTAACTTTATGCCAGGCATTGTCTCAAACTGAATCTACCATCTATTATCTCTTTATGTACACACACACACACACACACACACACACACACACACACACACCACATTGAAATACATGCCTTGACAAGAAATGCTATGAAGTAGAAGGTGTGATTGCCTTTGTTTTATATATAGGTAAATGATGTGGGACCAAGGCTACATGGAAAAACAAATATTAGATCCCCTTCAAGCTGCCTCTGGGGACCATGAAGTGTCCACAGGCATTGCTTCTGTCAACCTGAAGAAGAAGGGTGCATCTTGAGACATCAGTTTGGGTCACAAATCAAACACATCTGCCATTCAAATTCAGTCACTGATTTGTCTACAGTCAAGAAAAACAAAATTTGCTACTACATTTCTGAATCCAGGCATATGTTCTTGTGTTTTCTGAAATTAAATATGAATATTTAACTATGAAATAAATATGCGTATTTTAAAATGTCTTTTCTATACTCACAATCTTTCCCCATTATTGTTTAGTGCTTATTTCTGGGATTGTTTATATTTTTTGGATGCAGCAGAAAATAACATACATCTCATAGGTGATATATATATGAGCTTGCTCACATTCATTGCCAAAATTAATAGATTTTAATGAGTGGGAATTTTTTTTTAACCAGAAAGTAGGTTATTGGAGAAAGGTGTACCAATTTTTTCTTATAATTAATGATTTTGTCACCAAAGACATTATTCCTCATAGTAATATATAGAATAAAATATGTGATACTTTCCTTCTTAATATTGACTGTAGATGTTCTTGCTGCTTTTCAGTTAAGAGAAAATATGATAGAATAACCAATGAATCTACATACAATTTTTCCTTTCTAAAGTTGGAAGGTAATCAAAACTGCAACTCTTTCCAATCATTAGCTCTCTGAAGCAACTGCCAGACTTAGACAGCTGAATTTACTCATCCAGATCTTCAAAAATTGCATTAAAAAGAAAAAAATCTCTGCCCACCCCGGCTTGATTAGTAGAAAGGATGTGCCCCAGCTTGAGTCCATCGCAGCACAGGACTCTCACTAATATACTTGTCAATAACGAAGGGGATTTCACCATACCACCAAAATAAATCCCCAAACTGTAATCCTCTATTGATGAAACTGTCTACCTCCTGCACTACACTCAACTCTCATTGAACATCAGTGAGGCCTTCAAATGTAAAGTAAATTGTTTCCAGGAAATTTTATCCTGAAAGCAAACTAAAGAAGAACAATTGTGTCTAGAAGTTATAATAAGGAGGTTATATGTTAGTGGTTTCAAAACTAAACATTAATTTTTCCACATCTTAAGTGTATGTTTGACTCTAAATATGCTTAGTTGTGACTTAGATCCATGCAGTAGATCTGAGCTTTTTAATGAAAGAGTAAGTAGTACTTGAATAAATCAAACAAGACTTCATTTGTTTCATGGAATAAATGGTAATACTATCATGAAAGACATTTTCTATCTAAGTCACAGTCAAAAAAAGTAACATAATAAATCTACCATGCAGGCATGCAAGGAAAAGAGAGCTGGGCGGTGGTGGTGGTGGCGCACGCTTTTAATCCCAGCACTTGGGAGGCAGAGGCAGGCGGATTTCTGAGTTCGAGGCTAGCCTGGTCTACAGAGTGAGTTCCAGGACAGCCAGAGCTACACAGAGAAACCCTGTCTAGAAAAACCAAAAAAAAAAAAAAAAAAAAAAAAAAAGAAAAAGAAAAAAAAAAGAGAGAGAGAGCCTGAGACAATTGAAACACTGAGTGAAAACAATAGGAAGTTTTGGTGTTTCAGAGGTGAATGGTTTACTTGATGTGATGCAGAAACAGTCATTATTGAATTACGATGATGGTGGGGTTGACAATAAGAACATGGTGAAAATCTTGACTTTTGCTTTGACAAATAAAATGAAGATTATATTTAAGTCTCTTTGTTAAATGCTAAAAATATGAAAAATAAACATTACTACCAATGTTAGGCACAGAAATCTTACTACATTCATTTGCTACAACTTCAGAAACAACTCTAAATGTGTAACAACACCAGAAAGGAGGAAGTGCAAAACTGAAAAAAATGAAGGGAACATGTGCATTAGTCTTGGCATTGCCATCCCTACATTTTACCAAAAGCCACATCCAGATCACAATACAGGCAAAGTTGGAAGGCAGAAGTGAGAATCTCTCTTAGATGGGAATTTAGAGCACACAGTAGGAAAAACTGAGGCTGAGACAGGTAGAACATGGGGCAAAGATCAGATAAGGGAGTAACTTGGTAAAGAGGACCCGGAAGTGTAAGGTGTCCATCACAGTTAGTGTGTCTCTAAGCCAAGTGTTGTTTGACTTAGAATCCTTAAGAATCCTAGTTAGTAAAAAAAAGCATGGCATGTGGAATAAATGTCTACTGATTACTTGACTTCACAGAGGCCTGGAGTATCCATTAGAACGTAAACAGCCAGTACATTAAGGAAATAAGAACGACTTTCAGTTGCATCATAAACATAGTTCATCCTGAAAATCTTTACAGATAACAATCAAAATAAACTAACAAGCAAGTAAATTACTTCTCAGAATAAATCCAAATATGGGTGAACGGAACACAAACTCAACAGGATGCAGTGACAGCAACGTAAGTTGATAATGTATAGTAAAATCACTAATCTGACTACTAAGGTCCTGAGAATATTCTACTAAACATCACAATCCATTAAGTAAAGACACATAGATATAAAAAAATAATTGGAGACTGTAAAAGTTGATTTAAAGTAAATGGAAATAATGAAATTATGAAAAGTACATGGAAGAGCCAAGTTGAAACAAAACTACCAGAAGTAAGGAATTCATTAGCAGAAACTCCAGGTTCATTGGAAATGCTTCAGTGATAAACACCCAAAATTAACACAAAGAGAAAACAAATGGAAATGTGGTATAAACCTCAATATCCCAAATATATTAATATTAGCAGTATGGTTTTCCATGGTTCAAATATTTTGAGAATTATTATGGTTTAGGTTTTTCTCAGTCCTGAAAAACTCTTATAGAATACATCAGTTCATCAAGTCTTTGAAAGTAATGGGTAAACACATCTCTCGAACTATGAAAGCCTTAGAGGAAATGAGAGCAAGCAATGGTGTAGCCAGTCCTCATGTCACTAATTAGAATTTCCTGAGAAGTGACTCTCTACTCTCATCCACTGTGAATGCAGAATGGAGAGAGGTCTTCCTAGAAGATGACACTGGTAGGTAGAAAATTTACCATGAGAAAATATATGGGAGAATTTGGCAGAATGAACGAACACAGCTACTTTGAAAATCAAATGTAACTGTGGATTCAAAAGTACCTTGGCTTACGATGTAATATGACTGCAGTATTTTCAAGAGGAGGGCAAATATGACCTAAGAAAGCCCAATAGTTTCAACAAAATAAAAGATTATTTCCCTAATGTTCATTACAGTTTTTAAATGTTAATACTAACACCCAAATTTATAATACATATTATTATATAACACCAAAATGTGGGGTTAGGTACTGTCAAAAATCAGCTGCCTTACACTATTTCTTCACTGAGTTGGATAATTAAAGCACAGAAGTAACACTGTACATTTTAAAATACTGGACAAAATAAACCTGTCTACATTACATCTTTTGGTAAATAACTATTTTAACCTCTAAACAGACACCAGAGACCCAATACACATTTGTAATAAATGAAGAGATGAGCTCATACAAGACAAATAAGAAAACAACCAACCAAACAAACAAACAAAAACCAGAGCTCCCAATAACTGGAAAACCTAGCATATGTGTCGAAAGGATCAGTCTCTGTAGCAATTTAAAGACAGAAAACTGATATTTGGATTTGTTATAACTTTCTAAGATAATTAGCCATTCAGTCTTTAATTTTTTTTTCTAATTTTGTAAAATAGCTCCCAAAATTGCTTTTATCCCCCAACAGTTTCTACATTTCTTCCACCTAGCAAATCTGTCACAGTGTAAACACATTTGACTATCCTTCTGAGCAGCTGACTAGCAGAGCATCCCTAGGGTGTATTTTCAGAGGGTTCTTATTCAGAAGCATTTTCTTAAGGAAGTGAAAAGTAAGGGCAGGGCATGAGAAAGCAGGAGATGTTCTATGTAGCTCAAGCTCCTCATTCATTTTTATAAAGACATCCAAAGGGCTTATCATCTAATGGCCCCTGTGAAATTACACACACCACAGTACTCCCATTATCAGTAGCCACTGGTGGCCAAGTGACTGAGTTTTTCCAAATTCAGATGAATTGCTTTTGTGTTCACTGTACTAAAGCACAAGGCAATTAATCCTTTTCATCTTTAATTACTTTGGGAGTAGAAGAAAGAAGAAAGGAGAAAACCAGTGGGTTTTTGTTTTGTTTTGTTCTGTTTTAAATACATTATTTAATATTAACAATCCACTGAGGTATGTAGATTCGACAGCATTCTACAGATGCAAAATTAAAAAAAGCTCGGAAAGATTGCTTTAAGATTCATAGTGTTAAGTAAACTGCAAAGTTAACAAAATAAACCTGAGTTACCATGACTTCCAGTGCCTCTCATTTGAAAATACACACTCAAATACAGTGTCGATTAAATGAGTGTGTTCATTTAACATTTACCATTGGTGTTTCGAAACCCTAACCCTCAATGTGTACAGTAGAAGGCAGGGTTTCAGAAGGAGAATAGGTCATGATGATGTATGCGGCAGGCCCCTCCTCTGAGTAAAACAATGTTGAGACTCCAGAATTATAGATCAGGCAGTCTAAGATTTGAAATTCTTGGGATGGAATAGATTTTGCATGCAAACTGTACATAAATTGCGGAGTTTGGAGCAGGGAAGAGGGATAACATTTGAAATGTAAATAAATAAAATAACCAATAAAAAGAGTGTGGGGAAGAATAGCATGGGCTTAATGTTTGTAAATGGCACAAATCTTTTGTTTGAAATTCTTACCTCCAATGTGATAGTGACTGGAAGAGGACAACTGGGATGTTCTTGGATCAGGATGGCATAAATGTCTTCTTAAAAGTTTTGATAATTTGCTGTACTCTGTTGTTCAAAACATATAGCAATAGCATCTGCAACCTGAATGGAAGCTGTCATCAAAGTCATCAAAACTTGACAATGTCTGCACTCTCTTCTCAGACTTCTGACTTCTAGCATTGTGAAAAGTTTCTGTGCCAAAAACACCTAGTGTCTGGGGTTTGTTTAATCACAGTCACACCCATGAACAGCTTCCTTCCTTCCTTCCTTCCTTCCTTCCTTCCTTCCTTCCTTCCTTCCTTCCTTTTTCTTTCTTTCTTTCTTTCTTTCTTTCTTTCTTTCTTTCTTTCTTTCTTTCTTTCGTTTCATGTTTATTGTAGTTAAACCATCTCTCCTCCTTCTTGCCACTTCAATTCCTCCTAAAACCCCAACTCCCTCTCAATTTTGCTATTTCCTTTTCTTTAATTATTATTGTTACATATATGTGTATATATATATACATATATATACATATATAAACTATATAATAACTATATATAAATGCATCATGATATGTTCATTTAGTATTACTCTTATGAAAGCTTATAGCACTTTTGTTACTTAGTATAAGACATCCAAATAAGGGCCTCAGCTTTGGGGAGGACTGCTTCACCCTCTTTCAACCATCATTAATTGCTTTTAGTTCTTTATTTAGGAGTGGGGACTTGTGGGATTTCCCCATCTATATTATAATCTCAATTGGTGTTGCTATTATTCAGTTCTTCTTTAGGGAACCACATTGATTTCCCTATCATTTACAGAAGATAAAATTTCACAGCAGATGTTTTAGTCTTCTGGTTCTCACCATATCTCTGTCTCTTCTTCTGTTATGTTTCCTGATCCTTAGGTGTAGGGCTTGTGTTATGTGGGAATGGGCATTCCCACAGTCAGTAGTTCTATGCATTGTGATAGCTGTAATGTTTTATAATTGTCTCTATTTGCTGCATAAAGAAGAATCTTTGATGGGAGGCAAGAGCTATACTTATCTGTGGACCTAAGGGTAAGTCTTTAGCCTGTCATTAGGAATTATTGTAGTATAGGAAGGAAACTGGATGTGATAGGTTCTTACCTGGGTTTCAAGCCTTAACCGGACAAGATCAGTTGAGTAGATTTTTACTACTAGACATAAATTATTCCCATCTACTGACTGGACCTAAAGTCTACTTAGACTGCTATTGGTTATGCACAAGATATAAATTACTACTCAATCTCTAGGGATATCTTGCTCTTTTGCCTAGAGAAAAAAAATTAGTAATTTGCATTACAATCATGCTTTAGATGTTTAAAAGATCTCACTAGTGACAATCAACATATATATCAAAGGAATCTGATACTGGCTAACACAAATTTATTCATCTTTCAAAATTTCTGATTCCAGTCTAAACTGGAATTCTTGTACATAGCTTATTTAATATCAGTGCTATTGCTGAACCCCATTTCTGAACAGATCAAATTCTCTGAGCACACTGAAAGCTATTTCTCTGAGAGAGTCCCAACCTGAGTGATATAGCATTAAGCTGTGCTAGAACACTGGCAGAGGCTCTGCAATACTGTTTTCTTTGTCATGGGCACTCCTGTTTTATCAATTGACCTGCTAGGTAATAAAGCATTTGGTGTGGGGAAGCTTAAATTGCGACAAACCTTCTCATTCCCCTGTGTCTGCTTAAACCTGTCAGGTTATTTTTACACGTTAAAACTTTGTATTCAATGTATGAGGTGTACTTTCCCAAGCTCTAAAAGAAGTACCATGGATTGAGCTACTGCCTAAATCAGAATTGATGTAGTAGCAACTCTAGTTTTTAGTAGGTGGGGTATTGAGCATATGCTTTCATGCATCTAGTCAACCACTTTACTACTGAACTACATACTTACAACTTGCCTTTTATTTTTATGTTCATTTGTAGCCTGCCTTGCACCAATATATACTGGAAACTTCATTGAGATGACAGGATTCTGCCTGGTTCTGAGGTTTATTTCTCACACACTCATAACATGACTTATCAATCTATTTAAAGTACTTACTACTTCCTCCACATCAGATTCAAAAAGCATGAGATCTTAAGTGTAGTTGTGTAGGATTCTTTAGCAGAGACAAAATATGGAAATCTTTAAGCTATGTAAATATAGCCATTAGGAAAATCAGCACATAGCAAAATGACAAAGGGGTACAGTTGTACCAGCTACCTGCAGACAGCTAACCAGGAAACTGTCGATAATAATCCATGTTGTATCAAAATCAGCATCTTCATCAGTTTTACTGTGTAGTGAGTTCAGATATATAATTTTACTCCAGCCTTCTTGATCTTACTTCCATAGAGTTCATTCCTGCCTACAGCTTAGGTTTATGACAACAGCAAATATCTTCAAAAACACCATTTTTTGATATGCAAAGAATTATTTTTTGGGCAATAACAGGTAAGTGTCAATCTTGGAACCTTCCAGGATGTGACCTAATATGGATCCAGTCAATGAAAAAGAATCCCCATTCTTTTCAATTTTACACTTTAATCTTTTTTTTTTCAATTTCATATTCTTTTCAACATCTGGATAGGAAGAAAAAAGAAAACCAAAACCAAACCATACCAAACAAACAAACATTCCAGTCTCTTCAAACACTGGAGGACAATTTCCAACAATAGATGTTCTCACTCTAAGATCAATATTAGCCTTTAAAAAAAATTAACTACCATCTCGACTTTTATATGTAATTACTTATTAAGCCTGTGAATTCAAGTAGTATTGTTATGATGCAACCCATAGATTCCATTTTCTGTTTATTAGCATCCTCTGCCAATGGTTTTGAGAAAACTAGAGTTTTATTTAAACCTTGTATGAATGTGATCTTATTCACAAAAAGTAATTAGAATGGAGGGGTAGCAGGCATGAGTTTGTTATTTTCTTCTATTCATTTTTCAAGCATATTCCACACTACAGTGATTAGTGTCCTTCAGGTTAACTGTTGAAGCCATACAGATGTCTACTACTTAAGGTGCAGGTGTAAAGTCATCTCTATAGGCATTTGTTCAAGAATAAATTCCATCAGTACTATTAGACCTTTTATTATTTAATTTAGGAAGTGCTGACAATTTCAAAGTCCTGTAGCTTAATGTTGTCTTCAAGAGAAGCTCTAAAACAGTTTATTTTTAAGTGGCCATTAGTAATTCTTTATGATTTATAATGTTTTCAAATTTGACAAAATATTTTTTATTGCTGTACTTTTATTTGATCACAAAAATCTTCATAAATAATATTAATAAGATTCAATGACACTGAAATAAATATTTCCTATTTTGAAGCCAGAGATAGTACATAAGTTCACTGATACAGAAACTGAAAATCTTGATATTTGCCAATAAATGTCATGCCGTTTCCCATGCCTACCAAAAAGGCAATATTATTTTTAAAAATACCTATAAAACATATAGCTTGGCAGAATTATAACTGGTGGATGTTCTATAAAAGTGGTGCTAGCTGACGAGGCCATTTTACCATTGTCTACATTTATGATGTATATCCCCGGACTGAAATTGTTTGAAAGCAATTTAACATTATTCCATTCACTGCTTTTCAAATGTAAAAGGCTTGAGTCCTACATGCTTTTAACTTCTTAAAACTACAGTTAGACAGCCAATAGTAGTGCTAGCCTTTAATCTCAGCACTCAGGAGGAAGAAGCATGCAGATACTGAGATTGATGCCATCGTGGTCTACAGAAAGAATTCCAGGATAGTCAGAAAAGCATTGTCTCAAAAAACCTCAAAAGATAAAAAATAAAAATCAATAAATAAGTAAATAAATAAACCTGACATGTAACAGGTTTGTTGAGGTCTGAGGTCTGAAGTCTTAAAGTAAAAAACATAAGTACAATAAAATTGTAAGGCAAATTTATAAACAGAAGTTACAAAAGCAAGCTAACAAAGGGACTCTGACTTTGAACAAAGCTAGGCCCTGCTTTTGCATTCATATAAATAACTTACATAGACATAAGAAATAGTGAAGACCCACAAACTTGGGAGACCCTTCCTCAAGTCTCAGGAAATCACAACCACCCATAAATCACAAGAAACGATACCTGGATGCAATCAGCAGAGGTTTACTGGGGAGAATTGGCAAGCCAAGGTCAAAACTGCTCGTTCACGCAGGAACAGAATTTTGACAAAAGGCCAGCAAGCTGAGGGTTTTTTTTTTTTTTTTTTTTTTTTTTTTTTTTTTTTTTTTTTTTTTTTTTTAGCATGGGGTGGGAAAAGGAAGGAATTTTAGCAGGGTTACACATGATTGGTTGTTAGGAGCCGCGTGAGCATGACAGCATTCGCCATTACAAGATGGCACAGGCATCCTGTCCTCCCACAAGTAAACAACTAACTACGCAGGTGCAAAAGGCAAAAAGCGCGCCAAAGTCACTGCCCATCCCGGGGCATATTATGGGTAATGAGTGAACAGCCAATCAGAAGTGAACATGCCACTCTGGGGTACATATAGCAGTGCCTTTCCCAGGCTTGGGGTCTTTCTGCTTCTGCTGATACAAGAATAAAGCCTCGCTGTGGTAACCACCCGAACACCGCCTCACGTGTCTCTTTCGCGGGCGAAGGGGACACGGAGGGGCACAGAACATCTGGCATTGAAACCCAGGATCTTCAAGGCGCCGTGGAAGACCCCCCAAGATTCGGGGCAGGTTAAAAGACTACAGGATCGAGGTACATCTCTGAGAGATATGTTTGGGGTGGAAACTTTTGTTGCGGGCGGATATTCACCCATTGCTGCCGCAGCAATAGTTGGCCTCTTGTTTGTGTTGCTTTCGCTTTTAGCTTATTTGTGTTGTAAAGATCCAGCTCGCAACACAGCTATTAGTGCAAGTCAAGAGGTTTCAGGAGAGGTCCACTCCAGAGTATCAGAAACAGAGGTTTACTGGGGAGAATTGGCAAGCCAAGGTCAAAACTGTACACCAGGTGTGGAAAGGGTTATCATCTGGCTCGAAATTGCTGCTCTGTTAGAGATATAAGAGGTCAGATCCTCCCTCTAAATCCCTCAGCCATTAAGGAAAATAATTTTTCAAAAAACGGATATACAGGCCCAAGATCCCAGGGCCCCAATGATATGGGACAGTGCTGAACACTCAGGGGACCCTTTTCGCTGCAGAGCCACAAGGGGTTCTGCAGGAGTGGACCTCTGTTCCACCTCCCGAGTCCTACTAATGCCACACATGGGGGTGCAGCCGATCCCGGTTGAATATAGAGGCCCCCTGCCAGGGGGAAGTGTCGGCCTTATTTTAGGCCACTCCTCTCTTACTTTAAAAGGGCTTGTGGTACACCCCAGTGTAATAGATCAAGATTATACCAGAGAACTTCAAGTTCTCTGTTCTAGCCCACAAGGTGTATTCTCCATCTCCCCTGGGGACAGGATTGCTCAATTGGTTGTCCTTCCAAGCTTCCATGATTGTTTTCCATCCACCGGAAAGCTTAGAGGTGCTCACGGGCTTGGTTCCTCAGGAACTGACTTTGCTCATCTGGTGGTTGACCTTAAAACTAGACCCACCTTACAGTTAGCAATAGAGGGGAAGAACTTTACTGGAATTCTGGATTCGGGAGCAGATAAAAGTATTATTTCCTCTAATTGGTGGCCTAAGGCATGGCCTGTAAAGAGATCATCCCACTCCCTACAAGGATTGGGATATGAGGCCAGTCCCGCAGTCAGTTCTCGCTAGTTGACTTGGCAGGCACCAGAGGGTCAAACAGGAAGTTTTATACCTTATGTGCTTCCTCTCCCTGTCAATCTCTGGGGAAGAGACATTTTACAAGACCTAGGGCTAGTTCTGACTAGTGAATACTCCCCACAAGCTATAAACATTATGAAGAGCATGGGATTTAAAGAAGGGAAGGGTCTTGACAGGAACGAACAAGGAAGGTTAGATCCTGCCTCACAAGAATCAAACACAGGAAGACAAGGCCTGGGTTTTCCCTAGTTGCCATTGAGGGTTCTATGCCCATACCCTGACTCACAGAGGAGGCTGTGTGGGTTCCTCAGTGGTCCCTATCCTCTGAAAAATTGGAAGCTGCTACAAAAGTAATTAAAGAACAAGTGCAGCTCGGTCATCTAGAACCTTCTACCTCTCCCTGGAATACACCCATATTTGTCATTAAAAAGAAATCCGGAAAGTGGAGACTTTTACATGATTTAAGAGCCGTCAATGCACAGATGCAACTATTTGGCTCTGTGCAACGAGGCTTGCCTTTACTCTCTGCCTTGCCTAAGCAGTGGAAAATCATAATTATAGATATTAAAGATTGTTTTTTCTCTATTCCTTTGTGTCCACAAGATAAACTAAGATTTGCATTTACACTACCTACTATTAATCATTTTGAACCTGATAAAAGGTATCAGTGGAAAGTTCTGCCTCAGGGCATGGCCAAGAGCCCCACTATATGTCAGCTGTATGTACAAATGGCCCTTGAGCCAATTAAGAAACAATTCCTCTTGCTGCTGCTGGCCCATTACACAGATGACATTATTATGTGTCATAAGGATTTAAGTACTTTACAGACCTCATACCCCTTATTATTAAACACCTTGGAACAGTGGGGTCTACATGTTGCTACTGAGAAAGTTCAATTTTCAGAAATTGGCTCTTTTTTGGGGACGGTTATCTATCCAGAAAAGATAAGTCCTCAGAAATTAGAGATTCGTAGACCATTTACATACTTTAAATGATTTTCAGAAATTATTAGGTGATATAAATTGGTTAAGACCATTTTTAAAAATTCCCTCGGCCGAGCTGAAACCTTTATTTGATATTTTAGAAGGGGATGCTCATATTTCCTCACTGAGGGCCTTAACACTGGCTGCGAGCCGTGCTCTACAAGTAGTAGAAAATGCTTTACAAGATGCCCAGTTGAAACACATAGATGAAACCAAAACCTTTGACTTATGTGTTTTTAAAACTAGACACTTACCAACTGCTGTATTATGGCAGGAGGGGCCCTTGTTATGGATTCATCCCAATGCTTCTCCCGCAAAGATTATTGAAAGGTATCCAGATTCATTCGCTCACCTTGCCCTTCGTGGACTAAAAGCAGCCATTACTCATTTTGGAAGAGAGCCTAAGGTTTTGATAGTGCCTTATACTGCCTGTCAAGTCCAAATATTAACGGCGACCTCTGATGTTTGGGCAGTGCTGGTTACTTCCTTCAATGGTCAAATAGATAATCATTATCCTAAGCATCCCATCTTATAATTTGCCTTAACTCAAGCTATCATATTTCCACATATTGTGTCTCAGGAGTCACTCCCAGATGGAATGGTAGTTTATACGGATGGGACAAAAACAGGAGTGGGTGCCTATGTGGTTAATGATAAGGTTACATCCAAACAATACCATGTAACCTCACCTCAAATTGTGGAATGCTTAGTAGTGTCAGAGATTCTGGAAATCTTTCCAGGTCCCTTAAATATTGTTTCAGATTCCTTCTATGTGGTTAATGCAGTAAAAGCATTAGAAGTTGCTGGGTTAATTAAGACATCTAGCAGATTTGTAAAAGTTTTTCAAAACATTCAGCTTACCCTGGCTAAGCGAAGATTCCCTGTCTTCATAACTCATATTAGGGCTCACTCAGGCTTACTGGGACCTATGTCCCATGGAAATAACCTGGCAGATCAAGCCACAAAGTTGATTACAATTGCCCTTTCGCCAAAATTAGACTTGGCTAAAGCCTTTCATAAAAGGTTTCATGTGACAGCTGAGACACTACGATGTCAGTTTAACATCTCTAGAAAGGAGGCCAGAGATATCGTGACTCAATGCCAAAACTGCTGTCAATTCCTACCTGTTCCCCATACAGGAATTAACCCTCGGGGAATTAGGCCATTACCGATCTGGCAAATGGATGTTACTCACATCCCATCCTTTGGCAAATTGCAATATTTTCATGTCTCCATTGATACCTGTTCTGGAGTTATGTTCGCCTCTCCATTGACCGGAGAAAAGGCGGCCCATGTTATTCAACATTGTCTCGAGGCTTGGAGTGCCTGTGGAAAGCCTAAAATCCTTAAAACTGACAATGGACCAGCCTACACTTCTCAAAAATTTCAACAATTTTGTCGCCAAATGGAGGTGATACACCTGACGGGTCTTCCTTACAACCCTCAGCGACAGGGCATCATTGAGCGTGCTCATTGTACCCTTAAAACTTATTTGATAAAACAAAAAGGAGAAGTTGTGGAAGCTCTGCCCACGGTGCCACGAGCTACTGTTTCTCTGGCACTTATTACCCTCAACTTTTTGAATTTGGACTGTCAGGGCAACACTGCTGCTGATCGCCATTGCCTAGAACCAACTAGGCCAAAAGAAATGATAAAATGGAAAGATGTTTTGACTGGTCAATGGAAAGGCCCGGATCCTATTTTAATAAGATCTCGGGGAGCGGTTTGTGTTTTTCCACAGGAAGAAGACAACCCATTTTGGCTGCCAGAGCGACTGATGTGGTGACTCGCTGTTCCTGAAAATGACCCCCCAAAGGATTCATCTGCAGACGCTCTCAGTTCTTATTTGGACTCTCCTAAATCGGGTTCCTATTATATATAGTGAATTTAGATGGGTATCCTATCTGCTTTTCCAAAACCTATGCCCTTGCCTTCTTAAAAGGCGCCGCTTCTGCTAACTTGTACCAATGTAACTTGCTTTATGTCCCAGTGCTGGTCTGCTCTTGTCTATAAGCAGGCCCTAATAGCCAGTGTACCACTATGGATCCCTATCCCCGTTCAGATGTCTGGGACTTTGACTTTATTTAGACAGAAGAGAGATTTTGATATAACTGCAGCCATTATCACTACTATTACCATCTCTGCAGCTGCAGCTGTGACAGCAGGCACAGCCTTGGCTAATCAAGTTACAGCAGCTACTGTTGTTAATCAAATTTCAGAAAGGACTTCTGAGGCTTTGACCACTCCACAGAAAGTGGATGCACACCTGGCATCAGACATTCTGTTGGTCAATCAGAGAGTTGATTTGCTCCAAGCCCATGTAGAACAACTCACAGATGTGGTTCAAATGAGCTGCATGTCAGCAACCCCACATCTATGTATTACACCTCTGAGATTTATGAATAATACATTTATTCAAAGCCATAATCTTTCTGCTTATTTACAAGGGAAGTGGACTAGGGAGCTGGACCAGATGCAGCAGCAATTGCAGATCCGGATTTCAAGCCTTAATGGAACACGAGTGGACCTCGTTACCCCTGGCGATTTTACTTCTTGGCTTACCTCTTACCTTTCTTTCTTAAAGGGTGGGGATAGGCCTGTTTGGTGCAGCCCTATGTTGTGGATTATTGTTCATGTTATGGTTGGTCTACAAGCTCAGAGCCCAACAAAAACATGACAAGGTCGCTATTGCCCAAGCACTCATAGCCTTGAGCAAGCATGTTCCCCTAAAATTTGGCTATCTAGGCTAAGAAAGTAGCTGATGACTGAGACCCTCAGTCGATGCACCCCAAGGGTTCAGCCCATTGCACTGGGTCTATGAGAGATCTAAGTCTAGCCAGCCCTTGCCTGAATAACTGTGGTACCTGAATATTTAGAGGTGTTGCTAGTGGGTACTCGACAGGGAATGTTCCAAGAGTGTGGATAGATTTCCCGAAAGTATGCCTGATTGCACAAAGGTTTGATGCCAAGAAACCTCCTCCCCTGGTGTCACCCCAGAGCAGAAGCTCCCTTTCCCTGTCAAAAGGCATTGAGATGGGCACGGGAAGTATTATTCACTGCATGATGACAAGAGAAGAACTCATTACAATATCTCATTTTGCACAGGGGATCAGGCCTCTGCTTTCCCTCACTGAGTTGGTGCCTCGCTTGATAGGCAAAAGGCTGTTCCATCTTAATAAAATTGATAGAGGGAGATGTTAGGAGCCGTGTGAGCGTGATAGCATTCGCCATTACAAGATGGTGCTGGCATCCTGTCCTCCCACAAGTAAACAACTAACTACGCAGATGCAAAAGGCAAAAAGTGCGCCAAAGTCACTGCCCATCCAGGGGCATATTATGGGTAATGAGTGAACAGCCAATCAGAAGTGAACACGCCACTCTAGGGTACATATAGCAGTGCCTTTCCCAGGCTTGGGGTCTTTCCGCTTCTGCTGATATAAGAATAAAGCCTCGCTGTGGTAACCACCCAAACACTGCCTCACGTGTCTCTTTCGCGGGCGAAGGGGACACGGAGGGGCACGGAACAATTGGTTGTTTTACAATTTTTGAACATAAGCAGGCTGTAACACTGGGAAAAACTCAAGGGGCGGGGTAACCAAGAACAGTAGAAAGTTAGCTACTTCTTGGAACCACCCAGATGACTTGCATCTTTCTCTGTGGTCAGGAATGTCTTCTTGCTTTTGGCCTTCCCCACCCTGAAGCTTGAGGAATGTTAATCCAGCAAGTGTCCTCTGATTCAGGGATAATGCCCTCCACCCTGAATGTGTCCTGGGGCAGTGAAAGCCTGAAATCTTACATTCAGTTCTGCCTTCTGTTACCTGCATTCTCTTGCTCAGGTTTAGGGTAAAGAAAAAGCATATATATATATATATATATATATATATATATATATTTCATAAAATGGTCTTTATAATTTTTTACTCTACAATAGCACTTTAAAATGTGTGAACAAGATTATTTTATGTGAACAAACATCTAATATTTTTGCTTTTAAACAACTATTTCAAACCAAAATTGAATTATTGGTGAGTATCAATTGATTTTGATGCAGCTTGGGCAAGCTGCATCTAGAAAATATTTCTCTCATTTTGTAAATTGTTTAAACTACCTTTACTGGGATGCAATCCTATCATTTACAAAATTTTGAAGAAAAAAATTTGATAAAAACAAAAGCAAAGAGATTAGCAAAATGCCTGCAAGTAAGGCAGAGGAATAATTAGTATGAATTGTGGCAGAAAGGGGGGAAAAGAGTGAGCAATGAGTGTATTAGCTCCTGTTTGAATCATAGTGAACAAACACTTGACAACAAGCTGCTCAATACATGAAAGGTATTTGGGCTTATAGCTTGAGAGAAATAACTTATCAAGCTAAAGAAGGCAGAACACTGGACAGACAGATCAACCAGAAACAGGACAGATTTTTACCCTCAAGGTCTGCCCTCAATGAATCCTCCTTCTATATGCCCTAGCTCATAACATTTTACACCAACAGTAGTCATGTGAACAAATGAGTCACCAGTCTCTTTGCTACAAACAGTGTAAAGGCATTCTTCAAATATCCAAGTTTAAAGTGGCGTAGCTTTTGTCTATCTAATCTGAAGGTGTACATGGTAAGCTTAACAGAAAACAAACACCTACATGTAGTACAGGTTTCAATTCTAAATACTTATAGTATGTTCTTGAAATTGCTTGAGGAAAAAAAAAAAGAAGAGTGTTCTTATTGGTAGATAAAAAACAGAGATGTGACCATGTAGGAGATGAGATTAGGTTTTAAATGTCAAACACACCCTCACTTTCTAAGACATATCAATTTAATATAGAAGTGAACTTTGAGCCAACAAGAGAAAAATTTGTATTGGGATGACTAAGAAAAGTAAATGTTTAATATATTTAATATGTTTTAAGCTGAGTAGTGGTGGTGCAGGCCTTTAATCCCAGCACTTGGCAGGCGAATTTCTGAGTTTGAGGCCAGCCTGGTCTACAGAGTGAGTTCCAGGACAGCCAGGGCTACACAGAGAAACCCTGTCTCAAAAAACAAAAAAATCCAAAAAACCAAAACCAAAAAAATATTTAATATGTTTTAGTACAAGTTTTTACACCAATTATGATGATTCTGAAGCTATAATTGATAAAAACAATTTTGCAAACATAAAATATAAGATGCAAAAGGAAATGACCATTGTTATAGTTTAATTTATATGAAGAAATTGCTTATTTTAATACTGTATACATATGTCTTTAGTTTAGAAACATTTATAAAAATGTTTTTATATAAATTTGAAGTTACAAAATTATAAAAATTTTAAGAACTGGGTAAATGATTTATTTGTTAAGTATTCTTTCCTCATAAGCAATGGTGACCCGAGCTCAATTCTAACACACAGGTGTTGGGAGCTGACTTTTAGCAGAAAGCAACTAGAAAGCAGCTATCAACTTAGCAGCCATCTTGAACCATATACCCTGATAGGGACTTGTTTTTCAACAGTCTACAACAGCTGAAGCACACTCTGACAAACATCTTGTTTATCCCACATAGCTTGTTTTGCTGTTTAGTGACCCCAGCTGCATGGTGCATGTGGTAAAATGTCTTCACCTGTGTTTTCCTGCTTGTGCTTATAAATACCCAGGATTTCCTTGTAATAGAGTCAATGGGAGAATACAGTCTATGGGAGACAGTAAAAGAGACTTGACTACAGACCCTCTGGTTTGTCTCTATTCTTCACATCTCTTCCCCTTCTCCCCCCACCCCCCACTCTCTCTCTTGCTGGACCCTGACACATGGACCGGAGCAGCAGAGCAGTCTGGGACATTTTGACCCCCAACATGGGGTAGAGAGGGCCTTAACATTTTGGTGCCCAAAATGAGGCTCCAGCACGGGTCTCAACACACAGGTAAAAAGCCAGTGATGGTCAGGCATGCCTATAATTGGTAGAATATGACAGGTAGATGCCAGGAGATGGATGTCCAGCCAGGCTAGCAGAAAAAGCTTGTCTTAAAAGCCATGATGGGAAGAGATGCTGTCTCCATGCAATGATGGCAGAGAGATAGAAGATACTTGGCATCCTTCTCTGAAATCATTTTATATTGGTACCACTATTCATAAGAGTGAAAATTGAACCAAATAAAACAAAAATTTTCCAAAATATATAATAAAATTTATGGCCCAAATATACCCAATACAATGTAACTGAAGCTAAGTAATTACATCCTTTGACTTTCCACAATCTAGAGACATCACATAAAACATTTGTTTTAACTACCACTTAAGGAAAAGAAGGTTTATTTCCAGTGAAGCAGTTTCCTGAACATAAAAGCAACAAAGAAAAGATATAAGTTCACTGCACCATATCAACGTTGGGACTTAAGGGAAAAATGTTACCCAATTTAATCGGTCAGCTTTACTTACACTGAAATGCTAAACTAGCCCCACACTACAGATATTTCTAAGAAAAAGCACAGCATTTCTCCCAGCTTCCCTTGGAACCTGAAGGCAAGTCTTGACAAAATGGTTCCAAGCAAGCCAGGTTAAAATCCTCAAAGAGGGCATGTATCCATGTAGCTATCAGGAGCAGTGAACCCTCTTCTACTTCTTCTATCAACTTTCATGTGATTCAACTCTAGATTCTCTTTAGATCAAACAGATTCATTCAGATCTGCTTTGGATTCCTGGGTAAATGGCTGGGGTTGGTAGGGTATCTATTAAATAATAAAATGGTTTTTTTTTTTTTTTTTAAAAAAGATTTATTTTCTTTTTAAATATATATATATCAGCTATGTATGCATCTGTGCTGAGGTATATGTGCATATTAATATAAGTACCTGAAATGGACAAAAGGGACTAGTGTATCCCTGAAGTTGAAAGGACCAGTGAGCTGGGAACTGAATGAGGGATCTCTGCAAGAGCAGTAAATGCTCTTATGCACTGAGCCATCTTTTTTGCATGGATATCTATAAGCGGCTTTCTATTTCTTCTCAATCCCCTTCCATACATTGTGTTGGAAACATCGCTTGAATTGGCTATATTGACTTTGGTCAGTTTTCTACAAAGAAACTGCTTCCCCATTTTTTGAAAATAGGTATCTTGACTCTGAGGATTTACATCATAACTTGGCCCTAAGAAAGCCCTTCTGCAGACATTTCCTATCTACTCTGACCCTTTTGCCCTGTAGGGATTGACTGAAAGTTGAAGAAGGAGATTGTCTCAGAGTGCCTATAACTGTTTCCAATGGTTACATTGTTCCAATTTCATAGATAATAAAACTGAAACAGTGTGAGAATATTGTAATCATTGCCTTGAACTTTATGTACATATTGTAATTCTGAAGAAGGTTTCTATGGGTTAAAAACAGTCTCTATGATAATATGTATTTTTAACCAATACCATAAATCATTCAATCTTTGCATAGCAATGGGAGACGACATTATATATATATATATATATATATATATATATATATATATATATGTGTGTGTGTGTGTGTGTGTGTGTGTGTGTATACACATATATATTACATAATTTTAAAATCAGACTAAGCAAACTTTGTCTCTTCTGTATGTAAAACCTTTCATGTAAACACTAGGAAAAGGCCTAGGATCAGAGGTAGCCGCCTGAAAACTAAACATGGGGGTGTCTGGAATCATTCAGAGCTTAAATCACTTGTGTCCTTTAACTTGTAAAGGTGCCATTTTCTTTTATTTTTATTCATCTTTTCTCTTTGCAAGTAGTGAGAATTAAGTCCAGGGCCTTCAGCACTACAGGGAGTGCTTGGCCCGGTGAGTGAAATTCCTAGCCTGTGTGTTTCTTACCTCGACTCAGGCAATACTGGACTCCATTTCAGAAACCAATCAGAAACCTGAACAGTACCAAATTTTGTTCACAAGCTGGATAACTGGCCTCTATAGTGACTATTCTATGGATTCATAATACTTTGAGGATAACTATCTAACTAGTAAATCCTTAAAGGCCAAGTTATCCAACTTCCTAAAAGAAAATGTTATACAGTTCTGTGAGTCAGCATTAAAGCTTTTACCTGGAAGTTCACAACTTACTTAGGAGGTTTTGCCTGAAGGGTTCAGCAAAGGGAACTGACTAATGACCACTGTATTCTGTTTCATTTTCTACTCCAGGAGTGGGTTATCCAGTTTCCACTATCTAATCAAGCAGGTGTATCTCCTTCTTTTTGTAAGTAAAATAGCTATACACATCTTTCTTCATCTAATAAGTTACTCTACTAACACAGCTCTCTCCAAATTTGATGAGATTTACATGCTCCCATCTGTCTCCTTCCCATCTCTCTCCTTCCCTGAGGAAGAATGCTTTCCATTTACCACTGTTCCCTTCCCCTTCTTGGCTTTGCTGAAAAACATTTAAAACTCACTCTGAAAAATTATGAGTTTTTCTTAAGCTAACATTATCCACTAAGATGCAAACAGACATACATAATGATGCAAACATATGTGCAGATTGTGCAAATCTCTGTTCTCTTCTCTTTGCTGAGAGCATCACCTTATCACATAGCCTCATTTCTTTACATCTGTTCTGAATAACTAAGAATACTTTCTTGAAAGTATCTTATCAATAGTTTTTGACAAATTGGATCATGATGGAATTAATGTGGGAGATCTAACTGTCCAAATGAATGTATCTCTCCCAAACCCACGTTAAAATCTTAATGTCTAAGGTGTATATAGTGGTTCTTTGAGGTGATGAGGTCATAAAGCAGGGCTTTTATGAATGGTATTACTGACATAATCAAGTACTCCCTGGCCTCCAATAAACAGAAATACTATTCAATTGCCTTTTTTATTGGATATTTTATTTATTTACATTTTGGATGCCATCCCCTTTCCCCATTTGCCCTCCCTAGAAACCTCCATCCCATCCCCCTCCTTCTTTTTGCTTTTATACCATTTTAATTACATGCAAGTATTAAGGTCAGTTCTAGGTTGAGGAACTAGCAATACAATAGATGCAAATAGTCAAGTAACAAGCAAGACAACACAAATAGTCAAAGAATGAGCAAGGCAATAAAGAAAGCCTGGTGTTCACTCCTGTGATTATTGTTTGTTTCTAAGGGTTTATCAGGACAACGGAAATATCTGAGCCTACTTCCCTGTCCTAGCCCAAAGTCATTTTGCCTTTTAATTTCTACTGCTTTGGAGGAAAAGCCTAATGCCTGATCAACCTTCTTACTTACTTACTTACTTACTTACTTTATTTATTTATTTATTTTTGCATGAAAACTTTGGATATTTTCTCAAACATGATGTTCCAGACCTTTAATAGAATAAATACTTCCTCTACAGTTCAAGCTTTCATGACATCTGTAATTCCCTAGTGACTCTAGACAACATGTCTTTATTAAACATTTTCTACTGGAAGCATTCTTATACTATCTGTATCCCACTGCCCCAGATGCCCACATCACCCGTACCCAATGCCACCTTCTTTCTTTTGCCTCTAGCACTTTACCTTATAATATTTCCACTCTGTGCTTTCATCATTTTTATTATAGTTATTTCTGGGTAATAAAACTTAGCAGTACCTATTTATTTCTTTTAACTACTTGGCTGAATTTTTCAAGTTTAAATTGTTTTGCCATTTCAGTCTGGTTTTGTATAGAATTGTTTCTTAATTATTCTCTCGCTTCTCCTTTTTCTAATAAATGCTTATATTGCTTGTTTATCTGTTTGTCTGTCTGTCTGTTTCCTCTCATTCCTAGTTTCCCTTTAAGGAAAAATTGAAGAAAAGTCCTTATCTTTATTCAGAAACATACTTTGCTGAGAGAATCAGACAAACTAACCTGAGTATCTGTCCATGTGGATTGAAATAGGCCAGTGGGGAAGACCAGCAGTCTTCACCCGGGCTGTTGGTAGATATCTCTGTTCCAGGTTTCCTTGATGCATAGCTCAGCACTACCATTTCCAAAATGTGAGACATCCTGATTCCTGTGTTAAACAGTTGTCAGCACTCTTAGGACCACAAGACACTAGTGATCATCACTGCTTTCCAGAATATGTTTCTCATTAGGCCAAACTTTCTGCAGGTCTTAATGCTAATCTAGGGGACACTTGTTTTCCTAACACTTTTGTGTTGTTCTTCACAATCTCTTCTGCAGTTCTATGTCTGGAACAGTTTGAATCTCTAATGTTTTGTGATTACCTGGGCTGCATTCTCATCCATGGTACCACAGTAACCTGTCAGGTAAGTCAGTTTAGACAGGTACCTCAAGAACTTGTTTGTATAAATAGGAGAGGACACCAAGCTAAAGATTAATACGTTTACAAAGTTATCAATGCTGTTTTTAAAATGCTGTTTATGAAGTATAAAGAGATCTGTATCTTTCAAAATAAGCAGTTGTTACCTCATTCCCGTTAAATCAATAAGCATACGCTAGAAGAACATAATGTTCACAGCATTCTACAATTAATTTTACCAGATTAGGGACTTTCTTATACTAAATGAGGCATGGATAAACTAAATCTGGTTATACCATTCATCAAAGAAACATTTTCATAATTATGCCTCTCTGAAATAATATGTTGAATCAGTGCAGTCCCCTGGTAGAAATATCAAATAGCAAATTTCAGTGGACTGGGTGTTGAATAGACTCCAAAGGGAAGGTTGTTGATAATATTGATACCTATGTTTCTGATTGAGAACATTAAAAGCAGAGATTTTCTGCAGCATGCCTGCACAGGGATGCAAAAAAGATGCACAAGCTTTTATCTCACTGGACAAAGAAGGCTCATTTTCCTCATGCAAATGGCACTGCCATGAGTAAAACGATTAGGAAATCAAGTCAGATGGTGAGATGCCTACACATTTATGAATAATTATTTCTCTTTTATAAAACCTGAGTTTATTTCTGACCTATGTGGTAGTTCATAACTCTAACTCCACATTCAAGGGATAAAAGGCCCCTCTTCTGACTGATCACAGCCTACACCAGGCATACATGTGAGACTCACACATGCATGCAACAAAACTCTAAAATTACAAAATAATAAAACAAAATTTCAAGATAAAAAAATAAATTTCTTTTTTAAAAAATGTAAATATCATTCAGGATTAAGGTTGCATGACATAAAACTAGCAGCAACTTGGCTGAGGTTGTATTTTAATCATTGATGTAAGATGACTAGATAAGCAAACATGGACAAATTAAGTTGAATTCTAGCTTCTGGGGGTGGCTTGATGGGCAGTGAAATGGAAAAAGACAAATGTGCCTGTTGTAATCAGAGAATGACTGTGGGCTGAAACCTGAAAGGCTCATAGATAAAGGCATTGGGAACACTTTGTCATTACATGGGTGCTTTCTGTCTCCAGTTGTAAGCCTAGCCTTCAATGGCTGAGCCATTTCTTGCTCCACGGAAGCTTCTTTCATGGTCAAAGTAGCTAAGTACTTTATACATGAGCTTTTAAAAATAAAAGAGGCACAAAACAATCTGTGTGTATTTATTATACTATTTTTATCAACCAGAGCTATTATTATCTACACAGGATTTAAATATAGTACATGTGCAACAATATGTCTGGTTAGAATCATGTATTATAATAAGCAGAAAAAAACTGACAATTAATGGCAGTATTTTCGATAAGAATTTTGATCTTCATGGCCTTTTTTATTATGATTAAAATGATTTTGCCATTCACATTAAAGATCTAAGCCACTGCTATTTGAAATACATATGTAGTGAAGAAATGACTAGAGGAAACAATGTTATAACAAAAATAATTAAAAGTATTCTTTGGGTAAGTATCCATTTTTCAATATTATTTACTATAATTTTCATGTTGAAAATCAAATTTTTGAACTTATTTATCCAACATAATAACTTTATGCCCTGTGACTCACCTTTATCCTCTTTCTTTAAACACCCGGGTCCTGCTTTGTTTAGTTGAGCAGTATTTATTGAACTCTCTTCGCTAAATGTTCAATGTTTTTTGAGATTTACATATAAGCCAGACTTCATCACTTAAAAATAACTGTAATAGACAGCACACATATCACTCTTAGAAGAAGCCTGTGCTAGGAAGTATTGATTTTTCCAGATGTTAATAAATGTGCAATGCTTAAACTGTTGAGTTCAAGGGATAAAAGACATTTCTGGAAGAAGAGGAAGATCTTCTAAACACCATAAATTCCCTAGGATTTCAGAACTTCCTCTTCACGTTCACCCAAAAGAGAATTATTTTGCAGCTGAAATACAAATTTGTGCGGAGGGTGAAAACGCTTCTTAGTAAGGAGGGGACAAGTAAGCTCTGGGTTCTTGCCAGATCTCTAAATGTTCTCAGATGCACTTGCACCTCTCTCTTCAGCACTCAAGTTCCAGGCTAGTGTCCTGCCTCCCTGTGGGGCTGACTCACTTTCTGCCTGTGCCCATCTCATCCTCTGCTTGTGTGAAAGCCAAACTCAGCCTCAGGTGCAATTGATCGTGGTTTTTTCCTCCACAGTCTTACCCTGAAGCAAAATGGTTTTGACTGTAGAGTAAGATGGAACCCAGCTGAGATATGATAGTTTTCTGGGGGGAAACACTAGTTTTAGTAGGAATGGGTTTTTTAATTTAGTGGGAACTGTGATTGCAATTGAGATTCTGAAATTCTAAATAATAGCCATGGACAATTCCTTAATAAAGATGCCGTTACATTGGCAGCTAGAGTGAGTCTATGGTTTGTGTCCATCATTACTCCTCATAGCTTGTTCCTTCTTGTTGATAATAATAGCACCTAGACTACTTGTTGGTTATTTATTTATTTATTTATTTATTTTGCTTTCAGAAACTGCTTAGTATATTGTTTATGAAGCTTAGTAGGTTTTATTGGTTGTACATAAATGTAGAACTCAGCCTGTTGGATGTTTGGACACTCTCCTTCAGGTCAGAACCATTTCACAGGAGAGGTGGAAAATGTGCTTCCCTTTTATCCAGAAAGCAACACTATTCATGGACATTCGAAGAGTCACTTTGAATGCACCTGAATTTATGTGTGCAAAAGTTACAAGCTCTCACTAAAGCTCCCATTAAGTAGTTTCTGCTAAGGTTAGCCAGGATCGTTGTATGTTATATGCAATTAGGACCAAAATGTTTTACCTTAAAATTACAATGAGTCTTCAAGTACAAGGTTCTTTCTCCTTCTCTCCAGTCTCTCAGCTCCTTTAACCTCAGCATCTCCTGCTGGATTCTTGTTGCTTCATATATGTCATACATACATATCATTCATAGTTGGCTGCAATTAGCTTCATAGCCTGACATGATTTCATCAAGTTAAACGTGACCATTTTCTCAACCCAGCTGAACTGTCTAACCCTTCCACACATGAATCTTCTAAATTTCAAAATAAATATTGGTGTGCTTAGTAATAATTTTCAACAGTTAACTTTTTGTCCAATTGTCCTTCTTTTTTTCAGTTCTTATTTAGTTTTTCTTCATAATCATAAACTTAACTTTGCAATCCAGCTAGACTTGAAGGAGAATGAGGAAAATATGGAACCCAAAGACTTCAGTGAGATCCGAGATTACAGGGTATTGGGAGCAGACAGGGTGGGAGTGCTCTCCCGAGCTACTGAAGAACTGGTTTGATGGGTAAAACGCCCACAAGTCAAAAGAAATTAGAGTTGTCCACAGTCGGAATGGTCTTCTTGCTGGTCTTGCCATTCCTGGACCCAAAATGCTCCATACAATGTTCATGCCTTCTTTCACCTTCCCAAAGACCACATGCTTGCCATCGAGCCATTCTGTCTTGGCAGTGCAGATAAAAAACTGGGAACCATTTGTGTTTGGTCCAGCATTTGCCATAGACAAGATGCCAGGACCTGTATACTTAAGGATGAAGTTCTCATCCTCAAATTTCTCTCAGTAGATGGACTTGCCACCAGTGCCATTATGGCTTGTGAAGTCACCACCCTGGCACATGAATCCTGGAATAATTCTGTGAAAGGAGGAACCCTTAAAGCTAAATCCTTTCTCTCCAGTGCTCAGAGCGCGAAAGTTATCTGCTGCCTTTGGAACTTTGTCTGAAAACAGCTCGAAGCAGATGCGGCCCAAGGGCTCGTCATTGGCTGCAGCAAGCGACAAAAAGCGATAGCGGCATCTGCCCAATTGCCCTTCCTTTAGTAATTATAAATGAATTTTCAGGTTTACTATAGATTTTCCTGTGCTCAAATTATTAGCTAAAATTTTTCACTCTAAGAATCTAAAATCATAGTAATTTACATAAAAATTAAATCAGCATGAAATGTACATTTATTCCACCAGAAATATATTTCAAACAGCTGATAGATTTATATTTTGTTAATTAAAATTAAAAGAATGGATGAAACAAAAAAGGTAAAAATGGTATCAACTCTTCTTTTTGATATATTTACTAATGATATTCTATGGCTCTATAGAAGTTACATAAATTTCCTATTGGCTTTTCAAAAAATTCTATACTTCCTTGACGAAATATAGTTATTTTTATGTTTTTCACTGTATACTTGTATGATTTTGGAATAATTCTTACATTAACTGGCTTATGCCTATTCACTAAAATGATTAAAATAAAGTGAAAAGCACTACATAGATAAAACTATTCATAAAAAGACATTATTATTTTTTTCTGAGTAAGTAGAAAATATTACTTAATGACTTCAACAAAAAATGTTAGATGAAGAACATGTAAATTTTATACATAATGATAATGACATAAAAATTAAGAACATGCAGGATAACTTATAAAGACTTCCTGCAAAAAGAAAGCTGTAGTGCAAAATAAAGTAATATGCTAGCTATTCAAAAAACAAGGGTATACCTCTATAGCTAAACTATGGGTCAGCATGAAGACAGCAGATTATTTTGAACTTGGCATCTGTAAGTCAGAAACATCCTTCTACAGTGACAAGTTTGGGTTTCCACTGGAAATATATGGCTAACGGTCACTATAGAGCCACGATTGACTCCCAAATACTTGTTAAAATGAATACTCTGCAATTTTGATGTGTTTTAGTTAACCCTAAGATATCAGTGTTCACACTTATTTTCTATTAGAATGATATGCTTGCCATGGCAGTTCTGGTGCTGAATGTTTGCATCAGGCAATGTTCACTGTTGAGTGTCTTTTTAGTCAGGCAAAAGGAGCAACCCTGTCCCAAACCATGCCAGAGTCCAAACTAAGCCCAAGGACCGAAGGCTGAAACAAATATACTCAAATTTATTCTTTTTTTCTTTTGAATTTATTCTTTACATACTTGTATCACTTTATTGATTTGTGTGTGCATGTGTGTGTCTTTATGTGTGTATGGGTGTGTTTGTGTTTATGTGTGTGTGTGTGATTGTTTAAGTTTGCATACAAGAACAACTGGGATGATTTAGCCTGTAAAGGTGCTTATCCCCAATCCTGGCAGTCTGAATTCAATCCTAGGACCTACAATGAGGAAGGAAAGAACTGACTCTGGCCAGGTGTCTTCTAAGCACTAAGTGTGCCACATGCAAAATTAAAACTATTTCTCAAAACAGTACCTATCCAGACAATTGTTATACTGTAATCCTAAATAAGTATTGTGGGTAATTCTGACAACAATCGTGGAGAAATACACCACCTATAGGAGTAGTGAGAAGGGTGTTAAATACTGAGATTATTATTACAAAAGTTAAGCAAAGTCAATGATTCGGTAGCAAGTAAGTAAATATGCCACTTAATCCCTTTGTCCTCCATGCTAACTAAGAGCTCACTCTTTGAAGACATATTGGTTTAGTGATTCTTCCACTCTGAAACCAATTCACAGTTTAGTTTTGAGCAAACTTACTGTTCATTAATATGGCTTTGAAACTAGGAAATTAAAATACCTGTACTGCTGGTTTATCCTGTAGCAATGATCACACTGTGAAACTACGGTATCCTTTCAGAAGGCTGAAGCTTCTTTATATACTGATATGCTTCCCATTGCTACCCATTATCCCCTCATTGTGCTTTATCCTATAAAGAGTTGTCATGTACAACTTAAATAGCCATGTTCATAGCAGTTAAGACCATGAATCATGTATGCCCTTAATGTACAAGTGTTTATTTATTTTACAATTAGCAATAGTCACATTATAAGATGTGGCAACGGTCTAGTACGAAGGTCTCGAGACAACATAGGAGCACGCTGTTTGGGGAAGCTCATCCTAAGCTTTCATCTTCCTTCAGGACTTCTGACTTATTTTAAAAGCAGGCTACCCACAACACTGCGGAATTTGAGCAATACACTGGCCTCATCCACCTGCCATTACTTTCCTCACTCTAAACTGTCAGCCAGCAGCTCGGGATTTATGCATCAATTATTGTGATGTTCAGTTTTAGAAAAATGTTATACAGGCTAAAATAGTTCATAAAGTAGAGAGATGACCTATCTTTTCAGTGAGCCTGCGGTTATTTTCAAGAAAGTTTGAGAGACAGTTTAAAAGCTAAATATATTAACAAAAACAAACTCAAGGCACTTTGATTAGCATTAAAATAGAAATGTAGCCAGGTCTTTTACCAGGCTTTCAGGCAGCCAAATGTCCATTGTTTAGAAAAATTGTCTCCTACCATGAAACTTTGTCAGTTTTGAGAGGGGGATGAGAAACTCTCTGCACCAGTGAGTCTGTGTCATGCAACAGTCTTGTGAAGCCAGCATGATCCCAGCAAACAAACACAGGTGCAGAACCAAGCTATTTGCCAGCCAGCTATCAAGATTATAATAATAGTAAAACAGGCATTGCACATACTGTCATGGAAACTACTGGATGAACAGAGAAGTGTTAGGGAAATTGAAAAGTCAACATTCCATATCATATAATTAGGCTACAGATGAAAGTACATGGTGGAGACTAAAAGTAATTCTTGAAAATCCTTCAAATTTTTCAAAGATACAGGTCTTCTGTTATTACAGCTGGCTTTATCAATATAGGGGCAAGACTCATCTTTTGTAATGGAAAATAACTCATAAAAACTAGTACTATAGGATTGTAATGCTTCCTGAGTGGCTGAGGGTCTCAACATGCAGGCCAAACTATACAGCGTGACACTATCTCGAAAAACTCATTTTAAACCTTTTCTCTTGTTTTAATGACAAATTCATCTAGAATTTCTTATAAGGATATTTTTGAATATGAGTGTCTGTTGAATGAATGACTATGAGGATGATTGTCATTTGATTTTGATAAGGAAGTGAACTATGTTACTGAGAGAAGTATTGTGCCCTGGCTGGTGACTAAGACCTATAAGAGCTATCCAGTGCTTAAAGCAAAAATAAAATAAAATAAAAAATAAAAAAATAAAAAATATAAATTGGTCAATCAGTTCGCAACCAGTTTGCAGTAAAGACTAATGCACCATTTCAACTATCCCTAACATTCTTACACATTTTGATTAGTTTGTTTGAATGTACTCCTTAGAAAGCCAGCCACAACATTCTTGGATTTAGATTGTTTGCATTTACATAAAACAAAAAATAGTACACAGTTATTAGTTATCAGTACTGTCATCATAATATCTTTTTTCCATCAGAGTATGTTTGCTAAAATTTGAAAGAATTCATTCTGTTGCCAATTAAAAGACCTTGGCTGTGACTTGCTAAGTTCCCAGACCCAGAAGTGAATGAGCATCTAATTAACTTAAAGGGAAAAATCTGAAATAATCTGAGTTAATGATAATATATTTCTGTCTACCAACAGAAATAAATGTCCTTCAGCCATGATCATATAATTTGGCCAGGAATTTTCTTATTATAAACTATTACTGCCTCTCGATAATTACTTCTAAAAGAGGCCTTTTATGTTTCAATTAAGAAAGAGAATTAAAGGAATATGAGAAAATAAAGCTCTATTAAGAATATGGTTTAGTCACACTAAAGCTTTGTTTTAAAAATTGTCATAGAGTTTAATTTCATATCTTAAAACATTTTAAAATGCATATATGAATATAAAGGTAATTCACCTTGCAGCAAATGTTTCTACAGCTACTACTTTTTTTGACTCTGACTTTATAACAGTAGGCCAACAGAATATCTACTACAATTGATATACATATAAGAAATGGCCAGTGACAGCATAAGTCAAGTACAGCAAGTTGTTTTAAAGGACTACTCTCACCTATAGAATGACTTTACATGATTTCATTATCTAAGTTACATTAAATTCTCATTAATTTTCCCAGTTGGCACACAGGTGAGACAACTATAAAGTTTCATTTGTACCAAATACTCCAATGAATTGATAGCGGATAACTTCTTTTCTTTAGAGGTTACTCAATAATTTATTAGTTATACTTTCTGCGATGTTTCTCATTTTCAGTTATGTTTAATAACTGAAATCTTGAGATAATCTGTGGAACACTGAGACGTACCACAAGACAGTAGATAGTCCTATGGAGACCTTGCTTCACACCAGTCAATTCTACCAGGCTCTCACTCACTAATGGCAGTAAGGAGGGAGGTTTCAAGATGTGTAATTCCTATGAATTCAACATTGTATAAAATTAGCATGTTTCAATATTTCAATATTTTCTAATAGTATAACATTTTCCCTTTTTACATATAAAATCCGTGTGTGTGAGTATGTGTGAGTCTGTGTGTGAGTGTGGGTCTGAGAGTGAGAGAGAGAGAAGGGGGAACTCCTCCCTCGAGCCCTTTCTTTCTTAATTTTGTGGCTATTTAACCATTTTATTCCACAACCAGTTTTGTTTATTTCACTTTTACAGAGGTATTATAACAACAGTGATCAATAAAGAGGTTATAAGTATGAGAGAATGTGAGGGGGACATGGAATAGTGGTACTAATAAAATATTTTTATTTTTAAAAATATAATAGTTATATATAGAAATCTCAAAAATAAAACAAAATGGATAGTGTGGAAATATGTAGGGGTAGGCTATCATTGTTTTCCTCTCCTGCCTCTTTCCATTTTGATTCCTCCCTAATCCTATAAATATTTACCATGGGAAACCATCTCTTCTCAGCAGTTTCACTCCCTCTGGGACTTGCTAGATCCATACTAGGAATCACACCTGACTCAAAGTTCCAGAGTTCTGCCAGCTGCCTAACTGGAACATCTGGATGTACAGGATTACTTCACATTGCTTAGCCTAACTCGGACCAGGTTCTTTGACCAAACTACTGAAGACACCTGACTAAAAGAAGGAAATAGATGGCCTGTATAGAAGCTTTATCTACAAATATCATGCTGAGGCAATTGAGATACAACCCTGTTATCAACTGGCTTCATCCTGAAAATGGTGAATACCTTGCTGAAAGAAATATAACTACTTGCAGAAGGAAACTGAAAAGAAAGAAAGAAAGAAAGAAAGAAAGAAAGAAAGAAAGAAAGAAAGGAAAGAAAGAAAGGAAGAAAGAAAGAAAGACTCATTTAACAAATTAACTCCAGATAGACAAATCTCAATTCAGAGAAAGAACAACATGAGACACCAAATAATGTGCCACCTCCAAAATTAAGAATCACAAAACAATGTCCCCTTTATAAAAGACATAGAAAGATTAGACAAAGAACTCAAAAAATAAATACAAATAAGGCTAACTAGTCTGACAAGATTAAGAGAGAAGGCCATAGCAGCTATTCTTATTCTTATTTGTATTCTTATTCTTATTGTTGTTAATATTTTGAGACAGGGTTTCTTATGTATCCATGGCTGTCCTGAACCTTTGGGCTGAGATCAGGCTGTTCTTGAACTAAGAGATCTGCCTGCATCTTCCTCCAAGTGCTGAGATAGAAGGTGGGTACCACCATTATCATTGGTGTTGATGACTGAAGACTCACAGTTCAGAAAGACAAACTGGGCAGTGGTGGCACATACCTTTAATCCCAACACTTGGGAGGCAGAGGCAGGCGGATTTCTGAGTTCGACACCAGCCAGGGTTATACAGAGAAACCTTGTCTTGAAAAACAAAACAAAACAAAACAAACAACAAACAAAAAACAGAGTGAGAAAGACAGACATAGAAGACTTCTGTAACAACCTTTCCCCCTAACCCTCATCCCCTCCAAGAGAACTCTCAAAAATTGGTATAGGGATGCAGAAAGGATGCAGAAGTGTAGTTCTTCCAGTTGGTGGCTTCTGGGAGGAGTGGGGATGTGGAAGGACTCTGTCTTCCTTGAGAGACTGGCCACTGGGAGTGTGACTAGCTTCAGTTGAGTACATGTGCAACACAAATTGAACTTAGTGCATTTCTTCTCTTTTCTTCTTTGTTGGGGGTGTATTACAAAGGTGGTGGTGTGGGCCCAGAAAGACTGAGAAGTGAGTTTGATAGGGATGCATTATGTAAAATTCCCAAATAATAAAAATTCTATGCTAGAAAAAAGGGACTAGGGCAAAGAAATGAATGAAATAAGGCAGTCAATGCAAGGTGTTAAGATGGAATTTGACTTTTTAAAGAAAGCCCAAGCTGAAATGATGCTTGAAATAGAAGAGATTTAAAAAAAAAAAAAACAATGTACAATCTCAACAGGAAGCCTCATCAATATTATAGATCATGTCAAAAAGAGAGTTGGAGATAGAAGACAAAGGAAAGAAATCATTTCATTAAAGGTCAATGAAAAATTAAATTAAATATCAAATGAGCAAAAAAAAAAAAAAAAAGAACATAGAGATACAATGAAAAGATCTAACCTCTAAATTCTAGACAAAGGCAAGAAAATCATAAAAGGAAATTTCCTAAACCCATGTGTAGTGGTAGTATTTTAATCACTTCTATACTTCCCAGCGGGTGTGTGCATGCTTCTTGCTACCACCCCAATGTTCTGGATTTCAGAAAGAAAGATACATATATATCCTTATATTTGAAGTACCTTAAACAGCTCAATGGCTGGGCTACTCCCTAACACCATGCGGCTATTGACTATTCCTTAACATACTCTCCTCCGACATTTCTGAGTTACTACTTATTAAATCTATATTTAACCTTCACTGCCATGGACCCTGCTGGCAACTTTCCCTCAGCCCTCCTGAGGCAACTTTCCCCCTGCACCTACATGGCTGCTGTCTCTCTCTCTCCTGCACCTTTCCAGCATGGTCCATCTCCTATGCCCTCATTATGAAGGAATCTTCTCTTCACCCTTCCTCGGTTCCTTTCTGGGAGTCATAAAAGTCTTGCCTCTGACTCTCTGCCCAGATATTAGGCACCTGTCACTTTGATGACCAGTCAAAAGACAAATGGGGACAGGCTTCCATTAGTCCTATAAGAGGGACACTGCAAACAGGTTTTTAGGTAACATAATTAGCATGAAGACACAAGCTGATACACCTAAAGAAAGAGATGCCTATCTAATGAAAAGAGGCTTACAGAATACCAACTAGGCAAAAACAAAAAAGAAATTTCCCATCACATACTATAGTTAAAACATTTAATGTCAAGACCCGTACTGCCCGGCTTGGCAGCCACTGTGTTGCAGACCTTTCTGCCCCACATTTTGGGCCCAAACTGTTGCGGACTGCTCTGTTGCTCTGGTTTGCGGGTCAAGGCCTAGCAAGAGACACGAAGAATGGAGACAAGACAGGGTGTGTGATCAAGTCCAGTTTCTCGTTTATTGTCTCTCTTCAAGTCTCTCTTATTGTCTCTCCTTTATTATCTCTCCACTTCTGAAGGAAAGTCCGGGGTATTTATACACTTTTTCATGTGCCTTTGTAGGTGCGTTGCAGGTGTGGATATCACGGGAGCCTTACAGGCATGTATAGCGTGGACAGCATGCACACCACACGCCTTGAAGGCATGGATACCACGTGTGCCTTGCAGCTGGGGAACTAAACAGCAAAACAAGATATGTGGGATAAACAAGATATTTATCAGAGTGTGCTCAGCTGTTGTAGGCTGTTGAAAATCAAGTTTCATGTCAGGGTATATGGCTTGAGATGGTTGCAAAGCTGATAGCCGCTTTCTGCTACAAGTCGGCTCCCAACAATTTAAAAGAAAGAATAAAAAATATTGATAGTTTAGAGAAGAAAGGCCTTCACTGGTAGAGGTAGGCCTATTAGAATAACACCTGATAACACCTGATTGTTCAATAAAAAAATAAAAATAAAAAAAAATAAAAAAATCTCTCTAAAGAAAGATATTCTTTGAGTTCAGAAAGACCATGACTATTATCCCAGAATATTATACCCAGCAAATCTTTCTATAAAAATTAAATAAAACATGAAAAAAATCCATAATTAAAATAGATTAAAGAAACATATGACTACAAAGGCAACTGTAGATAGAATAATAAATGGAATCATTAAATCAGAATAAAAGTATCAACACACACAGGGGACAATAGCACATAACATTGTTACAATGGAGAAAGAAAAGAGATTCAAGAGAACACTGCAGCAGTAACAAAATGGAAAAAATTAATGGATATTTTTCAATAACAACTCTGAATATTAAGGATCTCGATTGTCAAAAAAGAGACACAAATTAACACATTAGATAGAAACATGATCCAGCTTTTTCCTGCCTGCAAGAAATGTATGTCACTACCAAATATTGACTCTGTATTAGGGCAAGAAAATTTGTAAGTGTTCCAACCAATTATAGCTAAGAGATTAGCAGACATATATATTCTAATATCTGACAAAACAGATTTTAAAACAAAACAAAATCCACCAGTGGGTATTACTTTTCTTAACAGAAATGCAACAGATACAAGGGTACTCAGTTTCACAATAGGAGCAGTCTTACAGACAAAACCACTGACTGCCCTTAGAGGAGTGGTGCCAATTTCAAGAACCCAATTTCAAGAAATAGTTAGTTCTCAGAAGCCTAGATAAAAATGGCTGAGAAACCTTTTTTTTTTTTTTTAAATTGCACTTATCTATCAGACAGATGCAAGTTATTACTGCTTTATCATTTCATCATAACAACATTGGATTCATTGGATAAGAACTCTGATTCCCTGCTAATAGGAGTTAAAGGTAGTATAGCCAGTATAGAAATCAGTTTGGAAGTTGGTCCGAAAGCTCCAGCAAGCTCTACCACGTGAAGCAGGAATGCCACTTTTTAGCTGTACACTTAAGGACTCTATACCACACTGCAGTCACCACATATCCATGTTCATTGCTACTCCATTCACTACAGCCAGTAAATGGAAAACAGCCTAGAATTCCATTCGCTGATAAATAGATAAGGAAAATGTGGTATATTTACACAGTGGAATATTTATTATTCAGCTGTTAAGAAAATGAGATTATAAAATTTATATAACTGAATGGAGAGAACTGAATGGAAACAATCATTCTAAATAAAGAAACCCTGATCAAGGAAGACAAACATTGTACGTGTTCTTTCATTTGTGGGTGTTAGATTTGAATCTTCAGATATGTGTGCTTCATTTGGAATCCTCAAGGAGATTGGTAAGTTATATTTCTTTTGACATATCTATTCTGATGTATTATTTTCACCTTGTGAGAAAATGTGGCCGTTATATTCTATTTTAAAGACACAATTTCAGTTTTTTTTTTATTATATGCCAGCATAAGTGTGTACTCATGGGACATTAGGGGATATGTGAATGTGAACGTGCTTCCTGCAGAGGCCAGAGGCATTAGATAAACATGGCACTGGAATTACAGATGTTTTCTTACCCACCTGATGTGGGTGCTGGGAATCATACTTAAGTCTTCTGAAAGCATGCTATGTAATCTTTAACTGCTTCACCATCTATCCAGTTCTGTCTTTATATCTTAAACACAGAGTTTCTTTTTGATTTTAGGGTTTTTTGTTTTTGTTTGTTTTTTTTTTTGTTTTTTTTTTTTTTTTGGTAGAAAGATGCTGTTGTTTTCTCTCAGTGTGATGACTTACTTTAATAATTATAATCTCTTATATAGTCCTATTGATATTTTCTGATACTAATCAACATAATTATATATTAAAATAAAAGTCAAATAATATTTTAATTGTGCCCTGTTGATAAATTACATAATTGATTCCTCTAAATAACTTTAAACATTAGAAGTGGTGGTAATGAGGAATTGCTTTGCTTTTACCCTTATGTGTGTTTTCTTAGTGGGATAGGATTTTAGCTTTGGCACTGTTTATCTGTCTAAGTATATTCAGTATTTGAGGGATAGAGAGAGAAACACAGGGTTAGGAAGAGAATGGAGCATTAAAGCAAATGGGCATTGAATTGTATTAAGCATCTCTTAGCATCTTTTTGGATGAGACTTTTCTCTGCAAGTCTTCTAATGTAATGTCACAACTTATCAGTGGTATCTCTAATACTGTACCGTACAATGCTGCTCAAACACACCACACTTATTTGTAATGTGTAAACTATTGTGCCGGTAAGGTCTCTTAGAAAAATCGCACGATATGTATGATATTTATATAGGAATTTCAAAACTCAGTTTCATTCGATGTTTACTTCTTCAGTGAATTATTTTTTTTACCACATTCTGTATATTGTATCATTTTGAAAATAGTCCTGGGGTTTTGTGTTTCAAATAGATAAAATAGTTTGTTGGTGGTTAAACAAGAAATTCATAAAAGTTTAGGAGGTGAGCAGAAAGGAGGGGAGGAAATGAGTACATATGGGAGGTGAAACCAGAAAGGAAGAGAAAGAAGAGAGAAGAAGGAACAGAGTGGGAAACATAGGAGAAGAAAGTTGAAAGAGAGGCGGGAAGGCTGAAAAGAGTTAACAATAAAACAAAATTTTAGTAGCTGTTTTGTCCAACATACTGTTTAAAAGTAGAAATAGTGTCACATAATTTTTAATACAGAATCATTTAAATGTAGGATTAAGTATGCTTTTAGATTAATAGTTTATTTTTTTTTATTTCATACTACTCAAAATTTCTTAAATGTTTTTTCACTGGAGATAATTTTTGGACCCTGCGTTTAAACATACAAATATGTATTCAAGTTAAAAATATGTACTGGTTGTAAATGACTAAAAAATAAATATTTTGTTGTCCATATAATTTTGTCATTCACTATGCTTACTTGTTTTTGTATAAGGAATTGCATGTACTCCCTACTGCAATATACAGAGCACTGTCAGTATTGTTTTCTGAGTTGACTGACAATTTTATTTATAGTATTCAATGAGGAATACATGTTTTATACAAATACATAGAATAACGTGGCAGAAGTATGCTCTGGGTCATTTCATAAATTGCTGGAACCTGTCTTCATTTCAAAACAAAATTCATTTAATGACTACGTTTAATGGTACTGAAATTACTAACTCAAAAATGTGTTTTTCAAAGTCAATCATTCTCATGTAATACAAATCAAATTATATTGATTTTATCTTTACATGTCGAGAAATGATGTCAGGGAAATAATAAAAGTCCTTTTTTTTTCTGATATTAAACCATTATGCATGTAATAGGAATTCTTCAATTTGACATAAAATTCCATACATGGAAATACCTATGATAAATATACCAACACAATGTAGAAATTTTCCCCATTTGGTGAGCAAAGCATCACCATATTTATGCCGTATCAGTGTTCTTAAAGTCCTATAAAAAGCAAACTATATATTTACAAGGGATGTTATTGTAGACATACAGTAAACCAAAATATTATAATAAATGGTTAAAATTTATGACTAACTTTAGAAAATGAGGAATACAAGTAGTAAGGAAGTAGAAATGGAACATAACATATGCTAAAAATTTAATATAGTATCAGTATTCCTTATATAATATTAATAGCAGGATGTATATAATTATGTCTGGACCAAGATATACACATATAAGTCTCAAAAAAAAAAAAAAAAAAAAAAAGACAATAGCAGTTTCTCAAAAAAAAAAAAAAATAAGAAAGAAAGAAACCTGTTATGTTGTTAGTTGATACTCAGCAAAGGATTCATATTGAGTTTTATGCTCCATACAAGAGTCAATTCCTAAAAGATTAAAAACTAAATGTAAATTGTAAGCAATACATTAAAAAGTCCTTTAGAATGAGTCAAGAAATATATGTTCATGGTCGGCCGTGGGCTGTACTAGTTTCTTGGATACATAGCCTCTGGGAGTGGGTGTTTACTTAGAGCTATACACTGCTCACAAAGTAGGAAGTCAGGGTGAGACAGGATAAATTTACTTTCAAAGTCAATATCTGTGAGGCTGAAAGTCTAGGATGAGGATCCAGTTGTTTTTAATTCATTACTTCAGCAAGGTTTAAGATGTCTTAAGAAAACGGGCCTAGATCATTCTCTCTGTCTCTGTCTCTCCCTCTCTGTCTCTCACTTTCTGTTCTCTCTGTGGCTTCTCTTTCTCTTTCTTTCTTTCTTTCTTTCTTTCTTTCTTTCTTTCTTTCTTTCTTTCTTTCTTTCTTTCTTTCTTTCTTTCTTTCTTTCTCTTTCTTTCTTACTACAAATTCTATTCCCCTCCCAGTCCACACTCTGACTGTTCCACATCAGATAACTCCTCCCCAACCCCTGTCTCCACGAGGAGGATGTCCCCACCCCCTACCCCCACCCCACCAGACCTCTAAATTCTTACGGAATCCCATATCTATGCTTCCTGTATGCCTTGGAGTTCCTTTGAAAAAAAAAAACTCTTTAACCCTTGTCCTTAAACTTATATTAAAATATATTTATTCAATTCAAAATTCATAAAAAAGAAAGTTTAATTCCTATTTCCTTGCCTACTTGGGGTTCCTGGAATTGTTTATTTTCATTGAAATGTTTTAATCATTTTATTGAAATTGATCATTTATTTAATCCTCATCACAACCATCATACTGGCTTTCCTCCGAGCCTCTCCATTTCAAACGCAAGTACAATATGCACACATTTATTATATTACCAGTGCTCTCAGAACTAGTACCTGAAAGCTGAGATTCTACTGTAAACCTCCTTCTTTCATAAATATTAAAAGCTATAATTTTAATTTCTGTGCTGTGGCACATAAGATTGCAGTATCTAAGACTTTTCTCAAAGACGAATATTTATGGTTTTGCCAGTTATTACAAAGTAAGAAACAGCTAAATTAGTAACTGTGTTTTCTAAATAGTCCAATTTTAGAACAGTGTTTGTTTTTTGAATTTTAATTGTGCTTGATAATGTGTATTGTATAATATAATGTGTTACCTTGAACTTTCCATATCCTTTTATACATTCTTCAGCACACATTTATTTCGCAATTGCCTTAATAAGATGTTCTTAAATGAGGCCTGAGGGCCATACCCATCCCTATGTCTTTTTCCTGGAGATGGGATACTTTTGACATCAACCCCTATGCAGTCAGGCTTGTCCCTCAGAGAACCTAGAAAGATATTTTTAACTTTTATTTATACTCCCTTGCAGTGCTTAGCCTTGCAGCCTAATCAAGAATTCAGATCACCACTCAGAGTGGGTTCTATGCTCCTGTGTCATCTCCTTCCCCACATCCTGCCTTTTTGTGTTTATAACCCCTGTGTGAAAAAGTAAAACTTACGATTTGATTAAAAAAAAAAGTAATAAAAAAGATGTTTTTAAATATCATCGTAATTCTTTCCCCTTTAATAGTAACCAATAAGTATGATATTTTTACAAAGCATGTGTTACATATTGATCATCTTCATTTGCTCTCATATTTTATTCTAGAATGAAACTATCTCCAAAAATAATCATCATGGTTCTGTTTCATTTCTCTATTTTTGTAGGTTAGGACTGATGTTTCAAAGCCTTCATGGTTGCTGAGTCTTTAACACCATTCTTCCATGTAGGTTTTAAAGAACAACTGCTCATGTCAGGGGTGCGGGGAGGCAGCAAAAGCTAGGTGATGAAAGAGAGAAAGAGGGGGGAGACAGGGAGACATATGTTCGTGTATCTCCACCAGTCAAAAACAACTAGATATAGTTGTTATATCTAGGCCGGTCAGTGGGTTACACCTCTGATTGAACAATTCCAAACTTATAAAGCCTATGATTAACATTTTTTTTTTAAATGTATAAATGCAAAAAGGAAAAGGGGGCATGGGATATGGGTTTCCTAAGGGGGGTGGGAGGGAATGGGGATAGGGGATGCCATCTGAAGTGTAAATAAAATATCTAATAAAAAAAAAGAAATAAAGTCATTAGAACATAAAAAAAAAATGACTCAAAAAAATTCCACTTCCACCTCCAGGATAGAAGGACCAACAGTTCCAGAATTTATATTAATTATCATTATGGTTTTCTCTAGAGATTAACCACAAGCAATAGACAAGTAATAAGACTCTTTTAACTACTGCTTAAGAGTTTGCAGTAACAGTCACAGGGAAGAAGCTGCACTCTCTGCCATTGTGTTTCTTAACTTAGGTTCAGTGAAACAATGTAAATCCCCCAGGCTTTTTATTCTAAGTAGGGCCAAGCATTTCTCTGCTTGACAGAACTCCAGTTCTGTAACTCACTCTGTTGTAGAAGTTTGTTAATTAGCATTTGTTTATAACATTTTAAGTAGCTCTGCTTAATTACTGGGAACTAAAAATGTGCTGTGTTTTATGGTCTGCAGAACATTGCTATTTTAACACTTATAAACTGATGGCAGAGAAGGATGAGGATGAGCAATTCTTAAATGATTACCAGATACTGTGTGTGGTCTCTGGATGCTACAAGTGAGGCTTAAATACAGTAATTTCAAAATGTTAGTAAGAAGTTCTATGTTTCTCTTGATGAAAAATACGTTCTCTTTAACTTTTAGAATGTTTAGATTTCCTTATCTATCAAATGAGACTAACTATATTTACTTGAAATAAGGTAATTAAAACAGGAAAATAACCTTTTTTTGAAAAAAATGCCAGGGAACATCTTAAACTATTAGAGAAAATGCACGAGGAAAATTTACTTACACATACAATGTAATTACAAGCTACTAATATGAAATTGTGACATTTTATATAAGCCACAGAGAATATAGAGTCCTTAAAACTCACAATAAATTTTTTGTAATTCATTCTGTGACTTTTCACATTGTGTTTATAGATTTTTTTTCCAAAAGCAAAAGTAACTATTATTATTTTAGTATGGTATCTTACAATTCAAAATCACTTAGCATGTCTATATAATATAATTAACATAATGTAGTATGATATAATAAATATAACATATGTTGTAAAATTGCAAGTGTAAAATACAGGGCTTCATTAGACAATTTTTTAGGGACAGAAAAGTCTAGAATAATTTATTGATAAACTCAAAAAATAAGGTACATTTAAATATTTACTAGTTAAAATGTTTCTATGTCTATTGCCAGCAGTGCTCAAATTAGCTCATAAGGATTAACTTTCCATTTATATCTTGAGAAGCTGAACCTGCTAGCCCATCACCATAAGCAAGCATGCTGGAAATATACTCTTAAACATGAAATAAAAGCTAACATGTTTTTTCTTGTTTTTCATCAATCCAAATTGTAATAGAGTTATGTAATCACGTCTTGATAAAACTGCTTTTTATAACCAGCAGCATTCTTTACATCTTTTCTACAAGATTTTGTGACTGAGAAATTCCCACAAGGTTTATGAAGTTCTTCAGGGATTGGCAATAGAATAATAATATTGTCAAAAGTGATTATCTGAACTTGTCATTTTACCCTATACCTTTAGTCAATATATCCTTACTAGATGTTCAAACTCTGTATCTAACTTGTACCTTATGCTAGAGAATAATACTTCCTCAAGTAGAGAGGATGGTCCAAGGGAAGAATAAATAAATGTTCCAGTACATAAAATATATATGTGCCAGAGTTCATAGGGTTTTTTAAAGCTATTAAGGCAGTATATATCTGAGATTGATTGAGGCGGCAGTATCCTCAGACTCACAGCAAAGATTTTTTTACCTACACCCTTTTATAAATCTCTTTTAAAAATAATTTTAAGAGGTTTTCTTATGTGTATGAATGGATCAATTTAATGAGTAAGAAATCACATTTTTAAAATGCAGTCTGCTAAGAGTATGAAGAGATCAAGGAAGCTTTTACCCAGTTTATAGTTTTAAAAGTATCAATACTAAAATAGATGTGTCAATTTTAGAGGCAGGCCAATTTTTTCTTGGTTTTGTGTTTTCATGGACAAAAGAAAAAAAAATCTTGAGACAAAAGGTAGGTTATGTTTATAAATACATCAAAAATTCTCAGAGATTTAGTTTTAATTTTTGGATAAGTAGAATGATGTATCTTTACATAGTTAAGACTTATTGTGAAAATAACACAAAGCACTATTTTCAGGTACCTGTATTTACTAAAACTACAGAGAATTTCTGAAAACAAATGTTTATCTAGGTTTGATTAGTTTATATCAGAGATGATTTCTAACTGGGTGGCTTTCTCTTGAGAAATGATAGGTAATTTTGAAATGTATATTTTTAAATCACAACTTAGAAAAGATGCAACTAGTATCTAACACATGGAAGGGGTAAATCTAAATACATTAGAATGCATATTATAGGATTCCACCTGTCAGAACTGCCAATTCTGAGATACAGTTTTAAGAACTTGTATGTGGCAACATGTAGTACAGAGGGAAATTTAAATCTCTCTCTTTATATATAGATACAGTCAGTGTATTACTTTTTAAAAGAATTAAAACACTAAACAGTTCAATAGAAAAGAATTATACCTATTTTGTGACACATCAGGAATTCTAAAACTAGGGAGAAAAAGGAGATGGAGATTTCAAGTGTGAGGCTAGCCTGGGCGGTAAAATGAAATAAAAATAAGAATATGAAATACATACGTAAGTCTTTCTTGAAAAAATCAAGGTCCTAAGACAGATACACTCTTGATTAGAGAGCTCTCTCAGCTCCTTCAAGGTTCTGTGAGGGTACTCAACTAGTCATGGGAAAAAACAGTAAATAACTTATTTAAAATAGGCTAAGGTTCCAATCTCGGAGGACCTATGCTATGCAAATGTCCTTTGTCAGTTTGAAATTAATAATTGGGAAATAAATGAACACATAAATAGATAGATATGGAGTGACAGACAGCATTGTGCACATAAATGATACATTACAAAGTGAAGAATATAATCGTCAAGTGAAAAGGAATCAATGGGAAATGATCATTTGAAGCCAATCTTCGTTATACTTAGGGCTCTATTTTATTCTCTGTCTTCTTCTCCTTTAGCCTGGTGATTGCACAGTGCTCCTTGCCAGAATCTGCATGTATAGACTTACATCCACTTGGAACAACTTTTCTGCTCACCCTTATTCTTTTAAAATGGTTCCTATTCTGTAGAGAAAACTTTCACCGGCCTTATACTGATCTCATTTTCAGGTTGTGATTCTAACCTTGTGACTTCCTATGTATTATGTATAGCATGTGTCTTTAGTTACTTTCCAATGCTCTAATAATGCACCATGACAAAAGCAACCCGTAGGTGAAAACATTGGATTTTAAGCTTGTGTTTTAGAGGATGAGTTTTTGATGGTGGAGCAAAGGCACAGGAGCAGGAACAGTGAGCACTTAAATCTTGATTTGAAAGTATGAAGCAGAGAGAGAAAGGGAGAGAAGGAGAGGGGAAAGAAGACAGAGAGAAAGAGGGGAAAGAGGAAAGGGAGGCGGATGGGGGAGGATGGCTAGCTATTGTCTGGTTTTAAAAAATTTGTTAGTAATATGGATCACAAAGAACTCATTTTTAGCAGTCTTTGATTCCATCTCAGTGCCTTGAATTGCGTGATGGGCTACTCTGTTCATCAAAGATATGCTGATATTTTCTTTAAATGAAAAAGTAACTAAATTAAACTATGACTAACATTCTCTTCTTTGTGAAATCCAAAATATGATATTATGTGCTATTAAAAGTCAGCATTATCAAAAAGTGATTACCTTAGAGTTTTGTTATCCAATCTGTATGATAAATATACTTATAACTAAGTCTCCTTAGGAAGCTGATCTGACCTGGGAATAAAAGGAGGCAAAGTTGATGCCGCACAACAAGGGCTGTAGACACCCAGATTCCTGCACCATACCATATCACCACACAGCATGGGCAGGATTGGGGGAGTGCGCTCTGGCCATGTGGCCTACAGCAGGAGCCAGAACAGTGTGAAATTACATGGGACACACTGTCACACACTACAGCTTCTACAAGGTATTTTTAATGTTTTGCTTTGTTTTATTTTGCTTATTTTTTGATATTTATTTTCTTTTGGAAGGGAGATTGCAAGGGCAGATAAGAAGGGAAGGGAGATGAGTGAGTTTGGAGTACATGATGGGAAACACTCAAGGAAACATTAAATTATTTTAAAATAGAACTTTTATCTTGTTTCAATATGCACACACACACACACACATGGAGAGAGAGAGAGAGAGAGAGAGAGAGAGAGAGAGAGAGAGAGAGAGAGAGAGAGAGAGACAAAGTTAATAGAGGAAAGGTGAACAATCTTGAAACTGTTACAGTCTGAAAAGGTAGTCGGTGTCATTCAAAGGTTGCCTGAATGTACTTTGCTCTATAAAGCAAAGGTTCAGGCTTTCAATCAAATATAAATGATAGCTGAAGTTATGCCTAGCTCACCATTGGGTCTAGGACATGTTTTAAATAAAGGTCATCAGTGATTTCAGTTGTTGTGGTTTCAATTGCATGCAAACAATGTAGCCCCAAGAAACCAGATAAAAAACTTAAGGACACAAAATGCATTACTTGTATGATACCACTAAATAGAGTATTTACCATAATTTTTGTATCTTAATATTAATATTATGAGTAATTCATAATTAAAACTTTATCATAAGTATGAATTAATTGGAAGGAGGATGATACAAATAACATTGAGTACTATTTGTGTGACTTCAGAAACTTATTGAAGAACTTGGAAAAATCCCAAGTATAAGAAAAACTAATGAAATTTAAAGGAAAGAAAATAAGAAATAGCCCACGCTGGTCTTGAACTCGTGATCTTCCTGCCCCTGTCTCCTTCAGCAAATCCCAGCAAAGTTTGGCGACTGTCTGTGCTGTCCGAAGACACACCACCTGAAGAGGGCATCAGATCCCACTACTGATGGTTGTGAGCTACCAGGTTGTTGCTGGAAATTAAACTCAGGACCTGTGGAAGAGCAGTCAGTGCTCTTAACTGCTGAGCCATCTCAACAGTGATCATAGGACTTTGTTTATTGTCTTGCTTGTTCTTTGACTATTTGCATCTATTGTATTTCTAGTTCCTCAACCTAGAACTGATCTTAATACTTTCATGTAATTAAAATGGTATAAAAGCAGATTGGGAAAAATAATAATAATTTGGGTCAAAAAGAAAAAAAAATTCTTATATTCCTTTAAAATAAAAAAAAAGATAGAAGCAAAGACTTTCTTTCTGGTTTAAACAGCTAAGTATTTTTGCCATTCTTTAGTTACTCTGTCATAATAATAAATACAGAAGACAACCCCTAAAGAAAAACATATAACTCTAGTTAAATTATTACTCCATGTGGTATATACCTTTTAAAAAGTGACCACCAGAGGATGTTATGTTATACTGAAGTTTATCATTTTGACAAAATTCATGGACCACTGGATTAAATGAGGGTACCTTTTATATATTCTGAAATGGGGTTTGGGAATCTGAATAACAGAGTAAGAATAAAAAAATCCAGAGATAGGAGCTAATCAAGATCAGACTGTGACCTACTTGCAAAATCCAGATTAAAGTGAAGGTTGAGCTCCAACAACCACAGTTAATCCATGTCCTGTGATTTTTTTAAAGGAAAATTTAATGCATGTAAAATTAATTATCTCATTTCATATGGATTAGAAAAGCATGTAAATTATATCTTTATTCTGTATATCCAAACCAGAATTGCATAAAAATCTCATACTAGATATTTTCACTAGCAAAATCCACTCTGTGTAAAATGATATATGGAATTGGTAAAATAAATATTCACATATAAACAGAGCGATCCTCATCATGCCTGCAATGGCTGACTTTCAGTTGATCTGTGGAACATTTTTATCCTGCTAATAATTCAGTTGGAGACTTGGCTAAATAAACGTTTCTACAATTCAGAGAGAATTGGTCAGACAACAACAAATTAGAAATAATCTTAGCCTAAATGATATGTAATTCAGCTATCATAAATAGAACACTTTGCATTAAAACATTATCATTAGTAGTGTAAGAATGATAGAGTACTTTACAGATAAGATTTCAGTCGTCCAACATAGCAAATTTAGAAAGATTATGATTGTTAGTGCATTTTCTGCAATAAAATATCTTAGATCAATTCACTGCATATGGGAGCAAGTCTAGTTTTTTTCTTTTGTTCTGTTTTGTTTGTTGTTTGTTTTTAATAAACTGTAAATTTGAAAGTAAGTAAAAAACCAGGAATTAAGTGAACAGTTTACTTGAAGTCATGTTTTGCCCAAATCTACAGAAGATATGCATAGTAACTGAAGATGAAGGTAGGCATGAGGCTTGGAAAATGAAGCTTTAATCCCTCAACGCCAACTCAGAACAACTGGGTTTCATGCTTTTGGCTCAATTTCTAATAATTAGAGTTAATAAAAGGTGGTGTTTGCAGACAGGAGTATAGCATGGCTGTCCCCTGAGAAGCTCCACCCAGGAGCTGACTCAAATAGATGCAAATACCCACAGAAAAACATGGATAGAGCTTGGGGAGTCTTATGGAAGAATTGAAATAAAGATTGCAACCCCTAAGGAGATAGGAACTCCATAGGAAGACCAACAGAGTCAGCTAACCTGGACTCTACAGGCTCTCAGAGACTGAACTACAGGGCAAAAAGGATGCACAGGCTGGACCAAGCCTCCCCACTCATATGTAGCATATGCCCAGCTTGGTCTTCATGTGGGTCCCAAACAACTAGAATAGGGGCTATCCTAAAAGCTGTTGCCTGTATGTGGGATATGTTCTTCTAGTTGGGCTGCCTTGTCTGCCCTCAATGGGAGAGGAAGTACCTAGGTTTGCAGACCTTTGAAACACCAGGATGAGGAGATACCAAGGGGTGGCAACTGCTCAGAGGAGATGGGGTTTGGGGAGATGGGAGACGGACTGAATGGGAGGCGGCAGTGAGAAGGATGTTAATTTTTTAAAATATTTTTTATTAGATATTTTATTTACACTTCAGATGTCATCCCCTTTCCCTATTCCCCCCCTTAGAAAGCCCCTATCCCATGCCCCCTTTTCCTTTTTGCATTTATACATTTTTTTAAAAATGTTAATCATAGGCCTTATGAGTTTGGTATTGCTCAATCAGAGGTGTAACCCACTACCCAACCTAGATATATCAACTATCTTTGACTGGTGGAGATACATGAACATCTGCCTCCCTGTCTCCCCCTTCTTTCTCTCTTTCATCACCTAGCTTCTCCTCTCCTTCTTCTCCTCCTCTTCTTAGGAGAAGGATGTTAATTGGATAGGTAAAATAAATAAATAAATAAATAAATAAATAAATAAATAAATAAGAAAACTGTGTTTATATTCAGGCACTTGTACTGAAAAGCAAAGTTCTTAATAAAATTTCAAAGCACCTGCTTTGCATGAAAATCTTCCAATTTGGGCAAAAAATATAATAAATAATATAATAGCTAATAAGTTAGCTTCCACCTAAATAAGTAAAGTCTTTAGCATTGATTTAGATATTATGCTGAGAGAAACACTGAGAAGAGCAACAAGTATGTCTAAGCATTTAAACAAAACCATTACAGCCAGCATCTTACTGTTTCTCAGTGCACAACAATCTGAGATCATCATTTTTATCCTTTGGCTTTGTGAAGATAGGACACTAAGGTTAGAGTTATATACCTGTCTCTGTTCTATGATTTTACAGATAGTGATCATCTGAGTGGTGATGGAAATCAGGACTCCAGAGAATTATCTACAGTTCAGCTCCAAACAAATCAGAGTTAGAATTGACTTTATATTCTATTCATAATTACTTTTAAAGGAATAATAAACAAATGTGCTTCTACAAGGTTATGCTAGCTTCACAGTAATGAGGATACGGGCAATAGATTGACCCTGAAATTACCAAGACTGTGTTTCTGAAGAAACATTTTTTATTATAATTCTTAATAAAGAAGCAAATCACCAGAAACTCCAATATCAACGTAAGTATGGGAAATGCAGATATGAAGGAAACAAAATGAACACCCGGAAAACAGACAAGACTATTGGAAAATATTATCTTTCTTTACACTAGAAAAATGAACAATGCAGATAAAAATAAAGACTGTCATTTCACATATGTTAGGGATTTATATCAGATATTATAAAAGCATCTTATGTTTTACACTTATACCTCAGACTTCACTCACATTTTAATGAATGCCTTACTTTCCATATGTTTTCCTGTTTGTCTCAATGTATAACCCAGGATGAGGGCAGATGCTCCATTTTTTTTTTTTGCCCGAGCCTCTTTGTGCCAGGATTTATAGCTGTTTTCTTCTATTGCTGGCAAGAAACATTTTCCTGAATTGATAAAATCTGATAGTGCAGTATTTTTCATTCTCTTCCCATTTGCTTACTCAGTACTTTTTAATTGTTTGACACACTCTTGACAGTTTGCTTGTGTACATGACAGAGAGCAACCTCATAAAGAAAAATATCTCATCCAAATAGTGATGATACAAACACAGTAGACAGTATTCAAGGATCTGTAGTAAAGGCAAGAATTTAAGCCCATTATAAAGGCCTCTCTGTGGATGTAAAGTTCAGAACAATCAAAGGACCTAAGAACTAGCAGAGGTCCACAGGAGCAGCCCTGCCAGGCAGCAGGACTCGGAGCTGTGCCTGAACTTGTGGCTGTATAGATGGTCACACGGCATAGATGGTACACGATGGAGTATAAACATGTTCTATATGAATTCTTTGGAGGATTAAATGCAAGTTGATTACATAGTTTGTTTAGAAATAAAATAGAACATTCCAGAGTGCACAGAGCTAAAGAGCCTTTCCATAGGCCCCTGGTATTCAGTGGTGGCTATGTAAGAAGCCTGTAGCACAGATTGAGATAAAAGCAGAGGGTGGGATGTACTTAATATGAGACACTAGATTGCATCTGAAATATAGACAGAAGGGGGGGATTGGAGTTTCTGTTTTAAAAACTACATTTGGGGAGTCTCACAACCATTACAGAGAAGTTACAAAACAGACAGTGTGTGTTGGGGATGGGGGGAATCAAGTTATATTTAAAGATACCTGTTAAATATTCAATACAATATTTAATCAATTTGGAATATGAATCTCTACAGAATAAGAAATATAAAGTAGATAAACATTGATAGACATTGGATTTTTACATGGGAAAATAAATAATATTTTTGTCTTTTGAATAATTTCAAATGTTTTCTTCTCATTTTTATTTCACCTCAAAATGTACTGTCTTTTCTTAGCAAAATTTCAGTATTATTCCTTGAACATAAAACATAAAGTGAACACAGGATGCACACAGGATACATAATATACACAATTTCTAACTGTTTAGGGGAAAAGTGAATTAAGAACTTTTCTAGTTTGTGAAATATATTTCCTTTTACTATTTTAAACCTTGCTTCTAAATAAAAATTGTAAATAAAAAAATAAATTATCCTTTCAGAAAGAGTCTCATACTCAAGATCACTAAACTTACCATATGTTTGTGAAAGTTACATACCGAACTGGAAATGTCTAACACATAACTGGTTAAGGAAGCAATAGATATTATGGATCTGCTAACCGTCAACAAATCAGCTGAACAGCCAATGTAAGTATACTGAAATAAAGGGAAATGCGCAATGAGGCACAGCTTACCAAGAGGCTGGCCTGCGATGACCCTGGCGTTTTCTCCAGCCACCGCAGCTCTTGCATGACGCTCACTCATGTACTGAACAAAAGCATACCCTTTGTGAACGGAGCAGCCAACGATTTTTCCGTACTTTGAAAAAATAGCTTCAATGTCGACTTTTTTGACGATGGCTGTATTCAAATTGCCGATGAAAACCCGGGAGTTGATGGACTTGGGGTCATTCTTATTGGTAACATTGCTTGTTTGTGTTTTGCCCGTCATGGTTGGTTCACCTTGTTTTAATCCTTAAATAAACAAAGAAACAAAAAGGTCAGACAATAAGATAATTAAATTCAACAGATATCTCTGGCTTTGAACAGGGTGCAATTTTTCATCTGGAAACAAATTTCTGAATATTATTAATAGTTTTTTAAAAGTAATATCAAAAGTACATATCACTAAACCATTTTGGAAAATATTCATAATTAATTACATAGTTTTTAATGTCTCAATTTTGTATCTAATATTCAGCCCCAAATGACTGTTGAACATTTGTTTGTAATTTTATGTATAACTATATTTGTTTGCTTAAGACAATTTAAGGAATAAACCACTTCATTCTGCAAAAAGACTAGGAAAGTCTGCATGTGCAAGTCTAACAAAAAAGGATATATAGAAACATGAACACTGTAATGTCTGAATGGAGGCAGTGTGCTACTCTATGCTCTGTAACAGATACACTGGTTAGCTGCTTCAGCACAGGGATCCTATGGTCAGAAGCCAACAACAGACTCCATTAAAGGCTAAGAGAAGGAAAACAGAAAAGGTGTTAATAACAGAAATTTGATTAGGATTCCTTGCATGAAGAAAGAATGATTAGTTCTGTTTGTGATATTCAATTGAACCAACCATATTTGTTACCCCAGTTAAATGCAACCAAAAAGAATATACAGCCATTATTCATCAATAATCAGAAAATTACACAGGAAAACGGGAGCTTTTCCCCTTCAGGTTTATGTTTTAAGTAAACTCAATAAAGTTTTTGCTTGAAGGCTTTAAAATCCATAGCCATATTTATTGAATTTTGATGTTTTCCAGACACCCTCTTCTGTTTGGAGAAACTCTTATGTGAAAGGGAAACCTTTGGAGACTTCTACTCTTCAGTGTGAAGGGTCATTGCTTAAGGCTAGCCAACAGTTCGTTTTCTTGGAGATAGTTACAAACATGTTTATATGAACACGATTTTAAAATACTCCAGCTATAAAACAGCAAGTGTAATTGGCTTAATAATCATTTTAAATGACACTTTTGATTTAATTGTTAAACTCAGAAATCTCAAAGCCACAGAAATGGGTATGCCTGAAAATTCACTCACTATGCATTTAAAAGAAGTGCACTTGACATGAAGCACCACCTAGAAGCACTAAAATGTTTCAAATGAAGCTGCTCATTATTGTTTCTGAAGTTATTATAACTTCACTTCAAAACTGACCATCACATATATCATTATAATAAATGTAGATCTAATTATAGAACATTAAGCAATTTACATAACAATTAAATCAAATTATTGAAATGAATGATTTTAAAATTGCCTTATATTACTCCAGCTTAGCCACATTTGACTTATATTTTCATCATGAAATATCCAAGCTAGGATTGTAGAAATTAACACTGATATTTTTTTCCAATCCTTAAATTGTATAACTCAAGACACAGTTTTCAAAATGCAACAAAAAATTAAGGTACATACTAAAACATAAACTTCTTTGTATAGTCTACTGTAGATTACCTTTTCTTACTAGTTCATCCCGATATCTATAATACAAACCACAGAAAACATATTTTCATTTGATAGGTATATGGCAAACGTTTTCTGAAGTATATCTGTGACATAGTCAAGGGTAAACAGTTCTTATGGCTAACATTTATAAGCAGGGACCTGCTGGTTAGGAAGCAATCATGGAAACTCTTAGATGAGGTCACCTGGATGAAGTTGAAGTAATGATTTGTGGAACAATTCAATATGAGGTTGCACCACTCTGAGATCTCCTTATAAGTGCTACCTTTACATCATCTTTTACCAGATATATGAATTGAGTCTCAAGACAAATTTAAGACACCAAATAAAGCTGGGAAGTGTGGTGTACTCCATTATACTCAGAACTGGGGATACAGATACAAGCAGACCTCTGTGAGTTTCAGGCCAGGTAGATATAGTACATTCCTGGCCTACATAGAAAGACCCAGTAAAATGTTAATTTTTAAGAATAATGGGGAATTCTAACACTAATACTAAGTACTCTGAAATCTGTAGGCCTTTCCCACTAAGAGTGTTTCATTATTCTCTACCAGCATGTATGACCATGAGAGTACTATCAAAATTGTCTGTATTATCACATCAACATATTCTAAAATCTATGTTAGGATTAGTTGCCACTGTCCTGTTTCTACACTACTACTGAATTATGTAGCTTATGTACCTCTGTTACACGAATTGTCGGTCCATTGAGGAAAAGTATCACAACCATGATGACATATGGAGAACAAATGACTCAAATACTTACAAAAATCAGGTAATAATAGAGGAAATATCTGTTATTCAGATATTATGTGTGATTGATGTTTGTTTCTTTGGTAAGAATCTACTGGCTAAGATTCAAGAACACTTAGTTCAAACTTACTTAAAACACTTAGTTCTCTTAGTTCAAACAGTGAAGAGATATGACATCTGAAAGAAAAAGTATGGCCAAGTTTGTGCTTTCTGTCTGTCTGGACAGGTACACAAGGTCAGAATGCAATGGGCAAATAAATAGTTGGAATTATGGCAAGCACAGATGATAAATCACTGACACGAGGAATCAGATACAAGACTTCAAAATGTCTGAGAAGGCTTCACATGATGATGACGTCTTCTTAGGATGAGTGCTATGCAGAGAAGGAAAAGTGAAGTCTGCTGAAAGAACACCTTGAATCTATACTGATAGCTAAGACTACAAACAAAGGGTCAGGATTTTGATGTGGTTGAAAAGCTGTGAGCTAGTAAAAGACCACAGAAAAACCAAGACTAACCTGGGTTTTTCCCAGTGCATTTCCTGGGTATTTATGATTAGACTTGGAAGAACTGAACCTTCATAATGGGTAAAAATAAAATATTTTCTTTGGGATCTATGTTCCAAAATAAAAAATATATAACACAGAAAAACTGTAAACCCACAACAACAACAAAAACGTGATGGCCAACCTCTGTTGCAACTCAAATGCATATGCCAAAAGGTATAACAATTCTTTAGAAAATAGAGCTCAGATAATCTGCCACATGAAACTTGCCATCTTAAGAATCTAACCAAAAACTCCTATAGCTTTACAAGTTTAGAAGACATAACCCCTATCCACAAAACTTGTGAAACAAAGTTTATCCTGCCTACAAGAAATCCAGGGAAAGGAGATGGAGCAGAGACTGAGGCAATAGCCAAGCAATAACTGGCCCAACTAGAGACCAATCCCATGAATAAGACTCAATTTCTGACACAATTTATGATACTCTGTTATCCTTGCAAAGAGAAGCTCATAACTGTCCTCTGAGCAGCTCCACCCAGATACTGACTTAGAAAGATGCAGAGACTCACAGCCAAACAGTAGATGGACCTTGGGGAGACTTATGAAAGAATTGGGGGAAGAATTGAGGGCCATGAAGGGACAGAATCTTTAGAGGAGGACAAACAGAAGCAACTATCTGGGACCATCTGGTCCTGTCAGAGACTGAACCACCAACTAGGGAGCAGACATGGTAGGACTTAGGCCCAGTGTACATATGTAGCAGATGTATAGCTTAGACTTTATGTAGGTCCCTAAAACCTGGAGCAGGGGGATACCCAGGCCCCACATACTCAGAGGAGGAGAGGGAGGATGAGGAACTGTAGGAGGGAACCCTGGGAGAGAGGGTAGTGAATGAGATGAAAAGTGAATAAATAAAAAAAAATATTACCACTTACCAGCAGAAATGAAAAATAGAAATGAATCAAATGAAACTTATAAGATGAAATAAGATAAGAACTTTTATTTTTAAGGTTTGAAACATACTCAATAGATATACATTATAGATGATATGTCTCTGCATGACAGATATGTAAATTTAAAGCTGTATAAATACTGACTATCCCAGATGTAGTAAAAAGGGAAAATACTGAAAAAAAAAAATGTACTAACTAGCTTCAGAAAGCTGAGTGATGGCATTAGGATGGTTATCATACATACATATGATTCCTGGAGGATATAGCAGAAAATATTAAAAAATGCGATGGCCCAAATCCTCCTAAATTTCATAAAAATGATAATATCAAAGTTCTAAAAATCTGAATGTATCCTGAGGAGAGAAAAATAAAAAAAAAAAATGTGATACATCATAATCAGACTGCAGAAAGTGAGTCCTCAGAAGCTATTAGGCATTGGAAGCCTGCCTTCATTCTGACAGAGAAATGAAGAAGAGCAAAGAGATCCTGTGACCATACAAAAACTCACCAGGGAGGAATGAACTCTGTTACAAAGAAGCCTTTTCATTTGTTTTGTTTTTAGTTAGTAAGTTTGCAGGAGTGCAAGCGTCTGTGAAGAATGCTGTGAAATAAACACAGAATTTAAACTGCTCTTGCCCCATGGAAAGTCCTGTGGAGTCAAACAAGTCCATATCTGTACTATCCAAAAGGAAATCTAACACGTGTATGTGGCTTCTACGCCCTTGAAATATTGCAAGCATAACTTGGGAACTGAAGTTTCGACATTTTACTTAAAAGTTAAGTATTATACAACTTAAAAACAGGTTGCATTCTACTAGATTGATCCTCTCAAAAGATTACCTGAATTTTAAACTCTGAATTATCCCAAAATATAATTAGAAATAATGATTATATGCTTAATTCATTCTTAGAGAATAAGCATGTTTTGAGGTTTAAAAGCTTAGGGTTCTAATGGTGTTAGGTAGATTTTGAGTAAACAAATAAAAAGTTAAGAAATTGCTATTAGGCAAACACTAAAATTACAATTTCCTTTTACAAAAATAGAATAACTTAATTTCTTCTGGAAATTATAAATAATATATCTTTTTCATTTGTATTTGAGAGTCTTACCCTCAAATGCTAGCAAGATACATTAACTATAAATTAAAAAGCAGCTTTAGTGTGGTTTAGGAAAATAGTTTTGGAATAGACAAATTAGCACATTGTAACTAATCCTTCTGCAAGGATTAGTGGGTCTTGATTTTCTAACTAGAATTTCAGAGTCACTCACTGAACAACAATTACAACAACAAAAAAATACTCAGTCAAAAGAGTTACCTAACAATAGTAATCCATCCAATATTCAAGAATTCAGAAAAGGGCTAAGAAGGTTTACAAGAAGAAAATGAGAAAGAATAAATTGCATGCGTCATAGAAGCCACCACACACTGTTGTCTAGAACTACCATCAGTGTTGTCCTAAAAGTACAGTGTAACAAATTCTGCAAGAAAAAATGTAATTCAGAGAAAGAGAGAAAGAGAGAGAGAGAGAGAGAGAGAGAGAGAGAGAGAGAGAGAGAGAGAAGAGATAGCACAGAGGAGAAGAGAGGTAATAGTCTTAAGAGCAAAGCAGAGATAAGGTCTTAAAGCAGGTAATGTCAGAAATGTTCATTATATATAAGCATTCAATAGGCACACAGCTACTTAATGCGCATTAGATGTAAGCATGTAGCAAACACACAGCTAGTTGGCAGCACACATGAGAAGACCTTCCTTATCTAAAGGTTTTTAAGTAGTCCGCATATATTAGATTTTAAAAAGTAAACTTGTTACTATGAGATTACTTATATTCATGATCAGAAAAAGCAGGAGCAGATTTGAAATAAACTAATGTACTTAATTAAGCTTATTTCTTAGAGAAAATAAATCAAAGTAGTACTATACAGCTTAAATTTATTGTTAAGAAAATAATGTATAGTTTTTAAAAATGTATTTTTGTTTCCCAAATCCCTGACAACTTTTCAGGAGCTAATAAAAAAAACTGCTTAATATATGATAAAGTGCCAAAGCAAAAGCTTTATAATATTATTTTATGAATAATCTGCTATCAGTTTCACAATGGGAAACATCATTGCAAGATATTTGGGGTAGCTTCGCTATTCATAAAGATAAAGATCACAACTATAGTTAAGAATTAAGTCGTAAGCTACAAATGGTTTTGAGGAATAAACCAGTTGTAGCTTTTAGTAAACATCTAGGAAAATGTAAATTTGAAGATTATATATAAATAGCAGAGAAAAATGCAATCCCATTTTGAATATATGTGGGGATAATAAGTTTCAGTTTTTAACCAGTTTTAAATCATAAGAAAAATATATATTAGGAAAGTTTTCATTAAAATCTGTTATCATTACATATCATTTGAGCATTGTATTATTCTTTTGTAAAATATCTGTATAATTCAAGAATTAAGTGCTTACATATAGAATTATACCACATTTTTTCTATATAGTTATTGGTCATTTATCTAATTTCCAGCTCTAAAGTTAAATAAGCACAAACTGACAAAGCATTCACAGCAGCAGGTGAAGAAAGTGCCTGCTGTAACATTCAGACAGTGGTGTGACACCCATTCTTCCCACCCAAGGAAATCGCTGAGTAGTTATTCTGAGTACTGTCCACAATTAGTGTGTGGATAGTAATCTAAAAGGGTATTGCTTTGATTTGTAACAGGAAACAGAAATGGGTTAAACTAGGCAGATGCAGCATATCCTGTCATACTCAGAGGACAGTGCATTAGTGTTTGGAGCTCTCCAAGCATTGTGTCCAAGTCATCCTTTTTTTTTTTTTTTTTTTTTTTTTTTGCTATTGTCCATATTGGAATTAAAGCCAACCTTTACCATGCTGGCTCAAAGACAAGTCAACACAAACATCTACACTTTGTCTTAACAAGATAAAGGTCAGAAATCTCTTTCCATTATGAGTTTTCCGTTAGTTCTATAAATGAGCAAAGTTTAGTATTCCTTGCCTCTCCCAGTTTTCAAAGTAATTTAAAATGCAGAATATAATTGAAAATTATTGTACAACCTTCTTTTTGATACATTCTTTTAAAATGTTATATCTTTACATTCCAATTGCTGCTCCCAATCCTGGTCACCACCTTCCAAAATCCTTCCCTCATTCCCATCTCCCCCTTTTTCTGAGATGGTGGAGACCTCCACCCTGGATAGTCTCCAATGATGGTACATCAAGTCATTGAGGGGCTAGACATATCCTCTCTCGCTGGTCAGACAAGTCAGTCTACCAAAGGATCATAACTGGCAGACAGGCAACAGCTTTTGGGAAAGCTTCTGCTCCAATTGTCTGGGACCCACATGACTATCAAGCTGCAAATCTGGGGAGGACTAGGTCTAGCCATTGTACGTGCTTTGGTTGGTGGTTCAGTCTCTGAAAGCCCATGGTCCATGTTAATTGAGTCTGTTTGTCTTCCTGTAAGTTTCTATCGCCTTCAGAGCCTGCAATCCTTCCCTGTACTCTTCCACAAGAATTCCCAAGCTCCGTCCACTGTTTGGCTATGGGTGCCTGCATCTGTCTGAGCCAACTTCTGTATGGAGCCATGCTAGACTCCTGTCTACAAATGAAACAAGAGTATCATTAATAGAATTGGAGATTTGTACTTGCCCATTGAATGTGTCTCTAGTTGAGCCAGTTATTTCTTGGCCATTCTTTCAGTGTCTGTACCATCCCCCATGCCTTGATTCCTTCTAGACAGGATACATTTTGGGTTGAAAGTTTTCTGGATGGGTTAGTGTCCCTATCTCTTTATGAGGTACCTGCTGGCTGCGGGGGCGGGTGTGTGTGTGGCTGCTTCATGTTCCAAATTTCTAATGCTGTGAAGAATAGCTAAGGTCACCCTCATTAATTCTTCGGTGCCTCCCCATCCCAAGTCTTTTGCATGTTCTTGAGATACCCCTCCTACACAAAACACAGGATACTATGCTACACTCCATACATCAAAGAAATGAAATGAAGAAAAACCCAAGCGTGGATGGTTGCATCTCACTTTTAAAAGGGATTACAATAGTCACAGAAGGCAATCAGAGGGAGTGAACTGGGTGGAAGAAGGGATGGGGCAAAAAAAACGGATTCAGGATCAGGTTTGGGGAGGGACAGGAGAGGGGACCAGATCAATGGAATCTGCAACTGGCAGGGGTGGGAAGGACAGGCCAACTCCAAGTCATGTTCTGGAATGCACAGAAGATTTCTTTTATATTGTTTTGTTAAGTACATCCCCTGTTAAAGCTTCAAATTAATTTAAATATATCAATGCTCCAAGAATCTATCTTTCTTTCTTTCTCTATCTCTTCTTTCATTCTCTCTCTTTCTCTCTCTCTGTCTTTCTCTCTCTTCTTTCTTTCTCTGTGAAAAATGCCAGCTAAAACTATTTAAAATCTGGTTTGTAGTGGGAAAAGGTATAGTCTAACATGCTGGGGACAGCCTGACAAAGGAAGCATGACGTATTTGGTTCAATTTCCATCCAGTCAGAAATCAGAAGAGAAATATTGATGCTTATATCATTTTCTCGTTTTATTCACTTTGACTGAGTCTGGGAACCCAGTCCAAATGATGATATTGTCCATACCCATGGCAGATCTTCCCTTCATGGTTAAACATCTGTGAACACAATTTTGGAAACAAACTCAGAGGTACTCCTTATAGATGATTATAAATCTAGGTAATTCAATAATTAAGCATCATACAGATCATCTAAGAGTATTAGGGAGTTTGGGTGTTTATTAAAGAAAATTAAAGTGTTACACACAAAAAAAACCCAACTATCTTGGAGGTTGGGTGCATGGCTCAGGAAGATTGTTTGCTGAGAGAGTATGAGGACCAAAGTTCAAATTTCCACTAAAAGGTAAAAATCGAGATATGATCAGGCTCATCTGTCACCCCAGCAGTATGGTGGATGGAGACAGGAAAATTGCTAGGATTTACTGGTGATCAGCCTAGCTCCAGTTTCAGTAAAACATCCTGTCTCAAGGGAAAATGGTAGAGAGCAAGAAAACTGAGATCCACATCTGGTTTCCATACAAACAGGAGTTGACATAGTCACATACAAGTATGCATATACCACTCACGTACAGTACACATATGTTCAAACACACATAAAAAGATGTTTTTAATTTCAATTCAATTATTACAACTATGAATAACTGATGGAGTAAAAATGAATATTCACTATTTTAAACATATTTATTGTGAATTGGGAGCTTGGCAGCAATTAATACAGCTATGTCACAGCTTCTGTACCTAATGTGCAAAAGTGATCAAAACTACTGTACCAGACACAGTACAAGGAGGTTTATGATAAAACAATCTACATAAATATTTTCATACACAAGACAGTAACAATAACAGTGGACATCAATATATTCACATTGAAGAGGGAAATTTTCGGTGTTTAATTCAGAGAGAATTAACAGTATTAACAAGAACTAGACAAGTATTGATTCCTGAGAGAAGGAGAACTAGCCTCTTCCATAGAAGAGCCTTCTTACTGGTTGTCCTTTCAGAGAGGTCAGCCTTGAGAATATATACACACAAACAACATAAATGGACCCAGCCGTATGTGTGTGTGTGTGTATATATATATAGTTATATATAGTTATATATATAGTTATATATAGTTATATATATATAGTTAAGATATAGTTATATATAGTGCATACATATGTATATGTACATGTATGTGTATATGTGAGTTTCTATGCTTTATATGTATTTGTATGCTTATAAATAATGTAGCACACACAAGTGTATATATATATATAACTTGCATATTAACAAAACAAAAACATGCTATCAACTGCAGAATGAAAATTAGCACAGAATGGGTGAGGTGAGGACAGTGAGTGAGAAGAGATAGTCAATTTAAAACATTATAATCCTTTATTATTTTTTAAAATTTAGTATAATTGCATCTATTTTCTCTTTCTCTTTCTTCCTTTCAACCCTTGTGAGGGACTCTCCTTTGATTTCTCTCAAATTCATGACTTCTGGCATTTTTGTCTTTTATTCTTGCTTTACACACCCACATACACAAAAGCACGCACACTTTTCTAAATACAAAATACAATATTTTCAGTCCATATAATATTATTTGTATATATATGACTTCAGAGCTGGCCACTTGGAATTGGATACCCAGTAAATAGGAGGTCTTCTCTAGAAAAAGCTATTTTATCTGGGTCTCGGCATTCAAATCTATGTTTCTGAAGATAATATTGTAGCAATACAATAGGTACATATTTTATTGCTACAATATCATATATATAAATTGTATATATACATAAATATGTACATATATAAGCTCAATTTCCATGTTCCTCTTATTCACTAATTAATGCATAAAATTGTGCAATATATTTCATTTTTAATAAGTGAGTAGTTAATATAGAGATAACATGATAAATTTCATACTTTAAGGAGAAGAATGTTTTAAAATCTCAGTGAATAGAACATGGAAAGTATTCCAAAATTAGGCAAACAATACTTTATGGCTTCCATGACAATGGCTGCTATCTTTTATTTTATTTGTCAAAGAGCATGAAATGTGAAGCTACCATTTCTTTAATTTGTGTATGCATATCATGATCTAGAGAAAATCGAATCTGTTTGAAAATGTCGTGGGTCCTAAGATAGGATTGCACAGTCAGAATAATATAGGGGAGAAACAGCCAATGCTAACTTTATTCTCTGCAAACACCAACTTTGATTAAATACTTTCTGTAGCCACTTCTAAGGTTATCATGGAAATATTAAATTTTACTAAGTTTGGATTTAGTAAACATAGTAACTTACTGTAAACTTTCCACTGGTTTAAGTATTTATTCAATATTCATTTATATGGTATTTTCCCTCTAGTGTCTTTTGGATCTAGAGTATTTCAAGTAAAGTCCTGGAGAATATTTAACAAGATGTTGAATGCCATAATTAATCATGCATGCTAAAAGGGATGGCTCCAGACTGCCAAGGTTTTCTTTATGTGTATGCAGAAAGATGTTTCTAATAAAGTATCTTTCAGATGATCAGATATTATTCTCTCCTTCTCCTCCTCTCTTCCTGTTTTTTTGAGGCAGTGTTTTTCTGTGTAGCCGTAGGTGTCTTGGAACTTACTCTGTAGACCAGGCTAGCTTCAAACTCAGAGCATCTCCTGCCTCTGCCTCCAGAATGCAGGGATTATAGGCATGGGCCACAAATGCCTGACCTCAAATATTATTTTTAAAATATTTTCTAATAAATTTCATGATTCTCATTGCATTTCAAAAATTTTATTTCAATATTGTCAAATTGAAAATACAACTCTCTATGTACCATTTCTTGAGTCACTTAATATCAAATGGTTGAGAATTGTATACATTCATGAAGTTCAATGAGGCAAGATTGAAGACTCAAGACAGAAACACTGTTCTATGCACTTGTGAGTAATCTATTGTATGGTGTCAGCAGTTGGGAAGTAATGAAAGGATAATCCTGCAGACACTGAAATGAAGATCTGCTACATTTCCCAAATTCATTCACTGAATAAAACATTTTTTTCTGTCTTAAATTTTCAGGCTATTTGAAGCTGAGTTTCAGGAGCTTAAGTGTTGGTAACCACACAGAAAAAAAATGTACCCAGTCTTAGTTAACAGGTCAATTTTATTTCTGTCTTCTTCATGACAGTTCCATCAGAAGTCAAATGTTGACCCTGTGTGGTTTCATGCAGGCACCTGAACTGCTGCACAACAAGCAACTTACAAACACTGCTGAGCTTGCTTTGCAGACTATCCAGGAGAAAAGTGTCTTAAATACCACAATCAGTTCCCTGACATCTTTGCTTCTCATAAACAGTTGTTTTACAATACTTTGGATGCAGAGTATACTTCTATAGCCTTGAATGCTTGTATATTTTAAGTAGCAAGGCAAATGGTATGGTGGTTATTTCTTTATGTGTACAGATCACAAAGTTCCCATTTACCTATCTCTGAAGATCAACAATATGAACACAGACACACTGGTTTATATACAAGTACCTAACTAAAGAACATGAGGTAATTTTTCAGTGAGATAAATCTTATCTTTATTGAGAAAAAAGCCTAGAAAGACAAAAAGATTGTTTACTTTTCTCTTATTCCTTAGCTATGTGAGGAAAGGTTTCAATTAAAAAAATTCAGAGATAAAGAAATTAAAAGTTATATATCATTTTCTCTATATAATAACCACAGTGTGAATTTATTTTATATATATATATATTTATAAGCTTAATAAACAGTTTAAGATTTAAAAAACTATTTAATCTACAGCAAAGAGATGACAGTAGCCATGAGATAATATACTACTGAATGGCATATTCACTAGGCAGTTGCTGTCTACTCACAGACTTTCCACTGGCTTTTAACCCTAGTAACATTAGGAGGATATATTCTTCTAACTTAGAGGACAAACCCACCTAAAGTTTTAAGAATGCTTTTTCAGACATCATGAATTTTGCAGGCAAATGGATAAAATTTGAGAATATCATTCTGAGTGAGCTAACCTTGTCCCTAAAGGATATCCATGGTATGCACCTACTTATCAATGTATATTAGCCATAAAATACAGGTATCATGCCACAGTTTGCAGACCCAAAGCAGCTAAACAAGAAAGAACGCCCAAACAAGAAAGCTTGAATCTCACTTAGAAGAAGGATAAAAACAAAATCTCATAACTAGCAGATGGAGGGAGGGAGTTGGGAGGGATGGAGATGTGGAGAGGATTGGGGATGTTCAGGATCAGTTGTGGGGAAGGATAAGAAAGATGGGTAGATGGACATGAAAAATGAATGTAAATTTGTAACTGACAGGGGTAAGTAGGTAGGGGGAATCTCCAAAACAAGACAGAGACGTGGGTTATGGGAGGCACCCAAGAATCAATGAGGGTGACCTTAGCTGTGATTCACAACATTGGGGATATGAAACCTGAAGGGGCCACCTCCTGTAACCAGGTAGGAACTACAATGGATTGATGGAGACACAACCCCCCAGAAAACTTTCAACCCCAAACTTATCCTGTCTACAAGTAATGTAGGCATAGGGAGTAGAGCAGAGAGTAAAGAAGTGGCCCAACTTAAGAAGCATCCCATGCATGGACAAGCACCAATCCCTAACAGGATATTATGATACAAAAATTAAAAATATAATTGAGCCTCATAGTTATTTTCCAGAATAAAAGGGCAAGAGAAGCATCTGTGCTCTCGGTAATGTTTCTTCAACTACCATGTTGTCACATTCAGTTGACTTAATCTTATGATAATTTACACATCTTTAAGAAAAGGTTTCTTTGTCAGGCAGTTTTTTGATAATATTTGTCAAGTTTGGTTTGAATACCAATTCTTAATATTTCTCACCGGTTTCTGCCAAAAGACCATTTGCAAGTTCCTTTGGAGATATGGTAGAGACTGCAATAACATTTTATATATGGATAATGAAGTTTTGAAGAGATATTTGTGAAGCAATATTACTCTAAGGTGTTTCAATTAGCAAGTAACATATAATCACAGTGGTTGACCATTGCCTTTTTCTCCTCAGAAGTTAGGATTTGCAGGCATCTTGTCTTTCACACTGAAGACTACCCTTGGACATTTCGGGGTGGGCCATATAAAGGCACAGTGTCATAGAAGTGTTGGGCTCCCTGGCTGGTCTGCTCTTGTGTGGACACCATATCCCGAGACATCCTAGAAGGGCCACTGAACTCAGAGCAGCAGGTAAGAACACTCACGCACTACCCTATACCCACCCCAGAGCTACAACTGGGGTCACGGAGCGCTCAGGACACAGCAGACACCCAAACCCCACCCCTGGGAAATACCACTCCTCTTCTGCCCCTCACCTGGGCCTGGAGCCTGGAGCAGACACACCACTGGTCTGCTCCTGTGTGGACACCTTATCCTGAGACATCCTAGAGGGGCTACTGAACTCAGATCAACAGACACCATACCCTGAGACATACTAGAGGAGCCACTGAACTCAGAGCAGTGGGTACCCATATCCTGAGACATCCTAGAGGAGCCACTACACTCAGAGCTGTGGACACCTTATCCTGAGACATCCTAGAGGAGCCACTGTACTTAGAGCAGCTGGAGATCAGGATTACAAGATCACAGAGACATCTGGACCCTGAGGAGTTCTGACACAAGCAAGATAAGTGGAAAGTCCGGCTCCAGTCAGAAGCAGTGAGTGCAGGTAGCACTAGAGTTAACCAGATGGCTAAAGGCAAGAAACAGAATCCAAAGTTACATGGATCATTAAAATTCAGCTCTCCCATCATAGCAAGCCCTGAACAACCCATCTCACCGGAAAAGCAGAATTCAGAATTAAAATCACTTCTCATGACAATGATAGAGGACTTTAAGAAGGACATAAATAACACTCTCAAAGAATTCGGGGAGAACACAGGTAGACAGGTAGAAGCCCTTAAAGAGGGAACAAAAATCCCTTAAAAAATTGCAAGAAAACACAACCAAACAGGTGAAGGAATTAAACAAAACCATCCAGGATCTAAAAATGAAAGTAGAAACAGTAAAGAAATCACAAAGGGAGACTACCCTGGAGGTAGAAAAAGATCAGGAGTCATAGACACAAGTATCAACAACAGAATATAAGAGCTAGAAGAGAGAATCTCATTTGCATAAGCTACCATGGAAAATGAAAAAATATCAAAGAAAATGCAAAATACAAAAAGCTACTAACCCAAAACATCCAGGAAATCCAGGACAAAAGGAGAAGGCCAAACATAAGGATAATAGGTATAGATGAGGGGGAAGACTCCCAACTTAAAGGGCCAGTAAATACCTTCAACAAAATTATAGAGGAAAACTTTCCTAACCTATAGAAAGATGTCCATAAATATACAAGAAGCCTAGAGAACCCCAAATAGTCTAGACCAGAAAAGAAATACCTCCTGTCACATAATAATCAAAACATCAAATGTACAAAACAAAGAAAAAATACTAAAAGCAGTAAGAAAAAAAGTAAAGTAACATATAAAGCCAGACCTATAAGAGTTACACCAGATTTCTCACCAGAGACTATAAAAGCCAGAAGATCCTGGACTGATATCATACAGACCCTAAGAGAATACAAATGCCAGCCCAGACTACTATACCCAGCAAAACTCTCAATAAATATTGATGGAAAAACCAAGATATTGCATGACAAAACAAAATTTACTCAATATCTTACCACAAATCCAGTATTTCAAAGGATAGTTGGTAGAAAACTCCAAAACCAGGAAAAAAACTACAACCTAGAAAAAGCAAGAAAATAATCTTCCAACAACCCCAAAAGAATATAGTTACAGAAACATAATTCCACTTGTAATAACAAAAATTACATGAAGCAACATTCATTTTTCCTTAATATCTCTTAATATCAATAGACTCAATTCTCCAATAAAAAGACATAGACTATCAGACTGGATATATAAATACAACCCAGCATTTTGCTGCATACAAGAAACGCACTTCTGTGAAAAAGACAGAAACTACCTCAGAGTAAAAGGATGGAAAACAATCTTCTAAGCAAATGGTCCCAAGAAACAAGCTGGAATAGCAATTCTAATATCAAATAAAATTGATTTTCATCCAAAAGTAATCAAAAAATAAGGAAGGACACTTTATATTCATCAAAGGAAAAATGCACCAAGAAGAATTCTCAATTCTGAACATTTATGCTCCAAATGCAAGGGTATCCATACACATAAAAGAAACTTTACTAAAGCTCAAAGCATACATTTCGCCTTACACAATAATAGTGGGGGATTTCAACACCCCACTCTCAGCAATGGACATATCATGGAAACAAAAACTAAACTGAGACACAATGAAGCTAACAAAGTTATGAACCAATTGGATTTAATTGATATCTATAGAACAATTTATCTAAAACAAAAGACTATACCTTTTTCTCAGCACCTCATGGTACCTTCTCCAAAATAGACCATGTAATTGGTCACAAAACAGGCCTCAACAGATACAAAAAGATTGAAATAATCCCTTGTACTCTGTCAGACCACTATGGATTAAGGCTGGTCTTTAATAATGACAAAAACAATGGAAAGCCTACATACATGTGGAAACTGAACAGCACTCTACTCAATGATGACTTGATCAAGGAAGAAATAAGGAAAGAAATTAAAGACTTTTTAGAATTTAATGAAAATGAGGACACATCATACCAAAACTTGTGGAACTCCATGAAATCAGTACTAAGAGGAAAACTCATAGCTCTAAGTACTTACAAAAAGAAACTGGAAAGAGCATGTACTAGCAACTTGACAGCACACATGAAAGCCTTAGAACAAAAAGATGCAAATTTACCCAAGAGGAGTAGACAGCAGGAAATAATCAAACTCAGGGCTGAAATCAACCAAGTAGAAACAGAAAGAACAATAAAAAATATCAACAAAACCAGGAGCTGGTTCTTTGAGAAAATCAACAAGATAGATAAACCCTTAGCCAGACTAACCAAAGGGCACAGAGACAGTACTCAAATTAATAAAATCAGAAATGAAAACGGAGACATAACAATAGAAAAAGGAAATTAAAAAAATCATCAGACCCTACTGCAAAGGCCTATACTCAACAAAATTGGAAAATCTGGATGAAATGAACAATTTTCTAGACAGATACCAGGTATCAAAATTAAATCAGGGGCAGATAAACTATCTAAACAGTCGCATAACCCCTAAAGAAATAGAAACAGTCATTACAAGTCTCCTCACCAAAAAAAAAACTCCAGGACCAGATGGTTTTAGTGCAGAATTCTATCAGACCTTCTAAGAAGACCTAATACCAATTCTCTTCAAACTATTCCACAGAATAGAAACAGAAGGAACAATACCCAATTTGTTCTGTAAAGCTACAATTATGCTCATACCTAAACCTCACAAAGACACAAAAAAGAAAAAGACTACAGACCAATCTCTCTTTTGAATATTGATGCAAAAATACTCAATAAAATTTTCACAAACTGAATCTAAGAACACATCAAAACAATCATCCATCACAATCAAGTAGGCTTTATTTCAGGAATGCAAGGATGGTTCAATATTCAGAAATCTATCAATGTAATTCACTACATAAATAAACTCAAAGAAAAAAAACACATGATCATGTCACTAGATGCTGAGAAAGCATTTAACAAAATTAAATATCCCTTCATGTTAAAAGTCTTGGAAAAATCCGGAATTCAAGGCCCATACCTAAACATAGTAAAAGCAATATACAGCAAGCCAGTAGCCAACATCACACTAAATGGAGAGAAACTTGAAGCAATCCCACAAAGATCAGGGACTAGACAAGGCTGCCCACTCTCACCCTACCTATTCAATATAGTACTGGAAGTCCTGGCTAGAGCAATTAGACAACAAAAGTAAGTCAAAGGGATACAGATAGGAAAGGAAGAAGTCAAAATTTCACTATTTGCAGATGATATGATAATATACTTAAGTGACCCTAAAACTTCCACCAGAAAACTTCTAAGCCTGGTAAACAACTTCAGCAAAGTGGCTGGATATAAAATCAACTCAAACAAATCAGTAGCCTTACTCTACTCAAAGGATAAACAGGCTGAGAAAGAAATTAGAGAAATAACACCCTTCACAATAGTTACAAATAATATAAAATATCTTGGCGTGAACCTAACCAAGCAAGTGAAAGATCTATATGACAAAAACTTCAAGTCTCTGGAGAAATAAATCGGTGAAGATCTCAGAAAATGGAAAGATCTTCCATGCTCCTGGATTGGCAGGATTAATTTAGTAAAAATGGCTATTTTGCCAAAAGCAATCTACAGATTCAATGCAATCCCCATCAAAATTCCAAATCAATTCTTTATAGAGATAGAATGAGGAATTTGCAAATTCATTTGGAATAAAAAAAAAAAAAAAAAAAAAAAAAAAAAAAAACATGGATAGCCAGAACTATTCTCAACAATAAAAGAACTTCTGGGGAATCACCATCATGACCTCAAACTTTAGTATAGAGCAATAGTAATAAAAACTGCATGGTGTTGGTACAGAGACAGGCAGGAAGATCAATGGAATAGAATTGAATATCCAGAAATGAACCCACACACCTATGATTACTTGATCTTTGACAAAGGAGCTAAAACCATCCAGTGGAAAAATGACAGCATTTTCAGCAAATGGTGCTAGTTCAACTGGAGGTCAGCGTGTAGAAGTATGCAAATCAATCCATTCTCATCTCCTTGTACAAAGCTCAAAGTGGATAAAGGACCTTCACATAAAGCCAGATACACTGAAACTAATAGAAGAGAAGGTGGGGAAGACCCTTGAATACCTAGGCACAGGGGAAAAGTTCCTGAACAGAACACCAATGGCTTATGCTCTAAGATCAAAAATTGACAAACGGGACCTCATCAAATTGCAAAGCTTCTGTAAGGCAAAGGACATTGTCAATAAGACAAAATGGCCCCCAACAGATTGGGAAAAGTTGTTTACCAATCCTACATCTTATAGAGGGCTAGTATCCAATATATACAAAGAACTCAAGAAATTATACTCCAGACAACCAAATAACCCTATTAAAATGGGATGCAGAGCTAAACAAAGATTTCTCAACTGAGGAAACACATATGGCTGAGAAGTACCTTAAGAAATGTTCAACATTCTTAGTCATCAGGGAAATGCAAATCAAAACAACCCTGAGATACCACCTCATACCAGTCAGAATGGCTAAGATCAAAAACTCAGGTGACAGTAGATGCTGGTGAGGATGTGGAAAAAGAGGAACACTCATCCATTGTTGGTGGAGTTGTAAGCTGGTACAACCACTCTGGAAATCAGTCTGATGGTTCCTCAGAAAATTGGACATAGCACTACCTGAGGACCCAGCTATACCACTCCTGGGCATATACCCAGAAGATGTTCCAACATATAACAAGGACATTTGCTTCACTATGTTCATAGCAGCCTTATGTATAATAGCCAGAAGATGGAAAGAACCCAGATTTTCTTCAACAAAGGAATAGATACAAAAAATGTGGTAAATTTACACAATGGAATATTACTCAGCTATTAAAAATAATAAATTCTAGAAATTCTTAGGTAAATGGATAGAACTAGAAAATATCATCCTGAGTGAGGTAACCTAATCACAAAAGAACACACATGGTATTTACTCACTGATAAGTGGATATTAGCTCAAAAGCTTGGAATAGGCAAGACTCAACTCACAGATCACATGAAGCTCATGAAGAAGGAAGACCAAGTGTGGATGCCTCAGTCCTACTTAGAAGGAGTAACAAAAATACTCAAGGGAGCAAATATGGAGTCAAATGTGGGACAGAAACTGAAGGAGGTGCTGTCTGGAGACCATTCCACCTGGGTATCCATCCCTTGTACAGTCACCAAAGGTGGACACTGATGTGGATGGCAGAAAGTACATGCTGACAAGAGCCTGATATAGTTGTCTTTTTAGAGGTCTGCCAGAGTCTGACACATTCAGAGGCAGATGCTCACAGCTAACTACTGATTTGATCGAGTGTTTCCCAATGGAGAAGTTAGAGAGAAGACTGAAGGAGCAGAAAGAGTTTGTGGCACCATGAGGAGAACAAATATACCAACAAACCAGAGCTCCCCAGGGTCTAAACCACCAGCCTGGGAGCACATAGGGAGGAACCAATGACTCCATCTGTACTTTTAGGGGAGGATGGCCTTGTAGAGCATAGGTCGGAGAGGAGATCCTTGGTCCCATGAAGGCTGAACACTGAGTGGGGTGGGATTCGAGGGTGGGGAGGTAGGAGTGGAAGGGGTAGGTAGGGGCACATCCTTATAGAAGCATGAGGAGTGGGGATGGAATAGGAGGTTCCTGGGTGGTGGTGGTAATGGCGGTAAGGAAATAAAATCTGAAATGTAAATATAAAGCCAATAAAAAAGAAGAAAATAATATTATTTTATAAACACAAATAATATTACCAAAGTTTTAAAGAAAATAAATCAAATTTTATGCATGGGGTGAAAATCAAATGAATTAATCTCTGAAATCTAGCAATTTATTTAAAAATATCTGTAAATAAGCCATTATATTCTAGAAATGTGCAGGAAATGTTTATCCCCTTCTTAAGAAAATAGAAATATTCTTGAAGTTCAGCATCCATGGGAACACTTTGGCTAGGCCTCAGAGATAGAAAGGCAAGAGTTCATAAAGTAAGAGAAGTGCATGAAATAAGTGCCACTCATCCAAAAATCACAGCCCATTTGGCTGCAGCCTGTAATTAACAAAGTGACATGAAAATAACATAGAATTAACAATATAAACACTTTATTTTAATCAAATTTTGTTACTAACTGTAAGTCATTTTATCCTAACTTATTAATTTCTAATTACATCATACATTATGAAAAAGTAACCCTGTGTGCATGTACTCTTTTTATTTATTTATTTATTTATTATTTTTGTTTTTGAGACAGCATCTGTAACATAGGCTCACTTCAAGATTATTATGCACCTAAAGATATTGTGCTTCTGGTCCTTCTGCAACCATCTTCCAGTGCTGAGCTTGTTCGTATGCACCAAACACTGTATTTGGTTTGTGTGGTACTGAGGATAAAATGCAGTTGCTTGTGGATGCTTGACAAACACTCTACCAACTGAACTACATCCTCAAGCCTTCTTCCTCCTTTTGAAATGAATAAGTGTTGTTTGTCAAGAAGTAGCTATGTCTCCTTCCACCTGATTTTTCAGAGAGCCTCCTAGTTAAAGTGCCTTGAAATGCTGCTTTTACCAAGACATGCTTCTTTTACTTAACCTGAGGTGTGGCTCTTTGTTGGTCCTTCTTACTGACCACTGTCCCCCTACGTAGCATAACTCTACTCCACTTTCTCTAAATCATGTGCTACGGATTTCAGCCTTTCACATCTATATTGTTTTCCTAGTGCTTCTATGTGAAATTTATTCAAGTCCAACTGAATCAAGGATATCAACATAATACCATATACACTGAATCTAATAGAAGAGAATGTGGGAAATAGACTCAAACTCAAACTTGACACGGGAAAATTTCCTGAACAGAACACCAATGTTTCAGGCTCTAAGATCAACAACTGACGAATGGGACCTCATGAAACTGAAAAGCTTCTGGAAGATAAAGGACACTTCAATAGGATAAAATGGAAACTTAAAAATTGGGAAAAGATCTCCGTTCACCCTACATCAGAAATATTAAAAAAAAATGAAGAACTCAAGAAAATAGCCTAAAAAAACAAATAACCCAATTAAAAATGGGGTACAGAGCTAAACAGAGAATCTCAATAGAGGAATTTTGAATGGTCAAGAAGCACTTAAAGAAATGTTCAATAACCTTAGACATTAGAAAAATGCAAATAAAAACAACCCTGAGATTCCACCTGACACAAATCAGAATGGCTAAGATTAGAAAGTCAGCCAACAGCTGATACTGGCAAGGATATGGAGAAAGATGAATATTCTTCCCTTGATGGTGAGATTGCAAGCTGGTACAACCACTTTTAAAATCACTGTTGCAATTTCTCAGAAAATATGAAATAGTTCTACCTTAAGACCCAGCTACACCACTCCTGGGAATATACCCAAAAGATGTTCCACCATATTACAATGGCATATGTTCCACTATGTTCATAGCAGCCTTATTCATAACAACCAGAAGCTGAAAACCATCCAGATGTCCCCAACTGATGAATGGATCCAGAAAACGTGGTTCATTTACACAATGGAATACTATTCAGCTATAGCCTGATATACCTGTCTCCTGAGAGACTCTGCCAGAGCCTGACAAAGACAGAGCAGCCAACCATTGGACTAAGCATGGGGTCCCCAATGGAAGAGTTAGACAAAGGACTGCAGGAGCTGAAGGGGCTTGCAACCTATAGGAAGCAAAACAATATTAACCAACCAGACCCCCAGAGCTACCAGGGACTAAACCACCAACCAAAGAGTGCACATGGAAAGACCCATGGCTCCAGCTGCATATGTGGCAGAGGATGGTGTGGTCAGACATCAGTGGAAGGAGAGTGCCTTGGTCTTGTGAAGGCTTGATGCCTCAGTGTAGGGGAATGCCAGAGGGGGAAGGAGGGAGTGGGTGGGTGGATGACGGAACCCTCATAGAAGAAGGGGGAGGAGGGATGGTGTAAGGGATTTCCAGAGAAGAAATTAGGAAAGGGGATAACATTTGAAATGTAAATAAATAAAATATCGGATAAAAAAAAAAATAAGTGTTGGGCTTTGATTGTGTGGAAATAGTCTTATGTACATTTTATATTTTTCAGTATCTCTTTAGTCTTTATTATGTATGCAAAGCCTTGGATAATTCATATAAGAACTAGAATTGCTATGTAAGTTTCATTTACACTATGTGCTTAGTGAACTCAAGTAACTGAAGTCAGCAAGGGTTTCATTTATAGATTTATGAACATTTCCTTTATCAAATGAGATTCTGCCATAAGTAGTGTGCCTATGGGGATGGACTAGGAAAATTGGATTTAAGATATTGTCCATTTACTATAGACTGTTTTTCACTAGTTATTTGCTATAGGGGCTGTTTTCAGTAATTATTAGCTTCAAAATGGATAGAAATTAATCTTCATGTGGGTAAGTTCACTCACATCATAATAAAGCTGGCTTAGAGTTAAGAAATGTCTATGATTAGACTAGAGAGATGATTCAGTGGTTCAGAACACAGGCTGATCTTCCAGAATTGCTGGGTTCACTTCCCAGCATCCACATGGTAGCTCACAATTGTCTATAATTCCAGTTCAGCGTATCCAACACCCTCATCTGGCCTCTGCAGGCAACATGCGTGTAGGTGGTACACAGACATATTTGCAAGCAGAGTATCCATACACAAAAATTTAAAATAAAAAATGAAGAAATTGCTATGGTGAAGCAGTTTACCTGTGTCTCATAGAGCAATATGAAACCTGGAGGCCATAACCAAACTTGAGAAAGTTCTGGGATTGACACAGGGATGTGCAGTGTGATTAGGAAATCTCACCTCAGTTTATTTTAGAAAGGTCCTGAGTTTACTACCTGAGAGGAGAACATCTATCATTTTCTCATATTAAACAGACATAATTTTTGCTTGATTCATTGTTCTCATATGATAGTCATTGGAGTTTCAAAATAGCCCCTACATATTAATTATTCTCCAAGCATATTGATGTATAACATTTCACAGATTATAACTTAGAGTTAAGTCACATAATTTTAGAATAACTTCTCTATACTACATTTTCATTAAATAAATTTAGCCTTTTTGACCAATGAGATGAACATAATTTTGTAAGAAAGGCGAAAAACTATTTGTACATCTGATTTTTACATAATTAAAGGGGAAACTCTATGTAAAGAAAGTGAACTACTTTTGCTGGCCTGTATCTCTATACTTAATATCTCTTATTTGTTTTACTTTCCTTACTGTGCTACTATGAAGAATGTACATATTATGTGTTATATGTTTATACATAATACACATTTTAATTCCAAATATAAGTCAGGTTATGGATTTTTAACACATTTATTATTTAATTTTTAATTAGCTCATGGTATATGGTTACAATAAATGAAAATTGAACGACCAGCTAGATATAATTTACTATCTAAGTATTATTGATGTTACCCTGGGTTATATCTTTCACTATTACTTCAAACCCTACCCACAGGTATTAGATAACTCTCAGTCGAGTTCATCTCCTTTTTACAGTTTTGAGATAATTTTATATCAACAATATTTAGCAGAATAGCCACAGTTTTCAATGCCCATATAGTGGATTTTACTGACTGTCGAAAATATTAATGGAAACAGACAAAGATTCTAAAGAAAGAAAAGAATCTTGGTGGTAGGTTAACACTCATGAAAGGCTCTGTCATAAATCAGGGGTGGGAAATTGGTTTTCCTCATTGTGTCAACTAAAAATGTTTTTTCCTCTTACAAACTCTATATCGAGATTGTTTCTTTTTCTTTCTTATATACCAAGCTAGTAATGTCCTTTCTGGCATGAGCAGCTATCTAAAGAAAGCATAAGGGCCTCTGTATGCTGAAGTTGTGGGAATGTGCCGTCTGGTAGACATGAGTATGTGTGTGGGGAAAGTAGGAACACACTTAAAAATCAAAGAAATTCAGTAACCCCTGCCATTATTATCTAAAATGCTCTGGTTTAAGTGTCTGCATAGATTTTGTGAACCCTAAAACTAAACTAAGCTAAATGATGAATTAAGACATGTACAGTGCTCATTTCAAATGGCAGTTGCTATTTGATATGGCATAAATAAATGTTCATTCATTCAAAAAATACATTGTCACCAGTGTGCACAATACACAGAACACAAAAGTAAACACTATTTACAAATGAACATGAAGTGGTTTCCTCTAATAAATGAGGGAAAATGTTTCATTTTGCTACAGCAGTTTTCAGCATAATTGTGATCACTGGGTAGTATTGTTTACTTGGTGGTTCTGAAATGCATTTGACAAAAGAAAATTGACTATCACTTAGGATCATAAACACAAACCATAACAACCTCAGCTTTAGAAGGATTTATACAGAAAGGCGTAGGTGTAGCAAGTACGTGTGTAGATTTTTAAAGCAGAAAATTCTCAAAGCCACATGGTCCTTAAAAACAGTGCTATACTCTCTTCTAACTTCATATGCAGCCAGCACACCGCTGATTCGTGCTAGCGCTGATTCTCTGAGGGTCTATGAAACACTTGTATATAATGGCTACTTCTTGGCCATCTTCTGTTAGAGTAACTGAGGCTTTTGAGAGAACCCTCACATCTATCACAATATCCCTACCTGTTAAATAATGACTCTTTCTAAGGCAGAGGACTCCTGTATACTATATTCCACACACAACAAAAATGCTACTAAAATGTTGCTTAAGAGTACTTACTGCCTCTTCTCAGATCAAGATAAAACTGAAGTTGCTACGCTTTAATGTATATATTGCTTAAAAATTTACAAGTTGAAACTTACAGCCCACTGTCACTGTTTTGATAGTTGGGATCATTATGAGATGGTTAAGATAAAGAAGGATACCTCCTAAGTGTGATTAAAATCTTTCCAAAAGGAATGGTCTAGGGACATGGGTCAGTGTGTGCTTGATGTACTAGCATGAGGACTTGTGTTTAGACATATAATACCAGTGAAACGAGGAAGATTCCATGGCATGCATCCTTCATTTAGAGAGGCTGTGATAGAAGGAGCTTTGAAAATTGCTGGCCAGCTAGTCCAATTGAATTGATAGTTTCAGATTCAGTGAGGAACCTTGTCCCTTTGTCGACCTCTGGCCTCTCTATATGTACTCACACAAGTATATATACATGACATATATAAAACACACACAAACACATATAGATATACACACATAGACACAAAAACATCTCACACAGACACACACACACACACACATACACACACAAATTTAAAAAGAAACCAAGTAGAAGTGGCTGTCCTGCTTTGCATGTGTATTTGGTTCCCAGGTAAAGGCCATGTTTAAAGTCCCATTTGAGAAGGCAGGCCTTGGACTTCACCATAAAGTGAACTTATTAGAGCCTTGGTCATGAACTTCCTTGATTCTAAAAACAAATGGTTATTCTTTTTAAGTTATCTAGTCTCACATACGCCTTTGAGGAGGAAAGACATAGAAGCCACAGTCCCATTTTAAATTATTTACACTTTGGGGCCTACAGCAGTTCAATACTCAAGAGCTTAGTCTATTGGTGTGTCACAGAATACTCCCTGTCACTGTGATCTAAATGTGTTCCATTTGGAAGAAGTACTGTACTTTCTTTCTTGGTAAGGCTTTCACAAGTCATTCTAGTATATTAAGACCTGCATTTGTCAGGTGCTAAAGATCCTTGGCTATGTCACTTTGCAATTCTTGAGAAAACCTTTCTAAATTATGTTTTATGCTTATATGAGTATTTAAATCCCAGGCAGTGTCACTCTGTTATTTCTCTGTAATCAGGTGGATTGTGCAATATTTGTGCTGTATAAAGAAAGCAACTGAGATTCTAAGGTCTAGTAGTATCAATTATAGCAGGGGGTTAAGCCCAAGTTCAGTTGACATGGCAATACATCCATTCAATTTGAAGTGCATCTTTGTGTAAGTAGCAAGGAGAGCTGAGCCTTAGTCACAATGTGATCTACATCATGTGGTTGATAGAATACTTATGAGTTTGCAAATCATTTTCTTCTCATGGTGTACTAACTTAAACCTTATATGATACAAGAATTCTAAATGGTGGAATATTAATTTTAAAAAAATAAGTGTTTCTGAAGTAACATTTTATGTGCTGAACAAGTCTTGGCTATTTTTTTTAACCTGGGAATCATATTTTTATTATGACAGCAACAAGAGCACATTACCTGTGACATATCAAGTTTGTAAGTGCTTATCTAAATTTTTTGATGCTGGGGCAAAAGATGTTTAACCCAGTAAAGGCACCTGCTGCCAAGCCTGACAACTATAGTTTAATCCCAATTACCCATATGGTAGGAGAAGAGAATTGACTCCTTTAATTGGTTCTAGAACTTAAACCTGGCTATGGCATACATGCAATCTCAACACACGCGCACGCACACACACACACACACACACACACACACACACACGCACGCACACACTAAATATAAATAATTTTTAATTACTGAAAATAAATACATAACTTGATGCCGACTCTTATAAATGCTAGCCATTATTTCGTAGTGGGAGAAGAACTTTTAAAATGCATTCTTAATTTCCTTTCTTCCTAAGGGATTAGTGAAGTGTGTATAAGACATTGGCATAGGAAATATCCACAATTCCCTTACTGAAAATTGTCAAATATACTGGCCTTACTCTCTAATAAAAACCATGTAAAATGTAAAAGCAAAGAAGATGCATGTAATTGTTTACATAAATGTTTGCAGCCGGCACCAGCGTATTATTCCTATCGCTGCAGGGGAGCCTTTTCCATACCCAGGACCAACTCTGTTACGGAGGCAAAATGAACCTCTACAAGCTCTAAAATCATTTGGGCTCCTCTGCTGAGTCACAGAGCAATAGGCACCAACACAAACTCTGCACCTAATGAGACTTGATGAGCCATCCTTGATAGCAAATTAATATACTTTGTACTTCTGCAGACCTTTTTATTTCCTTCTAATTACCAGATGCTAACCATATGCCACAGCTATACTGCAGAGTAAAACCTTCACAATTTGTATCAACCAGCTACAGTTTCTCTGTGATATCTCAATATAGAATCACATTCCTAGTCTCCAAAATTGAGGATGAAAAGATGGTTCAGTGGTTAAGAGCACTAGTTATTTTTCCAGATTACCCAGGCTTGATTCTTACTATCTGTACAGTAGCTAAAACTCAAGTTTCAAGGGATATAAAGACCTATTCAAACAAGTACCTGGTGTGCAGACATGCATACAAACAAAACATCTATACATTTAAAATTAATTAATTAAATTTCAAACTTGCCCTTTTATAATTTAATAATTAATGATTATTTTTAATAGTCCTTAGTTGCCCAATAATACCTGTTTCAATTTAAAATTTATTAATTAAATTCTGCACAGCTACCAAAACTAAGAAAAAAAATCAAATAAGTCTTAATGCTCAAAAAAATTACATTTTTATATCTCAGAGTGAATGGGCTTTGAGGATAGCATCTTAGTCACTATAAACTTGCAGTTATTGGTGATTTTTTTAAACAGAAGATAGGAAAACGAAACTGAAGAGCAGAAATAATAGTTAATAGTGCAGATTCTATCATCGTTTGTTAGCCAGGTCAAAGGAAACTAACTGTGCAGTGTGTTAAAGTCACTGCTCAAAGAGCATGTATTCCTCTAGGCAAATGCCTGCTAAATTATAGTCATGATCTCACCATATACACACACACATTTTTGTTGTATGTCGTTATGTCTAGTCATGGGTTTCAGTTTTTTATGTTATGTTTGTCACATTCAGAAGACAGAAAATTATCTGTTATCCTGAAATTTTAAATATCAGGTTGTTTTAGGCTAAAATAATTCAATAAAAACAATGCTGAAAAATTGGTAATTCTCAAGTGAGCAATTTAAAAATATCAGTACAGGATTTCCATCAGCACAGATTTTTAAAATTCTGTGTAACAATCTAAAGTGTGTACTTCAGTGAGACTGGGGGAGTAGTCCATTGTGATTCCAAATCATATTGTTTATCTTGAATTTCTAAACTACTGCTTTAAATCCAATATTCAGATAAAAAAACTTCCTTTCCTTCCAAAAGGAAATCTGGTTTTTACATAAACAGATATTTTTCCATGTCTCAAAAACCAAAACTACAATATTTCACAAAACTTTTTATTAGTAGTTTCAAAAGGCAAAATTTTAAATTGTGATGCTCATTATGATTAACAACAAATCTAGGTTTGAATATCGATTAACTATTAAGAAAATTACAGATATGGAAATAGTAACATAATATCGAGAGCAGGGCATAAAGTCCAGTGACTCAGTTTACGTTATAGCAAAGATTCTTTCAGTCGTGTCTGTCTGAGAACATTCAGCTCCCCAAGTTACTTCACTAAGGGACACCGGAACTGAGTTAACATAGTAACACAAGAGTAGAAACTGCTACAAAGCCTGATGCACTTGCATATGGAAGGCATCAGTAGCAACAGCTAGATCTATTTGATCAGAGGCAGCACTGAACGAAAAACACCATGGCACAAAGCATGAGGTGAGAGCATGGTTTCTTCTAATGTCTCAGTCAACTTTTTTCTTTTTCTCTTATTTCTGTTATGTATTTCATCTTAACCGGGTCACATATTTATCTATTCATGCATTATGCATATTCTTTTTTTGGCATTCATTGGATAGTTTCATTGTTTAAATTTCAAATGTTATCCCTTTTCCAGGTCTCCCCTCTCCAGAACTTTCTATCCCATCCCCTCAACCCCTGCCTTTATGAAAGTGCTCATGCCCAACCCACTCTGGCCTTCCTACACTGGCATTCCTCTTCACTGGGCATCAAACCCCCTCAGACCATTCCTCCTACTTATGTCCAACAAGTCCATCCTCTTCTACATATGCGTCCAGAGCCCTGGGTCCCTCCATGTGTACTCTATGGTTGATGGTCCCTGGGAGCTCTGGGGGGTGTGTGGTCTGGCCAGTTAATACTGTTGCTCCCACCATGGGACTGCAGACCCCTTCAGCTCCATCAGTACCTTCTCAGTCAGCTTGATAAATGGTTACCATCACCAAAGAAATTGCGGAGTTCCATGTCACAAATATGTTAGAAAATACAGAAGAGATTAAAAAAAAAAAAAGAAAGAAACAAGACAAAGAGAACAAAAAGCAATCTTAGTAAGTATAACTGTACATGAGTAAAATTACCTAAAAGAGCCAAAGATGCCATGGTTTATATAGCTGAAGTTTCCTTTTCTTGGAGAATGTCGGCAATGTAACATTTTTGTTTGCTTGTTTTGTTTTATGAACCATTGATGTTTATTACACACACCTAAAGGATATGCAGCATCAGAGTATATTTTGTGTAAACTGCAGTGAATATGATGACTTACTGAATACAGGCAAAGTTATTAAACTGAATCCCAAAAGTGTTAAAAAACTGACTTGATCAAGTTTGACAGCCAGAATTGAGATTATTGTTTTATATCATCTTTTCATTCCAAAACAATTAAAGTACGTATATGTGAGGTTGTATACTCTCAACTTAATCCTGTCAACAAAATTAATTCTTTGACAGAACTAATTATTCTGAGATTCAAAAAATCCACTCACTGGGGACAGAAATTACACTTTTACATGCAAGCTCAGTTTCCAGGCCATGCTGCCAGAACACCCGGCATCACATTTAATTTCCATTAGTGAGCCCTGTCATTATTCTAATGTGATTACACAGTCTTGTAAAATGTCCCTCTTTATGAAAGGCAATTAATTTTCATTTAGTAACATTTTAGATGCCAAATATTTAGAAGTGACTCTGAATAAAGCAGTTTTTTCTACAAATATTCACAGCAATCCCTGCATAGTATCAGGCTGGACACAAGAGTAAAACCCTAGACCTGGATTTAAAATGCCATTATTCCTTTTAGATTGATCAGAAATAGTCACATAGCAGAATGTTGATACAAAGGAATACTGCTGGTTCAAGAGGCACAGGATAAGGTCCTCAGGGAGTAGCCCTTTAAAACAGTGCCTTTAAGATATGGAATGCAATAAGCATGTTGAAATGCTTTCTCATCAGATCTGATTACATACTGATTGTAGATGTTCTAAATTATTCAGGCTTGATTATCAGTAAAGCTTACAAGATGTCATGAAGTAACAGGCCAGACAAAAAGGTTCCAAAATAAACATTCACATTCCAAGACACTGAAAAGTCAGCTACTTCCAGCATTTTCAAAATTAAATTTTTAGAGAATGGTGCTTTCATTTTACACTAATTATCTGAACCATTAGATACACAGTGGTGTTTTATATAGTCTTATATGACCCCGTGTGTGTTACAAAAGAAGTAAAAACTTACATCATTTGCAAAGTCTTACACCAAGAATGTAGTTCCTTCTTTTCAAAAATGCCAGTATGTCTTCACAATCTCCCAGTTCACAGAGGCCAAGGCAGGCGCTAGGAAGAGAAGAGGGGCTGGCTTCCTGGCTCTCTGTCCCTCAGGCAGAGGTCCGAATTTACCTGCAGAAGCACATTACCTCTGCTATTTCTACCCAATGTTTTTAGAGTGCAATTGCCTCACTGGCTACATGGTGCTACATTGCAAAAGAACTTAAATGCAATCATAATTCTCATATCTCAGGACTGACTTGTTCATAATCTCTAGTTGAAGGACTCGTTAATAAATGGCACAAGATAACATGACTGAACTCCTGTATTTCTCAAACCGGAATTCTACTGAGGATAAAATTAGTAACCTATTTTATGGAAATGTCTTAAAAAATTTTTTTTTCAAAACAAAACTTGCACTCTTGCAAACTTCATAGCTGCGAAAGACTGCTGATGACAGATAACCCAGCAAAGAGTAAATTCTAAAATTATGTCTTTTTTAAATGTAAGCTACTTACCATAACTGGCCTCACACTCCTAAGGATGTCCAATTAGTTCATATTTAGTAAAGTCTTAAGTAATACTGTGCACCTTGTTTAGAATGAATACACTGTTTCATTAAGGGTATTGGTGAGATGACTCTAAAGTGAAAGCTGTTGCCACAAAGTTTGATGAGCTGAGTCTTATCCCCAGGACCCACATGGTTTACAGTTTACATTTTTCTTAGACAAATTTAAAACTTCTATTTTTCCTAGCATTGGGCCTATACTTTACTTTCACACCATTGATAATGTCTGAGAGCTTCCTGTGAAAAATGTTTCTTCAGTTTGTAAATTTTATCATCTTCTTAAAACATTATTCTTATTTTATAGTCATATTTCAAAAAAAAACTAGTGTTTGAGCAAGAGCAGGTGCTTTTTTCATACCTAATACCATTTTCTGTTGATTTAAGCAATAATCATTATATTACTTTCTAATTACTTGTTGGTTGATAGTTTAGAACACTATAGATTCCTTGTGCTGAAGATTAATTGTATATTACAATGCTGGTTAAACACCAGTGACCTACTGAACTCATTGTCACAGATTTATTGGCACATTTCAATTTATCAGTGCAAACAAGAAGAATAATTTCTCAAATATTTACAAATTATAGCTTCAGAGGGTTTTTTTTAGGGCTGATTGCATATGGTTCCAGTATAAGTACTAGTCCCATAATTGTTGAATGACTTCTAAGGAGTCATGGTTTTGCACTTCTTATAGAAAAAATTTTCCTTAACTTATTTCATAAACTTACAAAGAAATGATGGTAAATATATACTAGTTATGGACTGCTTCAATCAAAGCTGGAGAGGTGGCTTATCTACTGACACACACACACACACACATGTACTGACACAAACATGAATAATAATAAATATATAACTAGAATAAAAAACAAATTAAATAAACATAAAAATTAACCAGATCTACAGATGTTCCAAGAATACTTGATTTTCAGGGAAATGGTACTTTGGATCACAGAGAGATCACCACCTAGACTTGCTGAGACTATTGCTCACTATGTAGGTTCATTCATTTTATAAGGCAGACCAAAGAAGCCGTGGAAGTTTGCATAAGATTTGTCCCCATTCTGTTCACAACTGGTGGAACCATTTGAGAAAGATTACATGATGTTCCCTTATTGAAAAGGATGTGTCACTTGGGGTGGACTTAGAAATTTTTAAATCCCTCTCTATCTCTATCTCTCTGCCTTGTGCTTGTAGACGAGGTCTAAGTTCCCAGCTACTACTCCAGTGCCATTTCTCCTACGTGACCACTGTCATTATTTCTACCATGATGGCTATGTACTCTAAGTCTCTAGAACCATGAGCTCCTAAATTAAATACAGTATTTAATATATTACCTTTGTCATGATACTTTGTCAGGGCAATGGAAGAGTAAATATGACAGCAGGGAAGAGGAAAGAGATGTAAAAACAAAAAAGCACTGTGAGTAATAGAGTCCATCTAAGAGTGGATGCATGGAGAAAGACAGACAGGCATTAGTAGTATAAAAGAAAATAATTTAAAAAATACTTGTTGGCGCAAAATGGCTCACTGAGAATAAGTGATGATGTGCAAGCTTAATCGCCCAAGTTTGATCCCTGGGTCTCACAAAAACCAGCCTATTTGCTTCTGTAATCTGAGCAATCCTGGGACAAGATGTGTGACAGAAACAAGAGAATTGCATGGAAGCTTGCAGGCCAGTTATTGTAGAGTACACAGAACAATATCGAGCTGCTGCACTAAGAAAGTGGAAGGAGACAACTGGCTCCTAGACGTTGTCCTCTGCCCTCCACACACTGTCCAAACATCACACACAGCACATAAAATGAGTTTATTGCATTGACACTTCAAGACCCATTTTCTTCCTCAGGAGTGATTTTTTTCATCTTAAAACATAATCAGTACATATTACATACATCATCAGCTGAAAAAACAAAGCCATGTTGTTCAGGGAAACAAACTTCCTAGTTTGAATAGTAAATGTTCTACCTCAGAACTGATAAATTTATTCATATGGGTCTCCTAAAACAAGGTAAGTGGAATGCTTCCTTTACAGAAGAAACTACAAAGATGGAAGTAGGCATTTCTTTATGGTGATGCTCTTTGCAAAACTCAGGCTGAGGTTGGCTAAATGCATAGGGATAGAAAATGGCATAGAGCATCAACAGAGAATGTGAAAGCACTGTTTCTTTTGATACTTTAGTTTTTATTTAATTTTTGTTAATTTACCACAAATTTCTGAAGGTAATTTACAACAAACACTTTTTACCTTAAAGACAGTAGAAGGTAAATTCGGATCTCTTTCCAGAGTGTAATAATGGGAATATTTGAAAATGCAGGTTTTTTTGTGTAGTACTTACTGAGTCCCACCTTTGACCAACATGATCTTTAGGCCAAGAAAGCTGGTGAACAAAGCAGTTGCATAGTTCAAGGAATAAAATTATTATTAGCATTCATCATACTAATATGGACAGAGATAACTCATGCAACAAGTTGGTCAAGCACATCTTTCAATCATATCTGTGCCACCAAACCTGTATATAGCTTGTAAAGAAGGGAAAAATTTTAACTATAATCAATTTACAAATATGAAATATTTGCACCATAAAATATCTTTCCTTTTTTGCTAGATGAATTTGTAAATTGTATCATGATAAATTGTTTCTTATCTATCTAGCTTGTGTAGATACAAAGTGATTCTGTTATTTTTTTCTTTGCTGACTGTATTTTAGTTTCAACATTAATGCAAACACTCTGTTAATCTTTCATTTTTCCAGTCTGTGCATAAAACCATGCTGTTTCACAGTTGATGACACAATGAATTTTATTTTTTTTATGATTATAGTATCATTTACTCCCTTCCTTTTCCTATTCCCAATCTCTTCCATATATATTACCTCTGACATTCTCATTCAAATTCATACATTCATGGTCATTTAAAAAAAATTTTTGTGGTGTGTGTGTGTGTGTGTGTGTGCTTGTGTGTATGTATATGTGTTCTGTGTGTGTGTGTGCATGTGTGTCTGTATGTGTGTATATGTATCTGTGTCTGTGTTTATGTGTGTATGTATGTGTGTATATATGTGTGTGTGTATGTATGTGTGTATACATATAAAAGTACAGGCTCCTGAGTCTCTTTAATAATGCTTGCATGTATATGCTTTCAAGAATAATTATCTGGTGTTTTTTTCCCCTTGGGCTAAATTATTTCTCCTGCTCTCAATGTTCCTTACTATCTGTGGTCTTTGTCTAAGGTTGAAGCCTTATCAACTTTCTCCTATTCATGTCAGAATTTCTTTGAATATGAAGCTTGTTCAAGTCATGTTCAGGCAGCCATGCTGGTGGTGCTTCATGAGTGTACTTTCTGCTATATTTCTTGTAGATATAAACTAACAGCAAACTTCCTGCACCTTTGGGTCATAAAAATCTCTTCACAGTCATTTAAAAGTCACTGTTTCCTCAGGTGTGTTTCTCCATACCATCTAATACTTTTCAAAGAACCAGTTCACTTTAAGTTAAACTTTAACACACGAAGCTCTTTTCAAGCAATAGAACAGACACTAGGTTTGCAGATATTTGTGTGAGGCCACAAGTTGTTTAAATTCTTGGCTTTTCAGGTCACTATATATCTCTTCATTTATTCCCTTTTAGAAAACAGATATAGACAATACATAAAGGAATGATTATAGATGTGTTCTAACAAAACTTCATTTAAAAAATTAGAGGAGCAGCAGGTTTGGCCTATGTATTTTTGCTACGAGAGCTCTGACTTCTAGGAAAAAGCTGAGTAATTATTTAACATGTCAATGGACACACACTACCTAGAGAGCTTTTGCTTGAAATCAGTTAGTGCAAAACACCACTCCACTTGGATCAGCCATATCTAGAGATTTACTATGATACAAAGAACATTAACCTCAGACTGTTTCTAATTATTTCATAATCCAGTGGCTTACAAAGAGTGGAACAATGAAGTCCACAAAGATACTACCAATTCAAACTGCAGTTAGTGAAAAAAAATGTGTTTTTTTAAATACCACCAAGTCCAGCTACTCTATAGCAACACTATGCAGTAATTGTAAATTACTAATTGTAAATTCTAATTGTAAATTCTAATTGTAAAATTAGAACTGTCATGAAATCCATCTATTTCTCCCATGACTTTCTTTCTGAATGAAATGAAAGCAGCATACAAAATAAAAAAACATTATATACCATGTTTACTGTGGCATTATTCCCAATGGCCAGTTATGGAATCAGCATATCTGTTTAGCAGTGGATTGTGTGATGGCATTTCTTGGTTGCCATCTGAAATGAGCTTAAACACAAACAAAAAGGGGAGTGTACACCTGTGAATGCTTTTTGATTAATTTGAAATGGTAAGATCTACTTTTAATCTGGACATTTTAGGTGAGGATGCACACCTTCAATCCATATCTTCGAGGTGAGAAGACCCATCATTAATCTGGGTCATACCTATCACTAGAATCCTACATAAGGATATAGAAGAAGAACACTTTATCTCTTGGCCTGCCTGTTGAGCAAGTGCCGTCCTTGACTGGACTACTTATTTGGGATTGTTATATATACTGAAAATCAACTGAGACATCATCTAGCCTCATTGGATTAACTGGAAGAGAGTCTGTAATTCATTCTAATAAATTTGTGACAGGGGTGGGGAAGAGAGAGAGAGAGAGAGAGAGAGAGAGAGAGAGAGAGAGAGAGAGAGAGATATTTTCATTCTATAATCCATCCTATAAGTTCTGTTACTCTAAAGAACTGTGACTAATACAGATGGATAAAGTAAATATGGTATATTTACAAACAAGAGAACATTATTCAGTCATAAAGAAGATCAAATCATGTCACTTTCAGGAAAGAAGATGGAAATGAAAGACATCATTTTCTAACTAAGACAAAGCCACTTAGATTGCCTGCACTGGGTCTATACAGGAATGAGCAGGCCCTTCAATAGTCATGCATGGATAAGAAGGGACTCAGAGGCTTTCCTCTCACTGCAGAAATACTTCCTACTGATTGATACAAGGAGAAAGGAACCTTTCGCTTTCACTTTGTGACTATTGGTGACTTCATCAAGCTCCAATGGATAGTTCTAACCCAATAGTCACATAGATGACTATGTGTAAGCTAAATGAGTTAACACATACAACACACACATATGTGTATATATGCATATATAAACACACTCATATATGACTATGTGATATATTCATATATATGTATATATATGAATTGATATTATTCAGTAAAATTTTCTAAAGGAAAATGGTCTATTCTGATTTAGAATGGCACCAACTAAAAACCAGCAGGTTGTTCAGATAGTGTTTAATCATCACCCCATAGTGTGTCACTTAACAACATTGCAAATATATAATAGCTTCTGTCTGTGCTTTCTTGATCACCAATAAGCCCCATGAAACTTTCTTGTGAATTTTCATCAATTAGCATGTTACCATGTTCAAATAGTTGATCCTTTTGTTTGGTTGCAAATAGGTGAGGTTAGGTTAAGAAATATTAACCAAGAGATTTGTAATGATTGTTATTTCGATTAATAACAATAAACAAGATGTAGTTGAAACTTTTGTAGACTTACAGGTCAGTAGTAATAACTAATCATCTTTACACCAGGGCCTGTTTGACTACAAGTATCCAGTGATTTCAACAGATGCAAACTGCATCTGCAACTAACACTTTGTATATCTAGAAGGAGACCAGTTATACACCAGATCTAATTTATTTCTAATCTTCAGAGGGAAAAATATAATCCTTAGATTGTCAAAGTACCAGCAGGAGATCATATCATGCTATGTAGCCATGTAAGCTGAAGAATGTTAAAATTACATTTAGGAACATGGTATAATTGACAGAAAAATTGATTTAAATACTCATATCATTTCCATGAATAATTAACTTACTATTACTAATACTCAAATTTTCTAGATCTAGACATTTTCAAATTTTACAAGAATAGCAAAAATCATTTCTTTTACATACAAAATTAATGTAAATATCATATAGAATAGTAATATCATCCTCATGTGAAACATACCACCAATATTGATACAATATCAAGATGTTATTATTCACTTTTTGGCTATTTAATGCTTATTTACTTGTAATTTGTCTGTGACTTATAGGTATGTCATTGATTCTTATAAAAGCACAGAAACTATTACTATTGTTTCATATGGCACTAATTACTTATTTATGGAGCTATTCTTTTAATGGGGCTAATCATATATCTAAAGGATCAGGAGATGAGCACAGATATATAAATTTCTATAACAGTTTAAAAATCTAAAAATTTGGAGTACAGTGCAATAGTGCTTGCTGATAAGCACGACTTCCTGAGTTTCATGTCCAGCACTCAAGGAAAAAAGCCAGGCATAATGATATGCTTGTGATTTCAGTGCTGGGTAACAATGCAGGCAAATTTGCAGGGGCTTGCTGGCTAGGCAGTTTAATTTTCTCACTTAGCTTCAGACCCTATCAATAAATCCTCTGTTAAACATGAAAATATAACTCAAAACAATAAACAAAAACCAAAATGGGTGTTACTTAAAGAACCACACCTTTACAAGCATGTGTACACATATGCACGTGCACACACTCTTGCACACACACATGTATGCATGCACATTCGCTCACACATATGTGCACAAACATGCACACACAGGCGCACACACATGGCAATCACACATATGTGTCTGCACAGACACACGCACATAGAAGTATATACACATATGCACATAAACAAGAAAATTAACTACTATGACCCACTACTAAAATCAGATGTTGCTAATACCAGAGCCTAACTGTGCATGTCTGCATTGTGCTGCTGCCATCTGTGGCCTTGTGAGCAGCTAGAGTGCACAGATAGAGCAATGGAGACTTTTATTTTTTAAGATCTAAATGTTGAGTGGATCAAGTGGTTAATTTCATAAGTTAATGGTACAATGTTTAATAGTTAAAAATATATAAAGTATTTATGAATAAATAAGCACACAAAATATCTCAATATATAAAACTGTTACAGACTATATTTATTTCCATATTTATTTCCAACAAATGTGTGGAAATAATATTGTTACTTAAGATATATAAGAAAAAATGAAGCTGTCATTTCTCTCTTCTTCACACATTATCATCTTACATTTTTTCCTGGGAATTAAAATAAAGCAATAACTATTCATTGAATAAAAGTTACTTACTAAGTATAGTTCATTCCTGACATGCCTATTCGTATATGAATTGACATTAGAACACTGCCATCATGTAAGTTGTTTTTTTTTACTTTTAAAATTAGTCATCATTTATATATGTTAAAAGTATAACATTTAACTATTTACTTTCATGAGAGTTGAAATTTATGTTCATCTATAAAACACCACCAATGAGACATGTAAGACATTTCTATCAATCATAAATAATATTCTCTTGTCAATTGGTTATCAGCTTCTACATTCAGATAATTATCTTTTTAATGTCAGTCTCAATAAATTAATTTGATGTTCATAGTTAAACAAATGGAGTATAATATGCATATTTTAAGTTTAACTTCTCATGTTTTGCATAGTTCCTATGGTACTTATAGTGTGGGAACGTGTATCATTAATTATTTTCTTTATGTTGTTGTTGAATATTTCATTATGTAAATGCATCATTTTTTAAATTTATTCTTCTTTCATATATTATATCTTAAGTATAACTTCCTCTCTCATTCTATCCATGTGTCACAGTGTGATCCCCTACCCCAACTTTACCCCCACCTTCTTTGTATCCACTACTCCATCATTTTACTGCAGAAAAGGGCTAGCCTCCCATAGTTCTCAACCAAACATGGTATGTCAAGTTGGAGTAAGAATAGCTACCATCCCTTATATCAAGGCTAGACAAGGCAACCCAGTAAAAGGAAATGGTTCACTAAAGCAAGCAATGAGTCAGAGACAGCCCATACTTCTACCCTTAGGAGATTCAGAATAAGACTAAGCTACACAACCATAGCAAATACATTGAGGGTCTTGGTCAGATACATGCAGGCTTCCTGATTCTCAGTTCAGTCTCTGTGAGCCTCTATGTGCCCAGCTTAGTTGATTTTGTGGGTTTTCTTTAGTATCCTTGATCCTTCTGTTTCTTAAAATTCTTCTTCCCCATCCTCTACAAGATCCCTGATGTCTGTCTAATGTTTGCCTGGGGTCTCTGGATATGTTTCTATTAGTTGCTAGATGAAGTCTCTCTGTACAGTATATTTTTTATCTATTTAATTTTTAATCATTGTCTTCTAGATGGCTATTTGAAATTTAGTATGTGTTAATTGCTATAAATGGGACTTCTGTAAGAATTTTAAATAATTATTTTGTTTGTGTTTAAGAGAAGTAAAAGAGAATTTATTTAACTTGATAAAACTGGTAGCTGTGTAAGCTATAGCTAATGTTACACACAATGAGAAAATCTTTCCCTGGTTTCTTATCTCAGGAGAAAGAAGATTGAATGTGTGTGTGTGTGTGTGTGTGTGTGTGTATGTTTTTGTGTTTGTGTGTTTGTGTGTATACTTACTGCCTCCATTCTAACCCTGAAACCCTTAGCCAGTATAAAACTTCAAGGCAAAGAAAGAAGATGAATAAACTTTGAAAAGAAAGAAATACTAGACATGACTCCAAGACACTCATTGTTTATGAAAATACTGTTATGAATGTCACAGCTACAGGAGAGGCCTTGCCCATGTGATGTTGTTGGATAAAGAGTGGACTCACATATTGACTGTGTAGTGCCTTCTCATCTAACTCAGAACTGAACAGTGAAATGGAGTAAAATAATTTAACCAGTCTACACACACACAAAAGTGTTTCATAATTTACCTTTTCCACATATTACTCATCTTTTTTAAGCCTTATTTTAATCAATACTTCTCAGCATCCCTGTTAGCATTATAAACTGCATTTCTGTTATTCACAGTACCAATGCATATATTCTGCAGTGAATATATTCATAGATTTATACTCACAGATGGGACTCAACATCACAATAACATGATAACAAGTAAAGGCTTTGAAATTACATATTTATTTCAGACATTTTTCTAAGTACAATTACTTTACTAACTCCTCACCTTATTATACCATCTGTCAATAGCAGATATTATTTACAACAAAAAATTTATTGCCTGTCTACGGCTTATTTTCATAGCTGTATTTCAGAATCATTACTCTGGGAATATAAAAATTATTTTGCTTTCATAGGGCCTTCTGCCTGATGCAAGGATCTATAGAAAATGTTTTGTTTTGTTTTGTTTTGCTCTGCTTTATTTTGTTTCTTTCCAGATACACAAGAGTACCCAAACTCTCTCTATTGTGAATGGTGGATATCAGTACATTTATTATCATCTTCATTTTATCTTAACATATATGCCTACAATCTACAAAAGTCTTGTCATTTTCCTGCAGAGTGTTTTATCCCACAGAATGTTTCAGCTTTTCTTCTTGCCTTGGTCAAGAGGTTTTTAACAAAAAAACACAAAAAACAAAACAAAACAAAACAAAAAAAAATCAAGAGCCTTTAGTAAACTGGGTTCATTGACAGAGGCTGTTGTAGTCCTTGGGAAATCTTGTAGGTAACTCTTAAAATAAAAATAATTTATATCATTAAAGCACAGTCCCTAGAACAAATTATGCAAGAGTCTAATGCAAATCATTTATTAAACATCTGCTATTTTCCCATGATGACAGTAAAGCTTAAGTCATGATTTGCTTATAACCAAAGTGCATTATCATATCCAGAGAGTCTTTATAAGGTCCCAGTTCAGAATGCACATTAGTGAACTACCTCTGAACACTTTAAATAAATTACTGTTCATATTCACCTTCAAATAGTTAGAAACCAACTCTGACTTACATAACAATTAAAATTGGGGTTAAGAATTGGGTCCTCTGGTCTAATATTTCATATGTGCTTGAAGACTAAATTAAGCACTACGAGCAATTACATTAGGCAAGGCACAGCTAGATCTTCAGCTAATATCTACAAACTAATATTATAACTTTATAGAAACTTTCAAATTCCCAGTAGTAAATTCTTTCCCCACCCTTTCCTCTCTCTCTCCTCCCATCTCCCTCTCCTCTCTTTAAATTAATCTATGTCTTCTTCTATTAAGGATCAATATTGGTTTGCTTCAATCAGCTTAAAAATTCAAAATTTTGAAAAAGAGGTTTCAGGGAAGATCACCCTGAGGCTTTGGTAACTGCTGGACACTGCATTGCACCCTGCTGCTTTTAATTAGTCAAATATTCCAGCTGTTTAGTGGTTAAGGTAATCTCCCCTGTGAAGGCAGCTTAGACAGAAAAGTTTGGGTCATATTTAAGCAAACTTTTAAGATGTACAAATATTTTAAATATATGAAAGCCAGATAAAAGCAATGACAGACAGTATAAATAACAGCTAGGATTTGGTTTAAAAAAAAAAAAAAAAAACAAACTTTTTTCTTTGATAAAGCATTCAGATTTCCAGGAAGAGCAAGGTGTAAATAGGTGAGGGCGATTTAGATGAGCATAATAAAGGGATTATTTCCAGAGGTATTTGAAATTAAGTGTACCCACTGAAGGATATGGAAAGCTCTGTGTGGAGAGACTCAATGAGATTCAGCCTGATCAGATGAGAGTCACTCAACTAAAGTTGTGCCAAGGCAAGAAACACTGCCCAGGGCACCTGAGCACAGGCTTCTTGATAGAATGCACATTAAAAGAAGCCATAGAGCTTTTCAAACCCTGTTAAGGATTAGTCTATATTCCAGAAACCCTATATTGTTTTTATTTATCATGGGCTAAGACACTTATGTTTAAGTTTAGACTGTGTGGTTGTGGTATATTAACAGTATTTAGGAATGGCTTCATATGTTGACTACAAACAAATGATTATGAGAAGTCAGTCACTATGTTCTGTCCTTACCATGCTATTTGATTATACTCCCTGTTCCCATCATCTCTGCTATCTATCTGCCCACATCTGTCACTGAACATATTTATAGGTCCTCATTTATTTCAGTTTTCTCATCTCTGTCTTTGTTCCATTTGAGACAATACTTTTATTTACTTTAAAAAATATTTACTAGTGTTCAATCAGCATATTCTTAGTGAAAATACATGGGAACTCAAAAATTACCCAGGCATTCTCATAAACTTCTTGGTTTCTTATTTGTTTTACTAGAAAAAAAAAGACCAATCTATATTATGTCTACCAAAGCATTTTTTGGTAGTTTCCTACTGTACCTCATTCTTATATAAATTGAGGTAGTGTTTTAAGTGTAAGAAAATAAACCAAGGGGTCCTTATATTTCTCAAATAAAAACTGGCTCATTAAATGGACCCCTAGACAGAGTTATTAAATTAACAGGCCGGTAAGACAAGGATGGGTAAGATTCTGCACAGAGCCTTACCAACCTAAAACAGAAATGCATTGCTTTTGATAATGTATATTCCATGATGGGTAAGGAAGGCATTCTTGTCCAAACAACATAAGACAGGCTCAGTCTTGTTTATGAAATAAAAAAGGAAGTGTGTGTGGGGGGGGGGTGTGGAGAGCTTTTGGAGCTGCCAGGCAGGAATATGACATTGTCTAAAAACAAGGAAGTGGGCTGCTTGGTGGGGAGCTGATATTGGCCAAGGAAATGGGCTTTAGGCAGGAAATTGACATTAGGCTAGAACAAAAAAGTAATTTCAGGCAGAAATCTAAATCCTAGGCTAGAACAAAAAAGTAGGCTTCAGAGATGAAAATGACTTTAAGCTAGGACAGGGAAATAGGTTTAAATATTTTGGTCATCCTGATAAGCCCTTAGAAACTGTGATCACAGGAGTGATCACAGAACTTTGTTTATGGCCTTGCTTGCTCTTTGACTATTTGTGTTTGTTGTTTTGATTGCTCCTTGACTATTTGAATCTATTGTATTTCTAGTTCCTCAACCTAGAACTGACCTTAATACTTGCATGTAATTAAAATGGTATAAAAGCAGATTGGAAAAAAAATAAATAAAAGAAAATAAACTGGTTGATTATTCATTATGTATTTTAGTTAGAAATGTTATGTAAATAAACATGATACCTTACCTGTAAATTAATGGAGTTACTTTTCTTGTGCTTTCCTGCTCTATATGTTTGGTCTGATGACCTTATAACTACTGATTTCCCAGAAATTTTATTTTCATTGCCCTAGAAGTTAGGTAAATATTTCAGTGCCAGTCACTTTGTGAAATATGTTGTTAGGAATGTTACTAGTTTTGCTCTGAGAATTATGGCAAAATGCTAAAAGTAACTTTATGTGTTGGTTTTGATTTGACTGTTTTCACTGACAGTCATTGTTTAGAAATAGCTAATTCTTTTGCCACTATTGGAATTGACAGCAAAAGGAACTGTAGATCACCAGTATCTAATTTAGACATATGGAGACAAGGCTTATGATGATAAAAGCCTTCACCCAACAAAACAATTTGCTTAACAAAAATATGACATGAGTATCTGATATAAGAGGTGATCTAGTGAAAGTGGCACATATAGCATCTATGCAGCAATGAAGTCAAGGGTAACTTTAAGTTAGAACATAATGTATAGGAAACATTGGTACAGCATATATAGAAAAATGAATAGTAAGGCACAAAGACATAAGGCTGTATCATCCCCTTATTTGTACAAGAATTAAAGATTTCTCTTCAGGTACTTCTATTCAAATAATCATTCCACATAACTGCTATGTCTTCCTAAATTGTTGCATTAATTTACTTTTCTCATAGCTCTTACAAAACTCCTCACAGAACCTACATAAGGAAGAAGAAAGTAGCTCACAATGGGAATTTAGCCCATCAAGGCCATGGTTGCTGGTCCATTTGGTCTGAGTCAGTGGAATAGGATAACTCATGGAAGGAAACAGAACAGGATATGAAGCACTGCCACACTAAAACCCTCCAATGCCCATAGGCCAATCAAGTTCCATATTGCAAAGGCCACACAACCTCCCAAAACAGTGTGACCAGCAAGACACGAATATTACAACCACAGCAGCAAATTTCCATATAACTATCAGAGAAACGAGATCTGGCTAGCTATGAATGTATGTTAATCATTTCACTCAGCTTGTTGGTTTCAGCTAATTGAAAATATTCAAAACTAAATTAAAACTGCTGTTTCAAGTCACTCTTTTTTTTCTGTGTTTCTTCTGACAGTGAATAGCAGGAACCCTATATCCAGATAACATACATACCTTAGAATGTATGATAAGGGACTCCAGGAGATCTTTTTATCATTTAAATTTTTTACTTTATGTGTGAGGGTATTTCTTCTGCCTCTTTGTGTGTGTATTGTGTGTATTCAAGTGTCTGCTGAGGCCAGAAGAGGGCTATGGAAACCCAGGGTTTGGACTTTTTTCTGTGAGCCATAAAGTGGGTACTGAAAATCCAATCCACTCAGTGTTCTTCAGAGCCTCAAGGGATATCATTTAAAATATGCCAAGTATATTTTATATGCAAGACTTGGCAATAAAGTTATGAAAATACTAATATTGGTAAGAAGAGTAAATAGAAAATAAGGATATTAATATTGAGATGGATGATTAGAAGAGATTCTATATCAAGAAGTTTTGTCAATGAATTGGGCTCTCAGCAATTGTTAGCAAGTAATCACTACTAAACTTGGGAAGAGGCAGTAAGGATGCTGTAAAACCAGTTAGGTAAAGAATAACAGCATTCACTCTGGCTTTGAACTCTTTTTGAAACTGACAAATATTGCTCCATGTGTTGAAACATTACTTTTGGCATTGAAGATGTGTGTATTCAAATAATTTGGTTGTGGAACATAATAGTTCTATCTAGCAATGATTGGGTACCCATTTTCTTTCTTTCTTTCTTTCTTTCTGTCTGTCTGTCTGTCTGTCTGTCTGTCTGCCTGCCTGCCTGCCTTCCTTTCTTTCTTTCTTTTTTTTTTAATCAGAGGTGAGGACTGAACCCAGGGCCTTGTGCTTGCCACCAATGAGTTAAATCGCCAACCTCACATGCCCATTTTCATTTGCTATATCCAATTACACTTAAAACACAGTGACATGAATTGAATTATTATTTGTTTCTTGGTATACCTCTATTCAGATTTAAATTGCTTTCACATTGTTAAGTTTCTCTATTGATAGTTTTTCACTCAGACCATTCCATGGATTTAATCTGTTCTGTAGCATGTCTGTTTTGGTCCATCAGGAGTTAAAGGACTGCATTCCCTTTATTCCTTAGTTAGCCCATAACTCGTAGAGAAGAATCAAATATCCTGAGTGAGTGCATGCTATCTGTTTTACCCTTCAACCCCTTAAGCTAATGTGTGTTTCTGAATTATTTAGTAGCTTTAATATCAAACAGAAAATCTTCTGGTTTATAATTTCTTTGACTAAAAAGTTAGAAATTTTATATAGAATAAACTCATTCTAGAATGTGCCAACATAATTCAGTGGCTTAGGAACATTGTGCAGACCAGATCCATTCCAGAATCAGGAGAATAACAGTCATTTTAAAGTCTTACAAAATCTGCAGGAATATCTTTGATAAGTAATAGTTTACTGTTCAATATTTTCTTTTTAACCAGAAATCTTTTCAACCACCAATTGTTTAATATTCTAACAGCTTTCCAAAATCCATAATCTTCATAAAAGAAAATAAATTAACATTTTATTTACTAAGTACATATTTGAATAACAATTTTTATTTTTCTAATCCTTCATGAATCAAGAGATTTTTTCTTTAATATTTTATTTTAGAGGGTCTGGAGAAATGAGTCAGTTATTAAGGGCAATGCTCACTCATTCATAGTGATGCCTAGCCACATGCCAACTCAGAATTGTATGCAACTCCAGTTCTACAGAAGCCAAAACTATCTTTGGCCACTTTGGGTACAAAGCCCTCACATAGTACAGAGACATACATGCAGAGACAAACAATCATATATATATATATATAAGATAACAATAAATATTTCTAACATTTTTCTAATCTGGTTAACTTATTTTTCTGTTTTTAAATGTCTATAAAAAAATGAAGTACGGTCTCAAGCACTTCATATAGGACAGCTTCCAAGATAAAAATGGCATCATAAATGGAGTAAGGTTACAGGCACTGATAAAAAGCATTTCTAGTGTGAAGATTAAAATACTATTAAGTAAATACTGAGCGTATATGGTTTCTGTATGTATATTTATCTAGTAAGTGTGATTCAGTTTACTGCCCTTATGACAAAGTTTATTTTTTTAGGTAAAATAAAATTTTAAAAAAGAGAGAGAAAGGAGGTTTTATGTGTTTAGTAACTATTTAAAAGCCTTTTCTAATATTAACTTATTGTATCCTTATCGAGTCAATTTTTTTCTGTATCATATAGGGATATAGGTATAAACATAAACAATGGTAAAATCGTTAGCTCAACAAAATTACAGGAGTGAGAAGGGAAGTGGACACCTAACCAAGAAGCTATTTGCAATTGATACCTTCTGAGAAGGAACAGCTTTCTACAAGTAACTGTCTGACATATCAGCCACAGCCCAGAGCAGGCCTCCTGTCCAGATTTAGTTAGCCAACACAAAAGAGACTTCATGGTTTTGTGCTTTATTTGTTTGTTTTGTTGTTTGCTGGCATTTTGAGTAATTTTTTTTGTCTTACTGTTTGTTTAAAGAAAGAGAGAACATGAACATAGATGGAGAAGGAACTGGAAAAGTTTTGGAAGGAATTGAAAAAATAATGGGATAAAAATACATTGTATGAAAATAAACTTAAAATAATTATTTCAAGGCAACAGTTGTGATGCTTGGATTAGAAGATAGTGTTTCTTGTTGTGATTGTTTGTTACAGTCTTGACTATTTCACATAGCTGAGGTTTTCTAATTCACTTGAAAAATACTAAATACAAACTTTAAAAGAAAACTCTACATTTGTAACTGCTGACTTACAGCATGCTAGTTGGTATAGCACAGGGTGGCATATAAGACTTCTTGGCTTCCTCCGCGCGCCCCTCTTCCAGCCTGAGGCCTGGGCCGGACCTCTGCCCGGCCAGCTTGTGAGTGCACCCCGGATTCCGCCAGAAACATTCTGGGGGATCCATAGAACCCATAGCCAGCCCTAGCACTCCCCTTCCGCCGCGCGCCCCTCTTCCAGCCTGAGGCCTGGGCCAGACCTCTGCCCGACCAGCTTGTGAATGCACCTCGGATTCTACCAGACACATTCTGGGGAATCCATAGAACCCATAGCCAGCGCGAGCACTCCCCTTCCTCCGCACGCCCCTCTTCTGGTCTGAGGCCTGCTGGTGAGTGCACCCTGGTTACCACTGCCAGACACATTCTGGGGGCTCCACAGATCCCACAAACAGCTTTAGGTAGGAAAACCCACATACTACCCTGAGCTCATAGCTGGGTGCCCTGAGTGCCCAGAATCCAGCAGATACCCCTCCCGCCCCCGCCCCTGCAGGCTAGCACCCCCCTTCTGCCCATCTCCCGGGTCTGAGGCCTAGACCAGACCTCTGCCAGGTCTGCAGTTCTGTGGACCCCGGATTCTGCCTGAGACATACAGGAAGGTCCACTCAACCTAGAGCCACAGAGGAACAACTGAACTCAGAGTGTCAGACAACATATCCTGAGATATCCAAGAGGAGACACGGCACCCAGAACAGCAGACAACTAGCTGGACTGCTACCTTGGAGGCACCATATCCTGAGGCATCCTAGAGATACCACCGTAATCAGGGCAGCTGGAAAAAATCACAGAGAAATCTGGACCCCTAGAAGACCAAACACAAGCGAGACAACTGGAAAGGCAGGCTACAATCAGAGACAGAAGTACAGGTAGCACTAGATTTAACCAGATGGCAAAAGGCAGCGCAAGAACGTAAGCAACAGAAACCAAAGTTACATGGCATCATCAGAACCCAGTTCCCCCATCATAGCAAGCCCTGAACACCCCATCACACCAGAAAAGCAGGATTCAGAATTAAAATCGCTTCTCATGATGATGATAGAGGACTTTAAGAAAGACATAAATAACACTCTCAAAGAACAGATAGAAACCCTTAAAGAGGAAACACAAAAATCCCTTAAGGAATTGAAAGAAAATGCAACCAAACAGGAGAAGGAATTAAACAAAACCATGCAGGATCTAAAAATGGAAGTAGAAACAATAAAGAAATCACAAAGGGAGAATACCCTGGAGATAGAAAACTTAAAAAAATGATCAGGAGTCGTAGACACAAGTATTACCAACAGAATACAGGAGATGGAAGAGAGAATCTCATGTGCAGAAGATACCTTGGAAAACATTGACACAACTGTCAAAGAAAATGCAAAATACAAAAAGCTACTAATCCAAAAGATACAAGAAATCCAAGACACAATGAGAAGGCCAAACCTAAGGGTAATAGGAATAGATGAGGGGGAAGACTCCCAACTTAAAGGACCAGTAAATATCCTCAACAAAATTATAGAGGAAAACTTCCCTAACCTAAAGAAAGAGCTGTCCATAAATATACAAGAAGCCTACAGAACTCCAAATAGTTTAGACCAGAAAAGAAATACTTCCCGCCACATAATAGTCAAAACATCAAATGTACAAAACAAAGAAAAAATACTAAAAGCAGTAAGGGAAAAAGGCAAAGTAACATATAAAGGCAGACCTATAAGAATTACACCAGACTTCTCACCAGAGACCATAAAAGCCAGAAGATCCTGGACCGATATCATACAAACCCTAAAAGAACATAAATGTCAGCCCAGACTACTATACCCAGCAAAACTGTCAATCATTATTGATGGAGAAACCAAAATATTCCATGACAAATCCAAATTTACACAGTATCTCAACACAAACCCAGCACATCAAAGGATAATTGGTGGAAAACTCCATCACAAGGAGGGAAACTACAACCTAGAAAAAGCAGAAAAGTAATCTTCCAAAAACCGTAAAAGAAGGTAGCTACACAAACATATCTCCACTGCCAATAACAAAAATAACAGGAAACAACACTCATTTTTCCTTAATATCTCTTAATATCAATGGACTCAATTCGTCAGTAAAAAGACATAGACTATCAGACTGGATACGTAAACAGGACCCAACATTTTGCTGCATTCAGGAAATGCACCTCTGTGGAAAAGACAGACACTACCTCAGAGTAAAAGGTTGGAAAACAATCTTCCAAGCAAATGGTCCCAAGAAACAAGCTGGAGTAGCGATTCTAATATCAAATAAAATCAGTTTTCAACCAGAAGTAATCAAAAAAGATAAAGAAGGACACTTCATATTCATCAAAGGAAAAATGTACCAAGAGGAACTCACAATTCTCAACATCTATGCCCCAAATGTAAGGGCACCCACTTACATAAAAGATACTTTACTAAAGCTTAAAGCATACATTGCACCCTACACAATAATAGTGGGAGATTTCAACACCCCACTCTCAGCTATGGACAGATCATGGAAACAGAAACTAAATTGAGACACAATGAAACTAACAGAAGTTATGAATCAATTGGACCTAACTGACATCTATAGAACATTTCATCCTAAAAAAAAAAAGAATATACCTTCTTCTCAGCACCTCATGGTACCTTCTCCAAAATAGACCATATAATTGGTCACAAAACAGGCCTCAACAGGTACAAAAAGATTGAAATAATCCCCAGTACCTTATCAGACCACCATGGATTAAGACTTGTCTTTGACATGGACAAAAACAACAGAAAGCCCACATACACTTGACAACTGAACAATGCTCTACTCAATGATAACTTGGTCAAGGAAGAAATTAAGAAAGAAATTAAAGACTTTTTAGATTTAAATGAAAATGAGGACACATCATATCAAAACATGTGGGACTCATTGAAAGCAGTACTAAGAGGAAAAATCATAGCTCTAAGTGCTCACAAAAAGAAAGTGGAAAGAGCATACATTAACAACTTGACAGCAAATCTGAAAGCATTAGAACAAAAAGAAGCTAGTATACCCAAGAGGAGTAGACGGCAGGAAATAATCAAACTCAGGGCTGAAATCAACCAAGTCGAAACAAAAAGAACTATACAAAATATCAACAAAACCAGGAGCTGGTTCTTTGAGAAAATCAACAAGATAGACAAACCCTTAGCCAGACTAACCAAAGGGCGCAGAGACAGCATTCAAATTAATAAAATCAGAACTGAAAAGGGAGACATAACAACAGAAACAGAGGAAATTTTAAAAATTATCAGACCTACTACAAAGGCCTATACTCAACAAAATTGGAAAATCTGGAGGAAATGGACAATTTTCTAGATAGATACCAGGTACCAAAGTTAAACGAGGAGCAGATAAACCACCTAAACAGTCCCATAACGCCTAAAGAAATAGACACAGTCATTAAAAATCTTCCCACCAAAAAATGTCCTGGGCCAGATGGTTTCAGTGCAGAATTCTTTCAGACCTTCAAGGAAGACCTAATACCAATCCTCTTCAAGCTATTCCATCGAATAGAAACGGAAGGAATACTACCCAATTCATTCTATGAAGCTACCATTACACTCATACCTAAACCACAGAAAGACCCAACAAAGAAAGAGAACTACAGACCAATCTCTTTTATGAATATTGATGCAAAAATACTCAATAAAATTCTCGCAAACCGAATCCAACAACACATCAAACAATTATCCATTAAGATCAAATAGGCTTTATCCCAGGAATGCAGGGATGGTTCAATATTCGGAAATCCATCAATGTAATCCACTACATAAATAAACTCAAAGAGAAAAACCACATGGTCATCTCACTAGACGCTGAGAAAGCATTTGACAAAATTCAACATCCCTTCATGTTAAAAGACTTGGAAAGATCAGGAATTCAAGGCCCATATCTAAACATAGTAAAAGCAATATACAGCAAGCCAGTAGCCAACATCAAACTAAATGGAGAGAAACTGGAAGCAATCCCACTAAGATCAAGGACTAGGCAAGGCTGCCCACTCTCACCTTACCTATTCAATATAGTACTGGAAGTCTTAGCTAGAGCAATTAGACAACAAAAGGAAGTCAAAGGGATACAGATAGGAAAGGAAGAAGTTAAAATTTCACTATTTGCAGATGATATGATAGTATACTTAAGTGAACCTAAAACTTCCACCAGAGAACTCCTAAACCTGATAAACAACTTTAGCAATGTGGCTGGATATAAAATTAACTCAAACAAATCAGTAGCCTTCCTCTATTCAAAGGATAAACAGGCAGAGAAAGAAATTAGGGAAATGACACCCTTCACAATAGCCACAAATAAAATAAATTATCTTGGAATGAATCTAACCAAGCAAGTTAAAGATCTGTATGACAAGAACTTCAAGTCTCTGAGGAAAGAAATTGAAGAAGATCTCAGAAGATGGAAAGATCTCCCATGCTCCTGGATTGGCAGGATTAACTTAGTAAAAATGGCTATCCTGCCAAAAGCAATCTACAGATTCAATGCAATACCCATCAAAATTACAAATCAATTCTTCATAGAGCTAGAAAGAGCAATTTACAAATTCATTTGGAATAACAAAAAAACCTAGGATAGGGAGAACTATTCTCAACAATAAAGGAACCTCTGGGGGAATCACCATTCCGGACCTCAAACTGTACTACAGAGCAGTAGTGATAAAAACTGCATGGTATTGGTACAGAGACAGGCAGGATGATCAATGGAATAGAATTGAAGACCCAGAAATGAACCCGTACACCTATGGTCACTTGATCTTTGACAAGGGAGCTAAATCCATCCAGTGGAAAAAGGACAGCATTTTCAACAAGTGGTGCTGGATCAACTGGCAGTCAACATGTAGAAGAATGCAAATTAATCCATTCTTATCCCCTTGCATAAAGCTCAACTCCAAGTGGATAAAGGACCTTCACATAAAGCCAGATACACTGAAACTATTAGAAGAGAAGTTGGGGAAGACCTTCAAATACCTAGGCACAGGGGAAAAGTTCCTGAACAGAACACCAATGGCTTATGCTCTAAGATCAAGAATCAACAAATGGGACCTCATCAAATTGCAAAGCTTCTGTAAGGCAAAGGACACTGTCAACATGACAAAACAGCAACCAACAGATTGGGAAAAGATCATTACCAATCCTACATCCGATAGGGGGCTAATATCGAATATTTACAAAGAACTCAAAAAATTAGACGCCAAACAACAAAATAACCCCATTAAAAATGGGGTACAGAGCTAAACAAAAAATTCTCAACTGAGGAAACTCGAATGGCCGAGAAGCACCTTAAGAAATGCTCAACATCCTTAGTCATCAGGGAAATGCAAATCAAAACAACCCTGAGATACCACCTCACACCAGTCAGAATGGCTAAGATCAAAAACTCAGGTGATAGTAGATGCTGGCGAGGATGTGAAGAAAGAGAAACACTCCTGCATTGTTGGTGGGGTTGCAAGCTGGTACAACCACTCTGGAAGTCAGTCTGGCGGTTCCTCAGAAAATTGGATATAGCACTACCTGAGGATCCAGCTATACCACTCCTGGGCATATACCCAGAAAATGCCCCAACAAATAACAAAGACATATGCTCCACTATGTTCATAGCAGCCTTATTTATAATAGCCAGAAGCTGGAAAGATCCCAGATGCCCTTCAACAGAGGAATGGATACAAAAAATGTGGTACAATTACACAATGGAATATTACTCAGCTATTAAAAATAATGAATTCCAGAAATTCTTAGGTAAATGGATGGAACTAGAAAATATCATCCTGAGTGAGGTAACCCAATCACAAAAGAACACACATGGTATTTACTCACTGATAAGCGGAGATTAGCCCAAAAATCTGAAACAACGAAGATTCAACTACCAGATGACATGAAGCTCATGAAGAAGAAAGAACAAGTGAGGATGCCTAGGTCTTTCTTAGAAGGAGTAACTAAATACCCAAGGGAGCAAATATGGAGACAAAGTGTGGGACAGAATCTGAAGGGGGGGTTGTAGGGAGACAATTCCATCTGGGTATTCATTCCATGGGCAGTCACCCAAAATAGACGCTGATAGGGATGTCAGGATGGGAAAGCTGACAGCAGCCTGATAAGGCTGTCTCCTTAGAGGTCCCCCAGAGTCGGACATACCCAGAGACAGATACCCACAGCTATCCATTAATCTGATCAAAGGTTCCCAATGGAGGAGTTAGAGAGTAAATTGAAGGAACCATAAGGGCTGGTGGCCCCGTGAGGAGAGCAACAATACCAACCAGCCAGAGCTCCCCAGGGTCTAAACCACCAGCCTAGGAGCACATAGGGAGAGACACATGACTCCAGCTGTATATGTAGGGGAGGATGGCCTTGTTGGGCATAGGTGGGAGACAAGGTCATTGGTACCCTGAAGGCTGAGCACTGGGGGGGGGGGAATCTGAGGGTGGGGAGGGGGATTGGGGGTAGGTGGGTAAACACCTTCATAGAAGCAGGAGGAGGGGGAAGGGATAAGTGGTTCCTGGGTGGTGGGGGAAATATGGTAAGGGGATAAAATTTGAAATGTAAATATTATATCCAATAAAAGAGGGGAAAAAATAGAAAAGTGGTTAGAACCAACATTCTTAATAAAATGTCAACCCTCTTTAAAATAAAAACTATCTTGATACTAAAATTTGTTTTGAGAATTGTATATTGCAGAATGATCAGCCTTGGTGTATCTACTCAACAAGCAAGCTGGGCAGACCTGCTCAAACCTCTGAGGTCCGGGAATTCCATTTGGAGGCAGCGAAGACACAGCATCAGAGGACTGTCAATTTGCTCTTCCCCCCACTCCTCTTCTAATATCTCAACGCCCATAATCAGCTTGAAGAAGCTAATGAAGAGTCAGCGCCCCTATTCCCTGGGCTTGGGGACTAAAGTGGTAAATGTTGGGCTGTCTCTCTAGGGGAAAGTAGTGGTTTTGTCGGAATAGAGAGGATTAGCTAGGGTTTATTGCATAGCCATAACCTATTAGTAGAAATCTGTATAATTAATATCAAGATGAAGATATAAATTCTTAAATGGTACCAATTTACTTTGACTACAAATTTTAAGGTTTTCATTGGCATGAGCTTCTTAGTGATATAAGAGTGAGATGAATATTGTTACTCTCATAGGCATTGTACCAGTATAACACATTTAGGAATACAAAGCTTAGACCCAGTCCTTCTTTAACTTTTTTTAACTGATTTGAGATGGTCCGCCTGTGAGTTAAGGGACTATAGCAAATTCATGACTTGGAGTTTATTATAAGGGTGTTCTGTATGTTTTATTTAGAAATAGCTGAGTGGAGTCAACAGGCAACAGTCCAGATTACCTTACATGGATAGTTGGTTTTCAAAACATCAGAAATCCTTAGAATTGACATGACAAACATTTCAGTATTAATGTTCATTTTCATTAGAGACCTGTCTGCTCCGGACAGCTTCCTATATTGAATTCTAAGAAGAAATTGAGCATCTTTGGAGTTACTCCAGTTGTGGTGAGACAGCCACTACACAAGAATTGCCACTTTCCTTCTACAGACAAATTACTGTCCAGAAAAGGACACACTTGCAGAATAGTTGACTGATTATATCTGCCTAGACAGAGTAATCAGCCCTTAATAATTCTGCAGCACTAAGGTCTGTCAGATGATCCTGGGCCAGAAGGCAGAAGAACAGATGCTCCAACGTTTTGAAGTAGAGCGAGTGCCCAGGTGTTCAGAAGTCTCTATAAATTGGCTAAGTTTTAGAAGCTATGCTTTGTGCTTCCCACAGTTATAGTTAACTCAGTCATTCTGGATTTCTGACAGGGTTGAAAACATATAGCTATTTACCTTAAGAGAAAAGATTTGAGTGGATGGTCGTCAGCTGACATTCATCCTAAAGCCAGGTTCAGAACTAAATGTTTTAGTTAGGATAGATGACAGAGGAGTTGGTTAGTCAACAAAAGGATGGACTGGGTATTAGGACTATCCTGTACCTCACTGGTACAAATTGGCATAATTATGCTCTAATTGTATTTTGAGAGAAAAGTTTCATTTTAACAGGAAGGGTGATGTGTAGGAGGAGCTAAGGTAGGAGGAGTACTGAGAGGAAGAAAAGGAGTAAGAAGAGGAGAAGAAGAAAGAGAGGAGAAGCTAGGTGATGAAAGAAAGAGGGAGGAGACAGGGAGGCAGATGTTCAAGTATCTCCACCAGTCAAAGATAGTTGATATATCTAGGTTGGTCAGTGGGTTACACCTCTGATTGAACAATTCCAAACTTATAAAGCCTATGATTAATATTATTTTTAAAAAATGTATAAATGCAAAAAGGAAAAGGGGGCATGGGATAGGGGTTTCGTAAGGGGGGTGGGGGGAAATGGGGATAGGGAATGCCATCTGAAGTGTAAATAAAATATCTAATAAAAAAAAGCCATAAAAAAAACCTGCTTGGTACTCAATTCTGCCCCTCCCCCTGCCCTTCCCCCCTCCTATCTGCTGTCTCTCCCCTTCCCCTCCATCTTGCTCCCACTCCATCCTCTCCCTTTCTTCCCTCTCCTTCTTCTACCTCTCCCTCTAACTGCCTCTCTGTTCTTACATGTTCCTAGCCATGTTTCTGTCCCGTTTCCTCTTCTCAGCTCCATGGCTCTACTCCCATCTGTTTGTCAGCCTCTACCCCTTCTCCATGTCTTCACTCTTCTCCATTTCCTCAAATAAACCTCCCGTATATCAGGTATGTGCCATGGCATGATTTTTCATGGACACAACCAAGCACCCTTCACCTGCCACATTATATTTTATAACAGCAACAAATCTGAATGTTAATTCCAGAGCTGGAGGTATGCACAGAGTCTTTAGTTTTATCTATGACATCACAATGATGTCAAACAAACAGGCTCTTTCTTATAGTTTGAACTTTGCATTATGTGATTTGATTCTGTACTGTAAAATAAGAAAACTTCTACTCAGTTGAAGAAACTAAATTTTAGTACATGTTGTTATATGGATCCTACTTAAGTCAAAGTGAACAAGGAGAACTCAAAGTTGGAGAAATGAGGAAGTGATGAACTCAGGACAATCAGGCTTTCCTTCTGATACTTCAACAGGCTTTGATGTGGTGACCTCTAAACCAGTCCTGAGACCTGTGTGTTTTATGGAGGTAAGCTTCTATGTAAATTTTGAGGAACAACCAAGACTTTATATGATAATGAACCAAGCTTTGTTGTACTTCTTTGGTATATTCATGCCTCTAACATGTCATTACATACAATGGCAAGTAAATTAATCCACAAAATCAGGAAAGAACACTCTGTAGCTTTTCAATTTAAAGGCACAGGCTCAAGAACACAAGCTGGTACATTGACACATTGCTGGTAAAGCATGGGGGATATTCCAAAGAATAGCTTAGAAGTCATAAGAAAATAAACACCAATCCAGTGTCCCAGTATGACCACAGCCTACAATGTCAGTAAAACATCACATTCCCAACAGGACATCAAGTTGCTACTAAAATTTGAAGTGTGCAATTACTTTAATTTTATACCTTTCTTGTTCAGCTCGAAAAGATTTTTGGCAACAGAAAAAAAATATTACACAATCAATCACATCTTGGGCTTTCAATCCACATGTTGCAAGAAAACCACCTCCTGTTTTTAATTTCATTGCAAACTATGTGAGTACAAGCATTAAAAAGTTAGCGTTTTTGTAAGTATGCACCAGAGAATTCAGTATCATCTGAGAAAAAATAAATATATTTAACAGTAAACACTTTTAGAAAATAATCAAAAGTACTTGTTATATGATACCCAAAATAGTTGTATATCTTTAAGTATTGTAGCATTTAATAACTCCATTTTCAAGTAAATTTGTTTTCAGTTTTTTCTCAAATAGTTTAAATGGATTTTAGTAAAATTAAAATGCTATATACATTAAACTAAAAGTGCAACAAGAGTTACAGATGGTCATCATCTCAGTAGTTTTGTTGTTATTGTTTCTTACAGTTTGGCAATTTAAAAATTATAAAAAGTGACTGCAAATAGATTTCTGAATTTTGATCCTTTCCTTGGCTGGTGTTATGCATATTGATTTAATAAAACCATAGTTATGGGCCTCTCCACCCAAGCATCTACATAGTTATATGGGCAACTCATTAATGGTCCACAGAACATTATGACTAAGGTATGATATTCAGCAAAACTTATATTTTCTTATACATATTTTTTAAAGTAGAGTAAGTTTGGGGATATAAACTCATCTAATCTGGAAGTCTGTATTGACCTACACATAGAAGAAGAAGAAAACTGATAGAATCATATAAAATGAAAGAAGCCATACCCAACCTGATTACACTGATAAAATATTCTGGAAAAAGAAAAAAATTAAAATAACACTACTAAGCATATCAGTGATTTGCAGGGTTGTACTAGAAAGGGGCAAATGGAAATAATCTCTACCTTGATGGGAGGGTGACTCAGCCTATGATATCAACAGTAGAACTACATATGCATTAGAAGATGCACTGTATGTAGATTATTATTAATTACCCTTACCTAAGTTTACTGCCACATATATTTTCACACTTGTTTCTCTCAAATTCATTAGGAAACACAAGGGGCAAATATTTGCTCTTAACATTATCTTAGAGTCAGTAAAATATAATGTGTGGTTAAATACAGGTCATGAAATGAGGGCTCAATTTATACTGAGTAAATGAATAAATGATTTCTTTGTAAGGTAATTAGATATCCTTTATTGCAGATTTGATGGCAATAGCTTAAGGAATAGTATGAAGGAATATTCTTCAACAAATTGAGTGTGTGTGTAATATGTGTGTGTGTGTGTGTGTGTTTGTAAAACGTGAGATTTTTCTAAAAGTAGTGCATCTGAAGGAAAAATGTAGAAAACACAAAATACGATTTAGGTATATTTGAAATATATGCTTATAAATAAATTATATTTGTATAATTATAATATTAGAAACTAAGATATATAACTTAATAATAGAATCAGAAAGCCATTAAACAAAGTAAGATAGAGATATTTTATGGAACCAAAGCTCCCTGAGGAAATGATGGAAGAACAGTGGGGAAAAGGCTATTGTAGGCACAGACAAGTTTTACAAAGTGTTTGATACACTACATGAAATTGGTAGGGTGGGAAGAGGAAAGGAGGATCTCAGAAGAGTAGATATGGGAATAAATGTGATCAAATAAACCATACAAAATTTTAAAATAATAAGCAGAAAATAATAAAATCTCCCATTCTATGATAGGCTATTGAAATGGAATAACTCATTGATTAGGAAAACATTTGAAAATGAGATATCTAAAAAATGAATGGTTTCCAAGCTATGCAGAGAAGCCTCAGAATTCAGTAATAAGAAGCTGAATCTGCCAAGGGAGTACATAAAAGATCTGAACAACCCAATTAAGAAAGATCCACAGATGAGAAACAATCACATGAAAAGCTGGTTAACATTATGTCATTAGCACCGACAGAGAAATATCACTGTGAAGCTATTTGACTGGCTGGAATCCAAAATAGGAGTGACAGTCCATGGTGGCAAGTGATCAGTTCTACTTTCTGCACTTGCTCATGGTAGAGAAAGGAAGGAAAGTGTTGGAACTTGGGTACTATGCTGCCTCACATTGGGAGAAGGGATAGAAGTCATTGTGAACTTGTCACAGCTGCACAGTAAGCAACAAAACAATTCAACCCTGATGTAAATAATAGGCTTTGTCTCTATATCATTACTGACTCATCTATTGTAAAATTGCATCATGCCAACATTAAAACTGGTAAGCTGGGAGGAGGTGAAGATTAATAAGATGTCAGCGGTTCATGAGTTTTTAAATTGAATATTGCAAGACTCTAATTCAATAGAATTGTAGGAAACAGGCATGAAAGAAGGTGGATAGTTTCTAAACTTGTATTGTTCTACATATTAATATAAAACTGTCAAATCTAAATTCAATAAAAATAAATTCAATAGAAATAAAGATGATTGTACCATTTGGTTTTTGTCCTTACATAGTAAATATTATTTTACTTAGTTTTGTCTTCTTATGATAGTTGAGCTAGGGTCAGTCATGAGAGCTTACCTCAATAGTCCCAGTTACTCTAAACCTGGAATATCTCTTTAGACAAGACATCTAAGACGAACTTGGACAATGAAATGAGACTTACTCTATATATACACAAAAATAACTAAACAAATGCCATCACAACATAAAATTTAACAGAAAATAATAGAGGGCTTACCTTGATAGCACACACAAGTCTTCAGTGGAAGATCACATGATCCTCTAATTTGGGACCAACATGGACACCCTTTAAGCCTTGTCTCAGAAAAACTTATGTGGAATGTGGTAGGAAACTATACTAATTTAGCAATATGAAAATAAGAAGTTCTCCTCTGGGGTCTCCAACAGTCTTCAGCCATGGGTTCTTGGCTAACTTTATAGTACCAGGTATACATTCACTCCAACTGAGTAGGTCAAAGAGGTACCTATTGATCATTTCCCTCCCAGAAAGATATAAGTAACATTATTTTACCATGGAGGATTATCTTGGCTATGCAGTAATTTCAGGTCAGTTCCAACTTGACATCTCCAAGTCCTGAAACCCACATATGATGTCTCAGCAGCAAAGCAGTTTTACTGACATGGTCTGTTATCCAACCAAGTGTAATGGAAGTAATCTATATTATTTTGGGGGGTCTCTTGTATGTCTCTCACCAATAACCCTGCTGTTTATGAATTCTTTCTAAATATTTATCTTTGTATACGTAGAGAAGAGCTATTCTTACCCCTCGGCATAGAAGAATCTTTATGCAGGGAACTGAGGCTACTACAGAGATCTACCAACTGGTTAAAATGCATAAAATAAATTGCCTGTGAGCTGTCTATCTATATCACAACTCCTTCACCCATAGTTCAAGAAACATCAACAAGTGGTGACAAAAGATTGTAGAAGCCTGAGAACCAGGGTGACAGATATGAGATAATGTATTATCGATGTGATAGATATGTTGCAGACATGAATGCTTAGCAGTATGACTAAATAAGGCCTACACAAGACCTGCAATGAACACTTCAGTTAACATGCAAATACAATATATGAAAGTCTCATAATGTCCCACGCCTACATGAAGAGCTACAAGCAGTCAGGGGCTGTCGAGGGAAGGAGGATCAGGTCTTTTGAAAAACAAGCCCAACCTCAACACATGTACATATGAGTAATACCAACTGCACTCATTAGGTTATAAATACATAAATATTTACAAATTTACACACATATATATTTACGTACATAAATTGTTAGAAACAATTATAACAGAAAAGGTCATGAGTTCAAGAGAAAATGTTGAGCATAGAAGCTGGGTACAAATTTTCCAAATATAGTGTATTCATGTACATTCTCAGAAAACTTAAAATAAGAAAAATAACAAAAATATGGATGCACAGATGTTAGTCAAAGGGTACATATATATTTTCCAGTATCCTGATATTTATTAGGAAAATAATTCTGTATTGTTTCTTCGACTGAAAGAGACTATAGAACTATTTAAAGAGGGTGTTGATCAAGATGTTAATCGCAGTTTGGCAAAACATCTGTACAAATGGTATAAGCATCATAGAAATGTACCATTCAACAGTGAAAACTGTGGTATTCAAGAATCCTTCTGCACTCAGTGAAAGGATGTTCCTAAAATTTTTATCAGTTTGAAAAATGATTTTATAAACATTAGAAATGAGGAAGCATTGTAGAAAATAAAATAGGTTGCTCGTTTTAAATAGTAAACATATTTTATAAATCTGTTTCAAACAGGTTTACTAATAATTTAAACAAAGAAACTTTAATCATATAAATTTATGGTGAATTGAAATGCTAGTTGCAAGCTTTCACATAACTATACATTTAACAAATTCATAAACTAGTTGAAAACAGTTATCTTCCAGAAGATAGAACATAAGTTTAGTAAAATGTCCAAGATCCAATATTTTATAGATACTAAATGTAAGGCCAGAATAGTATTCACTTCATCTAAATTATTTATTTATTTCCAATTACATTCCAACTGCAAATGTGAGTGTCTGTTTATCCTTGCTGTGGATTGTGTGAAAATCACATTTTTCATTACAGCACTTCTGTAACTTTTTCTTACAATATATTTTTAATTTTGTACAGTGAAGAAATTTGTGATATATACATAAATTCTTATTGGGTAAATCTGTGGTTGTTCTCTGCTTATAATGAATGTTACTATAGAATATTCTAAATTTTTCTTTATTATTATGAAAAACATCAAATTATGATTTCCACATTTAAAGGAATGGTGTTTCTAGGGTTATCTGAGAATAAGATGTTTAGCTGTGGATTTTAAAGCTCCATTAAGCAATGAAATCTATGGCATATTTGTCCAAGCACCATTCTTATTCACTTGTACATTCAAATTTATTTTTAACAGAAAGAAATAATATTTTGCAATGCAGTCTTAGTACTTGTACATGAAAGTACCATTTTACTATGCTTCTCTAACATAAAGTAAAGTATTTCCCCATCACGACCCCTCAGCCTTTCGGTTGCACCCTTGCTTCTCTATGCACATTCTGTACTGCCAGGGTTTGCAGGATTCGGACTCCTAATCTATTCTTCCATTCCATCTTAACTTCATTCTGTATGCAACGAAAATCTCACGATTCATCTCTTCAACCATTTCCGAAAAAAAAAAAAAAAAAAAAAAAAAAAAAAACACATGTTTTTGTCTCATAATAGCCTATGCTTCAAATCTTCCCAGTAAACATGCTTTCTCTGCTTTAGGGCATGACATTTTTCTGTGCTTCCCCATAAGCATCCAATCAAAGAATAAAACCATGTAAGGCTGCACCCCCACAACACGGACAGAGAACTCAGCACAGCCACAGTCACTCCTTAGACATTTGCTTTGTCCAGTTTCCCCACAGATGGCATTTTAAGTCTTCATCACTTGCTTTGAATACTTTATCACACCCCCTTCTTCCTCACCCATAGGACATGATGCTAACACTTTATTTATAGATTAAATAGAAGCTACTGAAGAGAGGATTCTCTCAACTCACTGCCTTCTCTACAATTTCCCATTCTTCATAGCAAAACCTTTACTATCTGTACCTTAATTGCCTACAACAAAGAAGAGTAAAATGCAAATTGTTGATCTTGTTGAAAACCTTTCCTTGGCCTTTTGTGATTTTAAGATAGGCTACTTCACATACCTTACCATGGCTTTAATGCTGGGACATATGCCTCTTGTAAGTGTGTCTGTTCATATCCATTAGTAGCTTATACAAACTCATTGGTGCCTCCTAATTGCTATGTTTATGGCAATTAACTAATTATCAGTTTGTTGATAATAACCTTCCTGGTCACCAAGTTAAGAGTTTGAGCACTTTGAGAGAGAACTCATGCAATATTTTCTCAAAAAGCTTTCCTAGAGTGCTGCCAGTCTAACTTAACTATCCCTTCTAGATGGTCTCACTGTCTCCTTCAAAATACTTATTCATAGCATCTATATCAAGTTATACAATCACTTCTTGTGTCCACATTTATTCCTTCCTTGTACAAAGAACTAGAAGTTCTATTGCTAAATGTTATCAAGTAACTTCTGAGTACTAGCAAAATTCTTGCCTTGTCAACAGGAAACATTTGAACAAAGCTTAATTATTACCACTTGCTCCTATAATTTTGCTATATAAGTATTTAGTCAGATTAATAACCTTTCCTTGATGATTTAAAATAGTGGAATGGATAAGATTGCTTTCAATATAGGTTTCTCTCTATGTATTTATATTTAGTAATTTATTGAGGAATCATAATTTTATTTGCTCAGAAAATTGAGTGAGCAATAATAAAAAGACTTGGACTAAAATTGAGGATAAAATCATTAGAAATAAGCAATAAGTGAACAATTTCCACAAGTGGGTAATAAAATATGAGGAAATGGATGCAATCACATTTAAGGAAATAGTGGGTATTATAGGTTTATGATTATATTATACAGTACAACTCTTGTGTACTTCTCATCTTATGAAGTGATGCTTCTAAATGTAGGACTGTTAATTACATCCTGTTTGGAATACTGCAAAATAAAACTCTCTGTGTGCTTGGAACTCCTTGGAGTATGGGAGAGTGAAACCTACTTGCAGTTTGCAGCTCAAAGTTAGGAAAGGGTAGTACTTGGATAAAACAGCAAGGAAAAACACTCCTATCTTCCAAAGAATTTGGAAATTCAACAATTAATATTAAACTTGTAGTTACAAATGTAGATGTGGCTTTGGAGAGAGATGGCAAGCCTGTGGAGCTGCTTCTCTGGTCTCTGAGTCATTGCTCCATCAGTTAGTAGTGAAGGGAAAGCTCTTACTCTCCTTATTAACGCAGATAAAATGTCACTTTTACAGTCTACATTTTTCCTTCTCTTTGGAATGACAAAAAGCACAATTCCATATATGTTATGGGTGCACTTGGCCATTAAAAACCCAAAGAGAATTCGATTTCTTATTACTTTTGTTTTTTTTTTTCTTACAGTTCATAGAACTAGATTTTTTGATATAAGCATTTGCATCTTTAGGATAAAAAACACAGACATTTTAAATTCTATATTAGTCTCTGTATTTTCAAGAAGTTTTGCAGTTTTAGAAACAAATGTATTGATGCTCAAGGTATACACAGCACTGAATGTCCATGCAGGGCAACCATGATACTCCACAAGACGTACAGTGATGCTTTCCTGGGATTATCAACCTACATAGTGAAGAATGACAATTTAAAACAAGTTTAGCTAACAAAGACCAGATAGGGATGAGAAATATAGTCAGCTCTTAAGACTATCAGTAATAACATCAGAATATGCACTGTTCAATATAAAGTCATTAATTATAAAGTTCTAGTTACTGCAAAACAGTGCAAAGTTATTATTTTCTAGATCAATAAATATAGTATATACAGAATACATGAGCAGGAAAATGTAGTCATTCAATGTTCTATTTGATGCAAATTAATTAATCTACTGCCTTCATAATTAATAATCTATAAACAGCTCAGAGAATGGAACTGAAGAATCAAAAGTGTGTACTCTAGACAGATGTCTAGACCCAGGGTTGATACTGGATTTAATGTCACTTACTCTTTGTGCAAGCATCAGGACACAATGTCATCTTGCCTTTTCTTTGATAAAATGGAAACATAAATACAAATATTCTCAAATAGTTCTTTCTTTCTCTAGTCTCAAATGCTACATTATTCATATTAGCAGCATGCAGTACCTGCATGATTGGATACCTTATTCAATTAGTTCATTAATACAGAGCTTCAATCAGATATATGATTGGAACTTGACAGGCCATTCATTACTGTATTCAAAGCCATTTGAGAGCTTGCAATGAGTCAATATTTGTGCTAAGCACTCAGAAACAATGTCTCATATAGCCTGTTTCGGGGAGCTAAATATTTCTCTTTGCTTCACTGGTCTCTGTCTCCTTGTGTTTTAGAAAATAAGTTTTGTGCTAAGAACAAAGAGTCCTATAAAATGCCACACAAAAAGAATGAAAGTATGTTTGATCTGAGTTCTGAAGGAAGATTTTTAGCTACTCACTGTCAGAGGATAAGTTAATGGTTACTGCAGCAAAAGCAGCATGCAGGAAAGACAGGCACAGAATTTTAGTCTGGGAAAATAAGAAATCAGAGTAGATGAATGGACCTCAGGTAAACAATGATATGAGTCAGGTTGGGGAAAATTAAATTTTTATGTTGATATCAAACCTGTACAACAGATAAAAATTATATAGAAATTGGCTCTAGAATCAGCTCAATTCTTGTTAACCAAGCATTACTAGAAGAAAAAACTGGACAACTGAACTTCATGCTTAATATTAAAGAACTACATTTTTAATGTTTAAGAAGATAAATATAAAGAAATAAGAAAATTTATCTTTATTTATTTTCTATCATGTATAGGCAGTTTAATTTTCATTTTAACCACACAATGACATAGCTCTTGGATATAAGTAAAATTCATCAGCATCCCAGAAATTATTGTATTTTTCCTTAAAAATTCCATAATATGAATAACTTAGAGTACTTTTTTGATCAAAACATAGCACATTGGAGAAATAACAAAATCAGAGACTTGTTCTATTTGAACTTGTTTTATTTTTTTTATCAGACTAAGAGACTTTTTTGTCTCATAATGAACTTGTTTTTCTTTCTAGAATAATAATACTGAGTTTTCAGTTTCATATTCCATATTGGATGTCTTATCTTTTTATACACCAGACTCAAACTATGTCACATCAAGTTCTCATAAGCCATTTCATTAAGAAAGGGTTAATGTGAAGAAATGTTTTAAAGTAACATTGCCTGGAAAAATCAAGGGGTACCACAGGATTCTGTCAGAGACTTATTTGTACAACAAGCCACTTCTTCAGAACCAACCTTTAATCAATTCCCTTGAATTCTGTGAAGCAGATGGCTCATGTTTTTGCCTAATTTGTATGGCATTGCATCTTATACTATGTATGCTTAGTTCAGTTTATGCTATAGACATCTTAATTCAGATTTTATGAACTTTTAAAGCACATAGTCTGTTAGAAACCATGACAGTTATTCTTTCCACCAAGTTTTAGTATATATAAAAATCTGCTATATACCATCACTAGCTTTTGTTCATCCATAAAAATTCCTGAGAACCTACACATTCCTGATATTGTTGGGAACAATGCTTCACTTCTGGATGAGATAGCCAAGTCTCCACAGATGTTTTGACTCAGCTCTTGAGAAATGAAGAATGTTAATGAAGAATGTTCAGTCAGGGCTTTGTGGTGCACTTTCTGTGTGGAGTGCTTCTTTTTACTAGGTGAGAAAGGCACAGGCAGCACCAGAGACATACAAATGAAAATTCAAGCTTCCGGTGTAGCCACTTCTTCTGAATGACCTTTAATTTAAGACTCCTTTGTGGAAGAACTATTTTACTTTTATTATAAATCAAGCAACTTTTCAAATACAAAGCCCTTTGTAAAGCAAATGGAAGCAACAAGCATTCTAATCTCAGTGTGCCTTCTTACTGCTGATCTTCAGCCCAGCAACTGCTGTTTTAAGTAATCCATGAAGACCAAGTTTTTCCCAGTAGTTTATATGAAAGTAGAGTTATATAAGAAGTTCACTCACTCATACCAGTATTTAATGTTTGCTCTATCTCCTTAAACAAACATTGACTTTACAGAATTATAATCTGTGTCTGTCTCATTCAGATCATCACTGGGCATCATTGCTCAACTCTCACCTTTAAATTATGACTGTAGCTGAAATTTGCTTCCTTAACATATCCTCTGCAGTACTTGGAAAATGATCTCAGTCCTCCTTGTTGGAATGTACTTGACAAATCCTTGGTGCCATAGCATATACACTTTATTTTCAGTAAGTACACAGACTGCTGGAACATAGAGCTATTGCACATCAGAGGTTGGACTGTGTAAAGAAAATGAAAATCATTGACTAGTAATCATTGACTTTAAGAATTATTTCATACCTGAATTGTATACCTGTATGGCAGAGATTTAACTGGCCTATATCTGAGTTTAGAAAAAAAATAAACAAAAAAAAAAAAAAACCAATTATTCCGGATTTTTCAAAGAGGTAGTTGAAATTTCAATTTTATTTGGGGCTCCAGTGAATTCTGCTTATCAACTATTATTACCTACAGGCTCTCAAAGAATACTAAGCTCTACATCTTGAGCTGATTAAGTGCATATATCTTGACAATTCCTCAAAAAGCTGTGGGCCAAAAGCTTGGCCAACAAGGTGGAGACATACACAAACAATGAAATCAGACAGAGAATTGGCAGACAGTGTTCATGTCATTTACACTATACCCATTGAATATTTATGAGTGTCTATCCTCAACAGTAGTTTAAACTATATAGGGCATTCATTGTTATGTGATGTCTCAGCACATTAAAGATATTTGTTTGATCAGTATCTGGTTTGACTTATGTATGAATTATATGTGCTTACATTTCTTTTCTATTGGTTTAAATTCTGTAAGGATGAGCTACAGTTTGATCTTTTAATGAGATGTGCCAAGAAAATGATGTGTAGCTCACAAATATAATCTAGAAAAAAGGTAAATCATGTGATAGCATGTCACAGCCATATCTGTCACTTCCACATCCAGTCTTTGTGCACCATACTTCTGCTCCTAACCAACACAAAAGCAAATATGTCACTGCATTTATTTTAACCATGATGTCCGAGTAAGAAAAATGCTGCCCATTTAGGTTAGGATTCTGCAATCAGGAATTAATCTAAATATTACTTTAAAATTCCCAATATATCTTAAATATGCAAACACAAATTTGAATAAAAGTAATTTCATATCTTGTTGAAACTTTTATTTAATGGTAATTTATATTTCAATTTTAGGAAAATAAACAGTCCAGAGTATTTAGAGGAAAAATACGTAGAAATCTTCATAGTAAATTTAATATTCTGTGTGAACAATATCATTCTAAGAACTATAACTGTGTCTCCTCAATGCTTGAAAACTTTCAGCTGTATGAGAATTAAAATGGAAATATGAGATATATAGTACCATTAGGAAAACAAAAGGTACAGAGTATTTTAGAGGAAAAATACATGAAAATCTCCATAATAAATTTAATAATTCTGTGTGACCAATATCATAGAATGGTATTGTTCTTAGAAATAACTATAACTGTATCTCCTCAGTGCTTGAAAACATTTCAACTATATGAGAATTAAAATGAAAATATGAAATACATAGTATCATTCTTCTAAATTTTCTTTCAACTAATGATTTATGTATATACTATTATATCTATATTAAATATCAGTGCTGAGTTTTTACAAGTTTCAAGAAGACCAAATATTTTCTTAATTATTATCAAAAGATAGTACATAGAGAGTTTCATAATAGCAGAATTGTAACCACATGTAAATAGTCTAAATGACTGTGATACATTCTACATAAGGCATGTTTTATTTTGAAAGATAAACAGTATTAAAGACAAGTAACAAAAAGTAAAATAAACATTTGAAGACAATTGTCTTAGACCCAGGCTGCACTGAAAGGAATTGGAGTTCTAGTTAGCAACTAGAGGAGAAAACATCAACAACATACTTGTTTTCCACCTGAAGAGAGCTGGAAAGGGCAATACGATGTTTTGATGGTTAGACATACTGCCTTCTGGGTAAGCATTAAGAAAAAGAAGTACATATAGGAAGAGAAGAGTCACTGTGTCTGAACTGTGGGGAACCATTTATTGAATGGGTCAAGGAACACATATTTCAAGAAAGACAGCTGGCAATAAAGGGCACAGATCCAGTGTGTAATAAACATCAGACTGGTGCTCACTGAAATAACAGTGAGGACTGCCCTTTAGAACACTGAGCTGGCAGTGGAAAACACTGGGTGATAACAATATAGTAAATCCAAAACCAAGCCCAAAGAAAACAAAGAGGCTCATAGACAGTAAAGGGGGTGGATGGAGATGCACTGACAAATCCTCTCATTCTAATGTGTTAGCTCTACCTCTCAGTCAAAGCCAAGCATGTTTATCAACAATGAAGTTAGACACTTCAAATATTAGAAATATCAAACTGTGTTATTTATTAAGCATTGTGATGTGACTTTTCACAGAAAAATTACTTTATCATGAACATAGCAATGTTAAAGTAACTTTCTCTATATTACTCAGAATTCAAGGCTGAAAATGCAAAATCTACGTAAAGATATTATTTTAGATCAAGTCCTAACTCATAATACTACTCAATTATTTAGAAAATACATATGTACAATGTATACAAACAAAAAATATGATTAAGTTTATATTTGTTAAATAAATTTATCTAAGATTATTTTCTTTGGACTTTAGATCTGAAAGTATAGTTCAGTCACTGGAATCTATTCTCTTTCTGATTTTTCCCTTGGAGATGTGATAGTGATGATTATTTATTTTACATATTCTGGAATGCAGTCCCCTGAGGAATCCAGGCCAGAATCTGGAAGCCTAGCAGGTACAGAAGTCCTGGAGAAGTATTGCTTATTGGCTTTCACCTATGACTTGCTCATTTTGCTTTCTTATAGAACTAAGGACTACTATTCAAGGAAGGACACCACTCACAATGTACTGGGTCCTCCCACGATAATCACTAAATAAGAAAATGCCTTATTGGCTTGCCTATGGCCTGATCTTATGGATACATCCTCTCAATTGAGGGTCACTCTTTTTTTTTTTTTTTAGGGTGCTAAGATTTTATTTTAAAAACTGAAGTTGTAATGATAATAATTCTGCTTCTTTGTAGTTCTTTTTTTAAATTTTAATTCTTTCTTTTTTATTGGATATTTTATTTATATTTCAAAAAAAGAGGTCATTTGCTTATGTCTTCCTTATCCTTTCTCTACACCCCTTTCTTAATATCTTCTCTCTATTCTATTTTTTTATATGACTATCTAAATACAAAAAAAATCTAAAGACTGATAGGAATGCTGTACTAAAAACAAACACTTATAAGTGATAAAAAGTAATTTAATACAATATTCTTTTTTTATTAGTAGTATAAGGTACTATAGCAAGGAAACTGGAAAACCAAACTCTGAAAGTGGACTGAATAAGCCCACAGTAAGCTCATAGTTAGTAACTGAGCTTTCTCTACAGTGAAATCTCATCACTCTCTATAGTGTTAACATCATCAATCCCAAAAGGAACTAGAAGGCACAACCCTGGTTTGTGGTCTCACATTTCCCAGTTTGCACACATACTAGCCAGCTTGGGCTCAGGACTGCTGCTCTCAGAGAAATAGTCCCAGATGTTGCAAAAACATAACTTGGCAAAAACCATGTCCCAGGAATGAGGCAGAGCTATGTGAAATGGAAAGAATTAACAACAGTCAGTACCTTTTGTTAGAATGTTAAATTTTAAAGCTTTTGAACAGAATCATTTGATTGAATCCTTTTTAAACAAAATCATCTACTCTATCTACCAAATAGGCAAAATTAACCAGAATGAATAAGACTTAAGAAGATGCTGTTTTTCTTTAGTTTAAAGTTAAATAAATCCCCAAAAGTGCCCGACTTCTGCATGAGATACATGTGGAAAATGCAAGGATATTTGCTCCTTTATAGACATCTAGAAAAGCAATTTAAAATGGAATAAAACAGGAAGATATTATCAGAACTGTAGGTATTGTGAAAATTGTGCTGTGGAAATTAAAATACTAGTTTGTGCCATAGCCATAAATTACCAAACTAATTATCTAGTAGCAGGCATAACTGAATCATTCCAAGGGGTAATTAGCAATCAGACATAATGAGTACTGCCACTATTTCTTCTGATACTGTATTTAGCTTCCACTCAGCCTGGGGGAACTGAATTATTTCCTATCCTTGCAGAGGGCATTACTGCTATATTGAGTGCATCAGCCCATATTATTACTCCCCGTAGTTTAATTCTTCACTGGACTGCACACTTCTGATTTCCCCTGTCAAAAGTTTCTTATTCTCCCAGGCCTTTTACGGCAGTCATCTTTCTAGCAATCATTCCTAAACATATATGTATAAACTGCATCAGAGCCATATTAAATGTTTCCTGTAGTTGCTTTGCAAAATCCAGTAATGCAGCTAGAGTCATTTAAAATAATATTTTCTAGGCCAGTTGCTATAATTTAAAATTATATGTGTCAATTAAAACATCTCTAGGTCTTTTTATATCTTAAACATCATTATTTTACTAAATGCCTTCTAAGAGTGTAGACATTAGCCTGTGCCCTGGGGAATTAGGAAGAGATGGACGTGTCCCTGATGTGTGGCTTTCACAGGGATTTAGGTACTTGTTGTACAGTGTGATCAATGCCACAGAGTGAGGCAAGACAGGTAACCCTGATACATATACATACTGCCAGGGACCACATATTGCATTATCCTATTTTGGACAAATTCAAAATACTACACAGAATAAAAAAATAATTACTCAACTCTTAAGTGAGAAAACGCACATCACAGAAAATGATGAAATTATGTCTGCCATTTGTGCTCAGGTAGGATTCATTTAAACACCACCATTTGAATATATACTGATATTTGAATTTTAGCATCCAGGGTGTAAGGTCAGAGTTTCAAATTTAGAATCTCTTAGGGAGAGAAAAAAAAGTTTCTGAATACTGAGCCAAAGAGCCAGCTCTGGAAGCACTATGTACCGAACTGTTAAAGAAAGAACAACCTTTATTAAGCCCCTAAGATTTTGCAGAGAATCAACAGGGGTCATTTCAAGTGGAAGAATGGACAAAGCCATCAAGGCACACTGGTTGAACACCAAAGAAGCTTTACAGACAACTCTGAAAGAGGAGTTTTCTCCATAGAAATATCAGGGACTTGGGTTCATCTTCCTTTCCTGCTGCCTGCAGAAGCTGCTATGGCTCTAAAGGCTCCACATTCACATTTGAGGAGAGAGCTCAATCCCTGCATCATGATCACTCTAGCATTAAAGTGGTGGTTAATTAAAAGGAAAATAGGGGGATTTTTAGAACTGACAAAGTTCTCTAAAGATTTAATTTTCAACCTCCTGAGATATTACATTGTAATCAGTCAGAGCAGCAAGAAAAATCCAAGAGTTGTCAAAGCTTTCTCAGTGCAGGCTTCCACTCCGTCACCTCAGCCTAGCCAACCACATGTTGCAGAAATCTTAATGCCTATACAACACTGGGGGAAACACAGTCCCTATTATGGCTAAGCATCATGAGTTTCCTAGGAAACAATACAAAGCAAGGACAAAGAGGAGCTGAGCCTGGCCCTGACACCTGCTGCAAAGGAAGAAAGCCTGGGATGTGGAGAGTGCACAGAGAGGCAGGAAGCATATGCAGTCCCAGATGCTCACTCTGGCAGGGGGAGGCCTTCCAAGTTTGAAAGCAGAAACTGGTGAATCAAGAAGGAAACAGCAATTTTTCTTTGATATTCTTTTGACCATTTTTACTTAGCCAGGCCAAATGATGCCACAAATCAGATGCAAATGCAATACTCCCTCAACTAGTGCCCTAATACGGAAGAAATTACGTTTTCAAGGCTTGGCCATAGGATAACACATCTGGACCATGGGTTAATAAATTTTATAAACTGGATAGCTTTAAGTGTTCAGTGTCTGTTCATAAATTGTCTGCTAACTAGATGTGAAAGTTGAATTGAGTTTAGAAGAAAAAATATTTTAAATTAATAATTTATGTGGAAAATGTCTATGAATGTCTCATCATTTCAAATGCATCAACATTCAAAATGGAAAACATCTCAAGCCTCTGTTCCCACGTATACACAGCACAGTGACTTGTACTTGCAAACAGCCAGGTAACATTGAGGGTAAAAAACAGGACATAGGACAAGACTGTTGTGGTTTGAATAGAATTTGTTCCCAAGAAGTTCCTCATGAAGTTTGGTCCCATGGTAACAGTGAGTGGTCATCACAGTACAACCCAATCATTACACTCACAAACATTTTATAGGAGTTTCAGAAATATGTAATAACATACATGAATCATTAAAAAGTGAAACCAAAATCATTCTTCCTTTTCCATATTTCCATGCAAGTTGAAATCCAATGGATCCCTGTTATAAATTAGAATCAGTGAACAAATATGGGCCATCTGAACATATATTTAATTAAGTAATAGTTAAAATTTAGTATTTTGTGTACACTATTATTTCTAAATAACTGAAAAGCCACAGAGAGATATTTAGCTTGCCACAAGTTTAGACTTGTCACAAGAGGGAGCCCATGGGTTTCAATTAATGTGAACATATCAGAAATAAATAAAGTGAAATCAATTTGATCCTGAAAAGCATTATTTTATAGTACAATTCATATTGATGACAAAATATAAGTGAATATTTAGAATGAATAGTCAAAGTTTCCTTTCAATTTACCTTTCTAAAAATATCCTTAATGTATTTTCCCAAACAAAGCTACCTCTGTGATACACAAAAAGAAAATGAATTAAAATTTTTCTGAATGATATTATGTTCCTGAAAGCTAAGATTACCTCATTTGTAAAACAAAAATAAATGAGTTATTTTCCAGCAAGATTGTGAGAGTTAATGGGCTAACCCAAGAACTCAGTATGTCAGTGCCCAGCATAAGGTAGTTATAAATAAAAGGCATTTTTTTCATTTTGTGTGGACATTATAAAAATATTTATTACATATACTATTTGTTTCCTTAATAAAATTAACTCCTTTTAAGATGCTTCAGTCCTTTCTAGCCCGTTGATCTACATTTTACCTATTGATTATAATACCTATACATTTCTTTCTAAACTAAGTTTTTCTGAAGTACAGAATGTATTCGTTACCTATCATTTACAGTCATCTAAAATGTCCTCATAATCAATGTCTACATAAGTTCATGCTGCCAAAAGCAAAGAGCATTTCAATCTTTATCTAATCGACTTCTTTGGGAGTATTGAATTTTCCCTTGAAGTTATTTCGGTATGTGGTGATCATTCTCTCTCCTCAGTTTGCTCATCTCTCTGGTGTTGCTAATGTTGAGTAATCACCATAGCATCCCAGTTTTTTCTACTTATATCCTTCTTGTTCCCATTTCCCCTCCAGGGAATAACACAGGTGAATAAATGCAGCAGATAGAATCATTAACCTAGCATGCGAACCTATACGTTGTTCTTTCTTGGTAAAATATTCTAGCATTTTTCTCACCTAGGTGGGGCATCTTGCTATATTGTAAAACTTCTCTCTCTCTCTCTCTCTCTCTCTCTCTCTCTCTCTCTCTCTCTCTCTCTCTCTTTCTCTCTGTTTCTCTGTGTGTGTGTGTGTGTGCGTGTGTGTGTGTCCTGGCTCCTTATGGTTCATGTAATATTTAGTATATTTTTATTTGAATTATTTAATAACTTGAGATGAAACATAAAATTTCACTCCTTTTACCTTTTTAAGAAGAATAGGTCTCCGCTAGTCAGTACTAAGGCACAGCTGCACAGCAAATATGTTTCAGTCATTCTCAGTCTTCCTGCATGACCTCACTGGCCTTGTAGGTCCAGTTAATCACTACATGTGTGCTATTTCATTTAAAAACGCAGAATTCAGAACCATCTGAAAAAGTTCTTATATCTATGTTTATATAAAAAATGAGTCAGATAAAGTATAAATTATGGGCTTTGTAGATAGAGAAAAAACAAAAACCAATCAACCAACCAAACAAACAAAAAAACCCAAAGAAAACAATTCTGTATTTAACCACCTGAAGAAATCTTTATGAAATTGAGTCATTTGCTTCTCTCAGAGCCTCCAGACTGAATTGAAGAAGAAAGATGTCCTCTGTGGAGGACTCAAGAGTCCATTCTCAACCAAGTAGGAAGCGAGGGACACTCATGTAAGGAACCAGTAGGCATTATGCAAATCTCACATATTTCAAACTATGCATGTGTAATATAAACATCAGTTGACAAGATAAATGACCACTCTTCTGTTCACTGATTGGTCTATCAAACACTTTTAAACAGTAACTGAAAACAAAATCTTTCTGACATGTTCTTGTTTTCCCTTGGTTCACCTTGCCTTCATCTGCACCAAAGGGACAGGGAATGTAGCCTGTGTTGAAACTTTGCTAATGCTACCATCTATTTACTCCTGTCGGATGTAAAGATTGTCACTTCAACTCCCTTAACTATGTTCTCTTCTGTTAATAAGATATTAATTTGTACTTTATAAACTGATGTATATAGTAATGTAAGATGTAGCCACCATACAATATGTACATGCGATGTGACAATCATCTTTTCAGTTTTATCAGGACCAGGGGCAGTGTCTTAGTTACTTTTGTATTGCTGTAATAAGACACTGTGACCAAGGCAAGAGTTTATTAGGGTCTTATAGTTTCAGATGGTTAGAGTCCATAAACATCATACTGGGTAACATGGTGGCAGGAAGGCAGGATGGAACTAGAGCAGTAGTCGAGAGCTTACATCTTAGTTTGCCAGTATAGGCTAACTGTGAAAGGGTTGGGTTTTTGAACACTCAAAGCACACCCTCAGTGACTCCCCTTCTTAAACAAGGCCACATGTCCTAATTTTTCACAAATAGTATCACCAAATAGGAACTAAGTATTTAAATATAATGAGCATATGCATGGTGGGGGGTCATTCTTATTCAATCTACCACAGGTAGAGGAGGAACTCACATACAGGAAGAGAGACCCAACAATGGATCAGCCTATTCTAACCTTACGGACTAACTCATTCTACATTTGGGCACTATAATTTTTATACAGTGTGTAGAAAGTACATAGTAGTGTTTGTAGCCGGTTGTATGAGTTCTTCAGGACAAACCCCAGTTGCCTTCCTTTATTCTGTGCATTGATCTATTCGATGAAAAGCAACACAGTGAATACCTACTTCTCCAAGATTGTAGCCAAAATGAAACTCAGCATTTCCTCAGACTGAAAGAGAGGAAAGCCCATGTTCTCATCCTTTCGATGAAAAGGAGAGAAATCATATTTATCTCAAAGTCTATCTCTTATCTTCTCCAGAAACTTCCACAAAAATGTTTGATCCTCACTTGAAAGCAAGTGTCTTGTGATTAGAAACTATATTTTTCTTGGTTTTGTGCCCTTACAGCCTACCTGCCCCCCATGGTTCCTGAAATGTATAAAATAGCAACAAGGTTGGTGTATGAAGAATAAAGAAATGATCCCACAAACTTTTGAATATCAGGCAAAGAGAAAGTAAAAGGGGACAAGGGCATGGAATTAGGTACATTGGGAGGTGAGAAGGAGCCTGGAGGAGTTTGGTTAGAAAAAGTTGTGATCAAAATATACATTAAGAAAAAAATAAAATGAAAGCTTAAAATGTGGCTTTGTCATAACAATGGTATACATTTATAGTCTTTTCATATTTACACATAGAATTAAAAAATGTATGGCTCAAGTTATATAAGCATCTGGAAAAAGAGAAACTTACATCAAAAGCAGCAAATATCCCAAATGATTTCCAGGGCTCTTTCTCCATTTCATTTATCTTTGTCCTGCTCCCTAATATCCAAATGTTCATTGCTACTACTCTACACTCAGAGCAGCGCCTGTTTCGTGAGCATTTCCTGTACTCATACTTTCTACTTAATGCTTCATGTGAGCAAAATTATAAGTAAACCAAGAACTAGAACAATTTCCAAAGATAGACAGAGCATGGTATTTATGTTTTAACATCTCAGAAGCAACACAAATGCAAATCTGTCTGTCCTAGAAAAGCCTAGGACCTATCATAAAATATAAGGTTCTGTGGACAGTAATGTAAGGAGCGAAGTTGGAAGAATTTCAGAGAAAATCCTAAGTTTTAAATGCAGATTAATTTTAAAATATAATAATTGTATTGACTTGTTGATATCATATCAGCACAATATAAAATAATTTATGATTTCATTCAGTGCCCTGCTGTTTTCTGATTTTCACATCTGTATTTCTTTGTGTCCTCTCTTCTACAGATCTGAGAGCTATATTGTTCATGTGTAAGATTTCAAAAACTAACTGATATGGTCAATTTGGTGTCCACACTTGATAAGATTTCTTCCCTGTCATTGCTGTGAATTCACAGCTATTTGTCCTTCTGGATATGTTCTGAAAAACTGATCTCTGTACTTTCATGTGGTCTGACTGTAGGATACAATTCAGTGTTTCATATCATTATGAGCATCTTGAAGGCAAGGTCTATTATAAAAAGTTAAATGTGCAGCAATCTAACTACCACCCAAGAACCTTAGAAACTAAAAACTAAGCATATACATCTTTTCCTTGAAAAACACTGGGAGAAATGTAAAATTCTTAGGAAAAAAATGTATGACTTGAATCCTCAGTGAGACCACAATATGTTTAATTGCTTAGTAAATATTAAAAAATACATACATTTTCTGTTATAAGCTTATCTTCTAGTTTCTGTGGCAAATAAGAATGCCCACTTTCATCAGTTCTATTCGATACATATTGGAACTCTTAGAAAAAATATTAAACGTTAAAACAAATTTTACAAAATACAGAATTTTGAACAAATTAAACTATTCCTGTTGACAGATAGCATGATGAGATATTTTTAAAAGCCTAAATAATCCAACGATAGCTGATTATAGTTCACAAGAAAATCACTAAACTGCAGAGAGTAAAAATAAGCACATAAAATATATTAATAACAACATTTCTGAAAAAAAAAGACTAGAATACAATCACATTTATAACAGCAACAACAATATTTAGGCATAAATTTAGTCAAAAAGACATACAATTTCTATGTACTAAAGTGATTGAGTATCTATGAAACAAAATTACGATGGAAATAAATGGCGTAAGAGATTGTTGGGAAAAAGTAACATCATTAAAATATGCATCTGACCAAAGAAATTTATGGATTCAATGTATCTCTCATCAAAATAATTATTACATACCTAGGAGAAATAATCCCAATAAAGAAAACTATTGAACATACAAAATAAGACTGAAATATCACCCTCATTGCCTTGGAAGCACACTGCAACATTAAGTAACCATAGGACAAATGAAAGACAGTGGAAATCATGGAAAAAATTCTCACACTGATAGCCACTGAATTTTGAAAAATTTACTACGTAATGGAGAAAGTACTATTTCTTCAATAAATAGAGCTCAAAGATCTGAGTGTACTTATCTATGACTATAATCTATATTTATAAAACTACAGTAAGATGCTATAAATCAATACAGATACTATTACAGCATTATTCTGACTTAAATTTATCTAAAATTACTTATTACTTCACATATTGTGAGCTTAAAATTCGAATATATTGAAGGTTACTTGTAGTCTCTAATAAAGGATCTTCAAGAATAAATTAATTTTAGTCAATCAAATGATTTTTAGTTATACAGAAATTCTAGTATGAATACTCATGCAGAAACATTTGTCTTGTGTATGTCCATCAGCATCTGACTAGGTTCTACAGAAGAAAAGGCTGGACTGGTGATCTGCATTTTAATTATTAAAAGGAACAAACCAATAGAATATGAATAATATATAAGAATATATAAATAAAAGCCAAAATGACATCAATCATCAGTAACAGATTCCAGGATGGAGAATAAAATCTGAACCCAGAACCCAGAGCTACAGTTTCCAGAAATAAGGACCATCCAAGAAATATGATATAAAAGATAAGTTTTTTAAAAAAATCTCAATGTATGTATGGAAAAAGACATATCAATGTGCAACTATGAGTATGTTTTATTTGGCTGAAAACATTCATTTAATAAATTTGGATATTTCTAGATATATTTCCAAGCATGCTACATGAAACAAGTACTCAAGGGCCACTGATTTAGGAAGATCATGTCAGAGAAAAGAGAGTAAATTGTAATAATAATGTCTGTTCTGATTGATAGAAAGACATTTTAAATTTTCAACAGACAGATTCTTGGCAAGAAAGCATCCTTTTTCCCAGTTCTTCACTGTCTTGTTTCTTATAGTAATGGATGTAGTTACAGTCTCCTAGGATATCATTTTAAATAGTTTCTCTTCTACTTTCTCTAAAAAATTCTGAAATATAAATCATTATTACCATTATTCCTGTCACAGAAGTTCTGATCTGTACTTACAAAAAAAAAATGCCCAAAATTTGTAACAGCTCCACCAGTAACAGAAAGATAATGTTGTGTACAGAGATGCTTTTCAGACAGAGGTCGTTTTCATCTCACAGGCCAAAATGAATTTTTATCATATGTAGATTTGTATCCTAATACCTGAGTAGGTTGGTAAGCATTGCAATGAGGACTGAATGTTCTCACAGAAGCCCAGAAATCTGCACAGTGAAACTTGCAAAAGCTATCTTTCTCCAAACTACACAGGCCTCTTTCTGTTCAATGTTCTTCTAAGGCCCAGTCCATCTTCCAAGAGGCGAATGTCAACTTAGTCACTTGAACAGATTTGAGCAACAGAAGATACCATGTTATCTTCATGTTTTAACATCAGTTTATGTATGTGATGAAGTATTTCAACATAAATAATCTCAAATAAGGAATTAAACAAAACCTTTAAAAATGTTTTTATCTTATGCAGATCTTCAGCCTGATAATAATAGTAAAATAATTTTATTTTCTTTGTTTTTGTCTATTTGTTTATTTGTTTTAAGAGTATATCATAGAGGCAAGGCTAGACTGAGCTGCCTAAAGAGCTGGTTACTTTGAATACCTACCTCATCCTCCTGCCATACCGCTGAAGAACTGGGATTAGAGCCGTGCCCCACCCTGCCCGGATTTTATTTACTCACACTAGTAGAAACACCACTGGTCTACATATTAACACTCTTATTCTTGAAAATTCTGTTGAAAGAAAAGTGTCAGTTGCAGTTTCTTTTCTTTTTTTTTTTTTTTGTATAATTATGTAATTGTGACAAGTACAAACAGGATATATTTACTGCATGTAAGTATAATACTTTGTATCGCTTTGAATTATTAAATAATTAAATGGATCTAATTAGCATTTGCAACACTTCATATAATTTCAGATACTTCTCAAAGATTTCTGAGTAGGTATTCCAGAGAGTCTGCAAACAAACAAACAAACAAACAAACAAAAATCAAAACAAAAACATAGCTCAGCTCTCTGCTTGGTGCTGAACTGAAATGTTCAAACTAATATGGTTAAGTCTAAGCCAGTAGAGCCTCAATGTGTGACTACACTTGGAAGTAGATACTTAAGAGGATAATTTTGTTAAAATGTGGTCATTTAGACTTGGCACTTACTAAGATTCCTAGTGTTCTTGTAAGAAGATATGAAGATACATAAAGGCACCGAGGGAAAGCCAAGGTGAAAACATTGCTTTCCCTAACCCAAGGATGCAGTCCCAGTAGAAATCAGTTCTGCTAGCACCTTGACCTTGCACATGGAACTTCAGTAATAGGAAGGCAAATTATTTCTGTGTTTTAAGATATGCAGGCTGCGACATTTAGTTACAGTTGTCCTGGCAGACTGGAAAGCCTGTCTATAATCTTTTCTCATTTTGAAACCAACTGATATGAATGGAAGAGACAGTTGCTGTGGTCACACAATGACATTTGAATATGAACATGTACTTATGCATGTATGTGTATCCCACCATAGGTAAACACCACCCTGCTTTGGGTGACTTATCTCTTCCTTCTACAGATATCCAATGCAAATACAGAAAGAATGCAACTCATAGAAAAGAAAAGTAAATGCCACAAGCCACTGTACAATCAAGCATGCTTCTATGTGCCATGAATTATAAGTGCTCTGAGAATGAGTTCTGTGTATATCTGCAATTCAGTTAAAGTGAATAAAAGTTCCTGCTTTCATAAGGTTAAGGTGTTTCAATGACAGCATGATTGTGTAGTTTTGACATTAGAAAATTATATAGATGTTTTATCTTTAATTTTTTCATACAAACATATTCCTACAGCATTAACCTATATGTAATTAAGATTTAGCCCCAGGCTAGGTGTGGAGATACAAGCCTTTAATCCCAGACCTCAGGAGACAGGTATACCTCTTGAATTGTAAAGTCAACCTCATTTAAACAGTGAGTTCCAGGACAGCAGGACAATTTCCTGTAGCACATATCATACTACATTCCTGCCAAGACTGTGCCTGTGCAAGGGATAATTTCTCCACATGCTTATTAGTAGTGTTACAAATAAAGAGCAGTTGTTCTATTGGTAGATATATATGAATAATATGCATTTATAAGTTCATATATATCACATATATATGAATTTAAATTGATATGTATAATATATATGCATACAAACACACATATATGTATATGAAGTTAAATTAATTGGTAGAATGAGTGTTTTTATTTATTACACCATTATTTACAACATTCAAAATATAAAACCAATGCAAATCACTATCAACAAGCATATGAGTAGAAATAAACCTAAATGTACATGCTGATACACAACTCAATCACAGAAAGAAATGCTGTTGGCAACAACATGGGGAAGACTGTGCTAACTGAAGTAAACCAGTCAAATTACAAAAAGCTAAATGTTCTTACTGACATGTGAAACCAAAACCTAATTATCCCCATTAAAGTAGAGAGTTGGAAACAATTACAGGAACCTAGTAGAAAAAGATTGCAAGGCTATTAAGTAAAAAATAACAATAACTTTCTGCTGGATGTTAGAAGGCATTATTGTTTAATGTATTGACATAAGATCTATGGAGCTCAATGACTGGCTGATGGCACCACTATATTATCATCTTTGTTTTGATGATGTTGAGTGCTGTTGTTTTTAAATAGAATAGTGCCATTGAACTTTAGACTGGCTTGTACTTTTGATTCTCTTCCTTTGTCTCCCCAGTAGTGACACTACATGTATGTTTCATCACATCTAGCTCCAGAATTGGTGTTAATAATTCTTCCCTGCATGAGATCCTCTTGTTTTTCTTAGTTTTCTTATTTTTTTTAAAGAAGCAGTATAACAGAACTGTACCCTGTAAGGTTGTTCTAAGTTCTACAGATGATTACACTGTGAGGACCTTGGACAATTTGTCAATCTAGGAATAGCATGACAGTATTTACTAAATTCTTCTTGAGAATTTAGAGTAATTCAAATTTAAAGATTACATGTAAAACTTCATGTAGCCTGCAAGAAAATAAGATGCTATGAGGCTGGCCTCATGACTTGAGGCCATAGTGTATTTTAAAGATGTTCTTCCTTAATACCTGTAATAAGTTTGAACAACTTCTACACTATATTTTATATTCTTTTTTTAATTCTTTGAACAGGCATCACAAAGATCAGAGAATTTAAAGTGCAATCTTATGAAGAATATTTGTATTTATTTTTTTTCAAAATACATTTATAAAGATGCCAGAAACAAATATAGTCTTCAAAAAATACAACAAACAAACAAAACCCAGCAAATTACATGCTTATTTTGAATAGTAACTTTCTAGTGTGTTGCTTATGAACATAAACTCAGACATGGAATAACAATTTACAGATAAATCATGAAACTTTCCATTTCAAAATTCTTCTGATGCTCACTTCTTTTTTCACATTGCATCCTATTATGTGGTGAAGGTGGTCCTAGGTGCAGAGTCTTTGATAAGTAAACTTTTTCTCTCTTGAAACAAAGAAAAGTATGCATTTGCACTTGAATTTAACAAGAGAATACAAAAATAAAATGCAATGAATATTCCAGAGCCAATTATATAGTTTTTAATTACCTTCAAATATAACTAATGTTTAAAATAAATTACTCTGTTATTGAACAGAAAAAAAAGGTTTCTTAGTCAAAACTGTATTGGAATTCTTGCTATTGTGACTGAGAAATTTTTATCTGTCTGAGCTTTCTATTTCTCACTGGATAATAAAGAAAAGGTTATTTGAGGATTGAACTTCACTCATGATTGAGGCAGCTAGGAAACTGGTTGGCACAGAGACGCATTTGACAAATGTGTTTTTACCTTCTATGGCAAATTTAGCAAGGACAGGTAAATATCTGCATTGTGTATCTCCTAGGAATCAGAACACTTAATTTACCAACCCTTCCTGGAAATCTATTTTAAATCCCTGTTGCTCTTTTCTGCTTATTTTAGAGAAAATGTTAATATTCAAGGAAAAAGGAAATGTCTGTAAAAAAACAAAAGTTTGTGTATATTCATTATATACTAGGACATTATATAGGTGCTATACAAATGGCAGTCCTGAGACAGGCCTTGAGCTCATTTGTTCATAAAATTAAAAGGTTTATTTTAAACTGTTGATGAGAAATTAAGAAATTTCAGAAGCCTAACATCCACAGATACACTCCTAAAACACACACTTAAGCCTCCAAGCTTGCTTCTATGCATCAAAATATCTTTTGGATGCTTACAGTGTGTCATCAGCTACATTTGCATAAAAGACTGGGATACAGGCATCTTTTAACATCTTAAGAATGGCAGATCAACAGCCTCAGCGGGAAACATGCAAAACAAACTAAAAATAAAGGTATATACCGCCCATACCCATTTTTCACAGAGAAGTACAATGTAGACTGGAAACAAAATCTTTTTTTTTTTTCCACTAAAAGTGTTTTAAGGTCTCGTTTATCTCAGCCTTCATTGAAAGTGTTGGTTTAAAATGCATTGGTGCTTTACTCAACAAAGAAATAAAGATCAAAACTACAGCTACAATATCAGCTTTTTAAAGATGTCAAATCTCAACAGCACTAAACCAGTTCTTCATTGTTCTGCATGCTATTCTTATTTTGTAAGTACTCAAACAGCCTGTGCAATTCTTTCCCTGCAATGATTTCCTTTTCAATGATTTAAGCAGTCTATTCTCAAAAGCAATGCTCAGAAATCCAATTACCATTCCAACACCACGCTTTTGTAAGCCCAGAGCATTAAACCATAGAATATGCCTCTTCCTGCCCCTTTCTCACACCTCTCCATCAGGAACTGAGTTTCCATATCAAAAGACATTTGTATTTTCTTTTGCATTTCTTGACTTCCTTGAATAAGAAAGTATAGCCATAAATGCCTAAAAACAATGAAAAATGCTATGATCTATTTATATAAAAATAAATGTGTGGAGGCAAATGTGAGGGAGAACTGAACAATAAGACATGTCCTCTTTAGGACGGTGTTAGTAAATTGCATTGTGATGTGTAACTAGAGCTTAATTCATCTCATGTTAATATTGAAAATAATGTATTAGCCAGAATATTAAAAGTAAAGAGTCCCAAGGTGATTATTTGATAAAAAGTAGCTTCAGTATTCATATGTGTTTATATGACTTTCTTCATCCATACATATAATGTATCTATATATCTAAGTTGCATGTATGAAAATAAATGGTAAATATTAAAGAGAAAATGTATGCAAGTTCAAATTTAATTTATGGATGTAATAGCCAAAGTCACCAGAAAGGCACAGACAAAGGGTCAAGGGATGGGGAAAATAAATCTGTAATTGGATTGATGCTGACTAAATCTATTTACAAGAACTCTGGATATAAGATTTTGTCTAACAACGAGTCATTCTTAACCAGTCTTACTCTACAAAAGACATCAGAATTGTGCATTATGTAAGCTTTATAAACCAAAATTTCACAATTCATGTTAGGATGAAGGCAAATACATGCACAGCACCTTGGAGTTGTGATATAAAGTTTGTGATTACAAGATTAATATTCTATGATCTGTGACATTTCTAATCTAACATTAGCAGTGAAAAGACAAAGATATTTTGAAAATTATAACTAGCAGTGAATATATTTAAGCTTATCATTTTCAAATGGTTTTGTTATAAACTTAAAATACAGTTTGAGTGAGTGTGTGTTTGTGTGTGTGTGTGTGAGAGAGAGAGAGAGAGAGAGAGAGAGAGAGAGAGAGAGAGAGAGAGAGAGATTTGTTTTAATTAAGACCTTATTTAGAAAAAAATGACCCTCTAACATTCTTTATTTTACAAATGAGGTATGTGAGGCAGATTTTAAGACATTTTCATTAATTTGGCAATTATGAATTTAATGTCTCTTTTTCGTAGGCAGAATGCAATGCATGAGATTAAAGAAGTGACAAATGTGCTCACTTTAAGAGACAACAATTCCTGTAAACGACTGAAAACAATGTGCCATGTAGCCAGTTCGTAAGTACTGTGAAGAGGAAGGAGTGTGGCAAAAGAAAAGCCACATCATTGTGAGAGCTCTCATCTGAAGAAGTAAGTCAATATTGCATGGAGGATAACATGGGAGATAATTAATATGTAAGGTGAAAGTAGGAGAGCTACTTAGAGATGGTCATTACAAAACTATAAATTTATATCCAATTTTGTCCGTGTGTAGTATCCTGTATCCCATGTGACCGTCAATACAAATTTCTTTTACATTTTCAAGAATTTATTGATCCATGCAGTAAATGTTTGGTGTCTTGCTACTAGACTAAAGCTGATTGTGTGTGTGTGTGTGTGTGTGTGTGTGTGTGCGTGTGCGTGTGCGTGTGCGTGTGCGTGTGCGTGTGCGTGTGCGTGTGTGTGTGTGTCTGTGTGTCTGTGTGTCTGTGTCTCTGTGTGTCTCTGTGTGTCTCTGTGTGTATATGTATGTATTTCAAATATTCAAAAGTCTTTTGGTATCATACTATAGAAGCTGCTCAATATTGATTTATGGAACATTAAAGGTAGAAAATGCTTAAATGAATTCTAGATAGTGGAGCAGGCACTCAATCCTAGATCAGAAAATCTTGATGTTTATCAAGCTATACAGATTATTTAAGAAAGTAATCCTAAATAAGGATTATCACAGGGAAGTCATTCACAGTTTGCCCACAGAGGGTCGAGGAGAGAATACAGAATATGACATTCAGTGGCTAAGGAGAAATGTAGGTAGCCAAGTTGGGAAGCAACAGCCATAACTAAAGCAATTTGGAACCTTCCATGGTGTTTGGCTGATTTATGTGTTTGATATACATATTTGATACTGTCTATTTTTTTTAGACTTAATGCATTTTATTATACAATGGGATGATACTGAGAATTGACAGCAGGAAGACATTTTGGAAATCCACAAATAAAGAAGTTAATCAGTGTAGTACTGAAAACAGGCTAAATAAGGAGTTGAAAATGGCATTAGGAAATACTTTAACATAAATAGAGCGTGCCACAAACACTTATAGGGTCCACAGTGAAAATACTGTAAATATATGTAGCAAAACAGAAGAAAACAAATCTCAAACAGTAACATAACTTCCAGACACTGAAAACAGAAGATCAAGTTAAGCTTACAAAATAAAAAAAAATATTAGTAAGAACTAATACTCTTTTACAATAAAAGCACTAGGCAAAGTCAGAGTAGATAGGAACATCTAGACAAAAGTAATCATAGAAATGCTGGAGCTAATTTACCTTATAATCCAAATAAACCTGATACTTACAAAACATTTCACTTATACACACACACACACACACACACACACACAAATTCTTCTTTTCAACATCTCAGGAAACTTTCTCCAAACCTGAAGCAATCTCCAACTGATAACCATTTGTGAATGAAAATTTAGTTTCCTCCAAAGAATTGGCACACAGGAAACAACTCACACAAGTGTAAGCTGCATGCCTGGCCATTGGCTGCCAGCAACTTTACTTAGCAATCATAACCAATTGAGGACAGAGACCCTGAGCATCTTATGTGCAGACATATGGATTCCCATGTAATTTTGGGGACCCAATTAACATAATACAAACATTAGGCCAAATTCACAAGTAGAAAGAATATTTATGTTCTATTTCCCCAAGAATAATATGTTAAACCCTTACTCTGTGGTCATATCTGAAGGAATGAATTCAAATAAGATTATAGAAGTGTGTTCCTCATGAATAGGATTAGAAGAGAATCCTATGGTTCCTCCAAGTCCTCAAATCTGAGGCCATAGTAATAAAAAAAGCAAAGCTACAAAGATACTGTCTATTTTGAATAGCTGAGGTGAACATGTTTTGTTTGGTTTTTATCTGAGAAAATGACCAACTGAAGTAGCAGAAAAGTCATGCATTCTTCATAGTGTTCAACAGGAAGGTAGGAACACCACTTTTCAAAAATGGTTCTGAGAATGTTTCCCCTCTTTTCCTGATGAAAGCACAATTGCAGCTGTGGGGATTGATCCTATGAAGCCTGTGCTAACTGATGAAGCTCCCTACTTGTTAGAGTTGCCATGGGCTGGACTGTGGGGAGCCGACAGAAGGCAGCTATCATCCTTGCAGCCATCTTGAGCCATATACCCTGACAAGAGACTTGATTACAACAGCCTACAACAGCTGAGCACACTCTGATAACATCTTGTTTTAGATACCCAGGATCTTCCCTTGGGTGTGTGAGACTTAAAGGTGTGATTTAGAGATAAGACCTAAGGGTGTGACTTAAGGATGTGACTTAGAGGCGTGGCTTAGAAGTGAGACATATAAAAGGAGAGAGGCAGACAAAAGAGATTACTAAGTATTAGGCCCAGTGAGTAGGCACTTGAGACTCGAGACAGGCAACTATATTAGGCACTTAGCACTTGGAGAAAGAACTTGGAACTCAGAAAGAGACTAGCAACTGGAACTAGGCATTAAGACCTGAGACTTGGTACTAGGAACTAGTAACTTGGATAGAAGAAGAGAGACTGAAGAATAAACAGGACTGAGTCACACTTTGTCTGGTCTCCATTCTTAGCATCCATCCTCACTCTCTCTCTTGCTGAACCCTGACCCACAGACCGGAGCAGTTTGGGGCAGTGCGGGCTCTAATAATTTAGCACCCAAGGCTTTTGGCAGTGCGGGTTCCAATATTGATAGAGCAGCCCTCAACATTTTGGCCCCCAAATGTGGGGTAGTACAGTTCTCAACACTGGACTATGACACACCTGCTACCTAGACCAGGGCCGAGCACAGAGTAGACAAGAACTGCATGTTTCTACTTTGAAACATAAAGAGAAATCAAAGAAAAAAAACAAAAACAAGAAAACCAAAACAAAACGTGAGGTAGGGAAAAAGAAAAGAAATTTGCTTGTTTTGGTAGCTCATTCTCTCAGAAATTCTGTAGTGTTGAACAACGCTGTACTTCAGAGTATTCATTACATGTCTTGAAATTTTCTCTAAGAATTAGTGTGCAAGGCTAGCATTCATTTTAGATATTTTGATTGCAAAATGCACCTTGAAAGTAAAACACCTTTGAGAATAAAGAGGTTGACAATTAATTCCAGAAGCATATACACTGAAAATCAAAATCAGAAAAATTGGGAGAACAAAATCCTAAATCTTTTATTATCAAAACTAAATCTTTACAAATAGAGTAGGTTTACTTGCAAAAACACAAAGATAGTATTATAGAAATATTAGTATTCACTTTCTATTTTCACTTTTTTCTTTCAAATCCTATGAACATCAAGTTTTCTTCAGTAATTTTGCTCAATGTGAAGAAACCTATGTAAATTTTTTGCCCATGTAAGCCCTCCTAAAACAGAGTTATCAATATAGCCATGTCTGTTCTTCTAGAGTGAGTTTTAAAAATAAGTAGATAAATAAATTTAAAGAATAAAATTGCCAAAGGAGGTAATTGTATAGGAAACACCAAAACTTCCTATGAATAATAAAATTATATTCTAAAATTATTCTCTACAAATTGATCTACAAATGGCTGGACTCCCCTTTTACTGATTCTTCTACAGTTACATTTTACAAAACACTAATATCTGGACATGAATCTGCAAACTGATCATTTAATAATGTTGCCATGTAAAAGCATTGGTTGGTGTGCTAGGGGATTAGTACATGTTGGGTGTATGCATTATAGTAATTTTTAGCCAGAGCTACATCATTTTATCATCTACAGTGGCTGAACTGTGACTGTTCCTGATACTCTAGAGATTTAGTTTACAGAACTAGGTTAATGTGTTTTTCCAGTTTCTTTCCTTCTCTACCTTTACAAAGGATTTCTTGATTAGCCTGATTGCAAACATAAACATGGGACCATGAAACATTCATTAACTTCTTGGCACAGAAACTCCTTCCTTCCTCTGTAAAGTGACCATACTCTGCCACATAGATCTGAGCTCTCCTCAGCACCCCTGTCAGGCCGCTCCTGCCTGCCTGCCTGTCTATGATATTAATAATTCTTTTAATAAATTTCTTGCCCCAAAGGATATCTGTCTCAGTGTACTCATTTATCCTGAAATCTGAAAACTTCTCATAGCAGTAGATTTCTCAAAAACTGGTAAGTATACAAAATGGCATAAATAGCTTTCTCTATATATACACATAATGCAATTATGATGTATCTCTATAGTAACACGATAACTTATTTTAAAACTTTACTATATAAAAATTCACTATACTAAAGCCAAAGTGTTCCTGTGATACACAGCTCTTAACTGTTATCACAATTAAAATAGGGCTGATAGAGCCAGGCAAGAAAAAGTTACCCAGTATCTGGGTTGCATAAAAGGAAACCTAAAAACAGAATATCTACATAAAAACTTAAGCAAGCATAATGGGTCATAGAGGAGAAATAAGATAGCCTGATTCTAATTCCAGAATTCCTAGTAAAAAATCATGTCACTCCCTTCTGGAATTACGTGGATGAATTATGTGGTTTTTCATCTTAACAGACTGTAACACCTACAACTTGTATCTCTCTGTGTGTTTACTATTTCTATTGAAATTAATATTGGGGCCTGAAAGATGGCTCAGCAGTTACCAGCACTGTGCTCTTTCAGAAGTCCCGAGTGTAATTCCCAGCAACCACATGGTGGCTCACAACCAACTGTAATGGAATCCAATGTCCTCTTCTGGTGTGGCTGTATACTCACATACATAAAATAAAATTTTTCTTCATGTAGTTTGATGTTGGCTACTGGCTTGCTGTATATTGCTTTTACTATGTTTAGGTATGGCCTTGAATTTCTGATCTTTCCAGGACTTTTACCATGAAGGGATGTTGAATTGTTTCAAATACTTTCTCAGCATCTAGTGAGATGATCATGTGGTTTTTCCTTTGAGTTTGTTTATATAGTGGATTAAGTTGATGGATTTCTGTACACTGAACCATACCTGCATTCCTGGGATAAAGCCTACTTGATCATGAAGGATGATTGTTTTGATGTGTTCTTGGATTCGGTTTGCGAGAATTTTATTGAGTATTTTTGCATCAATATTCATAAGGAAGATTGGTCTGAAGTTCTCTTTCATTTTTGTGTCTTAGTGTGGTTTAGGTATGAGTGTAACTGTGGCTTTACAGAACGAATTGGGTAGTGTTCCTTATGTTTTATTTTGTGAAATAGTTTGAAGAGGATTGGTCTTCCTTGAAGGTCAGATAGATTTTTTTTCTTTTTCTTTTTTTTTTTTTTTAGTTTTAATACTTTTTTTTTGTTAAAAAGATTTCTGTGGGTATTTCTGATGAAACACACATGCCTGAGGATTCAAAGCTAACATTTACATATGAGTAATCTCATGTCTAGTTTTATGTCAACATGACACAATCTAGAATGATCTGAGAAGAAACTTCAACTGAGAAAATGTCTCCAGAAAATGGGACTATAGGGCATTTTCTTTGAGACTGATGTGGGTGGGGCTATTCCTGGGCTGGTGGTCCTGTTTTTTTTGTTGTTGTTTTTGGGTTTTTTTTTTTTTTTTTTTTTTTTTTTTTTTTGAGACAGGATTTCTCTATGTAGTTCTGGCTGTCCTGGAACTCACTCTGTAGACCAGGCTAGCCTCCAACTCAGAAATCCGCCTGCCTCTGCCTTCCGAGTGCTGGGATTAAAGGAGTGCGCCACCACTGCCCAGCTGGTTCTGGGTTTTTAACAAAAAGACTCTTTATAAAATAAAGCTAAAACAAAGTGACTAGTTGTTTTATAAAATAAAACGAACATTCTTCAATGAGAGAGTCTACAATGGAAAAACTCCTTTGTCCTTTATACCATAAAGAAAATAATAAAATTCTAAATAGCAAAACATGCCAGCTAGCAAAATCTGTGCTAAGACTTAATGATATAGAAAAAGACTTGGTTCATGACTTAAAATAGAACTAAGAAACTGATCTTGATTACTCTAAGAATACCCTATACTAACACTCATTATATATTCAAATCATTTGTAAAATGATAATTATTCAAATCATATAAAAACATATGTACTTTTCCATCACTATGAGTACAGCCTAAGGTGAAAATTACAGCAACTTGCACTTGTATGCATGTTTTAAATCCACATGAGGGTGCAACAACTTTTAAAGACTTTCTACAAAATATAAATTTTCTAGGATCACCAAAAATAAGATTAAGATAATTCTTTTATAGTAAGCTAAACATGTAGTGAAATATGTTAGAAAAATAAGTTAGAAATTCAAGACAAACTGAAATATCTATTGATATTGAAATATCTATTCATATTGATATTCTACAATATGTAGAAAATTTGGTTAGCATCATAGTTGTGTAGAAAAAGAGATGAGTATCTTTCATTTTCTCTCTCAAAAGAAATATAGTCAGCACACCTATTGTTTCTAGACCAGTGTGCATCTACATGTGAAGATTTATATTTAAACAATGAATATATATATATATACATATATATATATTTGTATATCATTCTTAAAAATGTATAAATTATTGTACAATATGCAAAGATAATTGACAGAATTCTAATATTTAATGCTTTTTTAATTCCTAAAACTTGATGGCAATTGACTTAAATTTTCATTTCTTCTTCATCTCTATCAATGAGTAATCTTAATCATACATTTTGAGTAACAAAATGGTTGGGGACAGCCACCTTTAATCTCTTCTCTTCTATTTCCTTTTATGTTTCCACTTGCTACTTGACCATATTGGAACTTGTTGGTCCTCCTCTATAAACTGTAAGGCAATGAATTCCCCACATTTTGGTATATTTGCCAATTACTGAGATCTTGGAATTTCAGGTCAGGCAGTTTTAACTTTGAGCTACATGGCACTGCTTCTGCTCCACTTCCTCTATCATTTAGTATTGGAAATGTACAGCTCTGTTGACCCTTAATAATGAAGCTTTTCTAGCATATCTAAACCTATTTTCTCTCTAAGGAGTCAAGAACATAGCAACCTAATTGCTTTTAGCCTAAGAGTTATTTGAAAGATTTGAAGAGTAGCTTTATCATTATTGTAAAGGCTGGGATTGAAGAAAAAAAACTATAATTAGGAGGTAATGAGAGAAATTTAAATTGGACTTCAGGACACCAACTACTAATATAATTTACAAAGTGACCATCATCATGACTCTCAACACTCTGTTGGTATGAATGCAGGTCACAATTATAATCTGTTTGAACAAGTAAGTCCCTTAAAGAAAAACACTGAAAGATCTGTGTGAGAAGTGAACAGGTATCTGTCACAGACAACATGGAGGATTTTGTGATTCTCAGAGACAATATCAGCATTACTAGAAAAATACTCAGTCATGCTGGTCAGTGGTAGCACATGAGTTTAATTCCAGAACTTGGGATGCAGCCACAGGCAGATATCTGAGTTTGAAGCTAGCCTGGTCTACAACACCCAGGACAGCCATTGCTACACCTTCTCAAAAAATACTTCCTTGAAAAAAAACAAAAACAAAAACAAAAACAAAAAAACAGGTAGGCTGGAGAGATAGCACAGTGGTGAAGAGACTGTTCTTCCAGAGATCCTGAATGCAATTCCCAGCAACTACATACTGTATCACAACCATCTGTAATGGGATCTGATACCCTCTTCTGCTGTGTCTGAAGGCAGTGGCAGTGTACTCTAATAGATTAAATAAATAAATATTTTTAAAATGCAGAACAAAACAATCAAATTAATGAACAAACAAACTCAGTTTTAAAGCTGAATGAGCACAGACACAATTGTATCATCTCAGACTTCTTTGATTTTTTCACATGAGTCAAATCTTCTCAGGTCATCAGACATTCCCATTGTTCCCAGCACCGGCATCTTTGTACTTCATTACTGTTCTTGACAGCAAGAAATGTATTTAATGGCCATTGTAGTTAAAAAGTGGTATTAGCATCTGACAGAATATTGAAATATTTGGTGAAATGTAGATAGAAGTTTAAATATGAGATTATTAGTAGGTAAGAAATAGTAAGAATTTACAATAAGACACGCACCTCTATGTACCTTACCTAATCTATAACACACTTCCTCCTTTTCACTGTATTAGAGGTAGACTCTCTTATAAGTTACCTGCCAAGGAACAGGCAAGTTAAGATGTTTAGACAACATTTGTACTGTTTGCAAGTGGCAATGAGCTTGAGTTCCAAGATTCTGGCTGTGACACCTTGATCTATAACTTTTGGACATTAAAGAAAGTAATAATTTTAACAGTTGAAACCATTCCCATTCCTTTTTATCAAATGCAAACACTGTTATTGAATTGGAAGCAGGCAAATAGTCTACTGTTGAGGCTACACATGTACTGTTAGATTTGATAAAAGCATAAGAGTCATTATTCTTATAGGCCTAAAAGATGCTATGAACTTTACATACAAAATCTCCCTTTTAACCCTCAAGAAGACAGGATAGTCACATACCTGCAAATGTAACTTTCAAACACTTCCCAGAATACTTGGGCTGAACTGCTTATTCTAAAGAGCAAAATCAAGGCAATGGGAAATTTCTTCATGTTTATTTGACTAAAGGAGGGGAAATGACAGCAGGTACTTAAAAATTAGAATTTTGAAACGCAGAGAAACCCTGTGTCAGTGCTTGAAAGCATACCACCAAAATGTGAAAAATACAGATTAAGGGAAAGCTTACTGAAGGCTCTGTTCTGTAGGACCCTTTGGTATGACAGAGACTTTTACTAGTACTGTGTTGTGGCTCAAAACTAAGCATGAGAATACATGTTAGAACAATTAATGCTAATACTAGATCTTAGGGAAATTAGAGCTGAATATACACATATGTATACTTTAAGATTTTCTTCTACCTCAAATCTACCAGCCAAAACTTATGTATTTCATTTTTAAATCAGATTTTAAATAGAAAATTTATTATCTTCTAAATATAAGACAAAATCATTTACCTATTTTGAATAATTTCAAGAGAGTAACATCTCTCAACTTCAGTAGGATTACAGTTAAAGATTTATCTTAGAGCATAATACTTCATGTTCATTTGTATATAAATTATAAAGTGAAAGTACAATTAGAAGATACATTTCTAGATCATTCTTAATAAGGCAAGGTTTATGATTCCAATGTTAGCATTTAGAGTAAGTGTCCAGTAAATGACAATGATTAAATGTATGTTTTTCTATCAGATTTGGGAAATAGCTGTTAATAATTTTATTTTAACAGAATATCTATTAAATCCAAAGATAAAAAACATTCTTATAGATTAAATAAATACATATTTGGAAATTTGGTTGAAACCATTCTTTTAAACATTATGCATTACAAAAATAGTGGCTTTTTGTCTTAACTGATTTATTGCTTATAAATTTATGCATAAATAATCTAAAACTTAAAAAGGAAAAGATTTCTTTGAAAAATAAATCACAGGAAAGAGAATGTATATTAATGTTTGTAGTACATCGCCATGATCTAAGTGTTTAATATTGATTAAGTCATGCAATTATTCTTACAAAAATTATGCAGCTCTAATAAATCCGATTTGATAGGAGACTGTACTGAGGACTGCCATGTTTAGAAACTAACACTTGTTCATGAGGTACAGTCAGCATTGTATTTCTAGCTAACCCATTCCTCCACCACCACAGAGATCATTATAATCACATCACATAACGTTTTCACATAACACAACAAAAGAAAAACTTAAATAAATATGAAATGGATAAGTTATGATGTTTGTCAATTACCAACCTATGTCTGCCATATAGTAAGTTCTCAGACAACAATATTATAATTTTAAGCAAAAATTTTTACTCTAAAAAGCTAATGAAGATATGTTTTTGCTGGGTCCTGCATGGCTGCATAAGGGGCAGTGACATAGTTCCCGCCACTGGAGCATCACCAGGCTGTTGATCCCCATGTGTGTTGATGGCTGCTGTTGCCCAAGCTGTCTCTTCTATTTTACTTTCAATCACTTTTGGGTGATATACTTGCCCAATGAAATGAAACAGATGTGGTTCTCAGAAATGAAAAACGGAGGTGGTCATGAGGCTGTGGAGGAAGAGGAGCAAGCCTTTGGCTTGGCCTTTAGGGCCATGGGAAATGTTCTACATAATGTAAACACAGAGGTCATAAAAGCCTACATGGTCCTTTGTAGAAAGAGTTCATTGTAAGACTTGGTCTTGAATTTGTAATTATGATGAGATACACATACCCTCTGGTCCAATGACTGCTGCATTAATTAGAGATGGGTAGAGCTGGGGGCATCAAAGATAGAGAGTTAATATGTTCTCAAGAAGAAAAGGTATGGACAAGAAAAGAAGAAATTATAGAAAACAAGCAAGTGATAGATGAGCTTACCTTATGGGAGAATGACTTGTTTATGATCAGAAACGAATAATATTAGAAGGAGAATACATGAGGCTATGGAATTGCTTAGATGAGAATATAAAGATTTGAGAATTAAAGGATGATATATAAGCATATAAAAATTTAGTATTTTGTTCTCCTAGCTATTTGAAGGATTGAAGACAGAAATGCCCCAAAAGATATTAAAGAGAGCTAGCTGCTTCACTTGCATAAATTTTAAAACATTATAAAAAGTTATTTTAACCTAAGTAGTCTGTCACCTTTCTGTTTCTACATGAAATCACAAGAACAGTACTCAGCTACCCATGAAGAACAGGTTGTATAAAAACTATAAGAAAATGTGCTTTTGCTTTGTGTTTAATTTCTGTTTTAAGGAAGCAGAAGTTGGAACTAATGATCTGGGATTCAAAAAATGTATGCAAATGTAAGCATTTATAAAAAAAACTATTAATAATTATCAAAGCTTTATGTAGCTTTATTTTATTTTTTATAAAAGACCAGGCTCAGGCTCTATGGTCAAGAGAAGGCAAAAGAATGAGAAGGGAGAAGGGAGGAAGGAACAAAGGAAGGAAGGAAGAAAGGAAGGAAGGAAGGAAGGAAGGAAGGAAGGAAGGAAGGAAGGAAGGAAGGAAAGAAAACTGATGAGAATTCTTGGGCAGAGAGAACACTTGAACTGACAGCTTGCATTCATTGCTCACTCCAAGTCATTATTAAATTATTGCCACTCCCATTGCTACCTTTCTCAGGATGGTCCTCATGCTGAGGCAGGATCTCAATATGTTTTGTTCATTATATTTAACACTAACTGCAATATTCAAAGTTTATGAGATTCTGGCACTTGACTATCTATGATAGAGCCACTAAATATAAAATGAGTCTCTAGTCTATAAAATAAAATATTACAAAACTCACTTCATGGAACACATATTTAATTCTTAATAATGTTATAAAAACTGAATATGTGTTCTAAAATGATGACTATGCACCTTTGATACAAATGTGCCAGGATTCAATTCTGTGGGGTGGCGTTCATAATCCATTACAAGCTAACAGATTAGGTATAACACAGGAGAGTCAAGAATAAAGAAGGGTTGGAATGCAATTTTTTGTGTAAAAATGTCACTGGCTTCAATGTCTGTCACTTACATGCACAATTACTTCAATGAAACTAAATACTTTGAGTATGTAAAGTAATATTATGTGAACTGTGAGACAATTCTCTTCTTACATAGTCCTATTATCTTAAAAGCTTAAATGAGGTGACCACTGAAAAACTCCCTCCCAATGTTGGATACAGACTCACCCCACCCCCAGCCCTTGCTCCAGAGTCATTTAAGTGGAGTGTTCCTTTTTTATATACTATCAAATCTAGGGGGTAATTATGCACATTATAGAGTTATAGACACTGATGTTAATTTGCACTCATTCATCTCATACTCTTAAGTAAAATCATAGCAATGATGAGTTCAAGTAATACAAATAATTATTTAAAAAAACTATTTAATAAAGTATATAGAGATGACTGAAATTTGAATAATATAAGTTTGTACTGATACATATTTAAAGTTTTAAAATGTTTGAGCTTCATGACCTAGTGATACAGGATGATTGCGAGTCTATTAATGTTCCTTGGAAGAAGTCAGAGCCACAGCTCCCATAATGTAATCAAGAGGGGACTATTACATGACTGTTTTCCATTTGAAGATTTCTAGAGTTAAGTATGCATTCAATGTTAAGCATTAAATTTAACCAAATTCAAAATATTATTTTAAAATTTTAGTACATGGAGATAGATTTTTTTGACACATTGTTTTTATTTATCTGATTGCCAGATTTAACAAATACAAGGCACTTAGTTAAAACCAAATTTTAAGTAAACAAAAGGTGATGGTTTAGTGGAAACATGTACCAAATAGAGCTTTGTTCTCTTACACATCATCTGGCAGTTCTTTATTCTGACTTACTCTGTTTTCTGACTAATGACCACTAGTTTTACAAAGCCTTACCAATCTAAGACAAAAGTGCATTGCTTTTGATAATGCATGTTCCACAATAGGTAAGAAAGTCATTCTTGTCAGAATGACCTCACACAGGCTCAGTTTTCTTTATGAAATATAAAAGGGGGAGATGTGGAGAGCTATTGGGGCTGCTGGGCAGGAATCTGACATTGGCCAAGAACAAGGAAATAGGCTTTAGGCAGGAATCCTAACCTTAGGCTAGAACAAAGAAATAATTTCAGGCAGGTATCTAAATCTTAGACTAGAACAAAGAAGTAGGCTTCATGCATGAAAATAATTTTGGGCTACGACAGGGAGGTTGGCTCGGATATTTTGGTCATCCTGATAAGCCCTTAGAAACAGTGATCACAGACTTTGTTTATTGCCTTACTTGTTCTTTAACTATTTGTGTTAATTGTCTTAATTGTTCCTTAACTATTTGCATCTATTTTATTGCTAGTTCCTCAACCTAGATCTGACCTTAATAGTTGCATGCAATTAAAAAGGTATAAAAGCAGATTGGGAAAAATTTGTTTAAAAATTTTAATGAAGGGATTTCATCCAACTTATAAAATGTAACAAATAAATTTGGTAAAGAAAACAATGTATTAATTGTGAAAGAAAATAGTGTATAAATGAAACAACAGAAGTTAATTTAAAACAAACAAACAAAAAAACCTTAAGATCAGTTTGGAACTGATCACAGTTTCTCAGTCTTTTCCCCCATTATCTGTTTCACTCTTATGCTCTGTATTAGTTACACTAGACCCTAGAATCAAATCTCTAACATGAAAATGTTGGTGTCTAACTCCCAAAGCCATTATAAAGTTCATATATATATATATATATATATATATATATATATATATATATATATATATTCATCAATATGAGATTACTTTATTATTCTAAAGACATTTGATGAAGAGTATTTTCATTTTGGTAGTATGTGGTTATTTTTTTTTCATTTTCTTTTTGGTTTTGCTGCTGTTATTTTGTTTGTTTTGTCTTGTTTTTGAGACAGGGTTTCTCTGTACAGGCCTGGCTGGTCCTGAAACTCCTTCTGTAAACATGGCAGGCCTTGCATGTATGTATGCACACAATGTGTGAGCAGAGACTGGAGAGGGAAGAATAAAGATTTGCATCCCTTCAATTTACATGTGTTTTGATCTACCATATGAGTACTGGGAACCAAACCTAGTTCCTCAGCTAGAACAACCAGTACTTCTAAAGGCTGAGTTATATTTTCATCCCCAGATATTTTTTCATAAAATAAATGTTGAAAATGTGACTGAGATTAAAATGCACCTGGAATACTGATTAATACTTAATTGCATATTTTAATTTAGTAAATAGTGTAGATAAACTATATGTCAACAAGCCTGATTCAAAAGGATATGCTGTAGTATGCTTATGAGACTGACATTAGAAAACAAGATAAAGACTAAAATGTGAATTAGTATTCTAGGAGAAAAAGAATACTTGATCCTTTAAAGGATAATATCTTATCTGTCATTTCTCTGTCTGCCAGCCTGTTTACCTATCTGTACGTATACTTATCTCCCCATGTATATGGGTAGAGATGAAAACAAATTTACACACCAAGTCATTTGACTGCATGTAGAAAACACACATACACACCCTCACCACAAAAACTGGGAGAGAGAAAATTAAAAATGCCATCAATGTTCCTATACAAGTTTTCTGTTTTGTTTATGGATGTTTTAAATTCTAATGAAATCATTCTGCCTCTATCTGTACAGGAAGTACATAGAAGTCCACACTTGAGAAACTGAACCTTTGACTTCAGTAAGCAACCATCATCCTTTCAACACCACAGAAAAATTCTAGCATATACTAACTATACAAAGCTCCTTGATGAGTTAGGAGACATTACAATTTTATTAATTTTAATGTCTCTTATACTCTTAGAAACAAGGTAGTTAAAAACGTTTCCTGATTACATAAATATTAAGTATTCATTATTGAGGTTTCTGGATAAGAGTCTATATGCACATAGGCATGTGTTGGTGTAAATCATTTATTCTAAATGGTGATGCATGTATGTTTCATGGCTTGAAGCTCCACTTTTCAGGTTTCACAATCCCAGCACTTTCTGATCAGAATATATTAAAGTATATTTACCTAAGATTATATTTCTATGTGCTATATATGTAAACTAATAGAATTTTGGGTCTCCTTTCTTTCTTTTTGAATTTATTTTTATCACTACTTTTTCCAGCATTGAAACCCCCAAGATGACTTCCTACCAAGAAGCTGTATTTGAAACTGGTTATATAACATAAGGTCACAAGAGAGAAGCATAACTATAATTTCCAATTCCTAAAAGGTCACAGTCTTTCATCAAAAAATAAGTGACCGCAAACACACACACACACACACACACACACACACACACACAGAGAGAGAGAGAGAGAGAGAGAGAGAGAGAGAGAGAGAGAGAGAGAGAGGCAGAAAGAGACAGAGACAGAGAATTTACACATTTACAACAGACTGCCAGAAAAGTCAGTTTAACTATTAAATACCCTTGCCATCAGTATACCTATTTACCAGTGTAGAAAATGTCTTGACAAGAGTTATTAAATCAATAGGCCAGCAAGCCAAGGATGGGTAAGATTCTGCACAGAGCCTTTCCAACCTAAGACATAAGTGCATTGCTTTTGATAATGCATATTCCATGACGGGTAAGGAGGGCATTCTTGTCAGAATGACCTAAGACAGGCTCAATCTTGTTAATGAAATAAAAAAAAGGGCAAGGGGCAGAGAACCTTTGGGGCTGCTTGGCAAGAATCTGACATGGGCCAAGGACAAGGAAATGGGCTGCTTGGCTGGAATATGACATTGGCCAAGGACAAGGAAGTAGACTTCAGGCAGGAATTAGACATTAGGATAGAACAAAAAAGTAATTTCAGACTGCATTCTAAATTTTAGGCTAGAACAAGGAAGTAGCCTTCAGACATGAAAATTACCTTGCGCTAGGACAGGGAAATAGGTTCAGATACTTTGATCATCCTGATAAGCCCTTCAAAACAGTGATCATGGGAGTGATCACAGAACTTTGTTTATTGCCTTGCTTATTCTTTGATTATTTGTGCTTATTTTCTTGCTTGTTCCTCGACTATTTGCATCTATTATATTGCTAGACCCTCAACCTAGAATTGACCTTAATACATGCATGTAATTAAAATGGTATAAAAGCATAAAAGAGGAAGGGGGATGGGATGGGGGTTCTAGGGAGGGGAAAAGGGGAAAGGGGATGGCATCTGTATTGTAAATAAATAAAATATCCAATAAAAATAAAATAAATGAAAATATCTTAAAAGGGAAAAATGTAAACATACATCCTAAATTTAAAATTTAGAATATATTTACTGTTATAAATGATCATATTATCTCTGGCTTGAAATATAATCCCACAGAAAAAGATTACTATATTCACGCAATTAACTCTCTTATAAAAGTAAAAATGAATTCATCTTTGTACTATTATATCAAAGGACTTTTGCTTTATTTTATAGGAGTTAAATTAATTAACAAACATGTTTGCAAAAGCAGATCTTGGAAATGATATATGTAGTGGTAATTTTACTACTTCCAAGCAACAAAGAATGAATGTCTTTTGTTTTGTGGAGAGAAATCATCAATAAAGTGAATTTGATTTGATTGAGTGAAATGAAGTTTTTCTTGAAGTTGAATGGAGGCAATGAGACAGTGGCACTCATTTTACTTCAGTCAATGGGCATGCAGTTAAATATAGCAGATAACAAACAGAGGGTAGTGGGGAAGAGAAAAAAATATCTCATGGACACTGGCTTAAAGACACATTCCCTTCAAGTAGGGCACAACCCCTAAGGGTTTTTTTTTTTTTTTTTTTTTTCCTTCCTGATAGCCTCTCAAGTTAGAAAACTTCCAAACAATTAGCCAATTACCAGGTAACCTTCTTTGCCCAATCAAAACATAAATTATTAAAACAAATTACTTGATGTATATTTACATTTTAATGATTTCCATGATGTTACATTTGTAGATTGATAAGGAGGTACACTGACAGCAAGAATATTAAACAGCTAAACTGGAATTTCTGGGAATTTGTTTTATATCTGTTTGCTGAGTGTGTATGCAGGTGTGAGATTATGAAATAGCCTAAACTTACTATTATATGCATCTAAAATACTGGAAGTTTATGGGTTGAAAGTTTCATCCACAAAGTAGCTATGTTTAAGAAGGGGTTTGGGGGAAGTGATTGGGTCATGAGACTTGCTAGGTAGTTTGCCAATAAATTAGTAGTTTTCTAATTTTATGTGGCTATTTGGAGGTAAAACATACTCAGGAGGTATGACCTACCTGAAGTAGGTGTGTCCTTAAGGCAGTGTCCATAAACATTTTATTGTTTCCTATCTTATATGACATGACTAGTTTTAGTCTGACTTAAGTTGCTTCCATTACTGTCTGGTTTGCAGATCCCTAAGGTCTTGAGGGAATAAGACACCATAGACTAAAACCTCTAAAATAAAACAAAAATAATGTTTTCTCCCTTTAAATTGATTTTCTCAAGTCAGTATAGCAGAAGAAAGCTAACTGACATATGTAGCCTTTGTTTTTCCTGAAAATCTTTATGGCCAAATAGATATTATATACAATTTAATTCATACATTTAAGGTACATCTACCATGAGGATTAGTATATTTTGTCAGTTTTACAGAATCCATAATCATCTGGGAGATGGGACTCTGGGCATGCTGTCCGTGGTAGTCTTGATTAGATTAATTGAGGTGAACAGACAGTGCAGTCATTGGTTGTGAGTGGCATCTTAGACTGTGCAAGTGAATAACAGGAATCGAGCAACAACACCACTTCATTATGGTCTGCTTTCTGAGTATAATAAGTTAGGACCAACTGCCTCACTTTTGTGCTGTTGAACCTTCTCTGTTAAATGGACTGTACCACTGAATCATGAGCATGGATAAGCCCTTTCTTCCTTAAGTTCTTCTTGTAATAATATTTATTACACCAATGGAAGAGACATTGAGACATTAAACATGTTAAAGGGTAAATTTACCAATTTCTATTTAATGGGCAGCAGAAATGAATTAGCCACAAGTCAATGAAATTAGCTTGAGTTTCATGCTATGTTCATTTTAAGTGCCATCTTCGTCATGATATTACTTTTATGAAAGAGCACAACTCATTATTTTTCTATTTACTGGGTATTTCCCTATAACAGCATCAGCTTATGTCAGTAAAGCAACATAAAAGCAGTATGTCTTGGGGATTTACATATTTTGTAGGAAGAAGATAAAGAAAAATACACACAACTCTCTTTTTCAGGTTGCCATCACCTGAGCATTTTTTTAAGACTGTGTTCAAGGGAAAGATGACATAAGCAAAAATCATCAAAACCTGAAAGATCTACACACTTAAAATGATACATTTATGAGTAATTCATAAAGGAGTTGAGATATGAGCCAGGCCTTAATAAAAAAGGAGGGTTTTTATCGGGTAACTAGAATGGTGTCCAAAGAAGAGAAATGTAAATTATACTTTTTCTACTAGTATGTTGTGTTTGTCCACTCTAGGCTCCCTCAAGTGTTTGAACTCTTGGTTTGTAGCTGGTAGCACCACTTTTGAGAAGATGGTGGAAACTTTAGGAGGTAATTATTGGTACATTGAGGGCTGGCTTTGAGGTTTTATGACCAACCATCTCATCCTGTCCACTCTCTTTCCTGGATGGGGAGGAAATATAGGGAGTTTTGTCTCACTCCAGTTGCCATGGTTTCCTTCCATAATGGAAAATATCCCTTTCCTTCCTTACATTGTTTCTTGTGATGCATTTGCACAGAGAAATAAGACTAATACCTCACCACAGTATTTCTCAAGAAAGACACTATTAGTATTTTATGTGCTAATATTGTCCTATGAAGAACAGGATGGTAATCATTTCCATGACTTATGACTGGTAAAAGATAATAAGTTATCTTTATTACTTTCGCTATTGGAGATTTTTTTAATTCTCAATATAGTTTCAATTGTCCCTAGTGCTAAATAAATCTTACAGTATGTGTAATCACTATAGTCAATTTAATTCTTCAATTAAATTATGAGTAGAGGGAAAATAAGAATAGACTATACTGTAAAAGAAAAGGTAGCTAAGCCATTGGAAATTTTGTCATAACTTATATAACTTACATAACTGTTGAATTTTAGAGCTAACAGAGCTTAAATAGCCTCTTGGGTTTTAAATGACAAATATATCAACACAGCCATTTAAAAACATTGTAAATCACATGTATGCCTCCATGTAGACAAAAACCAAGAAATTTTGAGACACTTAACCATTTAAGCATATTTAAATCTCATAATTAAATGGTAAAAAATAAGAAAGTTCAGAGAAAGGATAACAACCAAGCATCCCCAGGAAACTGTGTTAACTCACAAGGCAGTGAATGCACCTTAATTAAGCTAAACTTTTTTCCTGGCTTTATTTGATAGCTGACACCTAGGCAATGCAAGTTGCTTGCATGCACTTTAGTGATTTAAAGAAACTAATTGTACCCACTGAGCTTCTTTGTCATTGCTCTCAGGAGATCTATCTATGCTTTCACCATTAAAATTTAATGTGTAAAATTTAGACAGACTTTTTCACAAGCTATTTTAAAATGGCCTGTACCTGCCAATTAGATAAGTTGTTACAATAGTTAACAAACATAAAACCTGATCTAGAACTCTGCCCCTGTGCACCTATCCTTGGCATGTGCACACACACACACACACACACACACACACACACATATACACATATGCACACACACACACACACACACACACACTCACTCACTTAGGCACACACACACATACACAGAAACAGGGACAGAGAGAGAGAGAGAGAGGGAGAGGGAGAGGGAGAGGGAGAGGGAGAGGGAGAGAGAGAGAGAGAGAGAGAGAGAGAGAGAGAGAGAGAGACACTAAAGAAATCTACTTGAACAAGCTGTATGTTCCTTACTTCAGAACTCAGCTTTCCTTAGTTTGGAATCTCACATTTGTTGTTGTTTGCTGTTTCCAGTGTCTTCATCATATTTAGATGACAAACCCCTTTCCTCCAGAAACCACGAATACCATGTGTGAGTACATAAGTGAGTCTTAACACCTTTATGATGGATCTGATGGATTTGACACAAATGACATAAATGCAAAAAAAAAGATTAATTTTGGCAGATGGTTTCAAGCTATGGGTGGTTAGCTTTATTGACTTGAATCCACGGAACACATTTTACAAGAGGCTCTTTCTTAATTTTTGCCAAGAAAAAACAAGAAAGACAAGACATTCTATAATGTCTCATAAAGGCACAGATCAATGATCCAAGTAATTCCACTAGACCACTGGTTCTGTACACACACACACACACACACACACACACACACACACTCTTCACACATAACATGAGCATCTAGGAAATACCTCAGATCTGAACTATATAGCCACAGAGAAAATATTAAGATATCATGATTATAATATGATCACTGGGAGATTCTATTCTTTATCTCTTGTATAGATTTACTCTATGATAACAATTTGCTGAATAAAGTAATAATTGTGTGTTTATGAGCACATATGTCTGCATGTGTATACATATGTGTATGTGTACCTATATAAGTGCTGTGAAACCAGTATGTTTTTATATATAACTAAAGACTTAATTTTTTAATCACATGTATAGTCATTAACAGACATGTAGTCTAAATATGAATGAGAGTAACTCAGAACCCCACATGACTACATTCCCTCATCACTCCCTGTTGCATCAAACTAGGAGACTTAGTGGATCTCTGGTCAGGTACCTTTCTGTGTTGACACTCTTTGGAAGAGTTTTTAGAACAAGGATTTATATGTCTTTGTATTTCAGGACTATGCATATCAAGCAAGCTTAGGCTACAAAATAGGGGCATTAACAAAGTTATAGTGAGCTTTAGTCTACAGAATGCATTGTAGGAGACTTAGCTTAGCAAAACCACATAAACAGTAAGTAGAAAATGGTGTGTGTTTTTAATTGGTAAATGAATGTACTGTTACTAATGATTTTGTGTTAGAACAGAAAAGACAAAGTGTTTTCTCTAAATAATGTCTATCTAGGCACAATTTGGTGAATATAATTTTTGCTGACAGCTATAACAGAAATTCATTTAGTAACGTGAATTTTAGCAAGTGAAAGAATTATAATAAGAGTTTAGGGACTGGTTCTTAAATGGTCTATATTATACTGAACAAGTTCTGCCCATTATCTCTGTGGCAATACCGTTTTCATGTTACTATAAATCCGTTTTTAATGAATGTATTCAGTGTTTTATAAACAAAAATTTAACATACTGGATATAAGAAAGATGACTACAAATGAAATAAGTGTCTTATATCAAGGTCATTAAGCTGATACACCTTAGTCCCCTTTGCTAAAAAATTTAATATTCAAATTTTATTTAATTCAAGAGAAACATGAAAGCTAAAATGGTTTTAATGCTTCATATATAGTATCTAAAGAATAGTGCATATTAATAAAACATTGGCCAGGTTAGATAAAAATGTAAAATTGTACCTTGTAAAAATCCAAAAAAATTTCCACTAACTGTGAAGTGTATTAGAATGCTGGAATTGCTTGGGGAGCAAGCTCCCTGTAAGGCCTGATTTATACACTAGGCTTCAGTATCCTGGCCTTCTTCAGAATGACAAGTAGTTACTGAGCCTAAGTCACTACAGCAACCCCAGAGCACTAATAGTGTTCTCCATCCTAACAGTAGAGTCTGTGCCATCCTCAATACTTAACATTCCGAGCAGTTAACACTTCTTGTTGCATCTAAATCCAGTTACAAAAACCTTCAAATCAAACTATTTACCTCAAGTGAAATCTTCCCTGAATAATTCATAAGAAGAAAGAAAGATGGCAGTGAAGGCAGCTAAGAAAGTTTTAATGAATTCTAGAGTTTGAAAAAGCAGCCATGCAGAGTTCAATCCTCAGCTTCTGTGTGACTGACACAAGAACAATACCACACAAGTTAGCAGAAGAGGGTCCTTTTGGTGTGTGACAAGTTAAAACATCTAAAGTCTTTATATTTCATTGTCTTTCCCTTCCCTTATCTCTGGAAATCCTGCTGTTATTTGGAAATTTGGTCAGAAAGGCACCAAAAAACTTGGGAAATTGTTCAGTTTGCAAAGTGCTTGTCAGGTAACCATAAGGACATGAGTTCAGATGTCTAACACCCTCATTAAAAACATGCATGGTAACTTAGACCTGTATTCATTGCAAAGAAGAATTAGGAACAGGAGGACCCTGGAGTTTGCTGGTCAGAATTGATGAGTTCCAGGTTCAATGAGGGACTCCATCTCAAAATTAAGATGGAGGGTGATTGAGAAAGACAAGAGATATTGATCTCTAGCCACCATATCTACTTGTATAAAAATGCAGAAGCATGAACATATACACATGCATGTATGAGAGAAAAAGAACTCAGAGGAAAGAGACCGAGATACACAGACACAGACAGATGCAGAGAGGAAAGCACACACAAAGACAGAGGAGACAGAGACAGAGAGGCACACAGAAAACCAACAGTTGCAATGTTCTGGACTCTATTGTACCAATGTCTACTTTTGAGTTATTGGGATTTGTTTAAAGACAAAGTTCACATAATGGGCAATTAATTACCAGTTAGTAAATCTGTAACTGTTAGTGAGAGTTTTTAATCACATAAAATGTCTGATAAAAGAGTGAAGATGTGTAGTGCATCATGATTTTAGAGGTTTCAGTCTATACTACCTGCTCCATTGTTTTGGAACTGTAGTAAGACAAAGCATGATAGCAGAGAGGGGATGGATGCAGTGTCCACCACATGGATTGAATGGTAATAGAGAAGAGAGGGCCAAGTGCAGTATATACCTTTAAAGGTAATGCTTCTAATCACCTGTTTCCTCCAGGTGCCCCCCAACCCCAAGCTCCAAAGACCTTCAAATAGTTCATTCTAGAAAGATCTCCAATCCTCAGAGTTAGTCTCCTTCCATCTCCAAGTGGAGCACTCAGCCTTTACCTCCATGCCACATTATGTTCAACTGTCTGCATTTAACTTCTTGCTGGCCTATGGTGAGGACTCAGTGATTAGAGTGGGTCCAAGAACATAGGTGAAGCTTGGTCCTTCATTTTTAGATTCTTCTTTCTTCTGTATAGCCCTGCTGTCATATAAAATAATGCAATTCTAGGGATACAAGGGAGCAAAGATGTTATTCTATCTATAATAAAGTTCTAAAAACCAAAATTATTAACAGAAATATATTTATACATTAAAGCCCCTATGACTAGAATTTAAAACAAAACCAGAAGATGGTCAAAAACAATCATAATCTTCCTAGCCTTTCCAAAGGAAAAATTTGGTGCTATTTTAACAAAGCTGTAAAACCTAATAGGCAGACTTTCAGAAAAAAAATATAGTTCTGAGCAATTTATGTGTTAAATAAGAAAAACTGGGTGTTTCAAACACAGTTAAGAAACACATATTTTATAGTCCCAAACTAACACATTAAATATTAATAATGTATTATCATCTTTGAAAACTGTTTTCTGTATATGTCTGCCACTTGTCCCTTAGATTTCCAGGAAAGGGTGCATACTAAGATGAAGACATAAACATTTGCCTATTAAATGTTCACCGAGTACATAAATGCATGGCTTGATATCCGAAATTTTTGCAGCAGCTTTGTTTTAAAGATACCTACCTTTCTCTTTTCAGATACATTGAAGCAAAATAATATTGTTAATTGAATTAAATGCACACTTACATTCAATAATTTTTTAAAGAAATTCTTACCAAATAAGCAATGGATTTTAAGGGATAATTTGTAAACAAGTTTACTAGACTTAAAATGTCCTCACTGGGATAGGAAGTATAGATTGTCCACACTGTTGGTATGATTAATTTCTAAGAATTGTCTGTTGTTATTTCATATCCTAGGGACTTTTGCCAAGGGTGATCATTTTGTTTCACAATTTATTTCAGGAAAAAAAAAACATTTTTATGCTGTGGTACTAGGTTCTAACTGAGGTATACAAACTTTTAATCTCCACTGAGTTTTTTGTTGGTGACTATGTAACATGAGTAGTGTCCTAAATATTAATTATATAAAAAAAAACTCAATAAATGCCACCAAAAAGGAGCACAAGAGCTTTTGAACTGGCTGCCTATGAGTGCTGTAGGACTACCTAAGCATTCTCTTTGTAAGATAATACATGTTAAATGTTTATGTTCCAGCAAATAACACACATATAATCATCACATATTATAGGAACTGATGGGGCAGCTATGTTACTTTAGATGCAGTGTGTGCTAATCAAACGCAGTATTTCTTTGTTTTTCCCTCCCTTCCCCTGGCAACTTCCACTAATAACTCTCTTCTACATTCAGATAGACTTTTGCCGTCTACATAACAGTGGTTTTTTTTTTTTCTGAACCAGATTTACTTCACTTAAATATCCTTTGGCAAAACAGGATTTCGTAATTTTTTGTGATCTTGAATAAAGATATGTATGTATATATATGTATATATACATATATATATTCTAAGTAAAATATTTTATAAAAATAAATATTTTCCACTCAAAATTCTAAGTTATTTAAATAAATATACTCCAATGTTGATAAAAATTATGTTTAAAATTATTTTCAAGAGTCCTGTTAGAAACAGAATGGAAAAAAATCATGACTGTTACAGTATAAATATAAAAATCTAAAAATGACTGCAATTATAAAATCAAAGAATATCTAAAGTCTAAATATTAATCACATTTATATTAAAGAATTAAAACCATAATTGTAAATATTTACTTCCAAATGTTATACAGTAGACTTATGACTTATATCTTTCTAAAATATATTAGATAAAGAAAATACATCTATGGGCTATGGTGATTTCATTCTCTTCTATTAAACTTGGGCATTACCAAACATACATATTACGAAATATCTATCTTTTTACTAAATATGTTTATTAGTTTCACTCTAATTTAAAAATAGATTTCTAGGAAATGTCTAAAACTTTCATTTTTATATGAAGTTAAATGTTCACAAAGAAAAAGAAGTTCTAATATCCTTTCAAGAAATCTCATCTAGAAAATGGTGGTTTCAAATTACATATTTTATTATCATGAAAATCCAGAGTAAAAATCATTTATAGATTGACAATCAATGAATACTCAGGATAGATATCTGGAACAATTTCACATTAATATTCTAATAACCTTTCTATATGTATAACTATAGGAAAGTAGTATATTTCTAAACTATTAGATGATTTAGCATGGGGATAGAAAGTGATTCTTCCTTTAGAGAAAAGAGTAAAAAATATTCAAATATAGGGGATTTGTGCATACATTTATTCACACTGGACATTAAAAAAATGAGAACTTTTGGTCTGTGTCCTTATAATGCTACTATAAATTATCTAAATATATTAAATGAAACATATTACAGGAGGAGACATGTGGAATCAATTGTATTTTTTATTTTCTTTAATTTTCACAACTGTTTTGACAAACCTAAAAGAACTGTGAAGGGCTTAATGGTACTACCTTCAGCAGTTAGTGTAGTATATCATATCAATATCTTCCATGAATATTATTGTTCTAGTTTAAAACTAATAACTTAAAGTCACTAATGATAACAGGAGATTCATATTATTAATATTAGGTTGGATTGTACTGTGTTGATTGTTATATTCTTAACATTTTTTTGTTAAGTATTGTGAGGTGAATTTATCTTAAACATGTTCAGAAAGAAGTGGCCTATGGCTGAAATGTTTCATAGGACAAAAAAAATCAAAATGGTAGAAGGCTGGCATATATAGGGGAAGTAAAAAATTAAGACAACAGTGGTCTGGTTGTAGATCTGCACTAAAAGTGGGGCGACCATATGAGAGATGGTATGACTTGATTATTATGTTGTGCATTTTCAGTCATTTTTTGTGATAAAATATGCTTGGGGAGTTTAAGAATGCATTAGATAAACTGGATGTAAGTGATGAATTGACTGGTTAAGTCTGGCCTGTTATTTCCACCACTGAGACTTTTATGGTGAGTACTTCTGGTACTCATATCTCGTGAACCTCTCTGAATGACTTTTCTAACCAATTTTAAGCATATGTGGAGAGGGAGTATTTCTGTGTTTACATTCTCATTATTGTGGCTCTCACTGCTTTCTTATTTGCCACACTGTGATGAAGGAGCCCTACAAAGAGATCAGTTCCAACACAGAGAAGAGCAGGGATATCCTAGACAGCAGCCAGCAAGGAACTGAAGTCCTGAATGCACTAATGCCTGCCAAGAACTATTTAAGTGAGAATCACCTCTTTTACCATTGGTGCTCGCAGCTTACCTCCTAGGTCTGGTTAATTAAATTAACTGCAACCTTGAAAATGATGTTAACATTGAAGTTCTGGCTACACAGCATGTTGAATCTTAAATACTAGGAGCCACATAAAGAAATTTGTGCGGGTACAAGCCACCAATTCAAAAAGGAATAGTTAAACTTAAAAGGTAACTAATTCCATTCCTGAGTTAAAGACTAATTTTTTTCTGCATATGGCCAGCTGCTACTTATTTGAACATGCCTAAATATAGTCTTTTAACACCAAATCTGAAAACAGTCAGTGTAAAGCAGTTATTAATGATAGTGGAGATCATTTGGAACTTGAGACATTAAAAATTTCCTATCTACAACAGTTTATTTTTCACAGTCCTATTACAATTAAAACAGTCTAAACTCCATAATAAAGCCCACCAGTCCAGCTCCACTGATAGATGATTCTCTGTGAGTACAAGATCTAATAAATTTCAGCACCAAGAAATGGAGAGCAGCTCTTGAAAGGCCATGGTGGAACTGGCTTACACCCTACTGTGAGGTTCCCAGTGCCTCTGTGCAGTCAAGTTGTTCCTCAAGTCTTCCAGGATACTCAGCATGTTCTCATATGAGGTGTACATTTTCTAGAACTCCATATGCAAAGAATGTGTTTTTTAAATGTTTTGAAATTGTGTTTGTACTAAAATGTACTGGAGCTAAAAGAAGCAGCTCCATACAGACCAACTAAAATTCAACTTATCACACAAAAGTTTATAAAGAGCTTTTTCCTGTTCCTCTCTTGCCTTCTCATTCCCGCTGTGTCCCCTTGCCCCTTCCTCATTCCCTTCCCCCTCTCTCCATGTCTTAATGCCCAGCCTCTGCTTTTTTCTTCTCTCCTCTTCTCTCTCTCTCTCTCTCTCTCTCTCTCTCTCTCTCTCTCTCTCTCTCTCTCTCTCCCCCTCTCTCTCTCCTTTCTCCCTCTCCTCTCTCTCTCCCCTTCTCTCTGTCTCTATTACCCTCTTAACTCCCCTTCCCATGCTCTGAATAAACTCTGTTCTATACTAAAAAAAAAGTGTATATAGAAATCCCATTGAAGGATTCAAAGAACAAACACTGCCCTATAATATATATATTATATATATATATATTATATATATATGTGTATATATATATATATATATATATATATATATATTTCAGGAAACATTAATTTTTCTTCACTGGATGATCTGATAGAGAAGACTTTTTGTATAATACCTCAACAATCCCTAAAATGTATGTAAACTTTTCTCCCTCTAAGAATTGAGAAATATAAGAGTGACAACTGCTCTGTAATAAATGGTACCACAGTGGCCATTCATCAGCATAGTGTAAACTGACAAACCAAAAGAAAGTTGAGGCTTTTGTGGAGTAGAAAAGGATTTTATACATAAAGTTAGAATTCTCTAGATTTTTTTGCAACTTGGCACTTTTAAATTGGTTCTTGTTGATTAAATTTTCAACTCTCAGTCTGCTTTCAAAGGCTGGAATTCTACTTTCCAGTAAGGGAAATGCAGCCAGCCAATAAAAATGTTAGAGGCATTTCCTTAAACATATGCACTGATGATGGATTGGCAAATAACCTTGAAACCTACACAATAGAAACAGGAGACAGAGCTAGGCAGTACTTAAGCACTGCTTGCTAGGAATGCAGCACTAGCTAACACTGAAATCCTGCAGTTTCTCATTTAACAAATATTCATTCAGTGCACACAGTTAGCTAGGTATGCTTCAGCTCTATCAACTGTTGTTTTCACTTATGGGTGAAGAGGCTAAAGTTACTAGCTCAAGTACAGGAGTCAACAAAGCAGGAAAAGCATGAATATGCCAAAATATGGTTTCCTGAGGTAAACAAATAAATCTTCAAGATTTCAATAGCGAGCTTTCTTATCCTACAGTTCAATTACAAAGTTTATGTAACCACTTTGTACCATACTCAAAAGTAAAATGTGCAGTGAGCAAGGATTAAATTTGCAATAAAAATATTCTTCATGTAAACCAGGTTTTTACTTTACTATGTAAGTTTTGTATTGATGGGGAATATAACTTATACTGTGAGTAGTTTGGGAGTATAAATAGGTATCAAAAAATAATCAGATGTGAAAGAAGACTTTCTCTTCCCTCAGCTAAAGCCTTGTGATTAAAAACAGTAGGATAAAGGAACGGAAGAAAAGCTACCAAGCAGTCATATTAGCTACCAATGTAGCTTCCCTTCTGGCCCATTAACACTAGAACTTCAGAGAATACTTGGATAAGAACAAAAGCACTGCAGGACAAGAGACCCAGCAAAGGAAAGAAGAGTGGTATGGTGGTTTGAATAGGTATGGCCCCATGAACTCACATGTTTAAATACTTGGCCTACAGGGAATTGGCACTATTAGGAGATGTGGCCTTGTTGGAAGAAGTCTGTCTCTGTAGGGGAGGGTTTTGCGGTCTCCTAATGAGAGACCTTCCTTCTGCCTGCCTTTGGAGGAGAGATAGTCTCCTCCTAACTGCGCTTTGATCAAGATGTAGAAGTCTTAGCTCCTCCAGCATCAAGTCTGCCCACACAAAGTCATGCACCAGGAATGAAGCACTGAAATTGTAGGCCATACCTAATTAAATGTTTGCTTTTATAAGAGTAACCTTGGTCCTGGTGTCACTTCACAGCAATTATATTGTAACTAAGCATTGTGAGTTATCTCCTCTTTACATATGCTCCACTACTGTCACCCAGGTGACTGGATCCAACTGCTGTAGATGTTCAAACTATTTCCCCTTGACCTATATATTGTTGAGAAAATTCTCGCTCGAAGTGACTTGTAGTCCTAAATTCCAGGGACCATGTGAACCTTTGCATAAACTTCTTCTGAAGAGTAAAAAGAAGCAGGAACTATGAGCAGAGGGCAATGAGAAATGATAGTCCACCTAGCAGCCCTCCATTCTGTTTGCTGGCTGACATCCATGGCTGCATGACCTGTGGTCTCAGTGCATTCTATGGAAAGGACTTTACTTGAATACGATTCCACTGCAAAGAACGACCTGTGAAAGTAAGTGGAGCCACTAAATGAGATTACTGGACTACGTGTTATAGCTTGAAGTTAGTGTCTCACTAAGACCAACTAAAATGCTGTCTTTTCTCTCGGGAATGAGGGATAGTGGGAAGGAAGAGCACTGTTCCTACACACATAACACAAGGGCGATCACTTCTGCCAAGAAAAGAAGTACAGATTCCTAGGTGAAACCAGAAAAATAAAAGAAGCTATTTTTTTTTTTTTTTTGTATAGTGAAAACTGGAGGTGGGAGGCACATTCAAACTGATGAAAAATACTGAGCTTCAATTACATTTGAATTCAAGAGGGCCTGAAAACTTTAATAACTGAAAATTAGTCTTAACTATTATAATTAAGTTCTGCTTGTAACTGGAGATCTAAAAATTATGATCTCTGCCTTACATGCATGAAATGCCAGATCTGATAATGTGGTTGAAGAAGAAAATGAAAGGACTCTTTGGATTTAAGAAGAGGCCTTTCAATGAAATAATTATGAAAAGATTACAGATAATGCCCATTAAGCTCTTACCACAGTGCCTGACACAGCAAATGCTTTTAATAAATATGAGTTACTGGTAGCTTTACCATCATGTCACCTTTAGTTACTCGGCTTACACATAGTATCTTTACTATTTACAATAAACCTATAAGGTGGCCATTTGTGTCTATTTTCCAGATGAGGGAAAAGAGGAAAAAAAAAAAAAAAACAGCTAAGCAGAAGCTTCCAGCTTAATCTCAGCAAAAAAGTGTGCACTGTATTAAGAGCTAATGCAGAGACTACTGCTAATGCAGCTACACTGGCTTCATCCAACTCAGACATAATTAACTTCACAAAGATCTGCTCTCCTAAAGAGGAGTTACTTAAATCAGGGAAAAAGACAGGATAGTTCCCTCTGCCCCCATTAAGGGCTCCACAAGGCATTTAGATGTCTGGAAGGAGAGAATGATCTAAAAATTCTTTGGGATCTTCCTTGATAATGACTCCCCCCCCCCCCCCAAAATCAACTTGGAGCCAAGAGAAAATTTTTCTCCAAAATGCACCATTGGAAGAGAAGAAACTGGAAGAGGAAGAAGAGAAGGTCAAGGAGGAAGCAGCATGAAATGGGCCAAAATATATATATAATACTGAGTCTGGGTACATTGCTCACTGATGACATTCTTACCACAAAAAGCATGAGGACTTGTGATGGATAGGCCACCAAAACCCACATAAAATTCCAGGCATAGTGGGCCCACGTGGCCTAATTGTTAATTGTTAACTTAGTGCTTCAGAGGCAGAGTTAGGCAGATTCCTGGGGCTCACTTGGGCAGGAAGTTTAGCATAATCCACGAGTTCTAGGACAGTGAGAAACTGGGTGGAAACTCTAAGATGGACAGCAACTGATGAATGACACCCAAAGTTGCCAGTTGATCTTTGTTCTTTACATGCATAAATGCATACACAGCCTATCATATGTAAACTCTCTCTCTCTTTCTCTCTCTCTCTCTCTCTCTCTCTCTCTCTCTCTCTCTCTCTCTCTCTCTCTCTCTCTCGTCTCTCATACAAACACACCACACACACACACACACACACACACAAGTATAATACTAAAGTTTGAAGTTCCCAGCTGTAGCATCTGACAAGGCTATGAATTCTGACTCAGGTGTTCTCAGCAATTTTCTTTAGTATACTTACCTTGCAATAAAAGTGACATCTACTCTGTAGAGCTCTATTGAAATGCTAAACAAGGTTCTACGCAGGTCTTTTCCCGTGAGCTCAAAACTGTAAAATGATAGTTAAAAATTCATGATTTTGTTAAATTTAAAAACTATGTTACTAGTAGTTACATTTCAACTATTTTGAATTATATTATAAAATCAAGTCAATTAATACACATTTTTCTTTAGTTTTTGCAGTAGTAGACAATTTGCTAAAAAAAAAATCACACAACTTCTGTGTCTGATACAAATTCCAGCGAAAGAGGGAGAGAAAAGCATGATGGGAGAGTCAGGGTGGATAAGGGCAAAGGCTAACTATGGAGGCTTCACTAGAGTTCTCCGAGTGGCAACAGTAATTACAGGTTTGAGCTTCCAGCAATTACTGCATGTTCTCAAGTGTAGTGTTTCTCTTCCATCTATGGATCTGCAGTAGCTTGATGACCTCACCCAAGTATCACACAGAACCAAGCACTGACAGGATGCCCTCTTATCTAAGTGAATGTTTGAAACGATTTGGGTAAGTGCCAAAAAGAGAAGGAGGAAAAGGAGTTTATTATCAAGGTGAAATATAATGAGGGCAACTGAAGAGGCAGTGCAGGACCAACAGGGAAGAGCTGGGCCATGAGCCCTTAACATGCCCTCTAGACACGCATCTTCATATACCTGGCCAATAGCGTCAAATAGGAAAATGAGTGCTCAGATTCAGGACCACATACAGAGCAGTTTATAGGGAGAGTTTATGGAGTCCTCGGGGTTAGGTTTATGTAACCAAGTGCAGCCTGGCCATGCATAGTGTCAAAGTCATAATTTACAGTGCAAGTGCTTCTGGAACTTAGCAGCTCTAAAGTCAAACTCTGAGACTGAAAGAGCTGATTGTTAGGGGAAGGCATGTGGAGAGTCCATGAGAAGAGATCTGGGGCTGTAGCTGGTATGAAAACCTCTTCCCAGGCCTTACCTTTTCATAGTTTTTTATAGAACTCAAAATCTAGGAAGCAGCTGCATAGACCTGAGGGCTCAATACACATAAAATCAGTGTTCTTATCCTTTTTGCTCTAAAACTCAGTATCACATGGAATGAGAAGTATTGAAGGTTCATTTTTATTCCAACTTCTGTTCCTACTTAAGTAGATCAATTTTAAGGATATTGTTAAAACAGTATCTAGTAACTGAAAATTTCTGTATCCACAAACCCACTTTAACAGTAGAGCTCTTTCTTGTCTGTGACTGAATTTAACTGTTCATGATTTAAATTTCAATCAATATTTATTTTGTTGTCTAAGAAATTTGCAAAGTAAAAATAAAATGAAAAGTAAGAATGAAAATCAGAAGGTCTTAATGGAGTGTATGATTGCTTATATATAAGTAAAGTGCTCTATCAAATATTGATAATCATAAAATATATCTGTGCTATGTAGGTGGGATTATATTACTCTTTTGTTGTTATTATGTCAATGGCAAAAAGAAAAAAACTATAAACACTGGAGTAATACTAAGTTGGTAAAGGAATAAAGCAGGTATATGACAAGCATCAGAAACAGTGAAGACTGAGGGACTCAAAACCATTTGAGTTGGGTTCCTACCAACATCTAATTTTAAGCTCCACTAAATAAGGAGGGCAACACCTTATCTTCAGTGTTTTACAACACTATCAGTGTTTATTTTAATTCCTATGACAGATAGGTAGCATCACATGTAGCCAATAGGTGATCTGAGAATTGAAATTCAGAGACTCAGAAAAGATAAAGGGAGAGAAAGAATGAGACTTAACAGTTAAGCTTTGATACAATATTTTGTGTGATGAAATAAATTCATTGTACCCATATAATATGTAGAAGAACCAGCTATAAAATGAAAGGGATAAAAAAAAGCCCTCAGAAGTATAATGGTCCTTGAAATGTGTATTAGGCTTCCTCTAGAGTTCAAAGAATATCTGTAATAGAAACAATATTATGCTTTCAGGAAACTGCATTTGTCGTTGATGAAAATAGAGTCCTCTGATAAAAATCTGGTGGGACATGCTCTACAGGAATTAGAAGAGCGACATGACAGATGAAAACTGAGCCTTGTTCCGGGTTCACACACAGGGCATGGCAGAATTGTAATGATGATGGCTCACATTTGTAAAGGATTTTAGTTTTCAAAGTACTTTGCTATCCATCATCTCTTCTGAACCTTACAACAACATTGTGAGCTAGGTAGGGTAAGAACTCACATCCTCATTTTAAAGAAAAGAAAACTTTTTCTTTATTAAACAGACAATTTTATAACTAAAGTGATTGTGCTATACCTTGTTCTTCTGGGCATAAAGAGAATTAAAACAGTTTAGAAAAATGAGAGCTAGTGCAGATGAAATGATGTTTTCATGATGAAATTTTCCTCAAAGAAGCCAGCACAAACAGATGAACACATGGAGAGCATGGTCCTGCATTTTCTGCATAACAAAGTTTAAGTTCTTTATTTAGTTTTTGAGCATTTTATACAATTATTATCTCCAATGTTATGTCTATCTCTAGCTCACTGTGTTTAAACTGATGTGAAAAACTTAGCTTCAGGTGCCCACTTCTCCTTATTTTAGAACAGTCCCTCAGCTCTTGTCTTCTTTTGCTTCCTGTGGTCCCTGTTAAACTGGGTTTATCATAGGGTTCAGAGAGCTTCAGTTTGTACACTGTTTGGTTACCCTTGGATACTAGTGTTCACAATCTTTTTTTTTTTTCACTTACAGGCATTCATTATATTTACTCTCTAAGAAAATTGGCTACTTTTCTAAGCCCTTTACATCTAAAGGACATGCCCTTCAATTTCCAAACTCACTCAGGTGGAATCCTCATTTCCTAGACACTTTATGCCCTTTCCTTCCTCAGTCCTTGAGGTTTGGTTCAGCTCATGTGGAAAGCAGTTTCCTCTATTTTTAAAAATATTTTGAGTATTCTGTTAAGTATCATTTCTACTATTCTGACTCTTGAAAGAATACTGACTTCATCATCCTCTGTGATGTTTAAGTAGTAGGATGTTAATTGTGCACATTTCAAAGTGATCCACAGGATGAATCACCATCTTCAGTTATGTCAAAGCTTTTGACTGAAACCTATATGTTCTGATATTTCTCTTAAATATCAAGCCATTCCACGATTGGGTTTATTTGGCAAATAACTATATTTTTAAAAATGAAAATAAAATAAATGCATTCATAGGAAGCAGATAAGATATGAAATGCTGAGCTTCTGATACCAGAAATGTCCCTCTGCTACTGCCCTCACTGAGGAATCGGTCTGTTACTATACAGGGAAACAAATAGACACTTGTGGTGCAGAAAATTCAGATAATCAACTGAAGTCATAATGACAAACCAAATAGGACTTTTGTTACATCTTTACCTTGAAAGAATCTCGCAAATGAAATAATTTGCTTCTTGAATCAGACGGGCTGCATGAATGTTGCTCTTTTGCATATAAAAACATGGGGACCATGAATGTCCCATTACATCAATTACTAAGACAGATGAAATGCTGGGTATTTACATTTGACAACTGAAGACAAGATGATTGATATGGGACATTATTTTAATACATGTAAAGCACTGAGAACTTTATGTCATTTATCTCTTAAATAAAAATGAATAAATGAATAATTGTAATTATTCTAATAAGCATAAAAATAATCAGCAACATTAGAACATATCCATGAACTGAACAAATATATTCAGTTATTTTTTGTTAATTCCTCAAATTTATACAGCAATCTTGAACTTAGCTTGCAAATATTTGATAACTCAAGTCATTACAGAACAAATTTCTTAGCCTTTTCTTCATGTTTCAGTAGGATATAGATTTCTACAAGGTAAACACTAATTTGAGACTGTTGAGCTTAATGGATGTAGATTTCATAATAAATATCATTGTTTCAAAAGAGTATTTCACACGAGAAATGAACATCTGTTAGCTAATATTTATTTTTTTCTCCTTGCTATATGCAATTTTCTTAATCATTACTGGAAGGAGGGAGGTTAAAAACATAGATAATATAAATGAATACAGTATTAATAGTATTAGTTGATTCCGGACACAGTTCAGAGAAGTATTAAACAACCACAATAAAGACTAATCATTAATAAAATGTGTATAACTTATAGTGTGTTGCTTTAATTTTTGCAGAAGATATCTACTGTTCTTATAAAATATATCTTGAGAAGGATGAACTGCAATAAATACGGCCACGAAAATAATGATCATGTAAATAGGAGAAAGCTGAGGAAAAGAATAACATACTGAGCAGTATCAAGAAGACAGCAAGTCATGCTAAATATATCAAGAAGGGCAAATCAGATGAGGGATAGAAACAGGTTAATTGAGTTGGTAAGTGGCACATGCTAAACCTCTGCAGTGTGAAGACTGTGGGGAGTAAGTTGAGGCCCCGGAAACAAACAATTTGTTATTACTTCAAAAGACTTACTAGAAATAAAGAAAATAGTTGATGAGTTTGATAGGAAATGTGAGCTACAGGAATGCAAGCACAATTCTATTCAAGGAAGATAGCAGCAGTAATGACCAGGAGTTACCGAGGATGCTTACTGGAGGGGAGTTTAGAGGACCATTGCTGGAAAGGAAAAAGGTGGAAGTATCCTGCCTTTTCAGAAAGGATGGAGGCAGCAACAAGCTACCATATGCAAACTACACATTTCAAAGCCAACTACACTTTGTACAGATAAAATATTTATGAAATCCACAGTGGATTAAAAATCTAAACTCAAATAGCAAAATACAAAATTCATGAAAGAATGAATAGAAGCATGCAGCATGTGTGCAGATGCACAAATATTCTGAGAGTGGGGCGAAAGGATGCTTCTAGAATCTTCACTTTTCCTTGAGAAATTCCATTTTATACAGTCAGTGGTAATCTTCCTGGCTTCCACAACCTACCATTTCCCTTATGACGCCTTCCCTCTTGTATTATGAATGGTAGGATGTTGATTTTGTCTCACCTTAACTCTTGGCATACTGGTAGCTCTTTTGGGTCACCCCCAGGCTCTGGCCCTCAGCTTATGTAAAACATACTGATACTGAAAACTCTGCATCCTTCAATAAACTCTGGAACAGATAGACTGGGCTTTCTTAAACATTTTGTAAACCAATTTTCTTGGCTTTTCACAGTCACCACTGATACCCACTATCCTAGGCCTTCCATAAATTGTATATGAAGAAGACTTAAGCTGAATCCTTTATAATTTTAGTTCACTTGGGCATTCAATTTGGAAAATACAAATGTGTGGTTGCTCCCTTTCTTTTCTCTGCACTCCAAAGTAGCAGAATGAGCTTTACCACCTAGTGAGTATTTGTACAGGTAGAAAGCTTCATGGCCTAGTGAATTCAAGTAGAAAAAGTATTCTGTCTGTCCTATGAAGGAAACCATCAAGAAAAAGTAATAGCAGTCACTTTTGATATAATTATGTGATGGAAAGATCATCTATTATCAGTGATAATGGTACAATTAAGCAAAGATAATTGTTCTATTAAAGTATTGCTAGAATTATATTTTGCCAACAGATCCCACAGTGAAATTACTTAAAAGGTAATGTTTATGAACTCAAATGAATTTGACTTTTTGCTCCAATCCCAATCCCCTTGTTCTATATATAAAGTTTGATCTTAGTGAAGAAGATTTACTCCTGGAGATGGAACTGCAGGTGTGAGCTGCCTGACGTGGAGAGCAGAAATTGAACTTAAGTTCCCTAAGAAAGCATACATGTTCTTAAGGGCTAAAACATTTGATCAGCCTTAACTATGTATATTTTTAATGAGTAAATGTTGAGGTTAAACTATCCTTCAGAACTGAGAAGAGAAGAGGTGAGTAAAACTGGTAGTATATTTTCTATGCCTTATACAAATAAACTAAAGATTAAGGAGAGATGGCAACCTTCATAACAATAATGGTATAGTCAGAACTCCAACACAGGTCAAATGACAAATTTTATTTTCTTTTTATAGAGATCTATTATCTGACTGTGTTTTAGAAATCACACAGAATACAACCACTAAACGTCCTAGCATCTGAAGATAAAACAAGCAAAATACACTTATCCCAATTTAAGATATCAGGTTTTCCAAGAAAATTCCTTAATGCAAGTATTTGCCTAGATCTTTAAGGATAATAGAGTTTAAATCATACCTTTTTGTTTATGAATATCATCACTAGACAATTTAAAATATTACCAGATTGACTGAGGTCAAGTTGCATGAATTCAGAAAGCTAACATTTTTATCATAACTAACTATACTCTCAGAATAATATGAATAAAATGAAGCACTATTATATTATTTATAAGCATGTGCATGCCTAGATTTAATAACTATTCACCCCAATGTATGTGAGTAAAAGTTTGACAAAGTGGCCTAAACCACTGTATTTACACCTGTCAAGGTACTTTGATCTTAATCAGATCTTCATTCTTCCATTGCTATTATTGATGATATTGTAATTAAATAATCATGATTAGCTAATCTATTAGAGTATTACAGGAATTGTATCTTCCATCATCTCCTACAAAGAGATTTCTCAATAATTAAAATATGAAGATAGAGGTAGATTGTTATTTCTTTGGATCAAATAAAAATATTACCTTGCTCTAGGAATAAAGCCTGGTGTAAATTGAAAACTGGCTTGGGATGTCCATAGGCTGTAAAACATAGAACTGCATTTTAAAAATATAAGCACTAATAAAGTCAAAGATCTAAGAACAGGTAGCTAGCTTCCAATAGCAAAGTTTCAGTTGAAAACCAAGCATTTAACACAAGGGGACAGGGGAGGAACACAAACACTCAACTAGAGCCTGTGGTCTGCCATGCTAAAGCCTCCAGAAACACAAACACTGAATTCATGTAAATCCATAGATCTGTGTGCAAAATTAATCACAGTCATATGAGAGCAAATTCAAAGCAGGCTGAAGGGGTCTCTTATATAGAGGGAAGTGAAGAAAAAAAAAGCAAAGAATTGTCATAAGCAAATGAGTTGCTATTTGAACAAGACACATGAGATGAATTGCTGAGAGCCATCTGACCCTCAAAACTCTATTCTTGCTTCCTCTATAGCAAAAGTGACCTTTGGACGCTTTACATTTACTCAATCTATCAGCAAATGATTTTATGTGTTTTTAGCATATAGCAGAAAAATTCTACCGAAGACGCTCCTCAATCTTAACTGCACCATGGCACCAAGAGAGAGGCAGGCAGCCATGAAATTTGATTTAAGTTGTACATATTTCTTCAAACGTCTTTGAGATATACATAGTACCAGAAAATTAAAGATATTAAAGTCTCAAGTGCCTAATTGCTTTGGTAACAATAAGAGATCATTTTATTTACAAGATGAACATATTGAGAATGTTAAATGTAGCAAAATATATTCAGTGTTCTTCAATTCTGTGAACTCAAAACACAAAAGAACACTGAATGGCTGACCCTATGATATAAATTAACTCAAGTATTTTAAATACTTGTACTACTAAAGAGAATTAGAAGTCATAAATGAGCATAAGAATAAGTTTTTTCTTAAAATGAAAAACAACCAGTGACAATCTGGTTTTTATGATGTTTAGGAGTAATTTAAAAATGTAGTTCATCACTCCTCCATTGTGGTGGGATTGAAAACTGGTAAAACCACTCTGAAAATCAATATTGAGGTTCCTCAGAAAACTGCAAATAGATCTACTTGAAGACCCAGCTATACCACTCTTCGGCATATTCCCCAAAAAATGCCCCACCATGCCACAGGAGCACATATTCCACTATGTTCATAACAGCCTTATTTGTGATAGCCAGAAGCTGGAAACAACCCAGATGTCCCACAACAGAAGAATGGATACAAAAACCATGGTTCATTTACACAATGGAATACTACTAACCTATTAAGAATGAGGACAATTTTGCAGGCAAATGGATGGAACTATAAAATATCCTGATTGAGGTAACTCAGACCCAAAAGGACACCAATGTTAAGTACCCATTAATAAGTGGATATTAGTCAAAAAGTACAGAATACCCAGGATAGCATCCACAGAACTCAAGAAGGTTAACAAGCTGAAGGGCCCAAGTGAGGATTCCTCAATCCTACTTGGGAGAGAGAAGAAAGCAATCACAGGAGAGAGGAGTGAGGAGAGACTTGGGTGTGAAAGATGACAGGGAGAAGAAAGGTACATGATCAGGTTTTGGGGGAGGGCAGGACTGAAGCCCTGAGGGCCAGCAGAAAGAATTGAAACGGGCAACTTCAGAACTTAGAAAGTGGGGGGACCCTATAGAATGTACCAGAGATCAGGGAGGTGAGAGAGACTCTTAGGACTCAAAGGGAAAGACCTTAGATGAAATTTCCTACAGTGAGGAGAAGAAACTTGTAGAGTCCACCACCAGTAGAAAGACAAGGCATCAACTGTTCAGATGGGGTTGCCATCCCATAGACAAAACCTCTGAACCAGAATTGTTCCTGTCTGAAAAAAAACTGCAGGAAAAAAATTGGAGAAGGGCCTGAGGAAAAGGAGGTCCAGTGACAAGGCTAAATTGGGATCCAGCTCAGGGAGGTCTGACACTATTACTGATGCTATGAAATAGTTAAAAACATGGTCTTATCATGACTGCTCTCCACAAGGCCCAACAAGCAGCTAAAGGAGTCAGATAACAATATTTACATCTAATCAATGGACAAAAGCTGGTGGCCCCTGTGGTTGAATTAAGGAAAAGCTGGAAGAAGCTGACGAGGAGGGCGGCCCTATAGGAAGATCAGCAGTCTCAATTAACCTGAATCCCTGGAATCTCTCAGACACTGAACCACCAACCAGGCAGAATACTCCAGCTGATATGAAATACCTAACACATAGACAGCAGAGAACTGCCTGGTTTGGACTTAGTAGGAGAATGTGCACCTAGCCTAACCTAACCTAGCCTAGCCTAGCCTAGCCTAGCCTAGCCTAACCTAACCTAACCTAGCCTAGCCTAGCCTAGCCTAACCTAACCTAACCTAACCTAACCTAACCTAACCCTTGAGAGACTTGGGGCCTCATGGAATAAGGAGGACTAGTGGTGAGGGTGTTGGTGTTGGGGCATCCTTTTGGAGACCTGTGTTGGGTAGGTATGGAATATGGAACACCCGAAGGGTGGATGAGGAGGAGGGAGGGGTGTTTGGAATATAAAAAAAGGTTAAAGAATGAATTAAAAAAATATTGTAGTTCATGTGTTCAGACAAATAGTTTTAAAATGTACATTTGAAAAAGAGGAAACTATATCAAACACTGCTTTAAATACACTTTTTAGACGCTTCAATTAGTTAATTTTATTATTCCTTTGCTCAATCTTTAAATAAGTCACAGAAAATCGATACCTAATATGCTCATATAGTATTTATTTAAGATCATACACAGCAGAAAATCCAGTTATGTCAGTAATTATAACTTGTTTGGATTGTGTTATCCTTGTGGAGATTTGTTTTATGTTGAAAGTCAGCAACCATTGTCTTTATGTATCTTGTGATTTGATATTTGTTTGGAAAGGTTTCTTCTGAATTGTCAACTGCCTCTATGAAAATAATGCTGTTATTATTTTTGGATGAATGAGTGGGTATATAAAGTGCTCAGGGAACTTTGAGGAGTATTAATATAGAAAATAACTGATTTTCATGTTCAAGAAAACCGAAACAAAAGCTGTTTCTAAGGATGTTGTTTTCCATTTACTTGACAACAGATTTCTTAAGATTTTCTCATAATTTCAGACATCAAAAGATGCTGTTATCCAAAGTGTGTGTGTGTGTAGGGGGGGAATACATTGTGAAATATGCAGTTGTTCTTAACAATGAGTATCTAAATTAACGTACAGATTTCTAACAAAAGCAGATACACAACATGCCTTAATAACCTACTACACATAGACCTGGTTATACATTAAGTCAAACTGTTTAGAACTCTAATTACTGATTGCCTTGAACCACACTTTGAAAATGACAGAATCAGACAAGTGTATCTGGAAGGCATGGACTTGCAGTCCCAGTTCCTTATCAAGTCACACCACTCATGGTACCTGAGATAAAAATCTGATTTCCACTGAAGCATAATCCGAGGGCTCTGTCAGTCATCATTGATAGCCATTATCTCATTATGTCTTGTTACTAAAAGACTATATTTTAGAGTATTGTTTATTCTTCCCTATACTGAAGAACATCAATATGTTCTTCCTTTTATTGTTTTTGGCTATATTTCAGCTTCACCATATTTTTTAAAGACATGTATAACAACCAAATAGGGTAAATTGTCTGAACCTGAAGAATACCTACATATTCTTTTGCCAGGATAAATAATGTGAAATTTAGGTGCTATCTCATTCCAAGGTCAGAAACTACCATGTCAAGAAAAGATAAGAAACTGCCTTCGATATATAGGAAATGAGGAACTTCACAAGAATCAGCATCAAGTGATTCTGCAGAGTCATGCTCCAACTGTGGCTTCTTTGCCTTGGGTTTTGCTTCTTGACTACAACCAGGTTCTAGTAACTGTGATTCTTTCATTAAAGTGATCTTGAAGTTTGAACTTAACAACGTGCTCCACCTCCTGAAGAGGAAAGGCCATGCCTTATGCATGAGCCAGCCCACCATGACTTGGGTTACTGCCATTACTCCTCTGGGATAATAGTTGCTTTTCATTACAGCAGCCATGCAGTAAAATCCAAACTCTTACACTCATCACCTTACAAACCATCTTCATGGGTTATTATGATAAAACTCTGACATGATTTTATCCTCTTTGCGTGGCTTCACTTGAAACGTTTTGACCTACCTGGAAGCCCTTACTATTGTCTGCTGAATAACACATTTTACTGTCTACATACTGTCAGATCTTTTGTGAAATGTAAAATTATACTGTTTGTAACATGGAGGCTTAGTGCACATGTTTCAATGCATAAAAATGTCTATTTACTCTTTTTTATACAGAAGTTTTATACAGTATAGCTATTCTGACTTTTAAGGGGCTTTCTAGAAACTTCAAACATTATATAAAATAAATTTTCTTTGTAAACACATTTATTTACTCTGTCAACAAATAAAGAACTCTAGCATCATTAACTTCTCTAAAATTGCTACATTCTCTCAACCTATCCTGTTTCTTTTACTTCACTACTTTACAGGGCAAGAGAATGAAGGTAGATAATTTGTGTGGATGGCAGATCCGTGCTTTCCACTGCTTTCCAGCAAGGGCTCATTCACACTATGATTTACAGAGAGGATCTGTTAGACTTTGATAGAGGGTTTCTTATTTCCTACTTACTACTCAGTATTTGTTAATGCATGCTGCATAGCATTATCTTAACAAACTATCTACATCTACTTTGGAAAATTTAGTTGAATTTATTATAATATTTATTATCTAAATAATTGGCATCACTGGAATTAAATTCATTAAAAAATGGCAAACATGATTACTATTTGTTCTCCCATTGATATCACGTTGTTCAATTTTTATTAAAGGGGGATAAATATTGTATTTCTTCATTTCTGTTAGAAATTTTATAGTGTTATGAGAAAAAAGTCTTATTAGGAGGAAGGTTGCACTGAATTATATAAATAACACCAACATGCATTTTTTTTTCTTTCAAGTACTTGTTAAACATTACAATGTGCTTTCTTCTACACTGCAAACAACTAAAGTCATGGTACATTATAACTATGGGCTTCAAGCAGTTCATTGTAATAACAGATCATAGGGTTCATTAGGATTTGGCTCACAGTGGAAACTAGGACAAAATGTATCCACCAGAGGCTCCAGTAGAGTATGTGGATTACAGTCAATATTCTAGTTGGCAAAAAATGGAAAATGACTTTATATCTCAAGCAGAAAATGACCTTAATGAATGGGTAATGGGTACTTCATGGACTTAGTGGGAATGCAGGTGATTCAGCCTTGAAAATACTCAGCAAAGAGGCTGAGTGGTGAAAACCACAGAAAACACAGCCACAAAGATAGCCTTAACACTGACAGATCCCAGTGCTCACAGGTACGTTTTAGCATGCAAGCTCCCACTGTTGTGACTACATACAAATTGTTGTTTCTCTATGAGTGATGTGGAGCTTCAGATTCCCTTAGTGTGGGTGGATGCATCCTCCTCTGACAAATTTTTTACAAAGCAAATACCTATCTTCCTAGTATTAGTCACTGAAACTGACAGTTATTTGTATTAGATACTGTTTACCTGAGCAAAAAATATTGAATTTTCCAAGAGCAATTAAAGATTACTCCACACATATATTTCTCCTTTGTTAAATCTAAAAATCCTTTTATGTTTTTTTTTTAAAATAAATTACTTAACTTGCTCCAGTCAGAAACATTTTACATCCTTTGAAAATAATGCACAGGGAAGATTTGACATTCTGCCTAGACCTTTCTATGGCTCATTATAGCCATTGGTGTTCTATTAGCTACATGCACAGAATCATCATTATCTACTATAACATGGGGCTCTCACTGACAGTCCTGTATTTTCTGAGGTCACCCTGGCTATAGCACTATATAAAATGAAGTTACACAACTATGCTGTATTTGAGAAATTTTTTAAATTTTTAATTTATGATGTCCATCATAATTTATTATGTCCATCAGGGCAGAGACTTTCAAAGGATTTGTGTTTTAAAATGAAGCCCTAAATTGCTAGTGGATGTGTTTACACAAGCAGGGGTACAGGCCATGGCACCAAATCTCAAAAATCAGTTTTTGCTATAATGTTGGATTTGATGTCCAGTCTTCTCAATTACATAATATAATCAAACATATTCAACATATTATACATTAAGTCAAAATTATATACTTACTGTTCTCTATTTTTACTTAATTTGAGCTCCCAGAGTCAAAAAGGATCTAGAGTAGATAATAAGAAAAAATTTTACTTGACCTATGAAAACTTCAGGCTATGAGTTTAAACTTTTAGGAATTCAATTGAAATGTCGTAATTACATGTTTACTCAATATCAAGATAAATTAGATAATTAGTATTTTCATTATAAACTATAAAACCAAAAATTTATTAAATTAACTTCCTAATATCATGGCTGTGACAGACTGTATATGCTTGGCCCAGGAAGTGGCACTGTTGAGAGGTGTGACCTTGTGTTTGTGGGCATTAATACACTTCTCCTAGCTGATTCAGAGCTAGTATTCTGCTAGCAGCCTTCAGATGAAGATGTAGAACTCTCAGCATCTTCTGTACTGTGCCTGTCTAGATGCTGCCACGATCCTACCTTGATGATACTGGACTGAACCTCTGAAACTGTAAGCCAGCTCCAATTAAATCTTGTCCTTTATAAGACTTGCCTTGGTTATGGTGTCTGTTTACAGCAGTAAAACCCTAAGTAAGACACTGGCTGAGAACTTTTCATGAGATTTATATACGTAGAATTAATCCACATACCTTTAGAAAAATAGACTTAAGTAGCCAAATTCTTTTGTATCTTCCTGGGTTTTGTAAAAGCATTGCTATTGTTTTTGCATTGGGGTTAATATTTGAAATTAGTGGATTACAATTAAAAAAACATTTTTTTCTCAATTCCCTAGATGTTGTGAATATAAAAATAATGAACAGAGTTGGAAAGTCCCTGTGGAGTAGACTATCAAATCCTTTGGGAATTTGTCAAGAAGCAGCATAGCTGGATCACATGATTCACTGTAATTATTTTTAGAAGATTCTCCATTCTAATTTGTAGAATTGCTAAACCAATTTACAATCCTTTGACTTATAGATGCACAAAAAAAAAATGTGGTATGTATATACAGCAGAACACTATTCAGCTGTAAAGAAGAATGAAATCCTAAAAATTTAAGGTAAATGGTTGGATCTAGAAAAGATTGTATTGAGGGAAGTAATTCATCCAGAGAAACAAGTGCTACATGTTAAATTCCATCTTAGCTTGCAAATTCCAAATCTTCAGAGCTGTGTAAACAATGTGGAGTAAACAGAAAACAGTGAATTGTACCTCTCACCCCTCATCATACAAGAGTCTCTTCACAGCAAATGGAGATCATTGCAGAAACCCACAACTGAACACAATGTATGGCAGAATAGCTCATGAGTACCCCAGCCCAAGTGAATGCAAACACACAGAGCTCCTGCTCTATGGATCTAAAGAAGTAGGAAGATAAATTGGTTTTCAGGCAAATGGACGGAACTAGAAAATATCATCCTGAGTGAAGTAACCCAGTCACAAAAGAACCCACATGGTATGCACTCACTGATAAGTAGATATTAGCCCAAAAGCTCCTAATACCCAAGATAAAATTCACAGACCATGTGAAGCTCAAGAAGAAGAAAGACCAAAGTAAAGTTGCTTTGGTCCTTCTTAGAAGGGGAAACAAAATATTCAAGGGAGAAAATATGGATACAAAGTGTGGAACGGAGACAGAAGGAAAGACCATCCAGAAACCGACCCACTTGGAGATCCATCCCATATATAGACACCAAACCCAGACACTATTGCAAGTGTCTGGAAATGCTTGCTGACAGGAGCCTGATACAGCTGTCTCCTGAGAGGTTCTGCCTAACAAATACAGAGCCATATGCTTGTAGCCAACCATTGGACTGAGAATGGGGTTCCCTTTGGAAGAGTTAGAGAAAGGACTGAAAGAGCTGAAGGGGATTGCAAGCTCATAGGAAGAACTACAATATTAACCAAACAGAACCCAAGAGCTCCCAGGGACTAAACCCCCATACAAAAAAGTACATATGAAGGGACCCATGGCTCCAGCGGCATATGTAGCAGAGAATGGCTTTGTTGAACATCAATGGGAGGACAGGCCTTTGGCCATGTGAAGGTTTGAGGCCCCAGTGAAAGGGAATGCCAGGGCAGGGAGGTGGTGGGAGTTGGTGGGTGGGTGCAGGAACACCCTCATAGAAGCAGGGGATGGGAAGATGGGATAGGGGGTTTCCAGAGGGGAATCCAGGAAAGGAGGATAACATTGGAAATGCAAATAAATAAAATATCCAAAAAAAGAAAGTTTTTAAGAAACAGAATACCAGTAAGTCCACTATGAAACATTCTTTCCTAGAAATGACTATGTAAGCAAGATTGGAACAGCAACAATATCAACAAACACGCCAACTCAAAAGGGGGAAAACTTTATTAGGTTCCACACCCTAGAAAAAAAGGCCAGGCAACTAATAACTACTTTGAGAGGGAAAATTTGCTTCTCCCAGGGAAGAGCCCCTTTATCGATCAGTTATTAAACACAAATTGGTCAGCTCTAAAACCATATTCATACAACAAAAAATGTACTCAGATGGTTATATTTATATATTTGCACACAAGCACACACTAATCAAAGAAAAAGAGGGTATCAATTTGAGATTTAGGGGCCATTCAATGGGCTGGGGGAAGACCAGGATGGAGAAAACTAATGCAATTCTATACTAATTAAAACAGAATAAAAGAAACATACTGTTAATACTGTGTTCCTATTGAGCTTTCTCTATCTGAATGTCTCCAGTCATCCATTTTTAAAGTGGCCAAATGATTCTATAATTTTATTCACTGTACTACTTGATTGAATAGTTATCTTTATGGGAATAAAGGGATTCATTAGAAGTTTTAATGATGTGTTATAGGCTAATATATTGTAATAGGAGAACACTTTCCTGTAGCTATTTAAACTAAAGCATTATGTGAGAAACTGGTATTTTCTATTCACTAGTATCATTTGGTTTACTTGTTCTTTCAGAAAATGTAGTCTAGATGGTTCAATATTTTTAAGTAAATAGACATAGTTTTTAAAAAACCACAAGTAATATGCTTGAATTAAAAGTAAGATCTGTGTTTAAAAAGCAAACAAATTTTATTCATATTTCATAGTATAGGGGCAGTATCTCTGTCATATTCTCATTTATCAAACCAAAGGCTATCTAAGAATCAACTGAATTGTGATGTAAAGAGAACTTTCAGAAAAGGGAGAGTGTTTGTGGAAGTCACACTGTCAATCACAGTATCTATTGACAGAAGCTGGAAGACAGCCTCTTCTACAGGGCAACCTTCTGTAGGTTATTTGACCTCCTTCTCTTCATTATTTTCTTTTTTAACAAGAAAAAGGTTTTTCCACTGAAATTGTTATGTTTAATGCCAATTCTCTAGTGGACAGTTTAGAGGACTCACTAGTGATGCTCCATGCTAACTGATCAGCACTGCTGTCCCGCCATTCAGCCTCACTTGCCTCCTGGGTAGCACACAGCCTGCCTGACTACTGCTGGGTAAGATGATATTTAAGGAAATGTGTGTCACTCACAGAACAAGTATCCAGTTAGTACTGGATCCCTCAATTTATTCTTCTTCTACACTGTGGTAGAAGGTCCTGGTTCATGGAAGGTAACAAAAATGAAGAAGAGTGGTGTCTCTGACAGTCTACAAAACTAAAGACCATGTGCATATGTTATTTTTTCTCATTGTTGTGATGAAATAACTAACAAAAACAAAATTAGGGCAAGTTTATTTGGGGTTATAGTTCAAAGGTACAGTCCTTCATGGCGACTAAAACATCATGGCAGGAACAAGTAGCAATTGCTCACACTGTGTCCCAAAGGTAAGAAGCAGAAACAAGTGAGAGATGAATGTTAATGGTCAGCTGTCATCCTGCTTTATTCTTTTCTATACAGTATGGAAGATTACTCACCAGTTAGTGTCATATACATGCACACCGTGCATATTGAATTAGTTGAATTTCCCCTTACACTGTTTTTATAGGCTCACCAAGCGGGGTGTTTCCATGTGATTATAAATTGAGTCAAATTAACAACAAAAAAACAATGTGAAGGACATTTTCTGAAAACCATCTTACGTATAATATAGAATATAGTGTTGGGAGCCACACTAGTCCCATGTTCGGGCGGGCAAAAAATGTCGCGGCCCTAGCAAAATGTTGAGGCCCGGGCTGCCCTGCTTTTGGCGGCCACTGTATCCCAGTCCAAGCTGCCGCTCCGGTCGGCGGGTCGGGGTTCAGCAAGAGAGAGAGAGTGAGGACAGACTCAAAGAATGGAGGACAGAATGTGTTTCAATCCCGTTTATTCTTCAGTCTCTCTTCCTCTAAGTGTCTCCTAAAAGTGTCTCCTACCTAATGTCAAGTAATCTGTTACTTTCTCTGTCTGCCTCTATCCTTTTATATGTCTCACTTCTAAGCCACGACTTCAGATCACGCCTTTAATCATGCCCTTAGGTCTTGTCTCTAAATCTGATCTCTAGGTCACTCTTAAGTCACACACCTTTATTCTCACACACCTTTAATCTCACACACCCAAGGTATCTAAACCAAGATTATCGGAGTGTGCTCCGCTGTTGTAGGCTATTGTAATCCAAGTCTCATGTCAGGGTATATGGCTCAAGATGGCTGCAAAGCTGATAGCCGCTTTCTGCTAAAAGTCGGCCCCCAACAATATAGGCAAGAACTAAAGTTTTATGGAGATAATTGAAAGAGATTAAATAGTCAATTTGTTATTTCTGTATACCACTTTCAAGGCAGAACACTATTAAATTCTTGGTACCTCTGAGAGCCCATTCAAATGAACATAACTGAAACCTAGCTGATAGATAAATGTATATACATCTAAATATGTTGAATCCATGGCAAGCACAAAACTATTAGAATAATGGGTGTACAAACAGGATGCTTAAAGAACAGGCTATAAAATGTCCTGCTGATAAAAGTCGCTATATTCAACTGGCTCATTTTCCCTAGGTTTGTTCATTTTCTTCTCTGTAATTAAGTTATTTCCATAAGCCAAGATGCATGGATCCTAATGGCTTGAACCTGTAATGGTTCATCTTCATGGGCAACTTGACATGATTTTGATCACCTTGATCAATTGCTGAGCCACACTTATGGGTGTGCTTGTAAAGGGGTTTCTAGTGAAATGTGTTAAGAAGGGAAGGCTCATCTTGAGAGTGAATGCCCCTGTCCCATGAACTAAAGGTATGGGAAGATTGAAAACAGAAAAGAGAAGGAGAAGGCAAGCTCAGATAGTCCCTTGCTTCTTGTCCTACATGAGGTGAAGAATGTTCTCCATCAAGTACCCACATGGCAATGCTATATTGTATGTGTGACATACATGGAGCTCTGAAAGTGCAAGCATGGGAAAACATGTCACCTTTACTTCTTAAAGTTGTCATCATTGTAACAAGAAAATTATCTTAAACAATACCTTTACACATAAATTAAAAATCCCAAAGAAGAATATGATTATCCCAGCTTGAGTAAGGTATGCCAGGTGAATGACACACATGTATTCAAGAGATAGTGTAGCCTGCAAAAACTATTAAGGTTTAGTGTAAAAATTCAGTAAGAACAGAGAGCAAATGTGAAATCTGACCCCCCAAAGTGTGATTTATGTCAAATAAAAGATGCACAGCCAGATTAACAACACTTGACCATGCTCCCAACGTACAGAACAACTGAGCGCCAAAATGTTTGGTGTCTAATTATTTCAAAGGCATTACATTCCCCCGTATGAGTTAGTTCAGCAGATAAGCTGGGAGTAAACTTGATGTGAGGCTATTGAAGTTGTTTCTTTATGAATGCTGAATATATTTAATGTAGAAAAATTTGCAACTTGATTGTGGGTTGCTTTCAGATGTCCTTGGGATATTGTTTAAAACGTGCATACATTTTATTATAGTTTTCCAGAGAAATTGGAAAATATCTCTTGATAAATTATTACATAATTGTAAAAAGGAAAAATAACAATATAGTTCCATAACATATACAGTTCACAATGAAAGATATTCAAGCAACATATGCATAGGTCATTATCTAACTGAGAAAAAACTAATCGCATTAATGTTGTTTCTTTTATATTTTCTTTCTCTCTTTTAAAACCCAATTCTCACCAGAAATATGGAGCACAACATGAAACATCAGATCAACTAATATTTAAAAACTGTGAGCTCAAGGCAAGTGGCAGTGGAGCTACCATATGATGAAATCTCATGGTGTTATATGTGAAAATACTCTTGAAAATCCTTTAAGGTTTCTCCTTAAAGTAAGAAGATTCAAAAAGGCAACTTCCTAAGCTCAAATTGTTGGGAAAATTATGGATTTGAAAATGTGTTTTTCATGTTTCAGTCCATGAGACAAGAATGTAAAATTCTAAAATCTATGGTTCGAAGCCTTTAGTGTTAGTTGGTTGCTTACCTGCCTTGCCTACATTGATAACTGATGTAATAGGACAAGTTAAGATTAGAATAACAGCTGGGCACTCTAGGAAGATGCTCTGAGGGTACCATTTCTTCTCTGGACTTATCTTTATTATTTTAAATCTCGTGTAGGTGAATGAGTCAGCATGTGACTGTGTGCACCCGAGTGCAGGTGCCTGGGGCTGAAATTATAAATGCTGCTGGGTAACAGGCGTCAAATTTGAGTTTTCAGGAAGAGTTATAAGCTCTAACCACCCAAAAGTGCCATTTCTTATAAGAAGAACATGGGAGGGCCTGATTTTTCTAAACACAGTTTGTTAAAATTCAAGAATATTTATATTTCTTTCAATCTTTGAATTATTAACCATTTAAAAGGCAATGACTTATGACTTATGTAAAATATACAAATATGAGAATTAGTATTTTTAAGTTTTATTAGCATAAGAAAATTATACACAATACTGTACTGTGGCATTTAATGTATCATATTTATCTTCATTAACTTTTTCTTTCCCTCTCTGCTTGTTTTTAATATATATTTGCATTGTAAATACTTTTTCATATAATGTTCTTATCACAGATACTCCTCTAACTTCTGTTATGTCCCTCTCCCACATCCCCACCCATTCAATCCAACATGTTCTTTCTCTTCATCCTGTACTGGTATCATTCCTTTTCTTGACTTAGTTCCTTTCATGCTTTGTTTTCACATATGTGAGTGACCCAATGAATTTAATTAGGTTTGTGTACAACAGTATTGGGGATGGGCTATTTTTAGAAGAATGAGCAACTTACCATTGCTTTTAGGTTATTAAAATGTATTATAAATCTATAATCTATAATTTATAATATAAACTAGAATATATATATATATATATATATAACTACTATGTATGTGTAACTAAATATATAAAATGTTATATATTATAATATATAAAAACTGGAACACACACACATATATATATATGTGTGTATAATATATATATTATATATATATGTGTAATATATATATGTGTAATATATATATATATATATATATATATATATATATATATATTACTGCTTATAAAGACCTCAGGAAAGGCTGAAGACTTTGGAGGTTCTACCCCTCCATGCCTCCATGAGACAATGTTAACTGTACAATCTTGTGAAGACCTTACCAGAGTAATAACTTTTCCTGTGATTTTTAAAGTGCAATGGCCACTCATGACCCTCAAGGACAACACGCTACAACACTTTACTCTTTTGTCCTGCAGTTCTCACACTGTTTCCTGCTCTTGCCTCTGTAATGTCCCTGAGCTTTGGAAGGGTAGTGAAATACATAAAAAAAAAAAAAAATAGGACTATGAGTGTGTTGTGTATTTCTGTGTGTGTTGTATGTGTGTTATGTCTGTATATGTGTTATGTGTGTGTGATGCATTTGTGTTATGTGTGTGTGATTTGTATGCGTTATGTGTTTGTATGTGGTGTGTGTATGTGTGTGTTATATTTGTGCAATGTATATGTGTATTATGAGTGTGTATGTATGTGTGTGTGTTTGTGTGCATGTTATGAGAAACTAGAACATATTTTTCTGAAACTAGAAAGGTGGTTTTCTTTTCTATAGCATGTATGTCCCCCAACTCTATAGTGTATAGATTCTTCTACATTTGTTGGTATTTTAAAACATTATGATATTATGTGATAATGCCCATTTCCTACTCTTATATATTTTTCTCATCCACTATTAATCTTGGGAATCTTTGCCTAACAGTAGTAAAACCCAGCTGTTAGTACCTGTTCATGACCATAGAAATCATGCAGAATCAGACCCCAGTAACCTAAGTTACCCTGCCAAATACTTCTAAGTATCTTCTTCCACCTGTGATTATTGAACAGTGTGAACATTTTTTATACTGCATTCTCTCCCCTACTTCTTCAAAGCCTCATTAGTTTTTGTTGCTGTAGTTTGCACAGAGTATGTACTTGTTTATTTCTGCACCTAAAACTTTTGCCATTTTAGACAGACATTCTCTATTTCTTAGTGGAGAAACAGTAACTAGAGAAGCTAACTATAACCTTTCTTACACAAGGCAGAATTTTAATGGTTTGACTACACATAGTAACTGTTTTCACACAACTTTCAGTGATGGGAGACTGGCTTGTTTTATGTTTTGGTCTGATCTAGGGTCCTCTCTTTCTCAGAAGAAGCAGAAGATCTCAGTTATTTTCTCTTTCTGCATTCAGCTCAGAAAATGTACTATTCTAACCCAACAGTTCAATGTCATCATTCAACATTGTCGATTCAGAGCAAGCAATACAAAGAATTTAAGCCTTTTTGTTTTCACTGAATTCAAACATAAGCATATGTGCTGGCTGCTTCCAGAGATGTCTGTTTGGTCAGAGTGTGGTCCTGTGTCCACAACAGGAACACCATAGCAGAAATTCACATGATGAGTTTCCCAAGTAAATGCCTTAGCTTTCATCAGCTCAGAACTTTTCACATTTTCTATCATCTTTCTCAGTTCTTTGAGATAATCACTTCTTCCAAAGTTATTCCCTTTCTTCTTATAACCGAAAACACTGATGGAGCACAGGGATGGCTCTAGGCCAGCATGGGAACTCAGTGACCTTTACATTGTCATTCTCCTCCCAATCAGTGCAACTCACTAGCCAGAAGATAGATTTACTTTCCTTTTCTACACATTTGCAGTGACTGGATTCACTGGCTGTAATTCCTGTTTAATTGTTCATTTTTTTCTTTTATTTTTGATGTAAATTGTGCTATAATTACTCACATCAATTTTCAAAAGTAGCTTAGATTGTAAGGAATGTATTGACATTTATGGCCAACATTAACTTTGTAGCACGATAAATCTCTTCCAAGCTACAGATGGGGACTGAGTTATAGATCACTAATACATTGGGAAAGGAAAACAAATAGAGTCTTAGAAGAGATGAGAAAGATATCAGGTGAATACATAAGTGAAAAATTTATGTCTGCAATATGTAAGAAAATACTGGTGTAAGCTTACATAAAATATAAAATGTATTGCACACCTATATGCCTCAGAACTTCAAATAGCTATTTATTCCACACAGTGACTAGTGAAGGATTTCCTATTGACTGACATAAACAGTAAATAATCCCAGGGTAAGGCTGATTCATTCACTGACTTACACTTTCATTTCTTTGCTCCACAATAAGCAGTTAAAAAGCGCCATACATGTATCAGGTACCTTTTCTGCTTTATCACCCTTGAAATTTCAGTACTCCTGGGCATGGTGGCTGAGACGGTTTGAATATGCAAGGCCCCAATAGGTTCATCTATTTCAATGCTCTGGTAGTGGGAGGTGTGGCTTTGTTGAAGTAATTGTGTCATTTTTGGAGTAAGTGTGTCACTTGGACTAGGCTTTGGGGTTTCAAAAACCCAAGCCATCCCACTGTTCTCTTTCTACCTGCATATCTAGATATAAAGTGCTCAGCTACCATGTTTGCCATTTTTGATAGAAATAGCCTATCGATGTTCCCCAAACACAGAGGAATATACCACATCTCAGTATCTCATGGGCCTTTCTCCAAAACTGACCATATATTCTTACACACCAGCAAGTCACAACAAAAAGTAACAAAAGAAAGAATCTGACAAGTTTTCTTTGCACCAGAAATAAATAATTTCAGCTGAATTAAAAGATAAAAAGGCAGGTTAATTTGGAAGTGGGCTCCTGGGTGGCTTCACCTTCTCAGGGGAGGAAAGAGGAAAAAGTCTCAGACAGACTATAGTGTGGTAGCATTTTATATATTTAGGGATGGGGCCTTAGGTGGCTGGTAACTTCAGGTGAAGGGGCTGGGACTTTCATGGATGCAGAACTGTGCTTTTGACACCTTTTCTGCTTAGAGGTTTTCCAAGTGGGTGGGGTGGAAGAAGAGGGAGGAATGAAATATGCTGGGCCATATGGTGGAGAAGGGCAAGCCAGGTACTCAAACTGAACAAAACCAACCAACCAACCCGTCAACCAACTAACCAACCAAGCAAACAAACAAACACTCTCATACAGATGAAAAAGAGGGGGGAGGGCAGATGTGGGATGGGAGGGTGGCAGAGGGGTAACCTGGAAGTGGGTTATCATTTGAGATGTAAATGAATTGAATGCTTAATAAGAAAAAAAGAAAAATTAAATAAAACTACAAAGAAAGAAAGAAAGCAAGCCCTGCATCCTATCTGAACATCACAGATTAAAGCTGGATATCAACAACACAAACAACAGAAAGCTTACACAATCATAGAAACTGAACACCATTCTACCCAATAAAAAATGGGCCAAGACAGAAATTAAGAAAGACATTATTTTTTTTTAAATTAAATGAGTAGAAAATATACCCAAACTCATGGAACATGAAGGTGGTTCTCATATTAATAACTTAGCACACCTGAAAACCTTAGAACAAAAACAAGTAATTGTTATGTTCAAGTCACAGAACCCCAAAGACAACTGAGAAGCCAATTCTGATGCAAACACAGAACATTATTTTATAATGAGCTTGAGAGCAAGGTCTCTCTTTGTTCCCATGGCAGCAGGTCAGAGTAAGAGCCCCAAGTCTAAGGGTTCAGAGTATTTATTAATCGTGGTTACAGGAATCTTGGGGAGTTTTCATACTGATCAGTAATTTAGTACTTTAAAAAATACATTTCTGCTGTAATCGTCAGGAGCCACGAAGTTCACTTGAGCAAGCATCTTATGACAACCTCTCTTCGCATCATCCAGCCTGGCTACAACAGCAGGATCAAGGTACATAAGGACAACCTATGACATACTGCAGAGAACAGATAACCTAGTCATTCTGTTTGTCAGGTGGTTTGGCTCTGTTCAGTTCACTGAAATCAAGGATTGAAGCCAGGGGAGTCATCAATAGGGAGAGGAGCAAGAAAGAGAGAAAGGACATGTACAGAGAGAAGAAAGGAGGAGGGGGGAAGAGAAGGAGGAGAGGGAGGGAAGGAGGAGGAGGAGGAGGGGGGGGAGGAGGAGGAGAAAGAGGGACAGACAGAAAGAGAGACAGAGAAATCGGGATTATACTGGGTGCCAGTAGGGCAGCTCAGTCCCTCAACTGGAAAGATCAAGGTTAGAGGCAGGGTATGCCAGGTAGAAGAGATGCTGGGAAAACCTGGAGACCAGGTCTGCTTTGATATGTAAAATATGTGCATCAATATCTTGCCCAGGGGTCTGAAATCAAACAATCATTTTATCCTTTAATTTATTAAACTGCTAGATATTTTACCTAATTCCAAGGAATAGTTGTACTTTTTATTTTAATGGCATTCTTTCAACATTTTGTCTTACATGAGTTAAAAATAAAGAATATGTATTAATAATATACATACCTCCAACAAAGTTTTAACAAATAACTTATCATATGCAACTTCATTAAAATACTATGACTTTTACACAAAACTAAATATGTCTCTGAATGTCTGCCTCTTCAGAACTCTTAAAGAGCTAAGAGAATGGTATTACAAAATTCTGTTTTTAAGAGTGTACAATCCATCAGCAAAACCTCCCCAAATCCATATAAAATAATAGGAAACAGGGCTCTTGTCTGTGGCTCTGCAGGGGAAGAAGGACCTCAGCACCCTGCTGGTGTTTGCTCTGCTCTCATCCCAGCCCTTTAAATGAACTGATACCCAAATCACAGCTTTAGAGAAGTAAAAAATAAAAGCTGTGCAAAGGCAGGAACAGCAGTAAATCCCTTCCGAAGCCCAGTACCTTTCTTCCTTCTTTCTTTCTTTTTTTCTTTCCTTTCTTTACTTTTTATTTACTTACTTATTTTCAATGTGCAGTATCACTGGATCTGACACAGTGAGAGGCGAAAGGCAAAGGGTAGATTTGGATTTCTGCTCCTCAGCACTGATGGATCCTCATCATCCCGTTTCTCTCATGAGTTCAAGCTCATTCTTCATTTATTTGCTCTTTGTCCTGTTCTCCAGTGATGTGTCCTGTACTTGCTCAACAACAGCAGAGGAGCTGACAACTTCTCACAGAACTTCCTCACATTCTCTGGGCTTTTTAAGTCATGGATCTTTCTACAGTTCTTCCTGTCCTTTAAATCATTTCTGCTCAAAATCTACAGCCTCATGAAGGCTAATTCAATAATGAATCCCTCAATCAAAATCAGTAGTTTCTTTTCCTACTTCAACTGTTATAAGAAAGTCTGTAATATCCTGTTTGACTGGCTGGAGTGACAGTCAAAGTTAAAGAAACCTCTTTAGAAGAAAAAGTTAAGATATTTCCAGATGGATGAGACTCCAATGAGCCCAACAGAAACCCTTCCAGGGCCTCCAAGAACTTCCTGTCTGCACCTGCCAAGGATTTTGATCTCTTCCTCTCTGTTATGTCCTGCTAACATGCTGCACCATGGACCGGAGACACTAAGGATACTACATCACAGTCAGGGAACATCAGCTTTATAATCTGCTGATGTCATCCCCTCTCTCTGCCACTCTGCCATTCTGTGTGAATTCAGTAAATACTTAGAGAATAAACAAAGGAAGGACACAATAGCTCCATGCTCTCCAGACATTCCCCTCCCCTGAAAACTCAGTCCTACAAGCAAGAGAGGCTGCAATGTGTTTCTACTGAGAATCAAGCGCAGTAATTGCTCAGCATTGTAGTCTGACAAGCTGGAAAGTACGAATTATCATTAGCTTTTGCAGATAAGAGTCACAGCTAGAGTATGAGAATAAGCACACATGTGTCTCACCCTAGGGTACAGCTTGGTGGTTTTCATCAGGCTGCTGCATGAGCCTCACAATTATCTCGACTTCCTTACCTACTCCTTCCCTCTTGTTCCAGCATTCCTTTAAAAACAAACAAACAAACAAACAAAACCACTTCTTGTTTATCTGGTTGACTTTTCTAAAACCACAGTGTTCTACAGATTTAGAATGCCCTCTCACGCTAGCTTTTGATTCCTGCTTCCCTTTACTTTTGCCTTGTGACAGTGACTCACTCTGACCTGCTTCCGAGTTCCATTTTAAACTTTGGAGAGCGTTACATCATTGGGGAAGAAAAAGTAGCCATCGTCTGTTTTGAAAATGTTCTTTGTATACATGATATGTTGCTAGAGTTTTTGCAACCCTGACTCATCATGCCCTCCTCCATGGCAGTGAGTTCAGCTTTGGTGTCCTACATCACTTTCTGTCTAATTTTTCCCAGTGCTTCTGGTGCATGTTTTTGGGCCACTTCGCAAATCCCTGGTTCTCACTGGTGCTGTGTGAATATTGGACAGTTGGAATAAATTCTACAAGCTTAAACATCAAACCTGCATCATTGTGAACGCACATTACAGTATGAAGTCAGCAGAAGCTTATGTGAAGTGAACTTTATTATTGCAATAAAGACATAACTGTAGGACCCTGAAAGGGCAGCATGGTTTCTGGTCGAGCACTGGCTAGAGATGAACAGAGACACAACAGGTTGGAAAACTCACAGGTTTTTCTGCAAGAGACGGCATGCATTTCACCATGCTCCCAGACTCCAGGCTCTTGACATGAGGCCGAAGACCTCCATCAATCTGTGCCTTTCAGGCAGGTAGGACAGCCCTCTACAGCCTCTCCCAAAGAGAGCTTTGTGGCCATCGGTCACCATAACACAGGTAGAAGGCGTGACTACAGGCCACAGAGCCTGAAAACATCTCCATATTCATGAGATATCTAAAGGCCAGAGGGCAGAGTCAATCAAGCATTCCTTCTCAGACTCTCCTCCTTGCAAAAGGTATGTAACCTCAGGCCCGCCCTGAGAACACAGGGTTCAGCTTCATCTACTTTCTGCCATGACAATAAGCGTTTTAAAACCATGGACTACCTCTCCTCTTTGGGGCCAGCTGTGGGGAGCCGTGGAGAAGACCTTCAACTACTAAGCTGCTGCCTAATCTCCCACCAAGTAGCTCTGTGCATTCTAGCCACAGGGACCTAGCCATGACCCAGCCAAGTGAGCTGCCCTTGACCAAGAGTCTCTTTACCTGCGGGGCACTGCCAGCAGTACCTGAGACCCCAAGGGCTGAGACCAGCGGTCTCCCTCCAGCAGCCACCTGGCCCAGGGACACCCAACCCAAAAGCTCCACCCCCACGGGACCCTCAGACTGTGTTCTCCCCACACCTGGAGTGGAGTCACATGGCTTCTCACAGCCCTGTGTCTGCCTGGTGCAGCATGGACTGCATACAGTCAAATTCCCCCAGCGCTTCTGCCTTCGGAGCCTCGGCCCTAGCCCCTCAGGGCAGCGGGGCAGCAGACTTAGGACACACCAACTCAGCCCAGCAGAATCCGTGCCCGCACGTGTGCTACGGGCCCAGACATAATCATTATTTCAAACTCATTTTCAAATTACCATAAATATAAACATCTTTAGACAGTGGACTAGGACGTGTCCATCTTTCTCTTGTGTCGATGCTTATGCTACAATGCAACTGGTTTCATTTCTAGAGAGAAGGTAAACTGTTTATCTACCTCCAAACACAGTGCTCCATTTTGAGGTTTCTTACTTATTTTTTAATGTATATGGGTATTTGACATGCATGTGTGTATACCATGTGAGTGCCTGGTGTCTGTGCATATCAGAAGATGGCATCAGATCCCCGGGACCGGAGCTATAGATAGTTATAAGCCGCTATGTGGGTGCATGGAACTCAACCCAGCTCCTCTGTTAAAACAGCAAGTATTCTTAACTACTGCGCTGTCTCTCCAGCCGCAACACACCACTAACTGATACAGCAAAGCACTTACTTTTTATCCTTTTCAACTTTTGTCTTTCTCATGCTTGAAAAGTTGTCAGCTATAAGGTAATGTTTATCCCTAATTCACTGCTGCAAAAACTAGCTCAAAAATCTGACTCCTTAACACTGTAAGAATTATACAATGCTATAGTCCTCTTCAGGTGTATGTTTTGATAATGCAATGAATCTAATTTATCCCTACACCTGAACCTGAAGATAAGAACATGTAAAGTTAAAAGTATTCTACTAGTCACAAGTACCCATCCTTAACCCAGAAGCTATCTCCATTGATCACTGCTTACAACTGCTTACAACGGGAAAATTAGTTTTCTTCAACAGTCTCACTGGGTATGTAAACCACACTTCAGGACAGGCCCCATGCCTAGCAACAAAAAGAAAATTCTCAAAGGCATTTATAGATTTGTTTCTTTCGAAATGCTTTATCTGGGCTTTTTACTTCTCTTACAGAACTTTTGCTTACGCATTATGACTTCTGAATTTGCTTTTATGGGTTTAATGTGGGTGCAGATGTGTGTTTCGTACACTCTGTTTCATGTTTCTTTAGTTTTCTGTTTGTATATTTTGCCCATTTTTGTATTATTATTATTAATAATAATTATTATTATCATTATTATATGCCTGTTTGTATTTTAAAGAGAGAGAGAGAGAGAGAAAAAAAAAGGGTATGGATTTGGGTGGATAAAAAAGTTAGGTGTTCCAGAAAAAGTAAGGGAGGGGAAACTGTAATCAGAATTTATTAAGCTCCATATGATTTGTGGGTTGTATCATGAGTATTCTGAGCTTTTGGGTTAATAGTCACCTATCAGTGAGTGCATACCATGTGTGTTCTTTTGTGTCTGGGTTACCTCAGACAGGATATTTTCTAGTTCCATCCGTTTGCCTGTGAATCTGTTAAAGTCATTGTTTTTAATAGCTGAGAAGTACTCTATCATGTAAATGAACCACATTTTCTATACCCATTCTTCTGCTGAGGGACATCTGGGTTCTTTCCAGCTTCTGGCTATTATAAATACAGCTGCTATAAACATAGTAGAGCATGTGTCCTTGTTATATATTGAAGCATCTTTTGGGTATATGCCCGGGAGTGGTATAGCTGGTTCCTCAGGTAATATTCTGTCCAATTTTCTGAGGAACCAGCAGACTGATTTCCAGAGAGGTTGTACTTGCAGTCCCACCAATAACAGAGTAGTGGTCATCTTTCTGCACGTTCTCACCAGCATCTGCTGTCACCTGCATTTTTGACCTTAGCCTTTCTGACTGGTGTGAGGTGGCATCTCAGGGTCATTTTGATTTGCATTTCCCTGACGACTAAGGATGTAGTGCTTAACAGCCATTAAGTATTCTTCAGTTGGAAATTTTTTGTTTAGCTCTGTACCCATTTTTGAATAGGATTATTTGTTCTTGAAAGTCTAACTTCTTGAGATCTTTGTATGTTTTGGATATTAGCCCTCTATCAGAAGTAGGATTGGTACAGATCTTTTCCCAATCTGTGGGTTGCCGTTTCGTCCTATTGACAGTGTCCTTTGCTTTACAGAAGCTTTTCAATCTTCCATAGAATGGAAAAAATAATTACAGGAAGTAGAGGGAAGGAGGGGCCTTGGAAGGAGAAAAATGGAGGAAAAAAGGGGGCAGAATCAGGAATTGAAAGGGACAGAAGAGAAGTACAGAGGGTCAGAAAATTGTATAGAAACATATAACTGTGTTGGACAGGTAACTGTGGGTAACTACTAGAAAGTCCCATATTCCAGGGAAGCAAGAGGCTCCTAGGACCCAACTGAGATTACTTTAGCCAAAATACTGAACACTGGGGAGATACAACCTGTAGAGACCACCTCTAGTAGATAGACACTGCCCCCAGTTGAGGGGTGGGGCCACCCATGCATCTCAAAATTTTTAATCCAGAAATGTTCCTGTTCAAAGGAAAGACAGGAACAAAAAAAAAAAAAAATGAAACAGAGACTGAAGGAAATGCCATCCAGAGACCACCCCACTTGGGATCGATTCCATCTGCAGACACCAACACCAATGCCAAGAAGCTCTTGCTGACAGGAGTCTGCTATTGCTGTCCTCTGAGAGGCTCTGACAGCACTAAGACAGATGCAGATACTCACAGCGAACCATTGGACTGAGCCCTTGGACCCCAGTGGAAGAGCTAGGAAAAAGACTGAAGGAGCTGAAGGGAATTGCAAACCCATAGGAAGAACAATATCAACTAACTGGACCAGCCAGAGCTCCCAGGGACTAAACCACCAACCAAAGAGTATACATTGAGGAAGCCATGGCTCCAGATACATATGTAGCAGAGGATGGCCTTATCTGACATTAATGGGAGAGGAGACCTTTGGTCCTATGGAGACTTGATGCCCCAGTGTAGGGGGATCCTAGAGTAGTGAAGACGGAGTGGATACCTAGGTGGAGGAACACCCTCATAGAGGCAAAAAGGAGGGAGGAGAGGGGGATGTGATGGCGGGTTTGTGTGTGTGTTAAGGGGAGGTAACTAAGAAGGAGGATATCATTTGAAATGTAAACAAATAAAATGATTAATGAAAATTTTTAAAAGAATTTATTGTATGAAAATTTTCTATTTTTTTTATAAAAAGTTAAAAATGTGAATTCTACATTTTAAAGTTTCTAAAAGTCCCACAGCTTCACCTAGCAAATGCTCCCAGTCAGTTTCTAATGTAAAATTATCTTAAATACTAGGAAACATTTCTTTGAATTGAAGTAAAGTCACTTGGCAAGAGCATCCCGAATCCCTTTCCTTTCCCTGTGTGTTCTGCTCAGAGTCAAAATTAAGGAGAAATTGTCAAACTATTGCCCTTTGTATTGATCTGAGTCTTCTCTGCAATGGATATCTCATTAGAACTTCCATGAACATTGCACCAGTTGCAAGATGTTTTACTAGTACAAGATTTTTGGTGAATACAGGGTCTTATAAGATTCTAAATATTTATTGTTTTTTTAAGTTTTGTAATATTTTAATAGTTTCAACATAATTGACATAGCAACATACATTTTATTTATGCACTCCTTGAGATTAGATAATGAATATTATGGGAGAAGCTTCATATATATTTTTGTCTTTTTTTAAAACAAAAAATGTTGATACAAATTGAGCCACCATATAAATTCTTACCTAGGGGTTTGTCAAATAACAGTTTTAGATGGCTAACAAGAGTTTAGTGTTTCCAAATTCTCAGTTTAATTGCATGAGGATCCTTAAGAATACAAATAATATTCATATAATACTCAAAGATGGATGAGATATCACTCTTCTGTAGTGCTTATTAATTGTATGCAAATCATCACAGACCTCTAATTGCCCCTAGATGCATCTAAAAGATTGTTATATAGAGAATTTACTTAGAACTTACTAAACTTTTAAAAGTATAAGCTTTTCCTTTTCTAGAGCATTTCTTACTTAAAAATTCAGATACTGTAAGTATCCAATATGTATATAGATATATATGTGTGTGTGTGTGTTCCATATGTGAAGAGTATTTACTTTTGTCCATGCTTATTTTATTGAAATAAATACTTTAAAATTATTAAGATTAAAGTATGAAAATGTATGCTTCAATATTAGATATAATTGTTTTTATTTAAGAAGAATAACAGAAGAATACATAGAAATTGTGAAGGTTAGAAATAAAATATTACTATATAAAAGAAAACTTTATAAATAGCATAAATGTTTTAGAAATTTTCTATGATATAAGGCTTTTTTGCATTAGTAAGTAAATCATTATTTATTATTTTATGAACTTCCAGAGCTATATGGTCAATTTAATAACAGTCTATTTATGTTGACTCAGCTAAATGTACAAAATAAGAGCAATACAATAGAGAAATGTTTTATTTAAACTTGATTGTTTTATAAAAACAAGTCTCAAAATAATTATGAATTTTTGAATTCATCATCTTCTATCAGGCCTTCCTTCCTTGTGTCTCCAAAGAAAACCTTAGTATTTACACTTTGAAATCAAGGAACAAAACATTATTTATTTCAATTAAAATTTAATAAAATGACTGTACAAAGAGGGCATGTATATATATTTTCTTTTTTAATTACTAGGTTCATTGTGTCATTATTTTAAGCCCAAAGGTAAATCCATTTTTTCAAAATCCAAAAAGCTGAAGGTACAATTGGCTATTTTTATGCAATAGGCATAAAAAGCCAACAAATGTGCATGGTGGCCTCCAGGTTCTGTCAATATCACAAGTACCTGCTATTTATGTCCATATTTCAAAGTATTCTCTCTCCTTGCTCCCTTACCCTAAGCTCCTTCTAGGCCACAGGCTTTATTCCCATATAATTGGTTATATGGACTAATTCTCCTTATAACTTGACTATGTCAGCCATGCTTGCTCTTTTTGTTTGCTCTTTCTCTCTCTCCTTCCTGCCCTCTCTTTGCTCTCCCAGTGCTCTGTGCAATTCTTTCCTCTATGATCCCTTGTCTCTGCTCTGCTCCTGCTTCTCCAGTCTACTAATGATGTTCAGTACACTAGTTTCTCTCTCTACTTGCTTTTTCCATGTGCCTCTGGCTGTTCTCTCATATCTATGATAAATTAATCCCCCTTAGTCATACATACTAAGGAACAGTCATATTGTCAGTTTCAACAATTATTATTTAGGAAATAATATAATGGCATGTCATAATATTATTAAATTTATATCCCTCTAATCACCTGATACTTTGTTTTCTGATACTTAAGCTATTCAAACCATATACATGTGTGTGTGTGTATTTCCAGATCTTGCTAACTTTTTTTTGCCAAGTACTGAAAGTTTCTTCGTTGTAAGTTCTTTAAATACCACCCTCCAGAATTGTTGCAAATATTTATATTATTGTTATTTAAAACTAGGACACCAGTTCCACAACCTAATCATTAAGCATCTTGTAATTCATGTACCTAGACAATCTCAGATTTTCAGCCTAGCCTTCCTTCAAAATAAGCATTCTGCTCGCCTCTTTCCAGATTTCTCACCTGCAATGGATATCATCCCAGCATTCTAGGCATCTCATGTGATATTGATGCTCCCTTGAGGATCCACTCAAAACCATGTTTCTCACTAGTAAGTCACAATTTGCAATTCTCACCTTTAATCTTATACTATCCAACTCTACAGTACAATTATATACATAGAGACACAGGCACAAACATAGACACTGACAGAGACACAGACAACACAGGTACAGGCATGGGCACAGACACAGACACAGATAAAGGCTCTTATAACACAGACACAGATGCAGTCACAGACACAGACACAGACACAGACACAGACATGGTCGGACAGACACAGTCACAGATAAAGTCACTTATAACACAGACAAAGACGCAGATGCAGTCACAAACATAGACCCAGACCCAGACCCGGACCCGGACCCGGACCCCGGACCCCGGACCCCGGACCCCGGACCCTGGACCCTGGACCCTGGGCTCAGACATGGTCAGACCCAGACCGGGACCCGGACACAGACACAGACACAGACACAGTCATAGATAATAAAACCCCACAGTTATAACTGATATGCCTCCCTGGGTTCATTTTTTAGCATTTTCGTTATTCTGTGGGACATGTACTCAGGAGAATATACACTATTCTCTCTGTCTAGCAGAGCTCTGAGATAATAGGAAACTCTGAATTACACTATAGGGTAGAATGCCCTAACATTTCATTTTTTTCTTTTCTGTGAAATAATGGAGAGAAACACACACACACACACACAGACACATACACCTTAAGGAAAGAAAGAAGAAACCATATATATATATATATATATATATATATATATATATATATATATATATATTTGTGTGTATACACATATATATGTATATGTATATATACATATATATAATTTCAAAATTAATAAAATCACCAGCATTAAAAACAATGTGTATACATTAATGTGTATACACATTAAAAACAATGTGTATATAATAAAATAGACACTTTTGCCTAAATTGAATTTTTTAAAAATTAAGAGATATTTTAAGACTTGTTAATCCAATGTGTTCACTAAAACCCTCAAGATTAAAATAATTAGTAGAACGCAACTCTCATTTGATTTGTTCTGCAATATCTACTACTGTTTTCTACTTAACACTGTTTAATTTGGTGAGATAATTCCAATTTGCTCAAAATGCACAAAGTCCTTGAAGTAGATGCTAAGAATACTAATGTGTTCTTCAAAATTATACTGCTTTATCTTATTTAGTCATTGTGGATGGGTATAAAGATTACAAGGAAAAATGCCATTGGATGATCCTGGACTGATTGATCTCTTATAATCTCAGCTCTATGAGAGGTTGAGGCAGGGGGACTGAAAGTTTGAAAGTAACTCAGTGATATATGTGTAGTATACATATAACACAAATATACACACAGAGATACATATATAGACACACACACAAACACCCAGATGCACAGATATACACTCACAGACACTCACACAGACACACAGACACACACACACAGACACATACACCTTAAGGAAAGAAAATAAAGAAGTTTTCTATATCAATATTTATTTTAAAAGTTAAACAATTTTTGTTTTATTCACACAAACCAGGTAATAATTTTTATCATTTTTACAATGGATGGGGATCCATTAGGAAGAAAAATAAGCAGACTTGACTTAAAAATAAAGCATAACAAGCAAGTTAGAATGTAGCTACTACAGTATTTGACTGCCCATACAAGCCACAGTTGTGCATGAAAATATTTCAAATTATTGTACCATTTTCAAGAGTTCCAAACATATATCATAGGCACAAGTCACTGAAAGTCCTGAAAAGATAAGTTTAAAATGTGTATTACTTCTGTTTCTTTTTGTAATGTACTGTGAAGTCACAAGCCATGCACTTCCTCAATGCCCAATGTACTCAGTACAATTTCTCAAAGAAACTTTAACTTTATAATTAGTGCGGTACTGTATAGGATCCATCAAGTTTCTGGGGCGAACTATGTAAGAAAACATTAGTTCAAGGTGACCTTTGATTTTACTTTCAGGAAATGACAACAACGACGATGGCCAGCACATGGGAATATAGTTAATTATAAGTAACCTACTTATAATTAGGAAAGTCAGTCGTTCTCTTCATTCAGTTGACTCCCCATGTATAGTCTGATATATACTGTGTCAATGATGCTTTCTATGCCTGGGAAATTTGCTTGTCACAATATTAGGGATATTACTGGCATTAGTAGGATCTTCCTTCCACGCAAAATACAAAAATGCCATGCTATTCCTCACTGTGAACCAGAGAGACAACTACTGTTAATGTCTTTCAGGAAACATTGGGAATCCTCAGCATGACACCAAGAATGGCTCTGTATTCCAGGGAATAGATGAGAACTCTAACAATTGGCTATGACTCCAGCTCCTCACATGTGTACCACATATGTATCAATCTGCTTCACTGTTGTTATTGGGGGAATGCTAGCAGACATGGCTAGAATAATATCTACCTTGTATTCTGTCAATGGTCACAAGGTCCTAACTGCCTTCATTTTAATGTGGGAGAAACTCATTCATTTTCTGATACCTGATAAGTGTATTGCATGGATTTAGGATTGTTGGCTTATGTTTGTAGGGAATGATATTGTTTAGAAAGTTCATCCCAGATTACTAAATAAACTAGTTGTGATAAACTTTTTTCCTTCAAACAATAAACATTCATTTCATCTTCATACCAACCAAGCCACATAGGAAGTGGCTGTTCATTTTCTGAGAAACCCCTTTCCTAATACATATACTTGGTGACCAGACTGATTGTCCAGTCTCATTTTCCACAGTTGTTTGTTCAGAGTTTGTTTTATAACTCAACTGTCATCTTCCCCATGACTCAACAGTTCTGGGTGGTTGGATGATATACATATCATTATTTCTGGTTTCATGAAAATCCCTGTCCCAGATGAAGCACTCAGTAGACTTTAGCAGGGTGGATGGATGAGCATTTGCCGCCCCACAGATTCTCCTCTTACATATTAAACTTGCTTACAATAACACTTGGTCCTCCCCCTCTCTACATCTTCTTCATAGAGAAATGTGAGGCGGTGGGCTGTGAGAAGCAGCTGGGTGCTTGGTCAAGCATGAGCTTGGAACCCCAGAACTTTACTAGACAGCAGGAGTTCAGCTCTGCTCCCAGGCCCTGGTTCTTTTAATTTAGCTTAAGCCCTCCAACCACCACTCCCACAGAGAGGTCTATGGCCAACTGTCACAAGGAACAGGCCTCAGGCCCTATAGAGATTTACATACTAATGAGGTACCTGAAGGCCAGAGGGTGGAGCCAATTAAAAATTCTTCCCCAGTCCCTCCCCCTCTCTCTCCCTATTTAACTCAGGTCTGCCCTGGGTTTCTTGGGGGGTGCATCCAGATCCATCCACCATCTGCCATGACATTTATGCCTGTAAAAACCCATGGACTTTGGGGCTGTGCTGTGAGGAACTGTGGAGCCACAACAGCTGGGCCTAACTTCCCCCTGGAGGAACCCAGAGCGTTCCCAGCCAACTACCCACAGCCTGGAGGAACCCTCTCTGCATTCCCAGCAGCCCTACCTACAGAGAAATATACCCACCTGGGTATCCATCCCATGTAAAGTCTCCAAAGGTAGATGCTGATGTGGATGTCAGAAAGTACATGCTGACCAGAGCCTGATATAGCTGTCTCCTTAGAGGTCTGCCAGAGCCTAACATATATATATAGGTAGATGCTCACAGCTAACCATTGAACTGATCATGGGGTTCCCAATGGAGAAGTTAGAAGATTCAAGGAGCTGAAAGGACTTGTGGCCCCATGGAGAGAGAAATACCAATCCACCAGAGCTCCCAGAGTTTAAACCACCAGCCTGGAAGCACATAGGGAGGGACCCATGACTCCAGCTGTATATGTAGAAGAGAATGGCCTTGTTAGGCCCAGGTGGGAGAGGAGATCCTTGGTCCCATGAAGGCTGGATGCCCCAGTGTGGGGAATTCGAGGGTCCGGAGGTGGGAGTGGTTGGATGGGGGCACATCCTCATAGAATCAGGAGGAGGATGGGATAGGGGGTTTCTGTGTTGCGGGGGGAATGGGGAAAGAGGATAACATCTGAAAGTAAATAAAATGTCCCTTAAAAAGAAATATACTCAGCATATAATATAAAGCTGTATCCTCTTTAATATATATATTTTTCAATAGTAATCATTATTCCGATTTTATTTTCTAGCCATATATATGTGATGGTCTGACTTAGACACACTCTTACCATGCCAAATAAAACTTTAATCCAATATAAAGCTGAGAGTTTTTTTTCTGAAAAGTGGTGTTTACCAGTAACCCATCTTACAAGGACTCAAGGTATAGCTTTTATAAAGAATCACTAACCAAGAGTGAACTGAAACTGTAATCTCTTGTTATTTTAAAGGCAGAAATGAAAAAGTAATTCTCCTGCTAAGCAACTCTTCCCAGAATCAGGATTCCCTCCTTTCTACTAGGATAGGGGAACCCTCTTGGCTGCATGTGGGAAATCAAGGTGCAGAACAATTAAAAGAAACTTTGAGAGAGAAAGCTGATTTCAATAAGAATGAATCAAATAACACAGAAAAAAATGACAGTAGGGAAAACTGACTTAGAAAGTCCCAGATGAGGACTTAGAATTCTCTGAGTGAATAAGACCTCAGTAGGTGTGTCCTGGGAAGGTCTTCTCTACCACGTGGATTTAGAAAGCAAGAAAAGCTGAGAGGAAATTTCTTAGGAGCTTTGCTGTGTTCTGTACAGAGTTTAATTCAGCCAGGATCACACAGCAGAAACAACATGAAGGAGAAACTCACAAGCAAAGTCCAAACTCAGATCCATATTTTACTTTAAATGAGACTTGTGCAGAGATGCACTTTGTACCCATAATTCAGTTACAAGCGAATTTAGTTTTCAAAGCTTACCTGATTATTATCTATAATAATAATTATAATAATTATTATTTATATAACATAATTATATAAATTTACTATAAATTTATATAAATTATATAATTAAAAAATAATTATTAACATATGGAATTCCCTCAATCATACAAACAGCCTCTTCCAAAACTAGTCAATGTTTCTCTTAACTTAAAAACAAAACTTGCCTGCATTTTAAAATCTAGAATCTTATATTCTTTTGTGCTACACAATAGCTTTCAAATAGGAATGACAAAATTTTACAAAAATTTTACAGGAATGGACACTGGGTAGACATATCAAGAGGTAAAGTAGGGAAAGAAGCCCTGGATGTGTATCTCCAAAAATCACTTTAAAATGTTAAGTATTGTGGCACATGCTTGTTAACCCAAAGTGGGAACACAGACAGATGGATTCCTGCTCTTTATGGCCAGCCAATCAACCAGAAATGGCAGAACCTCTGTGTTCGGTAGCGATATTCTGTTTTAAATTTAGGGTAAATAGTAGCAGAATAAAACACCTTAGGTTGACCTCTGATCTTCAAAGGTGTATTCTCAGGACATGATCCTGTTCATAGGTTCACATACACATGAACAACATACACATGCATACACGAAACACACACCAAAAACATTTTATGACCCTTTGCCAAATATAAATTATTTATATTTCTCTTTGGAGGCTTACATATAAGTCTTATGCACATAAAACCATTGCCTAGCACTGTTAAACCTATTTATGGAAAAACTCTCAAACTGCCCTGACCCCCCACATTTCCAGAGTTTGAAATCATTTTCATAAGCCAGGAAGAGCATCAACCCTCAGTTTCATACCTTTCAATATATCTTAGCATGTTCTACAACCAAAGAATGAATCACACATTCAGAGTGACTCATTGATTAACCACAGATTTGCATTTCTAAAAGTAGAAACCTGATGAAAATTTCCAGCTTCACGGAAATTATAAACATTGTCACAGCTGGAGTCTATTTCAGTAGAGGGATGGATTTTAGGGAAGTGTTTGTCATATGTCTGTGATCGAGAAAAGTTTCACAGTGTACGCATTGGGAATACTAGTATGGTAGATAGTAGGTGAGAAATGGAAAATGAGTCAAATGCAACTTTGATCTCACAGAGGCACAAAAGGTACCAGCACAGGTGAAGGTAGATGGAATGCACACATGAAATCAAAGCAGCACTGGCAATGACTCACTACAGCAGGCTAAAAAAATGGAAGAAAAACTGCAGATGGTCAACTCAAGCCAGAGGTTGGTCTTTATATTCTCTAGAACTTCGAAGACAGTCAGACATGGTAGACATTCAATGAAGGCTTGTCAAATTCATGACAGTAACCTGGGAGAACTGCTTTTGTATGTAGTCATGAGTGTGCTTACCAAATTACTTGTCTTTGTAAAATCAAAAAGAGTAGAATATTTTCCAGATGCCTACAAACCATGAAAAACTTCAGTGAATTCTAGCTGTTAACTAGGCAATTGGATATATACCAGCTTGAGTCTGTAGAAATATTTTATTTCAAATTATCTCCCTACTAAATGTAACTTGCAGTCAGTTTGTAGAGTGCAGAGGGGTGGCATTACCAGTTAGCTTGGTGTATCTAGGTGCCAGGCTTGCTGTCTATGAGGAAGACAACATGATTTACATTCTAAACCTGTATTTAAATTTCTGAATAGGAAGTGTCTAAGCTGTAGGTTGTGAGAAGCAGACAACATCAAACAGCAGCAGTTCTACATTCAGAGGTTTGCATCCATGGCTAGCAGGCTGCATGTTCTGTAGTATGCATTGATGAGCAGCTGATCACATTTCATACTCTACCCAACATACAGCAATTTCCTTTCTACATTGTCAGCAGTTTTTTTTTTTTTTAAGTATAAATACAAAGAAGATCTATCTATCTAGTTTTGACTATCTGATACTAGAGAAACTATTTTAAAATTTTACACTCAATGTTTTATCTTTAAGATGTGGAATAAAGTAGTACTAACAGTCAATGTATGACAGACATCATACAGAGCGCCAACTAAAACACCCTTGGTTGTATGTTGTATGTTGTATTTGGATTTTAAAGTGTCTTCAAATTGTTTCCTGCCATTTACTAATTCTCACTGTTAATTTCTTCTATTCATTACTAAGAAAAGTCCTATTTTTTCAATTTTTTTGTACTGGGATTCTTTTTTTATTATTATTATTTTATTTATTTACATTCCAGCAATTGCTTCTCTCTGGTCCCTCCTTCCACAGTTCCTTATACTATTCCTCCTCCTCCTTGAGTCTAAGATGGTGTCCTCCCACCAGGCATCCTCCTTCTCTGGGGCCACAAGTCCCTAAAGGATTAGGCACATCTTCTCCCACTGAAGCTAAACCAGGCAGTCCTCTGATTGATTATATATATGTGTGTGTGTGTGTGTGTGTGTGTGTGTGTGTGTGTGTGTGTGTGTGTGCTGGGGACTTCACACGAGCCTAGTTGTCTGGTTGTTGCTGCTGCGTGGTTGGTGGCTCAGTCTTTGGGAGCTCCCAGGGTCCAGATTAGTTGAGACTGCTGGTCTACCTATGGGGTAGCCTTCCTCTTAAGCTTCTTCAATCCTTCCCCTAATTCAACCATAGGGCTCCCCATCTTTAATTCAATGGTTGGCAGTAAGTATCTGTATCTGTCACAGTCAACTGTTGGTAGCGTCTCTCAGAAGAAAGCCATGCTAGGCTCCTGTCTATAAATATATCATAGCATCAGTAGTAGTGTGAGGCCCTGGTGCCTAGCAGCCCCCCTAAGATGGTTCTCAAGGTGGACCGATTGATTCTTTGTGTGTTTTACCTCATGAACCCTAGTCACATGTCCTCCTGTGCCCTTGGAAACTCTCCACAAAAATAAATAAATAAGTAAACAAACAAACAAATAGACAAAAGAAAGCATAGAAACAATCTGTAGAGTGTTGTAGTGTACCTCACAGTATGCCCCACAGTATAGACCTCTGTCCACATATCGTCATTTGCAAATATTCATTGCAATGAGTCATTGGTCTGGTTCAAGCCCTCTGGTTTTTGCTACATCATCAATACTGGATGCTCAAAACAACTCTTCTGGGTTTTCCTGTAGTCCCTGTCATGGAAATCAGGTAGCTCTATTTTTAAAATAAAATGTGTGCAACATGGAAGGTCACTTGTAGAAGGTATCTTGGTTTTTCAGAGGTTCTAAATAGTAAGGTTATAACCAGAAAACAAAATAGGAGAAACTTTTCCTTTAGAATCTAAGATGATGTTTATAAGGTTAGAAATAAAATAATAAATTAGAAATGGGAGGAGCTACCAATATTCCCATGAATAAAGAAATAATCAAATTTAAGATATATTGGTAGATAACACCTCCATAATTGGATAGCTCTTTCAATTGACCTTGCTTTAGTGTCAAAGAAGCAAGCTACCATATCCACCATCTCCCCTGTGGGTGAGAGTCATACTGGTCCATATATCTCTCCTGAAATTAACAATCACTTCATGCTGTAAAATTAACTTCTCTAGGTCACCTTGCAAGTGCTCACTCCCTCTCATTCAGTCTCTAGGAGATTGAATAATGCTTTATTTTTTTTTTTTTTACATAAACTGTAAATGTATTCAATGTATTTAAATGACAATAGACTCATTATGAATGTAGGAGACAGCTCATGGGTCTAGACACTGTGGTATCAGATGTACTACTGGATGTAGTTTGTAGATCTTTGGACAAAGCTGTGAATATCCGTATTATCTAATGGATACAAATAGCAATGAAAACCAAAATGACTACCTTGAATATGGCAAATCAAATGAAAAAAGAAGATGAAAAGCTGACAGAACTAGTGAACACTAGATTCATACCATGAGAGACCATTAAGAGACAAAAGCTGAAACAGGATACATTCAGAAATAGCCAATCAGTCACATTCTAAGGCTACTGTGGATATATTTCAAGTGCCAACTCATTACCAATAGTAGAATGGAATTTCTATATCTCTGAGGACTGTAAATGTCCTCTTGTGCTTCAGAGTTTCATGAATTCTGTCATCATAGTCTATCATTGATCAATTTTTAAAATAAAGATCCCCTTTTTACAGAGTTCAGCTTTAAAATAAATCTCAGTGGCGGGCTCAGCCCCAGGTAGGACATGTGTACATACTTCTTCCCACCAAGGCATATAGAAAATCTCTCAGATTAGAGGCAAAGATTGTAAGAGCAGGAAGTCGAGGAAGTCCAGGTAAAACAGTGCTTGTATTTGTCATGAGAGGAGCTCTTTACTTACAAACTTAGAGTAGCTGAGGATGCCTGCAAAGTCCTGCGTAAGATAAAGCCAATAAAAATTCTCACATATGTGGAGAAGGAGAACCTGAGCCCCACTTCTGAGTTTGAAGTGACATTTAATGGATGCTGGGGTTGGGAGAGGCAGTTTTCATTAGAGGTGTGCTCCAGTAGATGCCCAAATACATGGAGACAAAGGCAACATTCATTGATATTTTTAAAAGAGAAGAATGATGTGTAGTTGAGAAAGGGACACAAGGGGCAAATCTAAAAGGAACTGGAAGACAGAAGGGTGGGTGATTATAATCAAAATATATATGTGCATGTATAAAAATATAAAATATAAAATATAAATAAATATAAATAAAATATAAAATGTATAAAATATATATATATGCATGTATAAAATTCCCCCCAAAACAGAGTTTTGTTAAACTAATAAATGTCATCAATGCATACTCCAATATCGGTGGACTAAATAAGAGCATAGCATCATTATCTATTTTATAAAAATGATGATATAAAATTAAATTTATCATTTTTTCCCTCAGGGGACATTGTCTCTAGCCTAGGCTAGCTTTGAATTGCCTATGCTTTGAAGAATGTCCTTGAACTTCCAAATCCTTCTCCCATCAATCAAATGCAGAGACTGTAAGTGCATATGACCATGCACACTTTGTGTGCTGCTGGAGTTGGACCCAGAGCCTCCTTAGGGTAGGCAATCAATTTGAGTAACTATTTGGGTACTGATATAGCCCTGTTCCACTGCTTACAACAAACCATCCTGGCATGGCGCTGCTGGAGGTTTTCAGAGTAAAGATTTTCTTCTTCCTCCAGAAGAACTTCATTTTACCACTGAACAAAGAGAGCTGGAAAAGCTCATTGGAGCATAGAAATAACTCATATTCCTCTCTTTCAAATAGTCCTCCAGATCCTGCCCCCTAATTAGAATATTTCAGTTTATACAAGCCTACTTGTCCTTAATTATTCCTCATTATTTTATGATGGAGAGTTTTGTTGCATTTTGCTTATTTGACAGTATTGTCACAATTCTAATAACATGGGGATACTTGTCATTATGAATGGAGAAGTGCTTTTATAAATGTGCCTTTGTAACCTTACTGGTTCTATGGTTTGAAAGCAACATTCCCAAGGCTTGATATTACTTATTTTCTTGCCAGTAGATTCCTAAATTCTTTATTTTTATCCGTAGTAGATCAAGTTAATATCAAGTCAACTTATAACAATATATATTGCAAAAGCTATTTTATGTAGCCACAAAATAGCTTGAATTCACAGACAAATGTTGTGACATAATTTCATTGTGCAAAAAGCATGGCAAAGTATCATTCAAATGCAACGTTTTATGCATAGATTATTAAATTTTTGGTATTGAAGTTGAACTTGAAGTCTGATAAGTATTTCAAATCACACTGAATGAATTCTGGGATAGAGGTGTAAGAGAAGGAATGTGGCAACATAAGCTTAGGATGGTAGTCACTGCTCATATAGGGCTTCATGCTGCCTTCAAGTCCTTTGGTGCTTGAAAATAATTATGAACATGAGTTTTAACATTCCCATGTTCTTCACATTATAAAATATAGGTGTGTCATCTTGTCCCCCTCCCCCAAAAAAGAAGAGCCAGGTTAAAAAAATACTTGCAACCAGGTTGAAATAGCTTCTATTGTGCTGTGAATTTCAGGGTACTACAGGGGTGTCTAAGTATACAAGCTATGCATAATCAAATTATTTATCAGAAGACTTCCTTCTGGGGTACTGGGTGACTTGTCTCTCCCATTCTTTAACAGTTAAGTGCTTAATTATTTTGAGATCAATAGTGTGATGTGTTTCTAGACATAACTTTTGGAGACAGTTTTTCAAAGAAATCCTATAGATTCTGTGATCTAATACATATATTAAAAATAATTAAACTTGGTATTTAAAATATAAATGTTGTTTTCATTTAAGAAGTATGGGTAGTTCTGATTAGTAACAGGAGTAAGTGAGTTGAGATAAAATATCAAGGAGGATGTCAGAGTGTGAGGCTTGGTAGCTGCCCAAAAGTGACAGAGGTTACTTGGGCATCCTACTACATAAACTGTAAGGATGCACACTAAGCAAAATTAACTCAGACTCCAAAGAAGATATGGATTTCAACTCTTAAATTTGTCCAGATTTTTTCAAAATGTGATATATAACATAATTTGGAGTACTGGGTATAATCTACTTAAGTCTGAATCCTAGGAATAGTTACGTAGATGACAATGGTGCAAAGCAAAGCTCCTAGATGAATCATCTGGTATGAGGACTGGCATTGTGAAGAAGGATATAAAGACTCTGTAAACCACCTGAAACACCAGCCAAGAGGATGGACTGTAGACCCACTGCCATCCTACATGTGGTCTGGAAATACGATAATACAGAGGTAAGAAATCTGACCAAGAAAAAATAGATGATAGCATTTGAAAATCTGTCCTGTGAGTGTGTAGATCTTAAACTCAGAAATGTAGGCATGAAGGGCATTTTCTTCCCTGTCTACCTTAAGGATGTAAGAAGAATTTAGTTAACAGTTAAGTGTAACAGAAGTCCTAACGATAGATCATACATTAAAAAAACCATAAGCTATGTACTTACACATATCTAAATATTCAAATACATGCAACACATACTTACACACACACACAGACACAACTATCCGTACACTCACAATTCTGTCACAGATCTGCAACTTGTAAAGAGCTTGCTTCTAAATATATATTTGTGAGTTGAATGGAACATCTAAGCTGAATTCACCTCCTGAGAAGCTACTAGAACATGTTATTCTTGTGATTGATTTTTTAATGCACAGAAAAATGTTCAAAGTCACAGTATTTCCTCATGGTTTTATTGGATAGACACTGTGTAATGGGTTAATTTGTTCAACACAAGTAATGCTGCACATTCAAAGAACAACTAGTTGGTAAAGAACTGCTATGGCAGCAGAGTGTGAAATGGCCTGGATGGAATGGATATGATTGTGACACATAAACGAGGCACTGAAATAAAGGGTGAACTAGATAGAATAGTGTTCAAAACTGTCTTCTGAATACATAAGTGTGTACACATAGATTAATGATGCTCTGCCTAGTGTCTTTGTGGCGTACATAGTGATTAATACAGACTCACAACCAGCTGGTCAAAATGCAGAAAATAATGGTCACTGCAATTTTTATCAAAAACATGAAGTCTGCACTAAACCCTCTCCTATAAGTGGAGGCTGAAGGACTGGAAGAGTCTGAGGTTAGGGAAAATTAGGACAAAACAATGCTCTTTGGGCATGAGAGAACCAATGAGCTCATGAACTCACAATATCAGTGGTTGCCTACACAAGATCAAGTCAGCATCTTTACAGTATAGACAGAGAAAGATACATGAATTTCCAGTCCATGCTGAGGATCTATTGACAGTTGACAGTCTGTGGTTATTAAGGAAGAGAGAATCAGTTTTATTAGGGGCATGGTTCCTGGGCCGTTAAATATGCCCTAGTTAATAGCCTAATAACAAGACATATTTGGGCAGTAGGGGCACTACTTATACTCTGCTGGTATTAAAAAGGGCGCATGGATTTGAGACGAGTATAAAAAGACCCAGGAAGAGCTGGATATGGGTGGTAACAACTCTGACTTAATTATATCATATATGTTTATGAAACATCCAAATAATACATAATATATATAAAGAAACATTACTGAATTATTTATTAATTCCCTATTATTAATAAAAGGATACTTTCTTCATAAATAATAACTAGTTGTATCCCAGAATCAGACAGATTTAATAAAATTGTGCTTTAACAGTCTAGATCTTAAGTCAATGTTTGCCATATTTATGAAAGCATCTAAGGTTGCCCAGTCATCTCACTTAGCCTATTCTGGAAGAAAATCAGTAATCAACTGGTTATATCATTTTTTAAAAGTTCTGGGGTGCAATATTTTATTTTTTCAATAGCCATTGAGTACATACTATAGGGCTACTCTCCATAGGAAAGCCTATGGATGCATGAAAATGTGACTAAGAGGCTTTCCCACCAGGTACACAGAGCCTGGTGTGGAAGCACTGCAGCACACAAGTCTTGGATGTCAGAACAGTTATGGAGGAAATAAATAAATAAATAAATAAATAAATAAATAAATAAATGTAGGAGTGGTTAGTGAGCAGAACACAATGCTTAAGGATGAACCACTACTGACAGCTCTCAATGAGCATCCCCCTCAGTATCCGTAGGTAAAAGGCTATAGCTGGTGATTTTCTTTGCTTACTGTTTCTCCTAAATATGTTCTGATTGTCTTCTGCATACATGAAAATATAGAAAAATTAAGGCTTAGAAACTGTTGGCTGGAATATAAATATGGAGCTTCCATAACATAATAAGACATATATGATCTAGAAACCACATAAGGATTATATGAGTTTGCTGTAGCATTAGCTGAAATCTCATGCTCACAGTCGCCAGAATATAAAATCACTCTTAAATGTCCGCGGGTGAACGAGTGCAGGAAGAAAGTGTGTTGTGTGCATAATGAGGAAGTGTGACCAAGTCTTGAAAAAAAAGGTAATGCTGTTGTTTGTGCCAACACTGATAAACCTTTAGGTCTTAGGTAAAATGAACAAGACATAAAACAGACCCAAAGTAGGTGGTTGTTCATATGTGTAATCTGAAGAAGTTTAACACATGGATATCAGGATAGAATAGCGATCTTGAAGACATGGGTGGAAGTGGAGTAGGAGAGACATATTGCTCACAGTGGAAAGTGGCAGAGATAGGTAATAAATCATAGATATTTAAGGTGATAGATATGCTAATGAGTATTAATTGAATGAATGAACTATTCAATTGTTTACCCATTTTAACTTTACTGTGCATTCTGTAATCATGTATGAGTATAATTTAGGAAAAAGTAAGGTAGATTTTAAAAGTCAAAATATGTTATTAGTATGCAACTCTGATAAGGCCCTTGTTACTCTGACAAAACCAGAAGCAGTTTAAAGCCATTAGAGTAACTGACCAGGCACAAGTGGCTCACACCTTTTCCCCATCCACTCAGAGGAGAAGATGTAGGGGTTTGGGTGGGAGGATTGATAAAGGGAGTGACCTGGAGAGGGGTAGTGAGCAGGAAGTAAAGCAAATAAGTAAAAAAAAATAAATACTAAATATTTAAATTAAATTAAAAAGAGAAAAGAAGTATCAGGAAATTTACTGTCACATTAGACAAGTTGGGACTTTCCATATATCATTCACCTTCACCTTTTTATTTAAAGTTTTATTTTTGTTTGGTCTTCCATCAAAAATAATTCTGGTTAGAGATAGCTTATTTATTTATTTATTTATTTATTTATTTATTTATTTATTTAAATTTCTATTAATCATTTTATTAGTTTACATTTCAAGTGATATCCCCATTCCCGGTTACCCCTTCACAATCCCCCTCATCCCATCTCCCCTCTCCCTGCTCCCCAATGCCTCTGTGAGGGTGCTCCTCACCCCACTCACTCACTCATGCCTCTCCACTCTGTCTTCCCTCTGCACTGGGGCATTGAGCCTCCACAGGACCAAGGGCCTCCCCTCCCATTGATGTTAGATGAGGACATCCTCTGCTACATATGTATCTGGAGCACCTGCTCCCAGGAGCTGAGCCTATGCTCTGGATCCCCCACTCAGCCCACCCCCAGGTGCAGCTTGACCCCCAGGAGTTCTGACACATCCACAGGTGAGGTACCAAATCCCACCCTAAATCAAGAGCTTTCTATTTATAATATTCTTCTAGATTTGGAGAATTAAGTAAAAGGAAAGAATGTAGAATTAGCTCACAGACAACTTTACAATATTCTGCTGTAGGATGCAAGATTACGTACTCTACGAGTGTCCTGGTTTTTCAGTTTTATATTATTTGGGTGAATCCTTGCTGAGCTTGGAAGAAAGGCCTCAGTGTCAGGATTGATAAATCTATGTCCTCTATTTGCTTTTACAAGTGCAAGGGATTTGTATCTGATACTTTCAGTAAGCAGAGCAGAGCTTATCTGTGCTGAAAAAGGTCTACTAAAATCTCACAAATTGTAAAAAGCCAATAAAACTAATATATCATACCAATATAAATACAATTTTTTAGAAACATAAGCTTATTGACAGTAAATATCCTCTGTACATTTCTGTGAGAGGGTGTCTGTCCTTTGAATTCCTGTAATGAGTAGCTTGCAGTACTATGCCTTTAAAATATACACCTTTGACAGAAATTAGGCCTTAACACCAGGATTCACTACATCAATATGCCGATTTCCCTGTTTATAGAATAATTTCATTCTTCACTTCTTTGATGACCAGTACATAGTCAGTGTGTGGGTATTCTATTAATTTGCATAGTTTTCTGCACTTGCGAATAACAGTTTTGCATAATTAACCATGACTTCTATTTAAAATTTTCAACAACAGCCAAAGCTGAACCTTACTGAAGCTATGCTTGCACACACACACACACACACACACACACACACACACACACACACAAAGTTTACAAGAATCATTATACACTCAAAAATAAACTCTCCAGTAACATTTTTTTCCATGATAGACTGATAGACCAAAGGAAGGCAGACAAACTGACTACCAGACCTAACAGAATATCAGCCAAACATGTAGAAAAAATGGCATGATGCCACATCTGCTGGCTGGCTGGAGTCACTGTGCCACACACAGCCTGCAGTGCCTGGGCTGACAGCACGGAACAAGTCCTTGTCTATACAGTGAGTCAGTGCAGCCATTTGGTTTTCTCATGACCCCTTGAAAATAAACATCTACTTCAATGATTTCTTAGATATCAGGGACTCATTTTTTTAGCACTGAGTTTTTCAGGTTATGTTTAAAATTTTTGATGAGATGTATTAAATATTGCCCTGTTATCTCACACAATAGTAGCCAAAGATTTATTTGGACCTGCATTGCTTTAGCCTCACCTGTTTGTCCCTTGGATATTTTGTTTCATGATTACCAAGTAAACACCAGTATTCTATAGAATGCATCAACTGTCAGTAAGAAATTTTTTACAGGTGTGTGTGTGTGTGTGTGTGTGTGTGTTTGTGTGTGTATGAACACACATCAGTGTATGTTTATATCTGCCTGTATTCATATTCTATTTAAGTGGTAAGATTCAGTCTTGTTACTAATATTGTTCTTATCTATATTGTCATTACCTTCATGATTACAATTCTATAATACATAAGGATCTATTCTATTCTAAATACTGCAGATGAGAAAACTGAGGGGAAAGGCACCAAGTGAATATATAGTTTTCTAATTGTTCACCTACTCTTTATAGAAGATGGTTCTTACATTTTCCTGTAATTCTCATATAGCTACTGAAACATTTACAGAAAATACTATGAGATAAGGTAATCGAGAACTTTCTGAACAGGACTACGATAAGAGAAAACAAACATCACAAACAGTGTTACAAATAATTAAAAATCTTCTGTAGCACAAAGCAGAATATCAGCCAACTGAGCAGAAAATATCCACCCAGAGCAGGAGAAAATCTTTGGCTGTTGTAATGCAAATATCTGGCTAATAACTAGAATATATAAAATTGAAAAAAAATTACTTATAAAATAAATGCCACAATCTATAAATGACCTAATGAAAGGAATAGCCAGTATGTAAAAAGGAAAAAAAAATACAAAGGGCCTGTAAATTTCTGAAGGGTTCAAAATCAATAGCTACCAGAGTAATATTAAAACTACCTTTAGATCCCTTTTCATTACAGTTAGAATGGTCATCATAAGAAGAAAAAAAAGGACAACAAATTCTATAAAGGATGAAAGGAAGGAGATCTTTACCCACTGATGGAAGGAGTGTGAACTAGTGGACACTATGGAAACCATCATGAAGGTTTCTTATAACACAGGTTACAACACCACTATGACCCAGCAAGCTACACCATACTGAGGCATGTATATAAATGTATTTGAGTGTATGTAAAACAAAAATTCCCCCACATCCATGTCTGCTGTTTCATTATGCCCAAGTAGATGATGGAAGCAGCCATGATGTCCATCACTAAGTATATGAATAAATAAAATATGTTACAAACAATAAGTGAAAGTCTTCCTTGGATATTAAAGAAAATAAAATTCTAACATTTGCAAGACAACAGATGAAACTAGAAATCATGACATTAAACACAATAAACTGGACTGAAAGATAAAAACCACATATTTTTCTCTTGTGTGCAGATCCTAGATTTTAAGTTTTATATATATGTGAGAAGAGAATAGGCCATGAAACTAGGAAGAGTGCTTTGCCAGAATGGAGTTTTCTAATCAATTGGAGACAAATGTAGGGACATATACATTTAGCATGAAGGGAGTGTGAGGCTCATGTAGAGAGAAAAGGGACCACGTAAAAGGGGTAGAGGAATAGGGCTGGTGAATGTGAGAGGAAGAACTACAAAATACACAACACATAGACTATCATAATGAAAAAAATTATTTTGTTTATATAAATGAATAAATTAAAATAAAAATGGTCACCGCACTTAGTGGCTTCTTCTCTATATAAATTTCCTGAGCAATAAAATGGGAATGAGGGTAAATTTTGTTTCATATGACTATAGCCAATGATTGTATTCTAAAAGTATTCATGAAGGATGTACATGAGGAATTGAATGTATCATGCCTTTCTTAAAATTACAAAATTTTAAAAAACCACAAAGACAAAATTCAATATTGACAGTTTATGAAATTCACAGCTTTGTCACTCTCCTGTTTACTGATCACACTTTTCTTTGTCTTCATGGGAGTTGTGATAATTAGAGACTTTATATAATATATTGCAGTATCTTCTATGACATGTTAAGTTTAGCAAATAGTAGTAAATGTCATCATTTCTTTATATTATCCTCCACATAAGGATAAGTTGATGGTGATATGTACACTAGACACAGAAAAGAGAAGGTTCGTGCCTTTAAAGGTGAGTGGGGAATCTTTCCAGAGCATTTACCAGGTGTATCACATGCCTATTTACAAAAGTAAGGAAACTGTCAGTTTGATGAAGTACAACTCACAACTCATTAGAGTTGAACATAGAAGAAGCATTCCACATCAAAAATGACTGTTGAAATATTCACAATTACCAGCTGCTCAGAAACCATTTTATATGGATAAAAAAACATGTCACATTTAATTTATCAGATGCTTTCTGCTGTCATACTTTTCTTTCATTCAATGTACTGAAAAGCTATAAAAACAATTTCAGTCTCACTGTAGCCATGTATAGACATTAAGAATAACACAAATCCATTATCTGCCACAATATAATTGTGTCTACATGGATGAATAATTTTCTGTAGCTTCTTTTCCCTCAATACTGAATTAAATACTCCTTTAAAGATATTTGAATACACAACAGTCAGTATCTCTGTTTTTAAAAAAAAAAAAAGAAAGAAAGAAGAAAGATTACTATTTTAAATACATAGTCAGGGAACCACACTTATTTCTAAAGCTATGTTCCCTGAATGAGCTAGCATTATTAGTGCAATTTCTACATTGACTATAATAAGATAGAAACATCATCAGAAAAATAATGCAACTTTAATTTCCTAACAACATTGAACTAAATCAACTATGCACTCAAACACTTGTGAAAACAACATAGTAATAGTTTAGCCTTCCATTCTAATTCTGTGATGTGAGTGTCAAAAAAAAAAAAAAAAAAAAGCCAACTGGTCTCTCCTGCCAATCTCTTCATACATTTAGGTCTCAGTGTGTCATTCCAGCTCCCCACTCCGATCCTGTTCCTTCTATACTATCCCTTTCAGAAACTTAGCATATAACCAGAGAAATATTAAAACTACCTTTAGATTCCTTCTCATTACAGTCAGAATGGTCATCATAAGAAAAAAAAGAGGACAACAAATTTTATGAAGGATGAAAGAAAGGGGATCTTTATTCACTGATGGAAGGATTGTGAACTAGTGGATGCCATAGAAACCATCATTAAGGTTTCTAACAACACAGGTAATAGAACAACACTATGGGGGAATAGAATGCCCCAATCTGACGCTGTTAAAGTGGTGAAGAATCTGAGACTAGATAGGTCATGGTCATGGACCCAAGTAATAAAACATATACTAATAGTTTGGTAAAGAAACATAGTAATAAAATTCCTCCCATAGATCATAGTACATCACTTGACCGTCATCAGAGAAGGTTCCTCATTCTGTAGATGGTAATTAACAGAGAACAACACTTGAAAATATTTAGAAAGCAAGAAACTTCGAAGCACTCAGCTAGAAATAAGATGTTCCTCTATCAACCCCTCACCATTTTCAAAGCTCGTGAAAGATGAGGAAGATGAAGTGAAAAGATTAAGAGCTAGAGATGTTTGATAACCCTAAGGAAACAGCATCTTCCAGACATAAGAAGGCTAAACTCACAGACATTGTGATAGCACATAGAAAGCTTACAAAAGCTCAAAGCAAACAAAATCCCATCACTAAAAAGAGGAGGTAAACACACACTCTCACCCCCTGAACAAGAAGCTATTTGTAGTTGGTACATTCTGAGAGAAACAAAATCAGCTTTCTTCAATGCAGTGATCCTGAGTAGATCAATTACACTCTAGGGCAGATAACTAACATGGCCAGTAGTAATTGGTTAACACAAAGTGGCCTCCATGTCTTTGTGTCACTTTTTGTTTTGTTTCATTTAGTTTTGGTATATTTTGTCTCAATGGTGTTTTTGGTTTTATAATTCTCATTTTGTTTTTTTGTTTGTTTGTTCATTTAAGAAAGAGACCATGACCTTGAGTGGGTAGGGCGGTGAGAGAATCTAGGAGGAGTCGGGGAAGAATTAAGAATGCAATCAAAATATATTGTATAAAAATTTTCAAATAATAAAGTTTTAAAATGCAATTGAGTAGATTGACCCTTTTTGAGATTTATCAAAACAGACAATTGCTAAGTCTATAATTAAAAATCTAAATTAAACAATTAGATAAAAAGATAGATAGATAGATAGATAGATAGATAGATAGATAGATAGATGATGGGTAGATAAACAGACAACTAGATAGATGATAATGATTGAATGTGTAGATAAAAGATCTCCTTCCATCCCACACACAAAAGGATTATGTATTCAAGGAAGACTCAATGTGCACATGTCAGTGTTACATTTAATTCTCTTTTAATTTACTGATGTTCCTGTTTAGGTTTACGGAAGGCCTGCTCTCTTGAGCTCATTGAAGAGATAAGTGAGTCTCATTTCTGCTCAGCTCCTCACTTCATTGGCCCATGCCAGTTCTGGATTTCATAATGGGTAATATTCCCTCTGTGCTCTCAGGGCTGGCAGCTACTGTGGGATTGTCTCATTTATCAACTGTGATTGAAAACTGTTTAGATAATTGAAAAATAGATGGTAGGGGGAGCCCACAAAGCTTCGACCCCATACAAATAACTATAGGTAACTATGAAAGGCTACAAATGGGAGAAATAATCTTTACTCGGGGAGCGGACACTAGTTGGTTATCTAATACCAAATAGCCAGTCTTGAATAGATGTATATGAGCAATATTATACATTACACATATCAAGCAGGTTAAATTTAGTAGTTAGTATATATACACATTTACATATATGTATATAACAATGATGAAAATAGAGGCCATAAATTTGAAAGAGAACAAAGGGGTATATAAGGAAGGTCTTGGAAAAAAGAAAGGAAAGGGAGAAATAGAAAAGAATAATAGTCTTCAACTTGCATATGACCTGCTCCACACGATTTTAAGAATATCAAACTCATCAGATACAAGGTGTATGATATCTGAACTTCCATACAATCCATTTGCTTTAGAGGGGTCCTCACTGTTGATTGTTTCAGATAGAATAAAAAGAAAATAGGTTATGGCTATTAACTGGAAACTGAAAAGGGTTAGGAATTATTTTAAATTCAAAGTCAGTACATTTTTTTCCTGAGTCCCTTCTATATTTTTCTACTTTAAATTGTGTTGATATACATGTATTTTTCTTTGTTAGACTGAGACTGTGCTAAAGATATATTCAATTTTTAATTTATCAAAATAGATTTCTTGGTGCCTATGAACATGTGTTTGATTAGTAAGAAACCCAGTTGTCTAACAGGGAACCTACCAAAGAGTTTATAAAAAGTATGTTTAATATATTGTCGTTAGCCATCATACCAAAGGCGAGCTGAAAACAAAGAGAATGTTGAGTCTTCTGTGTGCACAAAAAAAGAAGGCTGTGCACTAGTACCAAAACATTAATTTTTGCAAAATGCATGCTGCACATTAAAGTTATTATGAGTCCACTGTCATTTCTTAAACCATAAAGTGGAAATGGAAACAAGAACACACAGAATCAAATGGAAAGAGAATCTAAAGTAGATTATGTCTGCTCTTCTATGACATAAACACCACAGTTTCTGCTGCTTATGCACTTGTGGAAGTTCTGGCTTTAGCAAGAATGCATAACAGAAGACCTATCTGCATGGCCATGTACATTAAGATAACATGGCTAGTGATGTGGTACAAGGTAAATCACCCAGGAGTCTGTTCTAAGCTTTGAATCAAAATTGACTTACAGATCTTTGTCTAACCAGAGGTCAGATTCTCTCCATCTAACTCTTCTGAATGACCAGAATATAGCACAGGGATTTTCACTACTACCATTTTTGGTACATAATCCCTCATGTTTTTCTCCACTGTAGCATTCTTAACTAATAGTCACCAGACACACAGCACCAAACAATAGAGGCACCAAATAAATAGAGCTTAGTAAACATGAAGACTTTAAAACCAGAGTGTTTTGAAAAGTTAAAACTGCCAATAATGATCTTTAAATGATATAAACATTAATATGAATAAGATTGCTCATTGCTAGCTTTTCTCTTCATTGATAATCTAGTTATTTCTTTTCTGATTTATTTCTTTTTAAATTTACAAACAAGTATTTTTTATTTCTAATTTTTATGCTCATTAGTTATATCCTTTGTATCCTGACTTTAATTTTGAAACAGAGCCTGCATAGTATGTAAAAAAGGCTTGAACTATTTATATCTTTTCATCATCCTTTCTTTTGACTTCCTTTGTACTTTTATTTTCTTGAAAATTAAGGCCTCAAAATTAAAAAAATAAAGAAGTGTAACAGGTTACCATGGATATAAGTATCAAAGAAGTATTATATTACATATCAGAATAGCAGTTTTGCAAACTGTCTTCTTTACATAGAGATGACATCATCTGTTCCACACCAAAAAGGAAGTATTACATGAAAAGCTTTATTCCTGAAGCTGCTAGAGAGGGAGAAAAATCCTCTCACATGATGTGGAAGAACAAAAAGCAATGGAAGTGAGGAGTTAGAATTCCAAATTATTGTTAGAATAGAATTCTGGTACGTAGAATAAACTACTTTAAAAGCACCAGATATGAACATAATTTCACAAGATTCAGATAGATAGCATATGCCTGTTTAGTATCTATAAATTTATAAACTTTTCATAATTTGTATATCAGCAATTATGAAAGATTTGAGTTTTATTAAGATATTTTGACCAATTTAAGATATGTTGCATTTCTTTGAACAATGTCATTGTTATTGGAAGATAAAACAATTATATACTTTTATATATTAATTAACTTTGTCCTATACTACTAAGTTATAGCTGAATTTACTTCAACAAATATAAAACAATGCATCAGCATATACCATAGATAAGATTTTTTTTTTTATTTAGAAAGTCCCCCTAGATTCCTCTAATCAGACATTTGAGACCATAAAATTGATTGAACCTTGAACATCAACTTTTATGGACTGTTTGAAGGTGGCATCAAGAAAGATATATAGGTTTTGTTTATAAAATACTCAATGATATCCTAGCAGCAATTATTTCAAAAGCACTACTAAACTTTATTTAATCTAAATGATAAAAGGATTATTATATCTACTCAATGCTATAGTTGAAGTCAAAATATTCAGAGTTACATATATAGTTAGGCAAAACAAATAGTATGCTATTTTTGTAATCCCAAACTCCATACTTATGGTCAGTGTATTAGTAATAAGGCCACACATACTTGCTATGAATGCAACAACTCTTTAAGCACAATGCTCAATATCATAGTGGTTAACTCTTCAAACATTAGAACAGGCATGTTAGAGAGATCAGTTTCTGTGTAGACATTTAGCAATTCTGTATAACAACCTAAAACCAGAATGTACAAAAAGTATATTATGTGTAGTTTTGGTACTGACAATTGTAATACATGTACACTCTTCCTCCTGCTAACAAAGAGACTGAGTACATTAATCTTTCAATAAAATCTACCTTAAGTTTTTTATTGGTTCAAACTTATTTTCAATACATTGTTCACTTATTTTATTTTTTAAAGATTATAATATAGCATTTATCCCATCTCTGTCCTTCCTCATAATTACCTCCCCTACTGTCCTTCAAATTCATGTCTGTTTTAACTGATAGTTATTGCAAATGTATATATATATATATATATATATATATATGTGTGTGTGTGTGTGTGTGTGTGTGTGTGTATGTGTGTGTATTCCTAAATATAACTTGTCTATATAATGTTCCTTATACATATGTTTTCAGAGCTGACCTTGTGACAGTCCTAATAGATACATCTAAATCATACCAAAGGTTCAGGAGACATTGCAGAAGAGGAGATAGAAAAATGAAAAAGCAGAGGTTCAAGAAATTGTTAAGAGATGTGTTTCCTAATAACATTTGAGGATATAGCTATAGTCTCACCAGCATGACTACTCAAATGCGATATAAGCAAAGATGACAACAATGGGCATGGCTACATAGACATGAAAATGCCTATGAGGTCTCAACACTTCAAAAAGACCTACAGGCACCTGAGTAAGCTGGGAATGGAAGAGGTGTTCTTCATTAGGGAAGAGCACATCAAATGGTTTCCCATCATACTGCTAATATTTCAAAGCATAGAAAGTCCTCCTTAAAATTCTCACAGGACTCTAACGCTAAATATATACAAATAAAATTTAGTTTATAATTTTCTAGACTTCAAAAAATTCCCCAAACACATATTCACTTATCACCTCTTATCTATACTTAATTATTTCATTTCTGAACCCTTATATGTACTTCCTTTGTGCCAGAATTTTAAACCTCTTGCTACTGCCTATTGTTTTTATTTCATGTCACAAATGGATTATCACCCATAGTCTAAAGGGAAAATAAGAAAAAAAATAAATGTTGGGTAAAACTTTCAGAAATCTAATTGCAGGATTACAGTCTTCAGAGAGACATAAAAATTAGAGCCTGAGAAAATATATAGTATGCTATAGAAGAAGCAAGTATTTTTGGAAAACAAATTTAAAATGCTGTTAGTTTTGTTTGTTATTTATATCACTGACTCATACCTATTGTGTCATGTGTGCCATATAATATTTTGCCAACTCTCAGCCAATGATGACATTGCTTGTTCCCAATAGGATCAGCAGTGCTATGATAGGAACATTTATGTAAGTATCTTTATGCTCTAGTTTTCTTTAACAAGCCACTGCGAAATTACTGAAGTGAGTATGTTAATAGCATAAAACTTAAAATATATCATTTCTCTAGCCCAAATCTTTACAGCAAGGTGAAAAATTACACTCATGTGAACAGGCTATGTGTGTATTTTTATGAATCCTAAAAATACTGGAGATAATGTTTATTTTATTTACTTTACAGTAAGGGAAGACCATTAGAGTGTCATGATACCTTAAATTTTTATTTCTTTTAGTCTAATAAGGCTCACATCTTGTCATGTCTTTCTTGATCCTTATATCTTTATGATGAATTGAATGTCCATATACTTGTATATTTTTAGTTTTTATTATATAAAGAATAATATATTATATTAAAGAACCATCTTTATTCATGGTTTTCATGACATCTTTACATAGTCTTTATAATAGCCCTTTTCCTAATTTGCTAGTTTATCTTTCTCATTTCAATTATGAAGTGGTACTTTAAAATTTGTCTTGAAGTGATTCAGCATTTTCTGATTAAGGAGTTTTTCTGAAAAAAGAAAGACTTAGGCTGCATCTAAAGACATCTTACTAGATTACAGTGTACAAAGGAATTTTTTACAGGACAGTTGTCACTTAAAAATCATAAAACTGATAGGCATTTAAGTCACTGTAAGCAATTTTGGAATTCTACCAGAGTTGTTCATTTAATCAGACACACTTTTCACTATTAAAAGAGAAATGATCTCACAACAGTGAAAAAGGAAAGAGTGGTATGAAGAAAACAAGATGAAAACATGTTTTAATAAACAATGACAACATTAAAAACGAAGAAAAAGAAGAGTGCTAGAATTAAGACATGACCCTTCATGAGCAAGTTTGCCAAGGCAAGAATTCCTTTTAACTTTTTAAAATCTACAAATATGACACTCTGAAGTGATCACTGTTGACATGTGAAATTGAAGCTTGCAGAGGACGAGAGAAATGCAGAGGCAGTAATTAGTTACAGCACAATGTGTGTCCGATTCATGTAGATTTAATGAATGGTGCTCACTCTGGACTACGACCATATGACAACTCCATGAAGAGCTCTTCAAAAGCTTCAGGTTTAAGAAAACCTCAGATGACTCAGTTTTTAAGGAAGTCATTTTGAAAACTGAAAGATTACTAGTTCTAGAAAGGGTGAACCAATCCAGATGTTCTCTGCAGTTGTTCATCAGTCTTCAAGGTCCATAAGTCTGTCCTGTAACATTTTGTATAGGGATGGAATGACAATAAGCACAGCCAATGCAGCTCACCATGATGAGTAGTGTGGTCATAAGGTATAAGTGGAAGGCGAACCAAAGAAATGATAAAAAGAGTCATCAAAGCTCTTTCATCCTTCCAGGTAAAAAGTTCTCGTCTCCTTTCTCTCCTCTACATTTAAAATCTCTTCTTTATTTAACTTTTATAGATATAGTTAAAAACAATGTTAGGATAGGGCGAATCACAGGTTATATGAGAAAATGGAATGTTGTTGTTTAGTCAAATACATGGCAGCAAATTACATCCTATGTCTGAGACAAATGCTGTTCTCAGTCTTCATCTGAGAAACTTCCTTTTACACCCTGAACACAGGTAAGAATAGAGACTGGTGGCTTAAAATTAAAAAAATAAGTGATACTTGAGTGTTCATTCCTAAACAGAACATTTATTCCTCTCTTTCTCTGGTTCATGGAACATGAAAGAAGATGTAGAAATGATATATTCAAGGCAAGATGGCCACTGAAAATACATGATTTCACAGCAGTTTTCTTGGTTGTGGTAAATTATCATAGTGTTTGCATTCTCAAGTTGTTCACATTCAAATCTCTAAGCATGGTCTGTGTTAAAAACAAAAGCATAACCACATATGCCATGGCCATTAAGATATGAAAAGTAAGCAAGTTGCTGCTACAAAGAAACAGAGTCCCTGCTAATCAGTTTCGATTGCTTTGAGACTTTCAAAGAGTAATCACTTTTGGAAGAGGTGACAAAGCAATTTCGTTTTTTTGAAGGACAGTCAGAAAGTTCTCTCTGGTTTATGGGCCCTACTATTTCTGGGACAACTATTCTACTCTACCACTGTAGTTGGAAATCAATCACAGATACACAAGATAAACAAATAGATGTGTTGATGTTCATAAATGTTTTATAGAAACAGGCATCAGGACAATTAGGCACACAGGACTCTCCAGAAGACCCATAGTACAGAGAATAAAGTCAAACCATAAATGATGTTTTATGTTCTCATTAGAGTGTATGTCCAAGCCTCTCTTCACAAGTCCTGACATAGCATGTTTACCACATATACTTGACCACTTACAATCTTACTCAATTTTTGCCAGGAAAAAATAATATTGATCTTAAAATCAATAGCAAATGCCAAATCTCTTAAAAGCCCTGCAACCTCAACTGAATATACTGTATTAGCTCTAACACTTTGAATATACTGTACATTTATGCTTGCTGCAGCTTTAAATATGGATTGCTTAGGAACCTCTGCTCCACACATTTTTATGTCCTCTACATCTAACATAGCATACGATATCAACAATTTTTTTAAACATGACAGTAGACATCTTATGAATACAAAAAACATTTTCCTACAGTACACCATAACACACGTCTGTTTCAAGTCATGTTCAAATAGACCCAGAACAAAAACTGCATTTCAAATCTGCCTTGACGAATAAAGTCAGCAAAAGGACAGTGTCACTAAATTGTGATCAGTGTCCTAGAAAGAAGCTGGTCTATCAAATAGTTTACTCATTTGACAACAAAGAATAACTCTGGCAGTCAATATCAAGTAGTTTTTACCTTAAAAGTAAGTGAATGGCATAACTATTTTTATTGTGTAGAATTTTCACCAAAACTCAAAGATTAACCATTATTTTCTATCAGTGTAGAATGCTTTTACAAAGTAAACTGTCATTCAGGAAGTAGAAGGCACCTTGGGTACTAACTGGCCCTATTGAAACAACTTATTCTTGGTACTAGACTAGTAACAGAGACAACAAAAGTAATAATGGGGATGGGGCATGAAATTCACTTTCAGGTTCATCCACTGGCAGTTAAGTTTGTCAGGCATAAAGCAAAAATGGAGATAGTCAGTGAATGTCTTTGAGACTGTCAATTTAGAAATGCAGAACTTCTCAGTGATGGCATTTTCTAAGACCAAAACTGCCACTGGAATGCAGAAATGAAAAAACATCAAAAAAGCCAGTTCAGCTGACAATATCAGAGGAATGAGCATAGGATGATTACACCATTCTGTATAGTGATTATCACCACACAGAGGCTGCCAGAAGGATCTTACGTAACTAAAGAAAAGAATAAATCTACGGTTCACCAAAAGAAATTGTCTAAAACATTAAAACACAGGATAGTAACATGGCTTGAAGATGAAAAATTGACATATTATTTTGACAGTAATTAAATTCAGAATGAGAAGTACTTTCCCTTGACAACAGGAAATCCATCAACCGGAACTTGGTCACTTCCACTGAAAAGTCCCACAGCAATGTGACATGGGAAATATTAAATAGCTCTCCTTTCCAACTACCAGAGCAATCTTGACACCACAACGAAAGGGATAAAACTTGGGTGAAGTACTTATGCATGTTGTACTTCAGCTTAATAAAATCAAGATTGCCAGAGGACATGACAGAGTGACAGGTGTTGAGTAACTCAAGCTTTCATAAGTCAAGACATTTCCTGCTGAAATAACATTATATGCATTAACAACATTCTGGATACAGCACTCATAATCAAGATAGCAGCCACACTGGCTGGAAGCCAGATTTTCTGAACAGGATATTCTCTGGAAGTTTTCTTGTTCACTCCTGAACTGAAGACAAGTAACAGAGACTAGGGAAAATTATAATCCTACCACCCCATCAAATAAGAGAAGGTGAAACATTACACTAGCAGCCATGGGCTAGTTTGTGAGGCCATAAGTAAGGCAAAGAATTATTGAGTGGTGGTACTAGTAAATGTCTGTAACCTACAGAACTACCCAGAGTTCATTTTGTTTCTGGTATACATCTGTACATAATGCAAGCTTCAGTCACAAGATGGAGAAAAGGAGGTGAGGAAAAACAAAAGGAGGGAAGCAACTTAATTGGGTTTAATATTAAAACAATTTAGTAGTGCAATACTACTTTAGGTAGTCCATAGTCTATGAGTAGTCTGTTTTTCCTTGACTATGCCAAAGCTATATTTTATCCAAACATCACCAATTTTAACTCACTAGTCTTGCTTATTCTGAGACCCCTTGAATAACACAGCATACACTAGAATCCACTACAGCACTGTTTTATTTTTGTTTTATGTTTTATGATTTTTGCCTCCTGTATGTTCTCAGGTATGTGGTATAATCCATGTATGTTGTAAGAGACCGAAACAGAAAATACTTGAGGATGATTCTCTCTGGTGCAGTGACATTCTAGCATCCTGTAACACTTTCTAGGATGCTAACCCGTGCTTTCTGGAATAATTGCTGCACTGAATCACAGTGAGGAACTCTTCAGTTGTAAGATGGCATGTCTAACATCCTAACTGAGAAAACACTTTTTTGATGATGGATGATATCAATCAGAGCTCCAAAGAAACTTTGCTTTCACCACAAGAGTCCCTGTATGGTCATAAACAATCTATACTTGTTCTCATTTGGCTTCTCATTTGGCTTATGTTAAAGTATTTGCTTTACAAATTACTTTTAAGTACATTTACCTAGAAACTTTTCTCTTTATAGATTTCACTCTGCTCTCTGCATAACATTTTTATTTAAAAAAAAAAAAAGATCTTACTTCTTGGCTAAAAAGTGGAGAAATTTTGTTGAAAGACAATATACTGTTCCCCCCCAAAAATCTTTCAATTTCTAAAAATAATTTTTGCAGTAACATATTCTATCTAAATTTTTCTATCAAGCTTTTATTCAATTTAGAGAAATAAAAAATAGAACTATTCTTAGTGCTATTTTCTTAGACTTAGCTCAATTCACAGCATATTATGTTCCTTTGTATAAAATATATTTAATTTTGTACACATTATAGTTATGTTTATGAGTTTTGCCTGAAGCTTAAAATGTTTTACTTTTTAAAATATTTATGAAGTATTACAATTCATGTATTATTTACTCAAAAGTAAAAAAATTCACAATTCTTATTTTCAAAACCATATTAGAAATAAATAAGGAAATTATAAATGAATAATCTATAGTCATTGCCCTTAAGAAATCTGCCATATAAGACTCTGTATCTTTGAGTACTAATAATTCATTGCTTAGAGATAAAGGAAAGCCTGGTCAAGCTCTCTCTCTCTCTCTCTCTCTCTCTCTCTCTCTCTCTCTCTCTCTCTCTCTCTCTCACACACACACACACACACACACACACACATTCTTCTCCTCCTATGCATCTTTTCCACTTTCTCATCTGGTTTGATTTTATATACTAATTCTAGTTGCATTTAACCAAAAATCATATAACCTCTAATTTATAGGCAGATCTGAATTTTATCATGGTAGCATTTTCACATATTTTTAGTAGTATAAAATGATGGGTTAGGACACACAATGAAAGCATCCAAGTGGCACTACTAAACTATCTCTGGAGGAAAACAAGTTATGGTGGATGAGAGGAAGATGTGAGTGTAAAAAACATTAGCTGAGAGTGGAAATACAGTGGCTGATCAAAGTATGATCAAAGTATGACTGATCAAAGACAAATACTGATCTATACCACGGGATGACATTTTGAGGTGGTGCTAACTCTGTGAAATGCTTAATGAATATCTAGGTTTGTTCTCGCCTCGCAAAAACTAATCTACATTCTACATTTAGAAAGTCAAGAAAGCAAAACTCTAGTTATAGTAGTTTCTCAGGCATTAAATGTTGGCTCTGCAAGAAATCTACAGATTCCCAAAGAACTGTGAATGGGATTCTTCATCTGTGAATGATGGGAGATGTCTAAACCAGATTAAAGAAATATTTTATACAGATTTTAGAAAAAAACCCACATACATAAAGTGAAAGCAAACCATCTTTTTTTCCTTTTTCAAAACTTTCTTCTCTTCTGCATATGGTTGTATTTTTTCCTTAAATTATCTCTAGGTAAGTTCCCTTCACATGCCACTCCTTCCATGCCAGGTTCTTAGTTTTTGGCAGTTGGAGGAAGAATCTTGAAGAGTGTCCCATGTGGTCTTGATAAAAATGACCTAATTATTTTATGGAACATTATACAAATATCCATCAAGTAGAGATGACTTGTACTGCTGCTAGGATCACTGAAACCTTAGTTTTGTCTTCTAAGTGTGTCCAACCTGCATAGTACTTAAAGATGTGTGTTAGATGCCAAATATAATAAGAAACATCACTTTTACTATTTTCTGTTTTATTAGTTTTAAAAGAAACACACATATATATGTGTGTGTATATACATATATATAATCTATTTGCATATACTTCCTTTTGTTTTCATGTCACATTTTTCATGGTTTGTTCTTAGGGATATGCATGTTAAAGATAGTTATGTTTTAGAGAACATAATCTCCTTTTTAAATTAATTTTATTTACTTATTCCTTTCACAACTTAGTATCAGCCCTTCCTGTACTCCAAGTACCTCCTCATACAAGTCCTCCCCATTGTCCCTCCCCTTTTTGAGAATACACATGATGACCAAGCTGCCTATTGTTATGTGGGTCCAGCACCAACCAGCTCTTTAGTTGGCCATTCAGTTTCTGGGAGCTCTCAGGGGTCCAAGGTTAGTTAACTTTGTTGTTCTTCCTGTGGAAACCCTGTCCTCTTATGTCCCTCAATATTTCTTCCAACTCTTCTGTAAGACTCCTTGAGCTTCATCTAATGTTTGGGTCTGAACTTCTACATTTCTTCCCATTGGCTACTGGGTAGAGCCTCTTAGAGGACAGTTATGCTAGGATCCTATCTGCAAGCATAGCAGTGTATCATTAATAGTGTCAGGGATTGGTCTCAATTTGTGACAATCATTGGTTGACCTCCCCTCTGTCTCTCTTCTATCTTTGTTCCTGCACATCTTGTAGGCAGGACATATTTCAAGCCAAAGGCTTTGAGGGGGTTTGCTTTTCTTATCCTTCCACTGGGAGTCCTGCCTGGCTAAAGGAAGTAGCCTCTTCAGGATCTGTATCTCCCACTGATAGGAATCTCAGCTAGAGACACCTACTTAGATCCTCTGGAGCCTCTCCCTATCAAGGTTTCTGGAAGGTCCTAAAGATTGCCTCCCAACCCCAGCCAATCTCCCTTCTCTCTCCTCTAATCTCCCTACATATGATCTCTCCCCCCACCCCATTCCACTTCCCATCTCCTCTTCCATACAATTCCTCCCCTTCTATTAATCTCCAATATTTATTTTGTTTCTGCTTCTGAGAAAGATTAAAACATCCTCCCTTCCACTCTCTTTGTTATTTAGTTTCTTTGGGTCTGTTGATTTTAGCATGGTTTTCATGTAATTTTTCCACTTATGAGTACATACCATGCATGTCCTTTTGGGTCTGGGTTACCTCATTCAAAAATGTTATTTTATACTTCCATCCATTTACCTGCAACATTCATGTTGTTCTTCTTTTTAATGGCTGAGTAGCATTCCATAATGCAGATATACCATATTCTCTGTATCCATTCTTCTGTTGAGAGTCATCTAGGTTGTTTTGGGTTTCTGGCTACTAAGAATAAAGCTGCTAATAACATAGTTGAGCAAGAGTGGGATAGTACAACATCTTTTGTATATATATGCCCAGGAGTGGTATAGCTTTTTTCTGAGGTAGAACAGTTCCCAATTCTCTGAGAAGTTGCCAAATTAATTTTGAGAGTGGCTGTACAAGTTTGTACTCCCATTAGCAGTGGAGGAGTATTCCCCATGCTACACAACTTCACCAGCATATGGTCTTTTTTGAGTTAATCTTAGCCATTCTTATGGGTTTAAGGTGGAATCTCAGCATAGATTTACTTTGCATTTCCATGATGAATAAGGATGATTCTTTATTTCTTTACATGCTTCTCAGCCATATGAGATTCCTCTGTTGAGAATTCTCTGTTTAGTTCTGTACTCTATTTTTAATTTGGGTTATTTGGATTGTCAATTCTTTATATATTTTGGATATTAGCCCTCTGTCAGATATAGGGTTAGTAAAGATCTTTTCCCAATCTGTAGGCTGTCATAATGACACAGTCCTTTGCCTTATAAGAAGCTTTTCAGTTATCAATTGTTGATCTTAGAGCCTGGGCCATTGATGTTCTGTTAAGATATTGTCTCCTGTACCAATGCATTTAAGGCTGTTCCCCACTAACTGTTCTATTAAATTGAGTGTGCCTGGTTTTATATTGAAGTCTTTAATCCACTTGGACTTGAGTTTTGAGCAGGATGATAAATATGGATCTATTTGCATTCTTCTACATACAGACATCCTTATAGAGCAGTACCATTTGTTGAAGATTCTCTCCCCTTTCCATTGTATGATTTTGGTTTCTTTGTCAAAACTCAAGTGTCCACAGGTATGTGGGTTTATTTCTCAATTTGATTCCATTGATCCAACTCTCTCTTTCGCTACCAATACCAGTTACTATTGTTCTGCAGTGCAGCTTGAGGTCAGAAATAGTGATATATCCAGAAGGTCTTTTATTGTTCAGGATCATTTTAGATATCCTGGGTTTTATGTTTTTCCATATGAAGTTGAGAATTGTTCTTTCAAGATCTATGAAGAATTGTGTTAGAATTTTTATGAGACTTGCATTGAACCTGTATATTTGGTAGGATGTCCATTTTCACTATTTTGATCTTACCAATCAATGAGCATCAGAGATCTTTTCATCTTTTGATATCTTCCTCAATTTCTGTCTTCAGAGACTTGAAATTCTCGTCATACTGGTATTGCAGTAACTTGGTTAGAGTTAGTCCAAGGTATTTTATGTTATTTTTGGCTATTGTGAGGGATACTGTTTCCCTAAGTTCTTTCTCAGCCTGTTTATCGCTTGTATACAGGAGGGCTACTTATTTCTTTGAGTCAACTTTATATCCAGCCACTTTGCTACAGATGTTTATCATTAGTAGAAATTCTCTGAAAGAATTTTGGGGTCACTTTTATATAATATCATATCATCTGCAAATAGTGATACCTTGAGTACTTCTTTGATCTCCTTTAGTTGTTTTATTCCTCTAGCTAGAATTTCAAGTGTTATACTAAAGATATTTAAGGAGAGTGGACACCCTTGTCTTGTCCTCTATTTTAGTGGAGATGCTTTAAGTTTTTCTCTACTTAATTTGATGTTGTCTATTGGCTTTCTGTATATTGCCTTTACTGTGTTCAGTTATGGCTGTTGTATCCCTGCTCTCTCCAGGACTTTTAACATGAAGAGGTGATGGTTTTTTCCAGATTCTTTTTTGACATCAAGGGAGATGATTGTGTAGTTGTTTTCTTTCAGTTTGTTCACATGGTGAATTATGATGATGAATTTTCATATATTGAACTGTATCCCTGAAATGAAGCCTACTTGATCATGGTGGATGATGTCTTTGATATGTTCTTGGATTTAGTTTGTGAGTATTTTATTGAGTATATGTGCATCAATGTTCATAAGGGAGATTGGTCTGAAGTTTTCTTTCCTTCTTTGTTGAGTCTTTGTGAGGTTTAGGTACCAGAGTGACTGTGGCCTCATATAATGAGTTTGACAATGTTCTTTCTGTTTCTATTTTGTGGAATGGTTTGAGGAGTATTGGCATTAGCTCTTTTTTTTTTGAAAGTCTGGTAGAATTCTGCACTAAAACCATCTGGCCCAGGACTTTTTTGGTTGGGAGACTTTTAATTACAACTTCTATTTTCTTAGGTTATATGAATATTTACATAGTTTACTGATCTTAATTTTTCTTTGGTAATTGGTCTAGAAAATTATCTATTTCATTTAGATTTTCCAGTTTTGTAGAGTACAGTCTTTTGAAATAAGACCAAATGATTCTTTGAATTTCTTCAATGTTCTTTGTTATGCCTCCCTTTTCATTTCTGATTTTGTTAATTTGGGTACTTTCTCTCTGTCTTTTAGTTAATTTCACTAAGGGTTTGTCTTTTGATTTTCTCAAAGAACAATGTCTTGATATTGTTGATTATTTGTATTGTTCTCTGTGTTTCTAATCCCTGATTTGATTATTTCCTGCCTTCTCCTTCTCCTTTTCCTTCTCCTTCTCCTTCTCCCTGTCTCCCTCTTCTTCTTCCTCTTCTTCCTCTTCTTCTCTCTCATCCTTCTCATCCTATGTGAATATCCTTCTCTTTGTCTTCCTCTTCCTCTTCCTCTTTCTCTTCCTCTGCCTTAACATGTCCTTTTAAATTGTTAGTATGAGAACTTTTCAATTTCTTTATGAGGGCATTTAGTGCTATGAACTTTCCTCTTAGCATTGTTTCCACAGTGTCCCATAAGTTTGGGTATGTTGTATCCAGATTTTCATTGCATTATATAAAGTCTTAATTTCGTTTTCTTTTAATTTCCTGACCCCAATCATTAAGTAGAGAGGTGTATAGTTTCCATGATTTTGCAGAATTTCTGTTGTGTCTGTTGCTGCTGACATCCAGCTTTAATCCATGGTGTAATTTAAGCTCACTGGAGCATAAGTGTTAAGAATTGAGATGTCCTCTTAGTAGATTTTTCCTTTCATTAGTATGAAATTGCCTTCCCTGTCTCTTTTGATTAATTTTAATTAAAAGTCTAATTTATTAGACTAATTTATTAGATATTAGAATGGCTACTCCAGCTTGTTTCTTGGTTCAATTTGCTTGAAAAACTTTTTTCAAGCCCTTTATACTGAGATCATGACTTTTTTGTTGCTGAGATGTGTTTCTTGTATACAGCAGAATGATGGATTCTGTTTACACGCTCATTCTGCTAGTCTGTGTGTTTTTACTGGGGAATTGTGTTCATTGTTGAGAGATATTAATGACTAATGATCATTACTTCCTGTTATTTCAGTGTTGTTGGTGACTGAGTGTGTGTGTGTGCATGTGTGTGTGCGTGTACGTGTGCTTGTGTGTGTGTGTGTATTTCTCTTCTATTTGTTTTAAAGGTGTTTTCTTGACTATAGTTAGCCTCCTTGAGCTGGAAGGTATTTTTTCCAGTACCTTCTATAGGGCTGGGTTAATAAAGAGGTATTGTTTGAGTTTTGCTTTGTCATAGGATGTCTTGGTTTCTCCATCTATAGTGACTGACAGTTTTGCTAGGTTTAGTAGTCTGGACTGACATTTGTGGTCTCTTAGTATCTTCAAAATTTCTGTTCAGACCATTCTAGCTTTTAGAGTCTCAGATGAGAAACTGGGTGTAATTCTGAAGGTCTGCCTTTACTTGGTCTTTTTTCCTTGCTGCTTTAAAAATTCTTTGTTCTGCATATTTAAAGTTGTGATTATTATGTAACAGGAAGATTTTCTTTTCTTGTACCATCAGTTTGGTGTTCTGTATCTTTACAGGCCTCCCTTTCTTTAAGGTTAGGTAAATTTTCTTCTATGATTCTGTTGAATATGTTTTCTGGGTTGGTGAGCTGGGATTCTTCTCCTCTTCCTCCTTCTCTTCTCCCTCTCCTCCTCTTCCTCCCTCCTCTTACTTCTCCTCTTCTTCCTCCTCCTCCTCTTTCATTTCCTTCTCCTCTTCTTCCTCCTCATCCTCTGCCTTCTATTCCTATTATTTATAGTTTTGGCCTTTTCATAGTGTCTCAAATTTCCTGGAGGTTTGTGTCATGAACTTTTTAGATATTTTATTTTGTTTGACTGATATATTGATTTCTTTTATTGTATCTTCTACACCTGAGATATGCTCTTCCATGTCCTATATTTTTTTTGCTAAGAATAGTAGTTCCTGTTCTATTTACTAGGATTTCTATCTTCAGGATTGCCCCAGTTTGTGTTTTCTTTATTTCTTCCTTTTCTGTTTTCAGGTCTTGGACAGTTTTACTCATACCCTCCAACAGTTTAATTGTATTTTCCAGTATTTCTTTATATTTACTTGCTTCCTTTTTTAATGGTTCTACTTGTTTGGATGTATTTTCCAGTATTTCCTTAAGGTATTTATTCATGTCCTCTTTAAATCCCTTATCATCTTTATAGGATTGGATTTAACATCCTCTTGTTATATTTCAGTTTCATTGGGATATCCAGGGTTTGTTGTACCAGGATAGCTGGTTTCTGGTGGTTCCATATTGACTTGGGTCTTGTTGATTCTGTTCCTTTACTGTCCCTTAAGCATCTGCTTTTCCCTTCTGTTGGAAGGATGATATTGATGGCAGCAGGACTTCTCAGGAAGTTGGCAGATGCCATGTGCCAGATAATGGAAGTCAGGGTACCTTAGTCTGTTAGTTGTGCCTTAGGCTGTGTCTCATGTGGACCCTACTGTGCAATATGTGTTTCAGTCAGACCCAGCTAGGGTGGTAGAAAGACCCAATTAGGTTGGAAGGTCAGGCTTGGTTTCAAGCTGGTTAGTTTTGAGGTACCAAAATGTTCCCCTGGGGAGGAAGGATGCTCCTCAATCAAGGTAACCCCAGACTAAGGAGCAAGGCCAGAGCTAAACAATAATTCTCAGAGGACAGTGCCCAAGTACAGCACTAGGTTGTTCAGAAAACTTAATCTCTTCTCAGTAAGCCATGACTCTCTTTCCCTCTGATTTTTCTTGTTCTAATATTATGTCTAAAATTATAATATTTATTTCAGCTTTCTCTTGGGTATGACATGTTTTTCTCTAATAAGTCTGTGTCTTGAAAGTCTTCCAATCATAATCCACCCTAACTCATTGGATGCACAATGGTGTGGTTGTGATGAAGTGAGGAGGGGGAAGTTCATTATGTTGTGATTAAATTTCCATATTGTGTCAGTCCTGCAACACTGGCTGTGATCTACCCCTGTGTCTTTCAGCTTCTGTCTCATACCTAGAGGAATGGTAGAAAATACTTTGATTAAAGGATATTATAGACCAAGTGAAACAAAAAAGATCTGGAACATTCTTCAACTTGTAAAACAAAATCAATTATGAAGATCATTCTGAAACTATTTCATAATCATTATTCTTTGCTCATCACTTTAGAAATAATGAGTAACTCTAGAAGTAAAAGCCATACAAATATATAGTCTCCTTCAAGAGCACAACTCAGGAACTTTTTCTCTTTTTAATGTTCTTCCTTGGGATTCAATCACTTTGCAAACTTACCTTTAAAAAGTGTTGACTAATTTATAGCTCCCATGACTTCTACTTGATAAGAACATATATTTTAGATGTTTCATGTCTAGATGAGCCAGTTTTTTGAGATTTCAAGACAGTGGTTGATGTACAGGAAGGTCATTAATATTCAGCCTGTATGACTTTTGTTCACTGTGTGTGCAAGAATTAAAATTTATGTGTTTTAGGTGTGGAAGCTAAAACCTCTATGGTCCATTGCTGCTTTTAAACTCATGTGCTTCTTGTTTTCACAGGCATGGCTCTTTTCTCTCACCCCTTCCTTCTTCCTTCTAATACTATATAAATTGGTTGCTTTTAACATCAGGCAAATGGTGGTCTTCTTCCAAAAAACTACTTTATTTAAGGAAATGTAGATTAAATTGAGATATTTCAAAAATTGAAAGACGCTAAATAATGGTGCCAAGGTAATATCACAGTGAATCCACTTAAGAATTACTTTCACAAGAGAGATTTGGTTTTTATTTTATTTCTAGAAGTGTACCTAAATTATTCAGTAAAAGAAATAAAACCTTTGTAGTAATTTTAGTTAGAAACATGAAGAATTTAGTATTAGGTTTCAGCTTACTAACTGCAGTTCACATGCAGCAGTCTAATATAAAGGAGTAAAATATTCAGAATGGTATTGAAAGTATAGAAGACATTGGCCCTGTAATAGAAAAAGAGGAATTGCATTCACATCCACAGCAGCTGTTATATAATCATTTAATGAATTGAGAAACAAATGCTCACTGTTCATTTTAACTTCAAAAGCAACTATAAATATAGATTATATTTTATGTCTTTCCCATTTGTGTTTGATTGTGATAAAAGTATTAAAGAGCCACCACACACACACACACACACACAAATTTATAACTGCATTTGGAGTGAAATTTCTCTGAGTCAGTCAAAAAGATCGTAAGGTTTTTTACATTTATATAACCATATTATTATTTATTCATGTCTATAAATATAAACATATACAAACATACTCCTCTCCATATATATGTATATGATGTATATGCATATGATGCATATGTATATCTTCACTACTTATATAGTTCATGTACATACATATTATAATGGGATGAAGGGGAAGTACAACTTGAAAGGTCAAATGACTTGGATAGATGCATATAATTTATTTTCAAGTTACTACATTACAGAAATTTAGAATTCCAATGGGATGCACTAGAATTCAGATGAGTAGAAGGCATTTACACAAGCCATGTTTTATAGATACCAAACATTTTATTTAAGGATTTATGTACACTGACACCATTTACCTTTTTCAAATAAAAAACTTTTGATACATATCTATTAAAAGTAATTTAGAGCAATAAATACAACAGACCTAACTGTATATTTGAGTTCCATTTTCTCCAAATGATCTTAGAGAATTTGAATCTATTCAAAGAGAATTCTTTTATGACTAACTCAGCTCAAAAGATGCATTTTCTACAGTTTAATGACAATAGGTTCTGATTCATTTTAGAGCTGATAAAAAAAACACTGCTCCTTTACCTTAAGTCATTTTAATCTTCCTGAGCCTTTTCTATGCCCTTGTAACTAAAAATGTCAGTTAAGTTTTTACTTGTATTTAGCTAATCGTAGAATTTACTAAGGACATACATAGCTCTTTGCTGTGATAATGGGAGTCATGAGTGGAAAAGATGGAGTAGCAAGGACGTGTGTACATCTGCAACAGCATTAATGACATCACAAGTCAGCCCCTGACTCAACACACACTGAAGAAGCACCACAGGGTCACATGTATTCAAGACCAAATGCTATTTAGATTAATGCTAAATTCCCTTCTACTATTTCCAAAGCAAACACAGCATCACACTTTGGAAAACCCCAGCTAGTCTTTGACAAGGTTTCTCACCTAAGTTCAGTATTGGAACAGTTTCATTATAAAATACTAATAAATGTTCTCAAACTTGATATTATGAAGCAATCTAATGAACTACTTAATCTGCAAATATAAAAAGCAAATGAAACTTCATCTGTATACACTGCATGTTCTACACCATGAATCATCTGTTAAGTGGACTAAGAATGGTACCATGGTAACACCATAGGCAGATTTCAAATTCATTTAAAAGGACATCTCTTGATTATCAATTTTAAAAAAAAAAGTTCAACATTTCAATATCCTTACATCTGTTAATAATTAAACCAAACTCATAGTAACAGGCCACTCTGATGTCCACAAGTGAAGCCTATAATGTTTCTTAAAGGAGGAATACATAATCAATTATTTTATTGGTCTAATTCCAGATAATTGTAACTAGGATTGATATGCTACCTAAATATTATCTTTCAGTTAATTAGAATATATTTCAATCTTTTGTTGCAAAGGGCTGCATTAACCACACACACACACACACACACCTACTTACATGGTAGGCATTTTTAACCCACAAATAAGTATCTTTGGTCTTCCTGACTAAATGGCCAGTGATAATAAAGGAAACGAAGATTAAAATGTGCAAAAAGAGCTGAGGAAATGGTCCCGTGAATAAAATACTACATAAGTTTGAGGACCCATGGATAGTATCTATTTAATAATCCCAATGCCTCTACTATTAGATGATAGGGGTAGATCAGAGCAGCGAAAGGATCCTAGGTCCTTTAGTCAAGTATATGCGATGGCAAACAACAACCATATTTTGTATCAAACAAGAAGTAAGGTAGGGTTAACACCTGCAGTTGCTCCCTGACTCCACAGAAGCACTGTGGTAGGTTCACACCTACACTACTGCACCTGAATACAACCATGCAAAGGACTCAAAACAGACACACAAAGATTAAAACAAGTATGCAAATTATAGTTCTATTCTTGAATATTGTAAGTGCCATAGAAAAAAAGAAGCACTATATTATATAGTTTTTCTTTTTTTCTTTTTTTATAATTGATTTCTTTATTCTATTAGATTTATCAATATACATGGCAGCTTTTTCAAATCTCAGTTCCAAAGTAATTTTAAAAACGAAAAATCATGTTTCTTTAGATGTCATATTCCTAAAGAGCTATTAAAGTCTATTTATAAACAAAATAATTAATAAACTAACACATTTTAGAAATCAGAATATTTTTAAATTAAAATATTTTAATGAATACAAGATGTGTTTTTTAAATTAACTATCATAGTTAAATTCATAGTTTTTCATAGTTCTGTCAGAGTTTTTAAGGAAGCATGTGAGCAGAGAGTTCATCCAGGAAAGAGGCAGAGGTAGAACACAAACTAAATGCTGTGCAATGGTAATAATAATAGGAAAGCAAATCTGGCTGGAAGTCGGATTGCCAAGGGCTAGGATGGGTACCTTATAGATGCAGCAAGACAATCAAGGTGGTGATGCAAGTTAAGAATGTGGTTCCTCATCTGAGGGAGGAAGGGCTGCTTACATAGCAGAGCCCAGCTCAAGCATAGAGCAGCCTATGTGGCTACAAAGGACTGCTAATTCTGCAGTGCTGTGTGGCTGCCTTTCTGAAGAATTTTAATACCTAGGTCCCGCCTGACTCCAGAACTAAGGTACTATTGGTACCATAAAGAAAGCAGAAAGCTCGGAGTAAACTGGAGGCAAGAAGAGAAGCCATCCTCTCAGCAGCAGTCCCTGGCCTCTAATCATTAGCTTATGAAATTCCTATTGTTTAATCCTACTAGATTTTATGCCCTTGAGTTCAGAGGCTGTCTTCTTTATCTCTGATAGGCCCAAGGATCTAACAGTATTTTCAACCCCTCTGCTGCATCTTGTGGTATGAAAGATGAGTTAATTTAGAAGCTAAAGATTTGTGCAACTAAAGCCTCACAGGGTCAGATTTGGTGCTGATTTTCATTTGCTGCTCCCTGCAGTTCTCCCTAGATGCCTTTTCACATGGGATCGTTATGTTGAGGAAGAAGTGGGCACTTTTGCTTCTATGAATAATAAAACTATCTTGGGAGGGCTTCTGAAAATACCTAACCTAATTAAATGAAGTGTTATTAAATTTTAATTAATGTGTGCTACTCAGAATTAGTCAGATCCATAAATGGTACCCATGCTTTGCAATGGTGACAAAAGCCCCTGGTGTTCTCCAGAGACCCCAGCTACATCTTATTTTTAAAGGTTCAGTATACTATTTTTTTTTCCAAAACAAGAACATTCCTCCTGGTTCCTTCTCAGAACAGGGACTAATAATGTTTTACATGTGAAGAAATGCTGTCATCTAAATTTCCAGTTCTTGAAAGTTGCTTTGTTCAAACATTGACTCCAAAAATCTGAATGGGACCAAACTGCTGGCCATGCTACAATAATAATAAACTGACCCACCAGGAAAGAACCATGGTTTATTTGAACAACAGTGATGTAATACTGTTAGACTGTAGAAAATATGTGAAACAAAACAATAAATCACCAAAATTTAATTAGGCCTAAAAAAATTTGTGTGATGAAGAAATACCCTCTTTTTGTATGTAGTTAATTTGTATATCAACTAACATTTTAATACAATACAGGAGTATTAATTAATTTAATAATTAATTTAATACAATACAGGAGCATTAACTTCCCTTAGCTCATGAATGTGTAATTTATCTTTCTTGTTTTCAAGAATATTATTTCAAGAATATAATACTTTTTAAAGGAAGCCCAGTAAATGAGTCATTAGAGAAAGAAGCCACACAAGCAAATTTTCCATTTCTCTCATAGGCAGTATATCTAAAATGAATGTATCCTGAAAGAAGAAGTTTTCAGATAAAGATACTAAAGAACAAATGAATCAGCAAAGAAGTCATGGATGCTGTTTCCAAAATGTGACTTTGAAAAACCTTAATAGAAGCATGAACTTTAAGGTCATCCCAACTGTGTGATTTATTTATACATATTTATACCAACTTCTATTTTAAAAGGCAACCTATGAGTTTTGCACAAATCATTAGTCACAAATATACTGAAATACCCAGAGCAAATATAATAATTTTAGACAGTATTAGATTATTATATTTCACTCAAATACTGAGAGTTAGTAGTATCAGATTTTTCTTAAAGCTAAATGTGATTTGACCTTTTTTCTGTACTGGAAATTTAGCCTGAGGTCCTGTGTGTGCTGGGCTACTGCTTTACCCCTGAGCTATGCTGATGTGCCATTAAATGGTAAATCTGACCCTGACTTTTAATTAAGCACCATTATCAAGGTAGTCTATAATGTCATTAAAATGAAATATTCAAGGAGATATTCAGTCCAATTTCAATTTTGTATGTTTGATTTAAGGGAGGACAAAGGAGAGTGACAGTTTTTTTTTTTCTTCTGCAATCAAACATTCAACCTTGAGTGTATCTAGTGTGGCTAGTATAGGTCTTCCTGTGGTTTGTGTTTCTACAGAAAGTCAAGGCTGTCTACACCTAAATATAGAATACTTAGCTTCTCTAAAATTAAAATTATTCAATTCAACAAATTATTCATTTATTTGATCATTGGATATATTCCTCTGGAAATAATAATCCTCATATGACTAAAATATTAGGAACGGTAGAGAAAAATAAAAGCCTTCAGTACTCAATTCTCAGACCTAAACTTTCGCTACCCACAAGTTGTAAATTTGCAGTTTTTGCATACAAATTTAGGTATTTTTATATTCAATGAATACTGCAAATATCATTTTTATACAAATTAATTTTGTAAAGATGATGCAAAATTTAATAAACTCTTGGCATACAAGTTAGACTAACTGGAGGATTTCTTCACTGTTGTGCACTGCTCGCTTAGAAACCAATTCTCCTTCTCCTAGACCTGTATCATTGTGTGTGGTCCATCTGAGAATCCTAAATTAATAGTGGATTCTCACCTACAACATTGGATGTCATTTGTTGTGTGTAATTTTAAGTATATGCTTGCTTGCTCCTTTCCAGGTGCTGCAGCCCGCGCTATGCTCCCAGATCAACTGCTGCCAAGGACTCCTACCCAGCCCCCAAGGCTAGCTTCTCCAAGCTGCTCTGGTCTCACTCAGCTCCACCAAACTGCCAGCTCTGATGCTTTTCCAGTGAACGCGGGGAATTATGCTCCCTCTCCACCAGCCAACAATTCCGCAGCTAATTCTTACAATGTCTGCCCTGGCTGTGCCTTTTCTTCTGCTCACCTGAGTCTCTGCAGATGGAAAACTCGGGACAGTTTTAACATTTTTAAAACCAGCCAGATAAGACAACTGCTGGAGCAGAATCTATTGCCCTAAACTGATCAGCTATTCTATATCAGAATTACATTGGTGGCAGAGACTGCTGCCAGTTCTAGTTGTCCCCAGGCCTTACACCTTATCCTGCTCCTCTCCCCAAAGGCTGGCCAAAAAAGTCCCCCTCTATCTCTTTTTCTCCTCTTCCCCTGGGACCTGGAAATCCCACCTTTTTTCCTAAACCCCATGATAAGCTTCTGCCATTTTTATTGACATATTCAAGAAACAGTTAGGGAACCAGATTTTAGTATTAGCTCCTCCCCCTACACATCACATCAGAATACTGAAGTTTTACAGTCCTTTTAAAGTGACCTATAATTGCTTAGGGTGTAGGTCATATGTATCTGAGTATGCATATAAGAAAATGCATAGATGTGAACTAAAAATAAGTTTCTCCCTTTCTAGAATATTGAACATAATCTTTGTTTCTAATATGTTATTATACACATATAAAGCTGTATATGTAAGGAAGTTATTTTGTATATGGTAATTTCAATAATTGTTGATGAACTTGCCACCCACCTTTGTTGGGACTACATAGATGAAATTTCAAGCTCATCCATAAGAGAGTGACTTTACATCCATTTCATGATTGAGAGCCAGTTGTTTTTGTGAACTGCTTACCTTTAGTCTACTTTTTCAATTGACTTTTAAAAATCCTGTTCTTATCAACATGTATAAAAAGATTTCTTCACATAAGTCTTAAGAAAAATCTACACTGAGGCAGAGTCTCTTACTTGACCCAGACTTTGATGATGCAAGTTCATCTAAGAAACCATCATTCTATGGGTAACCTCTATGTTTGTCTCTTTGGTTCTCGGCTGTCATTCCAAAAAGCATGAACAAGGGAGCTGGGGATCAGAGCTACAGTTTCCATGCTCACACAGAAAACACTTGAGCCATCTTCTGCATCTTCTATGTCTTCTGTTTTCATCCTGAACAGAGTGCCTTCTTTCATCTGTTCTTACTACTTCATTCTACCTTTCTTGTCTCAATCCAAATCATACAGCTTTTGCTAAACAATTGGAGTAAACAGAATTATACGATGCTGTGAAGATATGAAAATCGTAATAGTTATGATTCATTCAGTTAATACCCTGCTGTTCTTCCCTTTTCTCAGAGTATGCAAGGCAAGGGGTCAAGAGTTGCATATCAACTTTATATGTATTTTTATTATATTTATTACCCCAACTTATCTACACTAGAAAATAAACTCACATAACTCAAAATAGTTAGAAAAATCATATATTTTAAAGTTATTTTTTATTTGCAATTGCTATTCCTTTTTTCACAAACAGTAAAATCTATATATTTTTCCATTTATATTTTTCCTTTATATTTTTCATTAAATTGAGTTCAGTCGTGTTTCCTAAATACCTTTGATGCCCCCATTTCCTGAGCATATTGTTTTTATTTTATATAGATGAACATCCTCTTATGAATAAATATCAGCTAAATAAGTAAATAAATGATTAAAAAGAGGAATCAGTGGGTGCTGGAAATACACATGAACCTTTTATTAACCTGGGTTTAAAAACATTTTTATGAAATCCATTTGCCCTGAAACAAAAACAGTTTTAGTTCAATTTTCACATGAACAAATGTTGTTTGCTTAATGAATATTGGTTAGATTCTTGAATGAAAGATGAATAAATAAGTAGCTAACTTTTTTAATAACCTAGTCACTCATGTATCTCCAATATTTTGAGCTTAAAAAGCAAACGAATTACAGCGGATTTCTAGTTAATCATATCATTTTTTTTTTACTCTGTTAGATACAAGTACTTTGACAAACCAGCTTTGTAACTTTGTTTCCCAAAGGACATATGAGAAGATACTTTTAATAAAACAGATGAAAAGAGATACTGAATTTGAGATAGAACAAAGGAAGTGGGTACCATCAAAGAAGCTAGATGGAAGAAAGGGGAAGGGAAAATAATATTATAATTTAATTTTTAAAAATAAAAATTATTAATTTAAAAAAGATAAAACTTGATAAAATTCTTTCTTGTTCTTACATAAAAAATAATTCATGTTTAGAAACTGCCTAGTGAAGTCACTGTAAGGTAAACGCACATCTGGGACTCTCTGGGGTAAAAGCTTTCATCTGTGTGCACACTGATCAGAGCTTAGTTACTCAGATGGCATTAGCATTCTGCTTTATTTTTATTTTATAGCTTCCTCCATTTTATTTTAATTGAATTAATTTTAGCATAAGAAAAATATAATACTATATAAAAATAAAGATATATAGGAGTAAAGAAACTTGAGATTTATTTAAAATTGATACATCATTGAGAAAACATGGACTAGGTACTCTTCTTAAAATACAATATATGTTCTGGGTGCTGCACCATGGCAGACCTTGTTTTGGGATCTTAGCCCATGGTTTTATCTCCTTCATTCAAAGCAAGCAAAATAGCATGTGCCACTTACAAGAATACATTCTACATGGAACAGGTCAAAGATGCTGCAAACATCCTGGAGTTTTCAGATTCATTTTTTTAAAAAGTGTTAAAAATCTCTACTTGAAAATTACTGAACTAAGTGATTGTGTATGAATTTTATACCGCAAAGTAGTGCTTAATTGTACATAACTGTACAAAAATAACATTAACTATGCACTTTAAAATATAAAAACTTATTAAAAGATTTCTAATAAAAAGTGAAAATGTGACTTCAATTCTGTTAAGTTATATTAAAAAACAAATAGAAATGCTCACAGATTCATGTGTGTATGTATGGTATGTTTCTGTAACCAATAGACCAAAAGAATAATTATTATTGCTATGAATACAGAACTTAAGTTTTAACTGTGTAATCTGTGATAAAGTACAACATTCTACCTCTCAGGACCTCTGCCTTTACTGAGCTTTAGTTTCAGGTCACATATTTCTCTTTTAAATTTCTTAGCATGGTTTAATGAAAGACTCCTAAATACCTACATCTCTCACTGATTAGCTATCTTACAAAACTAATTAAGTAATCAATAAACAGAACAGGTATAAGTCAATAGAACTGCTGATAAGAATGCATGATCTTCAACCTACAACAACACAGTTGTCAGCAATTACAGGGGAAGCTATATCTTAAAGTTCATTAAAGACACACTTGTAAAGCTATTAAATGTTATCTGGGAATGTTTCCATACTATTTATAACAGCTTTTTTATTACTAAGTTTTAACTCACACTTTATTTTTAAGCAAAATAATGAACAACATTGGAAGGTGAACCTCATTACAGAAGGTGGTGTCTGTCACTAATTTATTCATTGATTAGCATATATTTACATTATTTATACTATGTTGCAGATGTTGTTCTACTCACATGTTCAAACAACAATGACAATAACTCAGCCCTCAGTAAGGCCTTTGTTGAGTGAGACAGACTCATAGAAAAACTCCATTTATAATGGTGAGTTAAATCAATGAATGTACTCTGATCTTAAGAAGCATGATAGTAACACTAAAATAATGTAGCTTTAATATTAAAATAACCTGGTTCATAGATTCCTCACTGTATAAGGATAAGAATTAAGATTTTTCATTAGGAGTGGGAAGGTGGTGTCAATTGCCCTTAATGCCTGCGCTCTAGGCAAAGGCACTAGTGGTTCCCTGAGCTCAAGGCAAGGGTAGTCTACGGAGTGAGTTCCAGGGCACTCAGGGGTAAGCAGAAAAATGCTGTCTGGAGGGAAAAAAAAAACACAAAGAAAAAGATTACCATGATATATTTTGAGGCAAGCCAAGGAAGTTTCACAGAAGAAAGAAAAAAGAAAGCTAAAATTTCTGTTAGCTGCACAGTGGTGATGCATGCCTTTGATCTCAGAACTTAGGAAGCTGAGGCAGTGGATCTATGAGTTCAAGACCAGCCTGGTTTAACAGAAAGAGTTCCAGTATTCCAGGATGGCCAGCACCACACACAGAAACCCTGACTTGAGAGAGAGAGAGAGAGAGAGAGAGAGAGAGAGAGAGAGAGAGAGAGAGAGAGAGAGAGAGAGAGAGAGAAAGAAAGAAAGAAAGAAAGAAAGAAAGAAAGAAAGACAATTTCTCATGTTTTTTTCTGGAATAACTTCAAGGATCTAATATTTGATCTTGGTAAACAACACATCACTATGCTACAGATCTTTATAAATGGCAACTGACACAAAGACACTGAATAATGTTCCCACTGAATTCACAATCAAAACTTTATGCTGTTCTTTCTGAACTGCTACAAACATGCCTTCTCTCCAAGTGTTAAGCTATTGAACTCATTCCTATGTTGACATATTGCATGTAAACAGCCCTCCACTGACTGTGGGACAAAACTCATTTCCATTTCCCAAGATAAGCCCATTGCACTTGAGTTGGGAAGTATCCAGAGTCACCAAGTTATCAAGAGCTGCACAACAGAAAACGTGAAGGTGAATCCAGGAACCCGGAGAAGTCTGCAGAAGTCAGAAGGGAGAGATACACAGTCTGGATGAAGAAAAAGGTGAGGAGGGCAGCCCTGTGTGAAATGTGTTCTCAAGAAAAGAAGAACAAGAAGTGTACTGGGAAGTCATTGGCTCAACAGAAAGAGTAACTTCCCAATAATCAGTGCTTTAGTAACAACATGCCAGACTCTTAAAGAAAATGGCATCAAATCTCCCATGTAATGAGACTTTAAACAGAAAATACCTGTTCTTAGTGAAAATGCTATCAGTGTGGCTTTTCAGTATCCCAGCTGTATGGTTAGCCTTTTATCCACTCTGCTAATTCTTCCAAATTTCAAGTATTTCACTGTGCAATAATATTTCAAAAAATTAAATGCTGAATATACAGTGCATATTTTGGAAATTTGTAGATTTACTTGAATAATGGGTGTTAAGATACAGATTTTAAATTGTATTACTGAAATCCTCAATTTAAAATGACATATTTTACATAGATAAAATTGGCTTTTATCTTTGCAGTTGACTTGGTTTTTTTTTTTTTTTAAGCTTTGCTTAAAAATTAAAAAAAAAATAATAAATTATTGCAGTTGAAGTGATGGCTCTACAGTTAAGAGGACCTGGGTTCAGTTCTTGACAATGTGTGAGACCTAAAATTGTCTGTGGATCTAACTGTTTACAGTATGGTTAGAAATTATGTTGGTTTAATAAAAGGACTTGGGGTGTCACACACAGTTGGCTAACTTCATAGTACTTTGCATGAATCTCTCCTATTTTGCTGTTTTAAGTTCAGTTGGAGTTCTTTTGGTCACCCTAAGATAAAAAAGACATTCTTGCACTATTGTGGAATATCCTGGGCTGGTCATTGCTGGGGTTCACTGACTTCACATGGGTGGGATTCTGACTGCTTTCCTCCCTTGGCAGCATGCATAGCACCTCTCGTACTATAAGAGCCAGTGCTCAAGGAAGAGGCTTCCAAGTTATCTCCAACTCAAATTGTCCTAATACCTCTTCTGAAGTGTGTTCTCTTCAGTAATATGGTCACACTTTATGTTCTGAGAGGCAGCTGGGGGTCATAATGATCACCTATATTATTTTAGGAGTTTCTTGAACTCCCCTGACATACAATGAAAAGGGAGGTTTTCCTTGCCTGGTATCAGGGCTTTTGCAAATAGCCTATGCCTCTTGGGGAAAGTGTTAGTCTACTGTGTAGCATAACTCAATTTAACACACACACACACACACACACACACACACACACACACTCCATATAAGTTATTTTTAAGTTTACAAAATGTTTCTTTATCGCCTTTTCAAACATCCTTAGTGTTACTTATCTCTCCTTCCTTATCCCGTTCTATCCCCCTGCATCTGCCACTTACAGTGGCACCCCCTCCATTTTCTTCCACTTCCTACTTCACACCACCAGTAAGTAGTAAGCATTACATTCTATCAATGTCTTCCATGATCAATCCAAGCTGGCATTTGAAAATTTAAAGTTCATACTCAGCCTTTTTAGATGAATACGTGAAAAGAGCAATGCCAATATTTCTATAATTGTGTAGTCAACAAATCAAATTATAACATTCTGTTGACTTATTTGCTGATGAAGTAAAGTATTGGTGTCCCTAGCAGATCTTGATATTTGAACTGATCATTTGAAACATCAGAATAAGAAACATATATTTACTCCAGATTTGTATAAGACCAAATGTAATACAGAAGCTTTAAATTACTAATATGTCTATAGATATACTTCTCAATCAAATAAATGTAAAGAAAAATTGTCTTCTGCCCTTAGGATTAGGTGAAAGAGGTCTTTTACAATTCATAGTATAACATCTATACATGCAGCCCTCTGGAAATGGAATAAAATAATTAACATATAGATCCTGGAGCATTTTCTAACAAATGGGAGAGGAATATGGTGAACAGGGTGAAATGTCACAGCCATAGGGTATATGTGCCCTAGGATTTAAGTGTGTGATCTAAAACATTGCTCACTGAAATAATTCTGTTTGCCTGAGAATCTTTTAGCTTTGAAATCTCTCATCTGAGTTAATTCTCTCATTTAAGTTTATTTTTAGGGGAATTTTCATGGACTTAATAATGATAACCTCTTCATGGAACTTCCATTCAGCGTATGCTGGTTATTGCTTATACAATACACACCACAGACTTCCGTGGACAATGTACATCATGAAAAACCTCTTCCTTCATAGACACTCTGAAGCCAACTACTTTTTGCCCTATTCAAGAAAGACTCTCCACTATTATCATCACAACTTCCCTATTTAAGTAATTTATCCATATGAGCTTCAAATCTCCAGCTGAGAAAAGAAACATAGTTCATGTCTCCACATTTAAGATACAAACTTCATAGATTCCATCCCAATGAAGTTGTTCCTGACTATATTCCTCAAGTCCATATAAGATCAATATGAACAATGAAGATGAAAAGATTGTAGCCATGGAGGAGAGAACTGGGTGGAGCAGACAGAATTTGTAGATAACACTACTAGGAAAGGAAGATTGTACACAATTTTGGTAGACTTCTTTCTGTAAATGTATGGATTTGTCCTTACAATGACATATAATTTGCAGGCTTCAGTATAAAAAATGGCATCTAAATACAACAAAAAAGATATATTCCATGTAGAAAGAGAGAAATTCTCTACTATGGCACTCAGCTTGTCCAGGGATAAGCAACCACCCATCACTGTCTGTAGTAATATGCAACTGATTCTTCAGATTGTAATAAAATAGCTCTTATTCTCAGAAGCCCCTTACTCTAAATACTTTAATTGTTCTTTGTGGCAACAATTTATAATGAATGATCTCTTCAATAGGAAGAATCAAGAAGCAATAGAATCACCTCCATAACCTTCACTTGTTACTTCAGCAAATTCTGGAACACATCCTGGTAGCACATCCCACCCAATTCCAGTGAAGGGCTTCTACTCTGAAAAACCTGCCATAAGTCAAATTTTCAGTTCTTCACAAACTCTGTCCCCTGGCTCAAAGATTTAGTCAAATATTCACAAGAAAGGAATTTCCCTTGCTCAGATATGGAATATATTCTCAGCTTTGACAGATTAAACATGTGGTGATGTTTAAATAAGAGAAAGTTTGTGGCTATGTAATCCTACCACACAACCTCTGCAGGAATTTGTCCACCAGTGTAAGACTTAATCATGCATGTCTAGCTCTCTTGGATTTCTGATATAGAACATTCTAGTACATTGAAGTCTTGCCATATTTTGTTTCTTTAATTGCCTCCTCCTTCGCCTCTTTGTTCTGTTTTAGCAATGAGTTGGGAACATGCTTTCACAACTAGTTTTCCAGTCATCAATTCCAGTAAATAAAAATTAGAAAACACCTTCCCCACCCAGTTTCAATGCCAGTAGAGTTCTGATAATCCTAGTAGCTTTTGTAATGTTGAATTTACCTAGAGTTAAGCACCACTGACTATAATACAATTCACATTCAATATTAACCCTCAGTTTCTATTACCATAATGTATATATAATAGAAATATATACAAACATGTATTTCATATGCATGTCATTGTTTATTTCTATAGATAGCCATCATGTATTTACATAATACATGTATTTACATAATTTACATAACTTATTCTTTTCTACTTCAACTTCATTTACAATACAAAATTGTCAATTTCATTACCTATTTTGCCTCTTACATGCCAGTGACATTTTATAAGTGCCAACTTTTGAACAAAGCAACAAAATATATCAAAATAGGAGAAATGTGAGTATAAAATTTCTCATTATTCCTTATAAAGACAGGAGAGGGAGGAAACTATTGCTATTCTTTTTACTCTGTACAAAGGAAACAAACAACATACCTCGAAGAGAAGTACATAGTTTTACCTCAGGATGAATGACTACTCAAGGCAGATTGCTTTAGTATAAAAAGAACGGGCTTGTTTTAACAAAGAGAAATTGAAAATGGGATTTTTCATGTATCATAAAATCTGAAGAGACAAGTGAGAGTATGAAGGCAGAAGCGGGTCAGGGAGGACTCTGTGCTTCCAGAGCAGATAATAAGTCTCAGCACTCTCCCTGAAACTTCAGGAAAGGAAGAAATCAATGTCTGTTACGATACTGCAACCTGTGAGAACTCCAGAGAGAGAACGGAAGGTGAACACCAGCAATCTAATAATCACACACATCCCACTGTTCAACATATTCTCAGGTTATGTGCGAGTTTACCCAAATGTTTAAACAAGCTGCTACATTCAATAGTTTTGCAATCATAAATAATTTGATGAGTCAAAGAAAATTATGTAGGTGTTTGTATCATGACAAAATATGAAAAAGAATGTAAATACTGAAAATTCAGTTGAAATGTTAAATCAGGCCAAGAGAATATAAGAAGAAATGCAGATCTTTCATATTGCTACAGAGACAGAGAAAGAGAGAGACGAGAGAGAGAGAGAGAGAGAGAGAGAGAGAGAGAGAGAGAGAGAGAGAGAAGAAAAGACTCCATCTTTAACACTGGTATGAAATAGGTATAAGCCTATTTCATGTGCATAATAATGAAAGACTACATTCAGGAGAGCAGGTCGCTGGGAACCATCGAGAACTGACATTTACTTGATTATACAATTCTGGTTAATAATGATTAATAGATACTAATGTCAGGATTAATAATTTCACTCTTTCCTTCATTTTCTCTCCTTCTAGCCAGCCAATCTTCATCCCAGCCTCCCTCCCTCCATCCCTCTTTCCAAGTCTTCCTTCCTCCCTCTTTCCATCTCTCCTATTCCTTTCTCCTTTCCATTCTGCCCAATTTGTTTCCCTCTCTACAAATTTCCAAGACAGAAGCCTGATGTGTAGACTTAAAAAATGCATAGAAAGCTATTTGACTGGAGTCTGATGTCAACTACTTTTTCTGCTCTCCATTAATTTTATTTTGGTAGTTAAAAAAAATCTATGCAATATAAACCCCAATGCAGAAAATAAGAAAAACAGGATAATATTGACTTGGATCATTTTAAACCAAAATTTCTAGTATATCAAATTATAAACTACAATAATGTAAGATTACATATTATATATATATACATACATACATATATGTGTGTATATATATATATACAGAGAGAGAGAATTATATAGTTATATAATAAAATGTAGTTTTAGCCTAAATACTATATATATAATCTTCATACATTACATATAAAATATCATAATATCATTTACTTTCTGAGTTTGAGCCCTTATAAATATGAGATATTATCTCAAGGAAACAACATCTCATCATAGATAGCACAATTATTTTCTTGCCCAAGGCCCTAAAATGATACAGACATTTGATTATAAATGAAGGCAAAAATTACAGTTTAAAAAAATTGACAGCCATGTGAACCCTCTTAGTCTTTTTCATTTCACATTATTTACACATTTGTTGATACCTTTTTCTGACATATTATATTGAAATAATTTGCTTATAGATCTGTCTCATTTATATAAGTTTCAGGCCAGAATTTTAGTCTGCCAACCAAATACAATAGTGTTGATTTAAGAATAACAATTATTTATTTGTAAAGAAATGGTACTACAGGAAAGACAGGGAGAAGATTATCTAGATAGTATAGAAGTCAAGAATAATACTATGATAATATAGTAATGTATAATCTTCAGATGAGAGTAATATTTTACTAATTCAGTAATATTCATTTTATTAAAGATAGAGAATGTAGTTCTTTATCTGTGTAATAAATGGCATATTTTTTTCTTGGCGAAACTAACACTAATAATAAAATTCATATATTTACTTTCTCTTGTTAATACATATTTCTTTCTGAGAAATATTGAAGCTTTCATTATTTACTTAAAATGCAAAGACAGAGGCTTTAAAATGTACAAACAATAAATGAATATAGAAGTATTAATTCCTGACTATCTTAGCAGGTCAGGTTAGGCCATATAAAATTTTATACTCTGATGTGCTGTGGGCAAGTAGTGTACTAGAGGGAGGTGGGCTCCAAGGGTTAGATGCTTCTCTTATTTTCTTGTGTAGAGACATTTTAGTCCAGTAAAATATGTCTGCTCTGGCAAGGGGTGACATCCAAAGACCTAGGCCTGTGTGGTCTGGCTGGAATGCAGACACACTACATACCTTTAATCTTTTTGGCTAGAATACACACATGTACTTAGTGCACATCTTTAAGATAAAATAAATTTGTTGACAGAACCAGATATGTTTGAAAGTGATGTCTAATTTGAGGGGCAGATAAAGTGATGAGTTGGAGAAAGATTTGACAGAATGAGTCAGAGATAGCAGAAGTCCAACTCTAACAAAAATGGACAAGAAAGAGAACACATAAGGGAGACTGCAGTGTTGTGTCTGGAAGTTTTAGTAGGATAGTTTTTACAGAAGCAGGTAGCAGAGTGAACAAGGTGAAGACAGATGAGCCAGAGGAGGAGTCAGAAAAATTAGAGAAATTGCCAGAGTTAGTTTTAGACCAAGCAGAGCAATTCAGTGAGAAGCTGAGAGAAGCCAGTTTGAATCAGTTGGCGTGGAGAATTTGAACCAGACAAGCTGAGTTAAGCTATCCAGCCAAATTTCAGAAAGAACTAGCTTATTTGACAGTAAGCCTCCAAGATATCAATGACATCTGGTGAATAAAAATTACTTTTACATCCCTGTAGTCTATCACATCATTATCCTATAAATAGCTATTTTCCTTGTTCCTATACAAGAGGAAACCATTGTTCAATATTTTACCAAAGCAATAGCTATGCCATTTGTCTGAAGGCAGAAGGAAGAAAAGCCATGTCACACAGATGCACATTCTCCCATCTCAGTTGTTCTTAACTAAAATGAAGAGCATTAATGATAAAGACACAAAATATTTCTGTGAACCAAATACTAACTATATTTTATTAATTGTTTGTACATTGGATGGAGCTTTCACAACTTTTAAACCAACAAATAGATATACATTTTCTTTAAAAATTCTATATGAAGAGAAAAGGAGGAAACGTAGATTTTCCTAAAATGGTGACTCATTACAGAATTACAGATAGACAATGCACGTATGAAAATTTCAGTTCCACTGGCAAACAGTATCTTTATTTAATAATTATTTACCAAATAATGTCAGTTACACCTGTTTAGAAATTGTACACTGACACATAAACAAAAAATAAAGAACTCTTGTAGGCTATTTGCAGAGATATAAATTTTAAAACAGAGCATTTAGAGAGCAGTTTTCCAAATGAATCAAATGTTTTTAAAACATTGCTCCCTAACATAGCAAGTCACAACTCTTCTTGAAGAATAAACACAAATCCTGCATTAAGCGGAGCCTTCTATGTGTGTCTTCAGCCTGAGAAGGCCACCGGCATGCATCTTCCCGAATGAAGCCCTGATCTCACTTTCCTTAGAGCAGTGACTCTCAATGTTTCTAATGCTAGGGCCTTTTAACACAGTTCCAGTTCCTCATTTTCTAGTGACCCCAACCATAAAATTTTGTTGCTACTTCATAATTGTAATTTGCTAATGTTATAAATAGTCATATAAATAAGAAAAGAAAAAAAAAAACCTCCAAAACAAAGACCTAAGAAACACTTATTAGAGCATTTGATTTCAGAAACTTGTGATAGTAATTTTTTCTTCTCTCTTTTGAGATGTAAATTGTTTTTAAGTGGCTTTTGCTTGTTTGACAACCTGAAAACCTGAGGACTGTTTTCTCAAGAATCTGGAAACATATTTTAAACAGCAAACAAAGAGGATACTTCCAGTTTCTGCTGAAGGGAACAGGCATAAGATTTGCAGAGTAGAGCCTTGTTCCAAATTATACAATTACATCGTATCTCAAAGATGAAAGAATTTTATTTCCCTCTTAGTAAAGACAATCAGCTGACACGTCTTTTGGTTTTTTTTTTTCTCACTTCAGCACAAAACAAAAAACAAACAAAAACAAAACAAAACTCTTCTTACCAGGTCTTTCAGCAGCATTTCTTTTGGCACTAGCTTTAAAATTAAGTTTTACCTTCTGTTCAAATGTATTCAGTGCATGCTGTGCCATGACAGCACCAAAGGCAAGTGTTACTGCATTGAATATTATATTAGCAGTAACAGGAAAAATGAAAAGGTTTAATGGTCAAGGCTATTAGCTACTAAAATTAGTTACAACTATTGAAAAACAAAATGTTCCAGTATGAGTCTCTCTCTATATGCAGATTTTTGGGGTAGAGAAATAAATTCTTAATGGAAATATTTTACATACTTTCAACTCTTCAAGTCAACATCTGTGTTAGCTACCTAACAGTTTGAAATGGGGCAAGAAAATTCAATTCACGACATGAAAGTAAGAATGCAAAATAAATTAAAAGAATACATCATGGCATTTCAAATTTACTGATGCCGAGTTCCATGTAATTGATGTATATGACATTCTCCAACTGTTTATATAACAAAGTCATTGAGAAATGAGGTATAGTCAGGGTCTGAGCGGGTAAGAACTGAAGAAGAAGAAAATCAGCAATGATGACCAGAAAGATGCCTTCAGTGATCTGAATAGCAGAGACCTAAGGGAGGCCAGAGCACAGTGGCTTCTTAGCTTGGCTGCGACAGGATTCAGTATGAGGAAGAACTTCATAAAATGGAGCTGGCGTGTAGCACAAAATCAACATTTTGGAGCTTTAGATATGCAGCGAACTTGGAGAACTTTTGCTGTAATTAATACTTTGTGTGAACTACAAATGACTCAGAATGTTTCATCAGTCAGACTAGTACCCAAAGACGTGCCCGCTGGAGCTGGGGTAATCTCCTTACTCCTTTCCTTCCAGATACCCCTTGCTTTGTACAGTTCTTTGATAACAGATATTTGATGGTGACAATATTTTATGTCAGTAATTATAGAACCAGGTGATGGATTCACCATGAGAAGCCCAGCATCCATGATTATCCTTCAACCCCAACAAAAGTATATTCCATTTTTCTCTCTCCCACTCAAATACCCCATATTTTAACTCTTTTCATGTACATGAGATCTTGTAAAGTAAAACATATGCTCAATTATCAGAAATTTATTTGCCCCCCCACACCCCCTCTGAATTAATTCAACAATTTTTTTAAATCTTGATTTATTCCTTGAGGATACTTTTATCAACCAGTTAAGTTGATTTCCATTCTTTCTGGTATCTCCCTCCAATCTTCCTCTAATCTCCTCTTGTAAATCCCATGTGATCATTTACCGCCAAGCATATGGAGCTCTCTGTAATCTTATGCATCTACCAGCTACCAATCAATCTCAAGATATTGTCACCTTCTCCATTGTAAGCTTGTAAGTAAATTGTGATTTCAGTAATTGTTGGGATAACTTAGCTCTGCATTTTAAGATATATTTAAAATGTTAGATATTTTGATAATATTCCTTTCTTTCCTGTGATGGTTTGTATATGCTTGGCCCAGTGAGTGGTACTATTTGGAGGTTTGGCCATGTTGGAATAGGTGTGTCACTATGAATGTGGGCTTTAAGACCCTCACCCTAGCTGCCTGGAAGTGAGTCTTCCACTAGCAGCCTTCAGAAGAAGATACAGAACTCTTAGCTCCTCCTGCACCAAGCTTGCCTGGATGCTGCCGTGTTTCCACCTTGATGATAATGAAATGAACCTCTGAACCTGTAAACCAGCCCCAATTAAATATTGTCCTTTATTAGACTTGCACTGGTCATGGTGTATGTTGACAGAAGTAAAACCCTAAGCCACTTCCCAACTCTTTAATCCTTCCAACCTCCCTGTCCACCCAATATTTTCCTCTTCCCCCTTAAAAACAAATATAAAACAAACAACAAACAAGAACCCCAGAAAAAATAAAACCAAAATACAATACTGGCACAATTACAAGAGAGACCAATGAGGTTTTGATTAGTATTAAGGTTTACTCTATGACAGGAAACCCATATCTGACAATGCTAATAATGTCCAAGAACCTGAGACTAGATAGGGAAAACCTACTACTAATACTCTGCTAAGGGAACACGGTGGTAAATGAGTCAGAAAGCATATGTAGCTCCTTGTCTTCCTAATCTTCCTGCACCTTTGTTTTTCATGATATTGTGTCCATTTATTCTCCTGCTCCTATCCTCATCAGTTTCATCTTTTACTTACCCAAGTCAAGGCACCTAGTCTGCAATAAGGATAAACTTTATCATGCACATAAAGCTCCCCAATACCTATTAGACCAGGATGTACTCATATTCCAAAAAGTCAATCTTGGTTATGTCTAAGTCTCACTGTATTTTGTTTCTCTTTGCAGCCAACTAAACATGGCCAGAGACAATTGATGTCACTTCTGTTTTCTCTCCATCATTTACTCTATAAATTAATTGGACACCAAATTGTATTAGTGAAACTATGATTCTTTGATGGAATGGGGTCATTTTATTTTACTCAAGTTTCAAAAAAAAAAAAAAAAAAAGTTTCAAGTGCCTCTGATTTGTCCGGCCTTATTTGTTATAAATGTCCCTGTGACACTTTCATAGTTTGTCATTAGTGATGGCACCTCTTGGCACTTTACCTAACATGTTCTGCAAACTTTCACTGGACACTTCACACTTACCTTCACATTAGATTCATTGTCTTAAAATACCTCTCGATAAATTCACCTTTTTCATTTTTATCAAATGTCTTTTTTCAATAACATTTTATTTAGAACTGAAGCCCCTATGTTAGTACTCATTTCTTTTCTGTGATTCACTGCATGCATATTTAACTCCTTGTCTTCCTAGACTTCACCCACTAGTAAGTACATTTAAAATGTAGTACACATTGGAAAGCAGTATTGTCTCCCAATTAGCCCTCTATAAAATATGATTTAATAAGTCTAATCATAAATATGTTCTGTCCCTAGAATGCATGCTTAGATGATGTTTAAATCTTTAAATACGTGTAATTTCACACAGAGCTATATTTCCTTTCATAATTTTTTTCTGTTACTTTTCCCCACAGAAAAATGGAATTTACTTGAATGTTAGAGTTTGAAAACAGATACTCAAACAGACAGTTATATTGAGTATTTTCCTCATTAGAAATGACACTAATTTTAGGTTTCCAAATGATCATATGTTTCACAGAAATTAATATAATTCAAAATAGATATTTTAAGATAATGAAAAAATACTAGTTTTACTGTAGAATGCAGGCCTGTCTTTGCTTTTCTAGAGAATCTGTAGGCAATTTACCAAATTAAATTTCAATCCCATCCACTTTGCATGTGATGAGTTCATGAACTCCTTTAATCCACATTTCTCTATGCGATATCCAGTCTTACTGTGATAGGTTAAAGTGCTACCAATGGCATATGAATCCTCTCCACTAAATACTGCTATGAATTCCCACACCACTCTCACTGTAAACCACCCTATAATGTATTAATGAAAAGTTTTAAACAAAAATTATTGGAATTTTCCTAACTGATCTTTATATATTTCTAAGTGATTTATTTGAGAATCAAAACATTTCAATATTTAGCTAGATGCACATGCCTGTTTAACAAAACACCCATGTCACTCTTAGAGGAGAATAAAAATGAATTGGATATAGCTTAAATTCATGAATTTCTCTCATGTTGAACCACAAATGACTTTGTAAAAACAATCATTCAAACATAGCAATTTTCTGCATTACTGCTTGACTTTCTGCAAATAACTAACCTTTTACATAATATAAAATTGAAAGAAAATAGCATTGCTAAATAAGATATTTTCACACCTGGTCACCAGAATAAGGAAAGGGAGTTTATTATCTATCATTTTCTTTACATTTTTTAGCAGCAATTTATTATTACTATTTTAAGTTTGACTTTGTCAACTATCATCACTGATTTAGACAGGTGTTCTTTATATTCTTTAAAATAACAATAAAGTTACTATTCTAGATCAGCTAGCACCAGTGAATCGAACTGGCCTTAGGAAACATTGCAGTGAAACAAAGAGAAATCTCACAACTTCCTCAGATTACACAGAGTGAAATATCCTCGGAACTTACTCATAGAAATGTGGTTCAGGGTGTGAGCAAGATGAGTTAAATCTATAGTGTTCATTAAAAAGAGAGTAATACCCTTAGCCGTTAGTCCCAAAGTGCTTCCATCTTTGCCAAAAGGTACTTGGTGTAAGATGACAAACATCAAGGAAGAAGGTATGTCCTGAGAAACAAAGTCTGATTGTTAAGTCTTATACATAATTCTCATAATCTTATCTATTCTAGTTTGATGCAAAATTAAAAATCCAAATAGGGTTACTGACAAGCAGTCAGGATTATTACAATTTTTATTATTATTAAAATGGATATAATCCTGTCAAGCTTATTAATTAATGTGTGCTGAATAATGAGGTTTTAATTTTTCTGTATAAAAATCTCAAAGTTTTCATTGGTTATAGAGTAATACTCTCTTTAATAAACATAGAAACAACTTTTATTGTCAATCAGAATAAATATACACTCCTTGTTGTTGTCCATTTTAAAGGCTATGAAAATTATCTGTTAACATACCTGCTCTAGGTCTCTTTATCAAGTGAATTCATGATCCTTTAGACATAATAGTTTAGCTAAGCTACCATGTTTACTTGGTTAACTCAATGGATTGCTTGAAATTGTAGGAAATAATTAAATTAAAATAAAATAAAATAAAATATTTTGCTACATTAATTGTGAGACCACTTTTATAAACAAAATGTCTAATTTTAGGGTTAATTCACTTATTACGTAGGACCTAGTCTCTTTTAACTAATTGTAGCAACAAGTTAGAACTTCTTCCTCTTATAATGGATCACAAGATGGACTCTAACTCTAGAGAATAATATCCACTCCTTATAAGTAAAGATGGAACGTGGAGAGTGCTCCTCCAACCATTCCTACCTCACTGCGCTAGCATTCCCCTATGCTGGGGAATTGAGCCTTCACAAGACCTGGTAACACTGTTTTTAATATGTTACTTTTACTTTTCTAATCTTTAATTTTACAAGCACAACAAACAAAAATAAAGACGTGCAAAGATAGGAGTTTCTCCAGATATGTGAGTTGAGTTGAGGGCAGGAAAAACATGTTATCAAGGTAACAAGGTACTCAGGTAGCAAGACCCAGAACAAAGAATCACACAAATTTGGTACATGTACAAATTGGAATGTTGCTCATCTGTTAAAAAAAAAAATGAAATCAGAAAATTCGTAGGTACATGGATAGAACTAGAAAATACTATATTAAATGAGATAACACAGACCCCAAAAGACAAAGATTACATGTTCTCCTGAACCTGTATTTCTTAGCCTCACGATGTGAGTATATAACCTGGAGCAAATACAGAAGTCAGGAAAGTAAAATGGATCATGGCAAGGCTACACGATAGGGTAAAATAGAGTAGGAGAGCTAAATGGGGAAATAGGAAAACGAGAAGGTGAACTGATTAGGGAAGTGTATGGAAAGTCAATACAGAAGAAAAGGAGGAGAGAAAAAAATGGTAAGAATCTCTTAAGAAGAAACAAGGAATAATGTTATACTTATTTACCTAAAATACCATATACTACATACAAGTATTTACATAATTATGGTTATAGTTATACATATATAGTTTAAATTAAATTATGTTATGTGAACTCTAACAATGTTTTTTCTCCAAGAATAAAATGTTTTGCACATTTAAGGGTCTAGTATCACCAAAACAAACAAAAACATAAATATACATAAAGCAATATAATCAAAATCTCAAAAATGTAAGTCTGCACTTATTGTTACCTCCAATATTTGTATGTTATCTTCTTATGATGTTATTAGGTATAACGATACAAATAATCCACCCTTGGTGGCAGCCAAATATAAAATGAATACTTGATGCTTTGTAGAAGGTTCTGACCAAATTGCCAAATTCTGGTGGCTCCCACAGTTCATGTCACTTTTGAGAACTGAAACAGGAAAGCTATTGTGTAATTTCTCCTTGCATTTGTTTTAGTACTTATGTCTGGTCTACTGACCTGGTTGGTTTTCATGTCCCTGTGACAAGTGCCATAACCAAATCAAATTGATAAGGAACGGCTTCATTTCAGCATACATATTATAGGCCACTATCTAGGAAGATACGGAAGATACGAGGGCAGAAGCTCAAGCAAGGGACTGGTGGCAGGACCTGAAGGAGAGAATATGTAGGAAAACTACAGCTTTGCTATAAGCTCACATTCTTTTGCAGGCCAGGCTCACCAGCTTAGGGATAGCACCACCCACAGTGAGCCTCTTAGATCAATTTGCAATCCAGATAATGCTGTGCAGACATATCCAGAGGCCAATGTAATAGAGAAAACTAAACTTCTTCAAATGAGTGTTTCATTTTCCAGGTATCTCAAGTTGGCAAAGAAGATTAGCCATGACACACATATTCATCTACTTTTACTGACATAATCTGTTTATTTTTTACTTCTTGCTGATATAGTAAAATCAATCTTCTTTAGACAGTTAAAAGAGTATTCTAACTAACCAATACCAAAATCTCAACAAAATGGCAACAGAAATAAATTAAGGGACATTTGCGAAGAATTAGATAAGACATTGTATAGCTTTTAAAATATGATCTTTAAGTTAGGAGGCATCTCCCTTTCCACTTCTTTAGCAGTTTGTATTTCAAATATATAATTTATATTTTATAGAAACATACAATAAAAGGAAAAGTGCTACAACCTTTTGAGTTACTACTTTCATCTAAATATACTTTATCAATCATTACACTATATTACCCAAACTGCTAGACTTTGCAGTAGAGAAAAGGTGATAAGTCCTTGATTTGTGGAGCATACAGTGAACTAAACACATCATGCAGACATGCACACAGACCTGGAAACAGATTTTCAGGGCTTGTGTGTGCACTATAGGATCCATATCAGTAACATTATGAGAAAGACACACTTTCTCATAGTAATAAGATTATCATATAATAAGATTCCTAGGATAGGAGGGGCATCTATATATGTGTCTCACAAATCCAGTCTGCAGAACAAGAAGACAGACAAATCAACGCAGTGCAGAGAGGTTTACAAGGAAAAAAACAATATGCAAATTCATCAGACAGGCAAAGCTTAGCATGCTCAGATATTTGAAAGGACATTTACTTGGTTAAAGCTGAAAACAGAAAAAAGCTGGAAAGACAGAAGGTACTGGAACAATACCAAGGGAACCACACAGTTATTGTCCGGTTCCCTTGGTTTATATTATATACATATATACACTTCCATGTTTTCTCATTGTTTTCAGATGGGTGGATTTCAGAAAGAAAGGTTAGAGATGGATTGCTGGGACAGGCTGCCTTCTACTAACTCTTAACAAAATGCTTTGTCAATGCATGCATTGGAGTTTGAAGATTAGTCTAGAAAAAAGAAGGCTAAAGCAAATGTCAGAGACTGAGATTAAATAATTGTGTAAGTTCAAGAAGTACCGCTCAGATAGAGTTACATATAATTTATATATAGTGTACTTTATCTATGCTATAAAACACTTTTATACACATTTAAAACAAAACATATACTTCTCATATTGTTTGGTGATGAAGGAAGCAGGAAATACTCATTTCATGTTCCCTACGAATCACCATCTGTAAGAGATGGGCATAATTTTTATAATAAAACAAACATAAAAGTCTTACCTTTGTTCAAATGTATAAACTATCTAAGAATATTTAAAAATATTCCAGTAGCCCAAATGTCTTTAGAAAGTTGTTCCACAAAGATTCATAGGGTAAGTTCAATTAAGAGTAACCTAAAGCAGGTGTTAGGCTGAAGAAAGATCTCCTCACATGCATGCTAACTTGCTATTTGGTGCTAATGAAAGTGCTGCATGACATCAGCAAGGCTTGTTGGGGTGGCAACATAAGCTTACACACACACACACACACACACGCACATGCACACGCACACGTACATGCACACGCACACACACATGCACACACACACAGAAAGACTCACAGGAATCCCAGTATCAAAATTGGAAAAAAAAAAAAAAAAAAAAAAAACAGTGAACACAAACAGTTGGACTATTCTCTCCATGTTTATCTCTTGGAATAATAATAAAAAACTATTATCTTTTCCCAAATGATATACTTTCATACTAAGTAGTCATGTTAGAGGGAAAAATCTACCAATTTTCTAGTTTAAAATATTTGTATATATAAACATATATCTGTACATAATTATACACATTCATATATCCATAATATGTAGGATATAAATGTTATGTATTTGTATTTATTAGTATGTAAATATATAATATTAAAGAAACCTTAACACACATATACACCTAAGAAACACTATGTATATCCTTGAAAGCAGAAATACACTTTTGTGGACTATGAATTCACAGCTGAGCTACAAAATTCTCAGTGCAAAATAAAAGTGCACAGGTGATGTTGGGGTCATTAAGGTCTAATGTAAAGGTCAGCACCACCCTATGTATTTTACTGTGACCATAGTTATATTTATCTTATTTTAAATTTCAGGGAAAAAAGACTAGATATCCTTAAAAATGTAAGAGAAAGTGCATTATATTGTTTTCTGAACTGTGAGTAACTCTAAAGACCTCAGAAATACCACTACCTGCTAAAATTTAATGGAAATATTTGATGTCAAAACTTTGCCAACACAACTGAAAGGGAATTAATTATTATTATATACTCATTATTGAATCATAGTTCAATGTTATAATCATAAGGTATCAGTAAATTCCACCGTCCCTATGAACTGAGACTTCTTTTCAAAGAAGTCACAGGAAAATGCATCAGTTCTTTCAACATTTAGATTTCAGCTGACCTGTGTTTTCTTCAGAAGAATCCATCCATGAGCACCAAATGAGAAGGTGGCCTGTTTAATTTTACCTTTACATACTTTATTTGATAAATGAAAAAGTGTCCCCTATGTATCCATGCCCTAATTGTGGGAACTTTTTGATACACTACTTTACATAACAGAAAAGACTCTGCACATAAAATAAAGGATGCTGAGGCCGAAAAATCTCTGAATTTTCTGGGTGGACCTCAATATATAAAAAGTATGTACAAGAGAGGCAAGAGGATCAATATCTGAAGACAATGAAGTATTATAGGAATAGCAGTTGGAGTGGGAAAAGACATTCAGGAACTCTTTGGAAAGAAACATATAAACATGCACACACAGAGAAAGTCTCTACAAATAACATGAAGGCGGAGTGGTGACAAAAGCAATATTTCACATAATATACAACCCTCATTATGATAATTCTTTAATGAATCTCTAAACTTCACCAAAATCTAATGTTAAATATTCTTAACCACACTACCATATTTGATGCCTGTAAAATTTTTGTAAAACAGTCCAAATTTTGCAGTTTATTTTATTGGTTATTTTATTTGTTTATATTTCAAATGTTATATCCCCCTTCCCAGTTTCTCCTCCACCAACACTGTATACAACCCATCCTCCTTGATTCCATGAGGGAGCTCCCCCACCCACCCTCCCACTCCTTCCTCACCACCCTAGCATTTCTGTACCATGGGGCATCAAATCTCCACAGGATCAAGGGCCTCCCCTCCCATTAATGCCAGATAAGGCCATCTTCTGCTACATAAGCAGCTGGAGCCATGGGTCCCTCCATGTGTACTCTTTGGTTGGCGCTTTAGTCCCTGGGAGCTCTGCGGGGGGGTGGGTGCGGGGGGGGGGAAATCTTGTTGATTGATAATGTTCTCCCTATGGGGTTGCAAACCCCTTCAGCTTCTAAATTAGATTTTTAAACACTGAATCTGGGTTGCCTCTTCTCATCTGTAGGAATTATTCTTGAGTTCCCCCCTCCTTTTTTAATAGGTTATTTTATTTACATATCCCCTTTCCCTATTTCTCCCCCCAACCAGGTACCCCTATCTCATCCTCCCCTCCTCTTAATTCTATGAGAATGTGCCTCGACCCACCACTCCACTCCCATTTCCCCACCCTTGAATTCCCAGACACTGGGGCATCTAGCCTTCACAGGACCAAGGATCTCCTCTCCCACCTATGCCCAACAAGGCTATCCTCCTCAACATATAGAGCTGGAGCCATGGGTCCCTCCCTATGTGCTCCCAAGCTGGTAGTTTAGACCCTGGGAGCTCTGGTTGGTTGGTATTGTGCGCTCCTCATGAGGTCACAAATCCTTTCAGCTCCTTCTGTCTTCTCTCTAACGCCTCCATTGGGAACTCTGTGATCAGTTCAATAGTTATCTCACCTTTATCTGCTTATAAAGTCACTGTTACAGTGTCCCGTCTAATTCTGTAATCTTTTTGTGAACTTGCAAATGTATCTACCTGATGTCCCATTTACAAGTTTGTTTTTCAGTTTGTTTGCTTGCACATCAGTAAGAAGAGCTTTCTCCCTTATGGGATGTTGTGGATAGCCTCCTTGTATTTTGATGTTAATTCCCCTTTCCTGGGAAGGGCTGCAGAGGAAAAGTGAATCATTACACAGGTGAATTCTAGTGAACCTTCTGCCCATCTTAATTTGTAAAATAGAGGCTGGAGCCAGTGGTTGGGCAGAAGAAGGGGAGGTGGAGAAATAAATGTTGGTGGGAAGAGAGGAGAGAGAAGACTGGGAAGCAGGAGATAGAGGACACAAGGTCTGGAAAACCCTCAAGTTATAAGGGTCTCATAGCTGGGGAAAGAGTAGTGAAGTGGTGAATCTGCCAAATCTAGGCTTGCAGAATATATTCATAATTATTGAGTTGTGTTTTCTTTGACAAGTCCTATTTGGGTTGGAGATTTACCACAATGGGATGATACTGTGAAGGTTCAACACGCACAAGTTAAAAAAAAAAATCCTTGTGAGATGTAAAACAAAGTGAAAAGTATTTAGCAAGGACAAACTGGAGACCTAGCAGTCACTGACTCCTGTTATATTTGGCAAAGGAGCTTCACACAGCTTGCAGCTTGTCACCTACCAACAGCACAATTCAGCACAGAATAACACGAGGCTCAAACACAGTAGAATGCTTCACATTCATTTTAGCTAATAAGTCACACAGCTGGAATCCAAGTCTGTCTGGAAAACTTGTCTTTATTCCAAGACATCATACATTATTAACAAAGAAACACAAAACAAAATAGCTAATTACCACTGGGCTCTTGGATTACTGAGGTTATGGCACATATACAACAGTACATAGTTATAAATTCAAAGCTGTCCTGCTACAGTTTAAGAATAAAAGCACAAAAGTAATTCTAACTTCTTATCCCATTAAGTGTAGGCTCTTGTACCAATTGGTGAATGCCACCATTTGTAAAGTTAGTTTTCCAAAGTAAACTTAATTTTTTACTTATAAAACTATATTCAAAGAATCTCTCAAGGCCACTGAGACCTAGTTACCTCATTTTCAACAGGACATTTTAAAAGAACTTACTATGAAGTTAGAAAAATATATACATTGGATATTTGATCCTTTCAAGGCTATTCTTAGGAGAGAAATGAATGTCAAGAGAGGGAAGTTGAGGGTAGTTTGGAGAGCTGAGTTGCTGCTCATAAATTTAAATTTAGCATTTAATACTGCTTATTCAACACATGTTCACTGCCACTTCAGAATACAGTTATGATATAGTATCTAAGCAATTTGACTTGGATTTAATACACTTGAAAAAATTACCCAGAAACAGTGCATGCTAACCCTTCAAATGTGTGACAGCTTTGGGTACCTGTGGCATTCTTGCGTTGCTTTCTTGGACTCATTCACTCTCCCTCCTTTTGTGTCAAATTTAATGCACAGTAAATTCACAAAGGATTTCTCTTAATTGTATACAACTTCTTATGGTATATGTAAAAATAAATATTGGGCTAATAGGACAAACGAGAGAGGACAGTACTCAAGATGTCTGTGTATCATGCTGTATGCTTGTTCTGACACCCGACCCAGCTATAGACAGGCCCAACCCTGAGCCATCAGAGTGTGTCCTTACGGTGACTACCATGCTGGTGGTGGATGTTGGACTCGTGGAGGCTTAAAGATTGCCTGTGTGCCATATGGTAGGAACCTGCAGTGAGAAGAGTCTTGGCAGAATTATAGACAGCCATTCTGCTCCACTTTAAAATCTTTCTGTGTTTAGAAAATGTCTCCTATAACATTGCAATTTTTCTCCTGTGCTGATTTGCATTGGATTTCTTTGCCTTGTAGATATAAACTCCCTAGATCATAACAAGATGTAACCACTAAAATAATATTCACTCCTGGCCCTATCACAACTCTGAGTTTTCTTTTAAGATTTTAATTTGCTGAATATCTTAAAAGAACTCTTAGGCACAAAATATTGAGCTTTGGATTTTACTTTAAAGGATGAAGATGGAGTTTTGTTCGTTTGTTTATTTTATTTGTAATTATTCATTATCTCCTGTGAGTGCCTTAGCCTCAGGGCTAATAATTTTATGTGGGTAGCACTCTGTGCCCTCATACTCACAGCTAGACTAATAGAAAGTAACCAATACAACACTGGTACACTTTTTCGCTTAGTTATTATATTCTAATAAAACTTACATTAAAGGGAAGGCAAACTAATGACATAGTAAATACAATATCATTAAACATGTATTATTAAGGGAGATAAGAAAAAACATCTTATTAGACTGATCACATCCACCAATGGCTTCCTAAACTGAGAATCTCCCATGTAACACCCCCAGAGCCAAAGCAATATTAAAGTATTGTGATGTTCCTAAATCCACTTAATTTTTAAAATTTTATTTATTTTAGCTTATGAATGTGCTCCAAATACCTATAATGTTCCTGGAGACCAGAAGAGATTCTTGGGTTCCCTGGGACTGAAATTACAGCTGGTGGTGAGTTGCCATGTGGGTGCTGAGATTCAAAAACAACTCTTCAGCAAGAACAGTCAGTGCTCTTAACCACTGAACCATCTTCTCAGACCCTTATTTTTAAATTACTTTTATTTCATAAATACCATTCTCAGTTCATGATTATGACCTTGGTGAAAATATTTGAAGACAATCTTTTTTTTTTCCTAGCTGGCTAGAAAGGTTAAAAAGGGTTAGAGCACCTTCTATTAGTTCTTATACAGGATCCAATTCATTTCCCAATACTCACATTAGGTGTCTCACAACTGCCAGTATCTACAGTTCCAGGAGATCCTGTGCCTTCTTCTGTCCTCCTCAAGTACTGCACTCCAATGATACATATGAAGGCAAGAAGACACGTACACAGACATACAAATAAAAACTTAAAATGTCTTTCCAAATGACTAACCAAAAGTTATGAGCTTAAGATGAAGAAACAAAGAGTCAGTAGATGAGCAAGGCAGATTATCGCTTTGATTGTTAGAGCATGTTCTGCTCTTCCAGTGGACCAGAGTTCAGTAGTCAGTGTCCATATTAGGTATCTAACTACAGCTTCATGAGATGGGACCGGGTGATGATACTCATTCATGTAGACACATATACATAGACATACATCTATACATGACATACAGACACACAGACCCAACACACACACACACACACACACACACACACACACGTAAAAATAAAAAGTAATACAATAAAGAAATATCTTTTCCTATTTTCATAGAATCCAACAAAATAGTTGCTCTTTAGAAAAAACAACAACTTACACTGCAGGTTAGGCAATCTGAGCAGTCCTCTTTTAAATGTGATTCTGCCTTTGTTTTTCCTTGTTTGTTCTGACTTTTAAAGAAATATCTCGACTCTTGTGTTTTTTAATAAAAGAACCTTACAATTAATTCAGTCTTTCTTTGGAAGAACTATGTATTTTCATTACCAAGATTCCAAAGGAAGCTAGCAGCTTAAGCGAGTTTTCTCTAAACTTCGGCCATGAATGTGATAGAAGTCCACTGAAATGATCTGGATAATCTTTGTACTCCAGCTTTAGGACTGGAGATCTTCATGCAATTCTATCCCACTTGTCAACAGTCAGAAAAGACCTGAGGCCTGCCAGTTGCTACAGGAACATGAAATTGGTAGCAAACAGGCAAGCTTATTGTCCCAAGAGAGCTTTGAGGAAATGAACTGCAGCCTATGAGAAGCCCTTAGAGACTCCTGGCACTGGGGTCTTGCTCTGCAAAGACTGGGAAATACATTATTAGTTAGGGTGCTAAGCTTTACTGGTGTATTAGGTAATACTAAAAGCAGTAAGCCTGTCTTTATGTGTAAGACATTATGATTAATAATGCTTCCAAACAGAGAAAAACCTAAGGCTTCACACCTGCCTGCAAGTGTCCTACTGAGCTCTATCCTCAGGCATTTTAATTTGTTTTTTTCTGAAGGTCTCACTAAACTGCTTAGGCTGGTCTTGAACCCACTCTGTAACAAGAGCAAGCTCTGGGCTAGCAATCTTCTTAAATTAGCCCCTCTTCCAGAGCAGTGATGTCAGACTTGCAATGCCAGGTTTTGTTTTGTTTTGTTTTGTTTTCCTGCAGAGTTTCCATATGCAGCTCAGGCTAATCTCCAAGTCATTATGTTGTGTGAAATCAAGGTTGATGCCAGTCAAACAATGAACACAAAGACTCTCCCCTCAGCCTCACAAATGCCTCAGTTCTATGGTGGCTTTTTTTTACAAAATACTTCTATGAGTAATGAAGACACATTTGATATAATTGAGACATTAAATAAAATTAAACAAATATTAGTTTATTTGCTTTTATTTCCTATTAAGATTTCTGGAAATCATATAAGCAAATATTTGATTTCTAATTTTCTTCTGTCAGTGATCAAGAAAGTAGGCATTAATTAAACTTCAACATTAACATCTTCTTTAAAAGAATTTTATACTAATATTTGAATTTTTTCAGTATTCTTGAGTATTAATACTCATGTTTCCCTGAAAATGTTGATAAAGACAGGAAAAATACTGATCATAAATATAATACTGAACACTGAAAACATAAGTATAAATATATATTTATGTTTTATAAAGTATAAATGAGTTAACAATTTTTCTTAAAAATAATTAAAATTGCTACACCTTAAATACGCTACAGAAGTCACTTTGATATTATTCAGCCACTGCTAATCAGTAGGAATTACTAAAATTAATGGGCAATAATTTTCTGTCTCTGACAGCCTGTCATTTTAATTCCTAAAAAAAATTCTTAAATCTGATAACTGACTGAAAGCCAAATAAAGAGACTCAGATGACATAGGCTTAAATCAAACAACAAGTAATGTATGCTACATGTTGCAATCATAAATAATGGGTATTAATAATGAAAATAAAAATCTACCTTTGACTCCATCTGTATTCATGTCAGGGGTCCCACTTCTACACAGCTGTCAATAAGTCCAACTATGACTTCTCTTGAATAAGCAATTGCGTACTAAAGCATTCACCATGTCATGTCAGGAGTGGCCACCAGTCCATAAATTCTAAATTAATTACTTTTAAATTTATCCGTGTTCAAAAGTATAATGCAGGTCTGATTATGAATGCAGACTCATTCTTCAGCATAGGAAGCACATAAATCCTACCTAATTCCTATCGGATAAAGCAAGAGTTCTTATTCTTTTTTTGTGTGTGTATTTTTATTGGATATTTTATTTATTTACTTTTTAAATGTTAGCCCCTTTCCTGGTTTCCCCTCTATAAACCCCATATCCCCTCCCCCCCCCCCGCTTCTATGAAGTTGCTCCTGCCCTACCCATCCACTCTTTCTCACCACCCTGGCATTGCCCTAAAGAGCTAAAGCCATTAAGAAAAAAAAGGTTGGGAGCACATTGCTGTCACACAGAAGACCAACAGCACATTATTGCTTTGGGGTATGTGATGAGATCCCAGAATTTTTGCTGAGTCCTGGAAACACAGTGCTCACTTTTATTCCACAATACTTAATACGGAGTGATGTGTATATTTGTGTTATTTTCATGCACATATTTCATTTTACTTTGTTCTTATCCATGTCCTTCATCACAGTCATGGCCCAGGTCAATATCTTCCAGTTCTTCCCACAGAGTCTCCTTTCCATTCCCATACCACATGTGTCCCACTGCAGTCTCTGTTTCCTGTCTATTCTCCCTTATGATCTTGTCCACATCATGTAACATGTTCAATCCTCCTTAGTCTAGAACTCTACTTAATGATATTTCCTTTGCATTCAAACAGCATCCATACTGCAGAAATTCAAGACCATCTGTCCAGCTGTGATGCAGCAAAGGGACCATCACATTTAGTACACAAGAGAAACAAGAGCAATGTGAACATTCAGTCACAGAAAGTGCTTGGAAAGCTGGAGACACTAAGAACCTGAAGGTTGTTGGTCTCCATATTTTCAATTAACTTTCACTACCACAATGTGTACTTTTCAGTTTAATTTGGTTCACCATGTTTGACTTTAAAAGTGATGTTTTTGTGTTTTAGAAAAACAAATACAGAAAGGAAATAAACTATACAAAAACTCCAAAATTATACATTTATTTTTAACTTAACACCACTCATTAGTTTACTACATTTTTTGTTTTATAATAAATCGGCTTTTTCTCAACTATTGGCTGAGAGGTAGAGACGGACGTCATTAGGATTTAAACATTAAGTGATAATTGTGGATGGTAGTTAAGAGTGATGTTTCTCCTAGTGGCAGATAAGATTGCTAAGCTTGCATTTGTGACTAGTAGGGTAAGAGGCAGCTAAGAATCTTCAAAATGTCACCTATGGTAATAGAGTCATGACTGTAACTATATGTGGAATCCCTAACAGTGGGCTCCTAGTTTCCAGCATTTTGAAGTGTTTTGCAAATAGGGACAGAATCTGTTTTGCTAGCTGCTTGTCACACCGTGATAATTCCATACTTCAATGCAGCCACGAATTGCCTAGATTATTCTCAGGGATCCTCAGAGTAGTTTTCCTATACTTCCTACTTGAAGTGATTCTGACTAGTTACTACTTTCTTAGTTTTAACTTGGGGAAACAGAGCAAGCTTGGCACCAATAAGCACTGAGTGGTGGTTGTAAACACTGGGAAAGAAAGCTAAAGCAGTAGTATGACACAGTCTGCTCTGACTGTGAATTCAGCTTAGGAAGCATGCTAAGCTTTAGTTCATACCAATTCCAATTGCTCTAACTGGGTTTTGAGACACTTAAAGTAGAAGCTCTCACTTTTTGCCCCAAACTTATAACTTTTGACCCAGCCCAGGATTATATAAGCTTCTCTGTATCCAGTGCTAAAGTGTTTCTGAACAGTCAAGAATAGGCAGGATTTTTGTTGTTGTTTTGTTTATTTGACTGTGTGTTTTTTTTAAATAAGCTCTTTGAAATCTTATATATTTATCATCAATGTGTCCTGATCATACTGATTACCTCTACTATCCTCCAGTTAGGCAGGTCATCTCCCTCTCAGAGAATTTCATGTTTTGATCTATTCATCCTCCCTTCACGGTCTCTCAGATCCACTCTGCTCCCTACTTGCCCAACTACTGTCCTTCTACACTCCCCATCAAGGCCAATTTGTGCTGGCTAGGGATTCTCAGATGTGGAGCCTTCAACTGCAGCATAATGTGCTTACGAAGGACTATACTCCATCACTTTCTACTTGGATTTTAGACCATTCAACAAGAAGAAACCCTAACCTTTCAGTATTCTTTGACCATGAACCTATGGCTAAGGAGATGACATACCTTAGGCGAACCCCTGCTACTGTTCTACCAAATGGAACTATGTTCATGGGAAATAGCACCTGCTTATCCCCATGATATTTGTGCCAATAATGTAAGAGTGGGCATACCTTGCCAAGCCAGTCATTGAAGTTCACAGGCTTCACATCTGGATAAGATGGATGTGTCCTCTATTTATTTAATTTTTTTATTATTAATGTTTCAATCCACTGAGTTCAGCTGGTGCTGAACAGTATCTGAAGTCACAAAACTGGAATTAAGCCATTTGTACCGGGTCAGGTGGTAAGGAAGAATCCTTTGGAGACTAAAGGCAATGGAATTCATAGAATAAGGTTAAAATTTTAAATTATTGTCTACCTACTTCCATTTGGGCTTCTCAGGGACAACTGAAACAGTAAAATCTTTTCAATGCTGGAAAATGTAAATTGCATTCTGGAGTAAGGAGATCCTCACATAGAAAAAAAAAAAAAAAACACTAATATTCACAAGAGTACTTGACTCACAGCATAGATTGGGCATGGTGGCCCATGCCTGAATGAAATTTTAGTATTCAGAAGACTGAGGCAGGAGAAATGTCATAAGCTCAAGGTTAGCTGGGGTTATGTGTTAATTTCTAGGCCACTATGGATTAAAAGGTAAGATCTTACGTCAAAACAAAAAAGTTTTCAGTAACTCTTTCGGTGATATCTGTTATATAAACAGTTCTATACACAGCCCAAACTATAGAGCAGGAAGCTATCCAAGGTGTCTCAGTGTAGCAGAATGTAGTTGAGCAAGGAAAGTGTAAGCGAACTGCATACAATATAACTAAGTGTGACAAGGCTGTTCCCTCAGCCAAGTGTCAGCTATCCTCAGCACCTGTTTCCAGGTATACTAGGCTTCAAAGGTTCACAAGCTACAAAAGACTCACATTTTGTAGAAGCCAGTGTTGACAGTGCAGTCTAGGTATTTTCAGGAATTCTCCATGATGTAATCTCTGAGGCCTAAAGCTCAAAACAACAGGATAGAGGTTTTCTTTCTTATACAATAAAAAGAATGAGTTCCTTGGCAGTGTTGCAAGGCTGCTCTTCTCAGTGAGATCCTGAAGACCTGCTGTGCAACGGGTTACACACACACAATCTTGTACTTAAGGCTCCCCTCTTCCTATCTCTGCTGTGACCCTGAATGCAGATCTGACAGATAGGAGCCTCTTTGTCTCTCAAATCAATTGAAGAAAGTGGCATATTCCTACTGAGACTGTAATTTGATTTCACCAGGAATTCTCAATCTCTGTTCAGGAAGAGGAATAAAAAACAAAGGGTCAAACACCCATTGCCACAAGCCAGCATGATTTGTCTAACCCAGCTTTGAAGTCTAGGATGGGTGGATGTTTCAGATTCCCACCTTCAAAACTAGAAAGGAAAACAATATGGCAGAGACTTTTCTGACAATACATTTTATAAGGAAGAAAATCATCACACCGGTTTTATTTTCTTAGAAATCTGAAGTTTCCTCTTCATTTTTATTTAAAGAATAGGAGTACAATGTATTCTCTAGGTGGAGCATTTCCTAATTTGGAGCATTTCCTAACTTGGGAGGCACTAAAACAAAGAGAAGGATGCTTTGGAAAGGGGAATGTTGCCAGGAGGAAGCCGTACATTGAAGGTGAGAGGAACGAGGGGCAAAACCACACTGGCAAAAAACCAAGAGATATATTTAAGGGCTCTGAATGAGCCAACTTGGCTAGGGGAGATGATTCCTGCAGAAATATAATGGGATATGAAAGATAATAAATGGAAGTTGAAACTAGGTAGGAGTGTACCTTGAAAGCTGCACCACAAAGAACACTATAAATGTCAGAGAAACATTTAACGTTTTGACACAGGAAAGCAACAAGATAAAAAAGAGAAAGAAAAAAAAAAAGAAAAAGAAAGAAATAAAAAACCTTAAAAGATTATTTCCAAGTTGAGTCCAGACAAGAGGAGAGAGAAAAAAAGGCCACTAGAAGGGATGCTTATGCAACTGAGAAATACAAATGTGACCCACCCAGAATCATCACTGTCCTTAACAGAAAGCAAAGATGGGACAATGTTGAAAACCACCTAAAGATTGCAGCCTTTGACCTTAATGAAAAAACTGGATGTTAACATACAGATATTTGGACATAACACCAAGGTGTAAGGCTGCTCCACTAGAGGAGGGTGGACCTACTAAAACTTGCCTGAAAAATGGACAAACTGCTAAAACCACACAAAGACCCTGGACGATGGAGATTTGTGCTCAGTCCTCCTATAATTTCTGCAAATGATGCTGGACTAAGACACAAACTTGCATAGTTTTCTCTGTGTGCTCAGGCACAAAAGAATCTCAAGTCTTCTTTAGTTCTCTTTGTCACTTCTACCTCCCTTCTTGGTTCACCTTCTCTCTAAATACTATTTTAAATGACCCTCAACTGGCTTTACTAATGACTCCTTTCAGACGGTATTCATGTTGTAGTTATATTTCTTGTTTTGAATGCAAAAGATTCCCTATCTAGAACTTTAATATATGTTAATGAAATGTTACAACAGCACTTGAATTGTAAAGGGAAAGCTTCCTCTCATCCTCACTTAGATTGAGGGCTGCATATTCAGTTCTTCTCTGCACACCTGTCAAAACCATATATTCCTGCTGTCCTCCTCCAAATACTTCCCCATTCTTTGTTACCTAATTTTGCACAAAGGCTCAGGATTAAGTCCTGATCTTTTGAATATGGAATATATTACAAATTGTAAGTTTTTCTTTTCTTTTTCTAGAATAACATTTGATATAATAGAAAGAACTTGATTGGCTAAGTTAGAAGTGACCCAAGATGGAATGCATGTATCACTGTCTAATTTAGATTTTCTATAATATTTATTGAACTATGGGTCAAATATATTTTGCTCATTAACACATTTTTCTTCCCAAGACCTGAGCCAGAAGAGATATTACAGCAAAATATCATCATATCAGATCTAGGAAACTATAAGGAAATACAATTGACTTAGTGGCTTAAAAAACAAAAATAAATCAGTTCATAGCTGAGTTTGACATGGGTTCAACAGGCTAAAATTAGTTTTACCTGGTTAACTCAGAGGGATTTATATCCACATTTCTTTAGGTTACTGGCAGATTACAGTCCCTATGAGCTAAGGCTAAGCTGCCTTTCCCAGTACTTGCATTTTTGATGAGGGCTGGTTCAACTTTTACACATTGCCTGTATTCTTCATCTGGGGATCCTTTCTTCTACCTCCATAGTTAACAAGGGTGGATTATACCTCTCACAGAAGTTTGAGGCTTTTCTCTCTTTCACGTCACTCTGACCACTGCTGAAGTGACACAGATAATCTGTGACACATTTAATCTGGCCACCCAGATACTCTCAGGTAATTGTTCATTTCAAAGACCATGTGTATAACCATATTTTCAAATCGTATTGACTATAAAGTACCATTTGCATATTCTCAGTGCTGAGATGTAGACATTTTTTGGCGGCATAATTCTGTCTCCAACAAAGTCAACTTTTGGAAGGGGATGTTTCTTTATAGAAACAAGAGGCTGTGGAACAAAGGATTTTTTTTACTGTATCTAGTTCAAGGACAGAAGTTATTCCTCTGACTTTTTATTCATTCTCAAACATATACATCCAAGAACCCACTTAAAAGGGAGTGACTCATTTTGCTGCCATTCCTGAAGTTTCAGTCCATAGGCAACTGCTTTCAATGTTAGGGACCTGAAGCTAGGAAAAGCATCATGGTGGCAGCATATAGGACTGCAAAGCAACTGCCTTCATGATGAGCAGGAACCAGACCAAGAAATAGAAAATATCCCTTAAAGCACCAGAGACCTGCTTCCTCCCAGCCCCTAACTCCTACTGTTTGCATTCCTTCTCAATATAGGACCACAGGCTAGGGATTTAGGTTCCAACACATGAACCTACGAATTGCACGAACTTCCTATTCAGACTCCAGTAGGTATATTTCAAGACATCACTGCTCAGTGCAGAGCACATCACAAGGGTCATGCGTATAAAATTCTCCTCACACCATATAGCTCCATGCTGAACTCAAAGGCAAGGTCACGGTATTTCAATATCATCTAAACTAATTCATTATCCATTCATTCTCTGATGCTTCCTGAGAGCTTGCAAAGAAATTACTGAAGGTCTGAGTCACAATATAAATATGCATCATAGACTTCAAACTGCTAGCATTCCATAAGCATTTAATTTTTTTTTAAATGTTAGCTTCATGGTGGAAGAAAAATAGTACACTAGGGTATGGCCATTAAATATACGACTGACCAGACAATAATACAAATATATCTGTTCTTTATATCAGCTTAATACCTTGATGGCAACACATTAATCTTTTAAGCAGAAACTAATTATTTAAATTACATTCAGAATAAAAGAAAATGTCATGTTCGTTTCATATTTATTTTTCTTATTCCTAAAGTACTTTTCAAGATAACCTTATGTTATCTTGTGTGTTAATATCACAACTGCCTCTGTCCTGTAATCACATTTACTCTTATGAATAGGAAGTTTCCTGCCATAATGCTTGCAAAATCAAGAATCACTGACAATTAACAATTATTCTATGGTTATGAACAACATTTTGGGAAATCAGAGTTTAAATAAATAACTAAGATAGAGCCATTTCAATATTAAAAAGCATTTATTAAAACAACAAATATTTACTTAGTTATTTCCCAATAATCATACACATTTTCTGAGTAAAAATGGCCCATTCTTAAAGTAGTCAGTGGTTTATCAAGTCATTGGAGACACTAAACTGACTCAGTGAAAATATTGTGTTTTTTTGTTTTTTTTTTTTTTTTTCTTTAGGTTTTCCTTTTTTGCATTATTTTGTTTTTGATGGAATCTTGCAATGTGGTCTTGCCTGACCTTGAACTTTCAACCCTGCTGCCACAGTGCTGGGATTACAAGTAAGCTTTACCAAGCTTGGCCAGGAGTTAATTATAATCTTCTTATTGAAAAACTAATTGGTAGCTTTCAGATTGACAACAGCTCAAATATATTTTATAGAAATGAATATTTGGTTTTATTGTTAGAATGCTACAAATTTGCATCTGCTGAGGAGGAAGCTCCACCTGAATAAAGGTCCTTCTTGTCTTACCTGATGTAGGAGGATACATATCTATTCTGAGCAGCACATCCTGGTAGTGCAGAGATAAACAGGGCAGGCAGGAGGAAGCTTACTTGACATTTGCTTACTTGGCCTTGCTTCTTGACACTGACTGACTTGATTTCCCCTTTTGCTGCTCACACTGATGAGTCCCTGGTAGCAGAACCATCATTTACAGACTGCCTATGGGGAGTAAACAATAGCAATTTTTAAAGAACATTCCAGGGTTCTGAAGCTAATTGGGACTGTTGAGGTACCCAGCCTCAGTACTTAGAAACTGCTGCTTTCTCAGCCACCCAGCTGTGATGAAGTTGTTATTTTAACTTAAGCTAGCATAAAAATTACATACACATTCTTATAAATTATAATTGTTACATAATTATATATACTTACATAGAAGTATATATTTACACATAGTAATGTTATAACACACATATACACATGTGCATGTGTATATGTGTATATACATATGTGCATGTGTGTGTACATGTGTGTGTATGTGTGTGTGTGGGTGTGTGTGTGTGTGTGTGTGTGTGTATAAATCTCATTGGTCCTATGGAATCTAGTTTCTCAAACTTACTAATGTTGATACACTTTGAGACAGTTCTTCATGTTGTGGAACATAAAATTATTTAGTTGCTAATTTATAATTGTAATTTTGCTATTATGAATCATAATGAAAATATCTGATATACATAATATCTTATATGCAACCTCTGTGGAAGAGTCATTCAACACCCAAAGGGGTTGTGACCCACAATTTGAGAACCACTGCTCTAGAAAACTCTGACTCGATACTGGTAACTAATGATAAATGAAAGCAATTCTTTGATGAAGCAACAATATACCTCCATATTCTTTCCATTGAGTTCAGTTAATTTTATTTTTGCATTAAAAGGTAACATAGCTTACAAAATTGATTCATTACCTCATTAATTGATCAACAATAAGCAAGACAAATCTTATTCTATAAAATTTTATGCAGTTTATCTAAGAAATTATAAGTATTTTTATCAACTAAAACATTAATGAAAAGAAGTCATAACTATTTTAGAGAATAAAAGATAATTAATTAAACTATAATTGAGTACACTATTTCATTATAAAACATTTATAAAAACAAATTTTAGATAGATTTGTTCAGTTTTTAATTTGAGAAATATTAGTGAATTAGGATCAATTTTGTAGGTTAAATTACCTTTTAGTGCAAAACTAAATTAAGTGAATCAGAACAAAAATTTTTGTATGTATAAAATCTGCCATAAACTATATGTAGTATTTTTTTTCTAGTGAAAATATGATAGGTGCTAGCATGAGATACTCGGCAAAGAAGCAGATTTTACAAACAAAATGAAAAACATGTGCCAACAGAAAACCTTATTGAAACATTCTCTTCCGCAACCCTGACTCCAAGTTTCATCAGTTTTGTAAAAGATTCTATTAAAGGAGAATGGTTGGCTTCATTGCTATGAAATATTCATAGTATGATCTGATGTTGTAGGAGGATGATTTTTCCAGCCAACTTTAAATTGGTTGAGTGATGAGACTAAATTCCCCTGACAAGTATATTTGTTGTGTGACTTATACTACCAGGCCATTCAGGTATATGTTTAGGTGTAGTTCATTCTCGGTTTAAATGAGAGGATCTAACAGTTGAAGTTCACTTCACTACAGCAAAAACATACCCATTCATCAAAATGATTATGTGATGTCACAAACACAACAATGAGATGAAAGCAACTACTGGAATGTAAATAAATAAAATAATTAAAATTTAAAACATGAAATTTGGAACCAGTTGACTTAAAAGTGCATAAATTAAAGTAAAATTAATGAGCACAAATCTAGATATTTAAAAGAACAATTTCAGATTTTAAAATAGTATTACATAGAAAAGAATGATTTTTTGTTTTATATTAATTATTATGTGGCAAAAGACAGATATAACTCTTGCCTTTGCTCATATATAAAAAAACTCAATCAGATATTTGTTAAACTTTTTATTATATAAATTAAAAGTAAAACTATTTCATCTGCATGAAACTCTAGGATCAATTGAAATCTGAGTATTATATTTTTAAAATAAATGACATGGAAACAATTTATTTTGTTTACACAAACATGAGTTGAGCTCATTCCGATTGTGTTAAACCAAGAATCTGAGACCATAACACAGATAAGTAATTAGTATATGAATAATATACATAGGCACAAGTCCTTCCTGAGACACAGTCTGTCTCCAGCGTATCCTTTGACACACTACTGAAACACAGTGGGCCCTAAAACTACTTAACCAGTTGACTAAATAAGTGAAGAGGGAAGCAGACTAATTGAACAGGAAGAAGTGGAAGAGAATGAGCACTAGCAGGAAAGTATCATGAAGAATTCCATAATGAAAATGACTTCTGTAACCATTACAGATAGGAAGGGAGAGAGACAGGGAGGAGGACATAAGACGAGAGAGACAGAGACAGAGACAGAGACAGAGACAGAGAGACAGACAAAGGTTGGAGAGAGATTGGAATCCCAAACTGATGATCTGGTGCATGTCAGGAGATATATAGTTATAGGTATTTAAAATTTAAAAAGACAACTACATAGATAGCAAAAACATAGCTGTAAACTCAGAACTCATGTCAAACAATTGACTCTAAGAAAATTGAGATTATTATGAAGAATTTTAATGAGCATGCTTTGTTTGGTATCATTTTGAACCTTAGCGAAGCAAGTTCATATCTCCACTGCAATTTTGCAATCTGTCACCACCCTGGTTGGTCACTGTAAGTTGCTTGCAGCAGAAGCCACCAAGAGTAGCACATACACTTCCTGTCATCTCTATTGTATGCACAGTGCTCTTCCCCCTATATGAGGTAGGCTCTTTCTGCTTCCATGTGAGCCGGCCTTGTGAATTGACATGCATTAATTTACATAGAATTAATGTGTAGATAAAGTAATTATTCTAGACTTCAGAGTCCAAATGAAATAGAATGGGAAATTTCTAACTTCTCTCCCATAAAGTCACAGGCCACTGTGCTCCAAAGTAGCTGTATGAGCCATCTAACAAGTAGGTCACATGGAGTAAAGCTAACTGACTCCAACTGAAACCACAGGCAAGTCTCCTGCTGACAATTAATGATAAGTGACTAATCACACATGAGACAAAAGATAGGTACTCAGCGATCACAATCCCGAGCAACAAGAACTACAATGTGTTGTGATAGCATGTTCTAGGGTGGTGTGTTACGCAGGAAGAGGTAACAGAAATGATCAACTAATACCATTATTCAATTTCAGACTACATCTAGGATATATAAAATTTGTAAATACAGTCTCTCTTAGGCACTTACTAGAGCAGAAGTCAAAGAGTAGAATAAAATAAAATGTATGGCAGTTGTCTAATTCAACGTAATTGATTCCTTGTGTCTATCTCTCCTGGTGACTATGTGGAGCTATCAGGTCTGCCTAAGCTGAATGCTACTTGGCAACAGCCTAGACACTGTCTTGGAGATCTTGACATGAAATAAATGCTCAGGAAAATAAGATCCAGTCATTCTGCTCCATACCCTGACAGTAGACACACATAGGGTCTTATCTCTGCTTCACTATAGGCTCAATGTTCTATATTACATACTCTTCAAACTGTTGAGAACTATTGATAAGTATGGAAATTGGAAGTGACATAAAAATCATAAACAGAAGTTTCATTAGTAAAAAGAATTAAGCATGTATAAATGTATAATCTGGGAAATACATATCATAATGAAAAATCAATACCTATGTTCTCTTAAATGTCAAATAATAATTTTATGTATTCCCTTAATAAATAAGTTACAAAACTACCAAGAGAAAGATTATATTCTGGTATCAAATTTAATGCTGACTGAGTATCCCTGTTCAAGTCGCTTAACTTCTTTATGCCTCATTTTACTGAGCAATTAAAATGATAATACCTTTCCCTACATGCATCATAGGAAACTGGTTCAAATAAATGATATAGATAGATAGATAGATAGATGATAGATAGATAGATAGATAGATAGATAGTGACTTTTGAAGACTACCTTAGAGAATAATGTAAGATACAGAGCAGAAGAGTTGCAGGGGAATTCCAAGGTCAGGCTTTGCTACATTTCCCCTGCATTATCATCCACTTGTGTTTGACCTACAGTGTAAAGGCAAGTCATTCTATTCTCCAACAACCCTAATTATTAGTAATAAACTCAAATAATATGTGCCCTTGACATCACTATCTTTGGCCCTATTATTTTTCCTCTGGAACCTGAAAGGACATTTCTTTCATTTCCTCTTGTTCAATTCCAAACCGAAACACCTTCTCTGACACTAAACAAATACCTCATCACAGACATAAAAATGCATATTAGTAAATTTGCCTAGACTGGTCAGACATTTTTATCAATAAATCAGTGTTCTTCATTGCACCAAGTGTTCAAACAATAAATTGTCTGGGGAAAAAAAAAGATAAAACACAAAAATCATAGAGACATCTTCCTGGGAACATCAAGGAAGCATTCACAGATAAAGCTTCTCCAGAACTGAGCTTTGAAGGATGATTATTGGAGCGAAATTCAGGGAAGACGAGGAAAGAGAATTTTTGAGCAAGGTAGACAACAATAGTCCTTCAAAGACAGAAACCCAGCGTCATGTTAATAAACAGTTATTACCAGTGACATTGTCATTAGACACTGTCATTAGACAGCTTATTTATCTACTTCCAAGCTCCTAACCTGGTATCACTTCTTTGAATTTATTGCAGATGTCTAGAATTAGGTAAAACCAAAAGTAAGTGGTTGGGATATAAATATATATATATATATATATATATATATATATATTACTGAGCAGATCTTTCCTTAATGCAACACAATTCTTACACAGTAGTGACACGTTTTAGAGAAATTTAATGCTGTATAAAACTCTCAAAACTAAAATAAGCAAACATTCAGTGCAATTTTGAACTAGAAACTGTACAGCATGGCTAGAGTTCATTCTGCACAACTTTACTTAATATTTCAAGTTAAATATGAGGTCGTATGTTTATTCTACTATGTTTCCACTGTGTTTATTTCCAAGCAGTGGTGCTAGCTGAGTAAACTATAGTGACATGTAATTTTATCACCACACCTATGATCTCACTTTGTAAAAGTCTCTGTGATCCGAGGGGAAGGGAGAGACAGATACTTTTTATGGACTTATGTGAGTCAGTGATTACTTCTACATGGGGACAGGGAGACCATAAACAAACCACAGTTCTATGTTATTCATATACTAAGCATCTGCGGAGCATAATGTCGGCAATGTAGCTATCCAGAGTCTCCTGCTCATGAAGCAAATAAAACGATGATGTCACTGCTAGTTTCTCCCTGAGCTCTTGAACTACTGATCTAGTTACCGACAAGTGTTTTCACATAGACACAAGAACTTGAAATGAACTGAAAACTATCTTCAGGTTCTTCTGGAGCCTACCTTTCAGCCTCAAAACCTTTACAGATTATTGACTCTCAGAATTGGAAAATGACCAGTGTCAGCAGCATTTGTAATGTTAACTTGCTTTTCTACTTACTGCTTATCTTTCCTAGATTATATTCACCACATTTATCTCACAATTATTACTCGTTAATTTAACAAAATAAATGTACCCCAAATAAGTTATTTTTAAGTACATATAAACCATACGTCCTTAAACATTATTGCTTTTAGATTTTTTTTTGAAGAATTCTATTTCAATTTGCAAAAGCAGAATGTCATCTATGTTTCTATTGCTATGACAAATTATCTTCATAAAAACCACTTAAAGAAGAAGGGTTTATTTTAGCTTATAGATCAAGGGTATAATACATCATGGTGGGGGCAATTTAAAGCAATAGAGGCTCACACAGCTGGTCATATTGTGTTTGCAATCAGGAAGCAGAGACTGATATATGATTTGCTCACCATATTTTTTTCTTTTTATAATGCAGGATCCCAGTCCAAGGAATGGTGCTACCCACAGGTCCTCCCACTTCAATAAGACTATGAAAGAAACTCCAAAATATGTATACCCTTGGGACCATAATTCACATGATTCTAGATCTTAAGTTAAAATTGAGATTAATCATATGCAAGAAAGGTAGAGATAGAGATAGTAGATAGTAGAGATCTTGGTAGAAACAAGGAAATCTGCTTTGGGCACAGTGGTCCTCTGCCTAGTGCCCTGGTATTACTCCCTGCTAGACAATGAATGACCGCAAACCAAGCATGATGCCATTTCCTGACCTGGTATCAGTAAGCATATGTTAGCACTGCTATGGTAATATTTATAAAAATTTGTAAAATTAATTCAATTTCCTATTATGAACTTTTAGCCTTTTATGGCATTTTCCTGTCCCATTAAATAATTAACAGAATCTTAAATTCTTGAAGAGGTCTGTGATCCCAATATGGTTTCTCCACTCTCTGCATAGTCTGAGAAACTCAAATTTGAGTGTGCAAAAATAGTGAAATCCTGAATAAATTTTCTTCTGTAATTCAGAAATTCAACTATCTGTGAACATAGTTCATATTTTATGTGAACATTATTCAACTAATGTTCCATAAAATAACTCATGTGGAATGTGGGGTTCAGACAACTCTCTGAACATCTAATTATCTTTACTGGTCAGGTGGGTTGTTTTGTTGTTTTTTTTTTTTTTTTTTGCCTATCAAGTGATCTTTCTTCAGAATTGTTTTGTTTTTACTCAAAAATTAATTAAAAATCTATACATAATAAAAGTATATTTGAAAAGACAAAAGTCATTAATAAATATGTGTTTAGAAACCATCTCACTCAGTTCTCAAAAGAATGCCCAAGAATAGTTAGTATTCCATAGAAATAGGCAAAGCTGAAAAAACAAAAGCCAGTTATTAGGTTCATAATTTGCTGTGTGTACAAATTTCTCCTTCTTCTCCTTCTCCTTCTCCTTCTCCTTCTCCTTCTCCTTCTCCTTCTCCTTCTCCTTCTCCTTCTCCTTCTCCTTCTCCTTCTCCTTCTCCTTCTCCTTCTCCTTCTCCTTCTCCTTCTCCTTCTCCTTCTCCTTCCTCCTCCTCCTCCTCTTCCTCTTCTTCTTAATTATTATTGGATATTTTATTTATTTACATTCCAAATTTTATTCCCTTTCCCAGTTTCCCCTCCACAAACCCCTATCCCATTCCCACTCCCCCTGCTTCTATGAGGGTACTCCTCCACCCACCCACTCCTACTTCACGGCCCTGGCATTCCCCTGCACTGGGGCAATGAGTCTTCACAGGACCTAGAGCCTCTCCTCCAATCGATGGCCAGAGCAAATTTCTTAAAGTTGCTTACTGCAGGGCCCTAACGTAGGACATGGAGTTGTTGCAGTGGTGTTACTCCCCAGATTTGTCTGAAAATTATGCAAGTTAATTTGTGTAAGGCCCTTAGAAAAGTAAACGTGAATTAAGGCATACAAAGTTAAGCCATTTGCTGAAAGTTGTTTTGTCAACAAACAGCACACTCTGAGACAAAGATTTTTCTATTCCTTAAATGTAGTTCTCATTGTCTACTAAGCTGCAAATCCTCCATTATTTTAAGTATGTAGTCAAGATGAGGAGCTCAAAGAGAGCTGAGATCACTCCACAGGCACTCAAGCCAGAAAGCATGCTTCTAGAGAATCCTTTTATGTGAGAAATGCCTCTTACTCAAAGTTATTCCCAATTATTCCATAGAAATCCATTTATCTGGCATTTGACTGAACAACACACTTCTAGTTAATAAAAGTTAGGAAGCAAATCACAAGATTTTCTGAAAATGATGAAAATTCTGTTCAGAAATTAAAATGCCATTCTTTGTGAAAGAAAACTATACTAGGAGACAGACCTGAATATATTTTTACACATAACTCACAGTTTGCCTGGAACATCTGAAAATTTTCTATTGAATAAAACTAACTGAAATCATGGCACCCCGCAACAACTGACAGAGTTTGCACACAAATCAAGACCTCTAACCCTTGCCAACCTCAGAGACAATCACACCTTTGCAGGAATCACACTGACCCACCACAGCTCTGACCTATGGAGGCTGCAAGGTCCTGGAAAATTGATTCTTCTGCCATTACACTCACCAACACATGATATTCAACCATGCTTTTCAAAACACTTCTAAGTAAATCTACAGACATAATGATAATAATTTTGTTAAGTGTCATCATTGGTTATGTTTCTAACTATTTAAAATATGAAAAACATGTTTTTATGTAGACTATGGTAAAATTATATGCAATATTATACTCCTCCATTTTATAAAACTAGTTTTTGAGAAATGTATGGGTAAAACTTTATATGCTGTACAATTACAATCATGATTTCAGTAATTTAATTTAACACAAATATTTTATTGAGTGTTCTCTATATGAGGCAATTCTTCCTGCTGGAGCTAAATAAACCAACATTTCTTTGTTTAATAGTAAAAATGAAATGAAATGAAACAAGATAAAATAAACAGGTGTTAGCAAAAAGCCAGGTTCCTGTGTTTGACTATCAAAAACCTTCACATATGAGTATTCTTAGCCCTTTCAACATGGCCATACTATGACCTCTCTCAGTCATTCTAAGTCCTAGTTACACACAGTGTCTTCTCAGTTTGTAATGCTGTGTTGAATTACTTACTCCCTGTGTTGTTCATGATGTTTTCCCCAAGTTGTGTGGATTTGTGTTAAATGCATCCTGATCTGAAATCGACCTTTCTCATGTATCTTAGAAGTGGATGTGTGGGAAGCTCTTATGTACATACGCCTCTTGGACCTATACTTCACAATCTGTTGCCTGACACTATTGTTGAGACAGTCTTTTATGAATCGTTTTTTGTTCTGCACTTTGCGTGGTTTTTATAACTATCTAGTACAATTTGCATTTGAAACAAAATAATGTGATTTCTGGTATAGTTTCATGTCAATTAAAAATATATACCCAAAAGTGAGAGCATAAATGAGACAAATATTAGTAATGACAAAGATTTAGCTTCTTAATAATGTTAATTAGTATTATCAAAAATAGTGATGGATAGAAGTTTCTCTCAGTGGTTATAAATATGGCAGGCTAAAATGTAACTGAATATGTATAATTGAAAAGTAAAATATGTCAGTTCATTTTATGTAGCATTACATGAATCATCCTAGTGACACAGACATGTGAAAGCATGGGAAAAAAGGGAGGATTTTTTAAATTTTTATACATTAAGTGGTTATGATTTTAATTTTAATATTAATAGAAGACCACAGTAACTTTTAAAAATATTTTTAGTATAATTGGTAGTTTCTTTTGAAACAGAAGATGAAAATCCCTAACTCTGCTGTTCCATTCATTAATATGAGAGTGAGAGTAACCAGAAAGCATTATACACGTAAATGAAAGGATCAAATTCATAAAAACTTTAACACAATTAACTGATGTTAAATATCTCAGAAATTTACATTTAAACCAGTTGATATGTGTATACATTTTTATCATTTACTTAGAAATAAATCAAATTTACAAAAAAAGAACAGAAAAAAAATCAACCACATATTAAAGTCAGATAATGTGCCCTGCCTAGGCTATGTAGAGATTATAAGCCCAGGCTGACCTACAGAGCCTTCTCTCAGTTCCCCACAAGACCTTACCTTTAAAAATCAAGGAAAGAAGATAAAGAATAAAATTAAAGGGAAGATCAGAAAGTAGAAAATAAAATGTCTATATCAACTATGATTGAAAAAGAAAATAAACTAATGCCACCATGAAAATATGAGGCTTTGCACATTGAGAATAAAATCCAGCAATATGTAGTTTAAAGCATACTTGATAGAAAATGTCACATAGGACCAGAGAGACATAGCCCAGCAGATAATGTTCAGGTAATGTAAATTTGGTTCCTGGAATTCATTAAAACTGGATAAGAGACCAACTACACAAAGTTCTTCAACGATCTTCACATTTTCCAATGTATACACACACACAGACACACACAGACACACACACAGACACACACACAGACACACACAGACACACACACAGACACACACACACACACACATGCAAATCACCTCTCTCTGTCTCTCTGTTATACACACACATATACATAATTCCACAGCATATACATCACACACACATACAATCAATGAACTTAAATTCAAAATATTTTTTAAAAGTTTATATATTCATGAGGTTAAGTATGTACTTACAAATACATTATCGTATAAAATTAGATTTTTAAAGGATGTGTATATAGCGTTGGACTAATTAGATCATAGATTCCAAAAGGTGAGAGATCTGAATTTTTCTAACTCAATACACTGACCTGAAACACAGTGAGAACGCCTTAATATTAAACAGCTGGGGACGGAAGAAGAAAGGGTTGAATGAGCAGATGGGCAGAATATAGCAGAAGAGATGAAACGTGGCAGGCTCTACTCTTTAGGAGTTTCCTTCATTTACTCTGCATTTCACAGTTCGTTTCCATGAGGAATCTTTTACAGATACTGCCTGTAACATTTTGCCCACTGTAGATATGATTTGCAGGTATCTCTTTTTAAATGGCAGGTAAACACCATAAAAGCAGTGAACACACATTTTCCTCTAGGGTCTTCAACCTCATATTACCACCTAGGACTTTTTAGGCACTGAAGAGAATTTTCTTAGGTGGACTTAAATATACCTGAGTGTATTCAAACCTAACATAGAGATATTCCAGTGATCAACAAGAGCAACAAAAATACAGTATATAAATGCATGCAATATAAACACCACACATTTCATCACAAATAGAACCTAAGACACGGAATGCACAGTAAATCTGGAAGTATTGATAACTATGTAGCTTACTCAAAGTTGACTGTGCTTACTACTTTGATTATCCCAAGTTACCATGCTGAAAGCTCTATTTATATTGGAATTTTATATTACTGGAAATGAAAACATAACGGGGTGAGATAATGTGTCTATTAATGATCCTCTTCAGAGCTTACACTCCAGTTTGAATCCTGATAACTGCAGTGTCAAAAACATGAAATTCTGAAGTGATGCCATGTCAACACGATGACTGTTTATTACAATATTTAGCATATATTTTCAGAAAATATTGGCTTGATCATGAAAATACTACAAAAATTCAAAACAAGTGTACTACTAACATTGATCATTTTTTCCTGCATTCACTAGAAGAGCACAATAACTTTACTGGGCAGCAGGACTTCTTGCTTCTGGTTGGCAGGGTTCTTCAGTTCTTCAGCCTCCATAACACAAAAGCTGCATCCAAATGTCATTCGGATACATTCTATCTTCCCTCCTGACATTTTATGAAACCAGACTGAAGTGAAAAGGGTGAGCTCTGTCTACTAAGTTGTAAATGTTTCCTAACCTTTCATACCTGTCATGCTGTATCATCATTCCATCTAGAACACTAAGAATGGACTTAGTGTTCAGTAACTAGGCAGAGATGTCTCTGCAAAGATAGCATTGAAACCAACTAATAAGCTAAAACCAGTGTGCAAGGCCAACCTTCCTTTGAAGAAGGACTTACAAAAGGGTTACTTTGTCACACAACAGGCTTTGAGAGGGAGACTGGGATGCTTGGCATTTATCACCTACATTTTATTTTTTAATTAACTAATTGGCAAATAAGTAGGAAAAATCTCTAGGAATGCAGCAACAGGCTGAAAAGTCATGCTTTATAAGTGGAAGCAGCATGGGCAGCAGCACTGAATGCTCTCCATGATTTGTATCATGATTTGCAGCATTGTACACTATTGTTTCTCCTTACTTCTAAAGCAAAAGCCCATCTGCATTTCTATCTTGCAGTATGGTAATGAGGATAATCAATTCATATGATTAATGTACTAATCAAATGTTGCTAATATTATTATCAAAAATAGTCAGTACATTTTTCTTGAGTCATAGGAAACTGGCTTACGACTGGAACATAATATGAGCACATGACTTCCAGTGTGACTCACCCTGCTCCTGGCAGCACACCTGAGCTTCTGTTCCATGTCCTCTGCTAATTTATCATCAGGACTTTGAGTTGATACACACACACACACACACATACATATGTTGATATATATATACACACACACATATATATACATATATATATATATATATATATATATATATATATATATATATATATGTTCACATAAACAATATGTGAATTTCTATTTGATAGCCATACTATTAAAACCACCAGATGTTTGAAAACCTGTTTTTCTAAAATTTCTAAACATTTTTCTAAAATTAAAAGTACCGCCAGGCAGTGGTGGCGCATGCCTTTAATCCCAGCACTTGGGAGGCAGAGGCAGGCGGATTTCTGAGTTCGAGGCCAGCCTGGTCTACAAAGTGAGTTCCAGGACAGCCTGGACTACACAGAGAAACCCTGTCTCGAAAAACCAAAAAAAAAAAAAAAAGTACCATAACATAGATTTCTAGGTTTTTTAATACTATCTCTGATGTTTCATAAAATAGCAAATGAGATATTATTAAACATTAATTTAAAAATTCAAATTATAAACTGTATATTAAACATTAATTCAAAATTCAAATTATAAACTGTACAATATATTTATAACATTATAAGCTCTTTTTACTAATCTTTTGCATTTTAAATATTTTCATTTTATGGATTGACTAATATATATGAAAACTTTCTTTTATAAAATGCAGTTAGCAAATACTTAATATATTTTATTTACTTAACAGTCTATATTAAGAACTTTTATTTCCTCAGTTTATTTGTTATTTAAGTGTGGTACTAGCTATTAAAAATAGAATTATAGATGCTAGGTTAAAACTATCACTGTTTATCTCTAAATGATTTCATAAATGTATGACTTAATAGTTTTGAGATAAGTGAGTAACTGGCCACTATAGTATCTTATAGAAAATTTCTCCAAGCATTATAATGTTTTATTCTCATGTATGTTGACCTTACATTCTGTTTTCTTGTTTTTCATTAATTGTATTTTTTAAATGATATAAATATTAAGACCCATTAAACTTGTCAGTCACCTGCCTCTGCCTTTCCAGTGACAGGCTTAGCAACAAACCGTTATATAAATTACTGCACAAATTGCATCTGGGAATTTTATACTTCTTAAGAGACATCAGATACCTGTATCCTGATACACAGACTTCACTGTGGATAAGAAATGAGTCACTTCCTGAAGTAATTTTCCAATTTTCAAGTTATTTTATTGCAATTCCTTATGCCAATAAAGTGAATTAAGTTTTCTTTTCTTGAACAATATTCTTTGGCATACTTAAGATGGCCCTAACATGGAACCAGATAGAATGGGCAGGGACAGGAGAGCAGGTGAACTAGCTCTGACCCTTCCTGGGTACAGAATTGGGGAGATCTCTGTTGTCATGCTGGAGAACTCCACCTGGTGGTGTGGGTGCAGGAGAACTGATAAGCTGACCAACTCAACTACCATGCAAGCCCAGAAGAAAGGTTTCAAGTTGACCCACCTCAACTGTCCACTGTTGGAGTAAATGAAGGGCCAGGTCTTGCTGATCCAAAGCTGCAGGATGTCCAGGACACAGGAGAAAAACATGATACCCAAGAGGATCCAGTGATGTCCAGTGAGGATCTAGTATTGACAGTGTAGCAGAAGCCAGAGTCCTCAAACAAGACCAGTCACTCATTGCAATAAACATTTTCAAGAAAAAGCATTTGGACAGAAAGGCATACTGTGGTCACACTATAATATAGTTTACAGGGGGGACATTTGTTTGTTTTCTTTATGTTTTAATTTAATTATAATTTTCATTTTCTTTGGGTGAGGGAGTTTGGGAGGTCAGAGGGCAGTTACAAAGGGATGGAGAGAGAGATGAGAAAGACTGGGTGCACAATCTTCAATTCACAAAGAATTCATAAAAAGTTTAAAAAGGAGAAGTGAAAATGAAGATGTCTACTGAAGTAGATTTAAAAATTAAAAGAGGAGAAAGGATATAATTTTTATCCTACTGTATCTTGACCTGCTTCAGTGTTGCCTACATAGCTTTTTATAACTTTATCTTTTTTAAAAAACAAAACACAATGGAAAAATACTATGATTTAAAAATACAAACCCCCAATGACTATGAAGTAAGCTAAAATCTAAAAATGGAAACAGAAATGCAAAGCGACATTTTTTCTTTCTTTCTGGATAACCAAGCTAGATAATTTATGTTTGTATTGTATCAAGCTGATTTTAAATGATGCAGTCCCTGAAACTGATTTTGATTATGTCTTTTTTATATTCTATAACTCAAAAGAAAAATGTAAAACTCACCATAAAATGAAACTGCTGCTTCTATATACTCTCATTTTAAAAGCATATAAATATGAGCATGACTTATGCAGAGATTTCTAGCCAAATTTGAAGATGATTGATTCTCAGCCTGGAAGAACAACAGTATCAGAATAGATAAGAAGAGACTGAAATAAAAGGAGGAATGTTTCCCCCGCTGCAGATCACAGTGAAAATGGAGAGCCAGGAGAGTTTGTTCAGAGAATACAAGATGACTGAAGGCGACACAGTAGCGGACTACATTACCAACAAAAGGAAGGAGTTTCAAATCACTGCCATTATCATTTTGTGAAAACAATGTTAGAACAATCATTAATGATGTATGATTCTGACAAAGGAGTACTCTCGGGTGAATTAAAATGGGAGTTCTCCACAGGGAAAAGCATGCTATTGTTTGCCTATTGAAAAGTGGTTTGGCCCAGGATTCATAAAGTTGATGAACAGGAATATTACGGACAAATTTTTACTTCTAATTACCCCCCATGAGCTCCCCAAGCCATTACTCAAGCTGTAAGTCCAGACCTGGCCAGCTTCTCTTTCTTCTTCTTCTTTTTTTATTGGATATTTTATTTACATTTCAGATGCTACCCCGTTACCCCATTTCTTCCCCCACACACACCCAAGAACCCCCTATCCCATCTCCCCTCCTCCTGCTTCTATCAAGATATGCCCCCTACCACCCACCCATTCCCACCTCCCCACCCTCGAATTCCCCCACACTCGGCATCTAGCCTTCATGAGACCAAGGATCTCCTCTCCCACATATGTCCAACAAAACCATCCTACCCTACATATACAGCTGGAGCCATGAGTGCCTCCCTATTTGCTCCCAGGCTGATGGTTTTCCTGGAGAGCTCTGGTTGGTTGGTATTGTTGCTCTCCTCATGGGACCACAAACCCTTTCAGCTCCTTCAGTCTTCACTCTAACTGCTCCATTGGGAACCCCTTGATCAGTTCAATGGTTAGCTGTGAGCATCTGCCTTTGAATATCTCAGACTCTGACAGACCTCTAAAGAGACAACTATGTCAGGCTCCTGTCAGCATGCAGTTCCTGACATTCACATCAGTGTCTACCTTTGGTGACTGCACATAGAATGGATACACAGGTGGAAGGGTCTCCAGATGGCCCCTCCTTCAGTTTCTGTCCCATACTTTGTCTCCATATTTGCTCTTTTGAGTATTTTGTTGCTCCTTCTAAGAAGGACTGAATCACCCACACTTGGTCTTCCTTCTTCAGGAGCTTCATGTGGTCTGTGAGTTGAATCTTTCATATTTCAAGCTTCTGGGCTAATACCTGCTTATCATTGAGTGCATACCATGTGTGTTCTTTTGTGATTGGGTTACCTCACTCAGGATGATATTTTATAGTTCCATCCATTTACCTAAGAATTTCTCGAATTCATTGTTTTTAATAGCTGAGTAGTACTCCATTGTGTAAATGTACCACATTTTTTGTGTCCATTCCTCTGTTGAAGGACAGCTGAGTTCTTTCCAGCTTCTGGCTATTATAAATAATGCTGCTATGAAAATAGTGGAGCATATGTCCTTGTTATATGTTGGAGCATCTTCTGGGTATATGCCCAGGAGTGGTATAGCTGGGTCCTCAGGTAATGTTGAGTCCACTTTTCTGAAGCACTGCCAGACTGATTTCCAGAGTGCAATCTGACCAACAATGGAGGAGTGTTCCTCTTTCTCCACATCCTCGCCAGCATCTACTATCACTTGAGTTTTTGATCTTAGCCATTCTGACTGGTGTGAGGTGGAATCTCAGGGTTGTTTTGATGTGCATTTCCCTGATGACTAAGGATGTTGAACATTTCTTTAGATGCTTCTTGGCCATTCGAGTTTCCTCAGTTGAGAATTCTTTGTTTAGCTCTCTATCCCATTTTTAATAGGGTTATTTGGTTGTCTGTAGTCTAATTTGTTGAGTTCATTGTATATATTGGATATTAGCCCTCTATCAGTTGTAGGATTGGTAAAGATCTTTTCTCAATCTGTTGGTTGCCATTTTGTCCTCTTAACAGTGTCCTTTGCCTTACAGAAGCTTTGCAATTTTATGAGGTCCCATTTGTCAATTCTTGCTCTTAGAGCATAAGCCATTGGTGTTCTGTTCAGGAACTTTTCTCCTGTGCCTGGGTATTCGAGAGTCTTGCCCACCTTCTCTTCTATGTGCTTCCTGAAGAGGCACTCCTGACAGCCTAAAGTGCTCAACTAATCTCAGTCAGATATTTTGTATCCAGCATAGAAATTAGTAAGCCTCTTATTTCTTTCTCTTAGATCCATAAAGGACTCCATCATCCGGAGAAAATGAAAGAAAAATACCAGTACATGTGCTTTACATATAAAATAACTTGTTATAAAGATTGTAATTTACTATTTTAGTAAACTTCAGCACATGGATATTGTATTGTAAATGTAACTTACAAAAGATTTGTATTAAATACATTCATTTGGTATAATACAGACTGACCATTTCTACATGGGTGTTAGTCTTTTTTAATTTAAATTTCTCATTTAATCTTTGATATTTCCTACAATATATTTTGTTCATATCCACCTTCCCATTGTTTCCCCTGAGTCCTCCAAGATCCACCCACACATCTCCCTACTTCCCAACTCCTCCTACATTTTAGCCTTCTTTTTGCTTTTCTATTTTTCATTAATGGTTATTTATTACATGTATCCATATAGATACCAATTTAAGAGTTGCAAATTAATGCAAGTGTCCCTTGGGTTTCACTATTTATTTTATTTGCCTAACTGAAACTCTGGCAGGCTGTTCTCAGTGTTATTCCTGCCTAAATAGCAGAACTGGGAGCAGATGGTGAGCTGGTTCACTTTGATTAGACACGTCTGGGTTATTACACTTGAAGAAGTACTTTATTAAAAGCACTGGAAAAATAATAAAATAAATTCTTTTTAGACTAGAATGTGGAATAACTAATAGTAAACAACATATTCTTTAAACAATTCACTAATCATGTAATACTTCAATTATTACATAATTTTCCATATATAGACTAACATACTAATATGTATATATATATATGTATTAGTATAATGTATATATACATATACATATATATGTATATATACACATGTATATATATATATATATATATATATATATCCTTTGCAAAAGTTGTGGGAACATATTTAAAATTTATCTAATACTGCCTATGAAACACTAAAAATGTTACCATAAGAAAAATTTGGTGATATTATGTATGTGTTCCTACCAGTCATATGTACATGCAAGTGAACAACATGTAAGTATTGGGCAGACTTACAGCATCAGAAAAATTTCAAAGAAAACTCTCAAAGTCAGGTGAATGCTGGGGTACATTTGTAGCACCAGAGTGCTGGAACACTTAGAACTCCAATGAAGACAATGTGGAAAGTTGTAAACACTTCCTTAAACATACATGTAAATATCATGCATTTCAAAAGACACTATGTTGACTAAACTATACACAGGGACACAAATACTACATGATATCACTCACATATAGAATCTCAAAAAGCTGGTTTCATGGAAGAAGAAGGATGGAGGATGTAGAGGAGAAGGGGGCAGGAGAGGATAGCTAACAGAAAAGATGTTACAAGGAGTAGGAGAACACAAAGTAGGATAACTACATTTAATAATGTGCTGGTATTTCTAAACAGTTAAACAGAAGATTTGAAAATGTCACTACAAAGAAATGACAAATGCTATGATGGATAGGCGAATGATGCTGGCTTGATTATCACACCATATATATATATATATATATATATATATATATATATATATATATATATTATCACATCTTAGCCCATAAATGGGTACTTATAAAAAACATTTTTTAATTCAATGGACTACAAAAAAAAAAAAAAACTTTTGTCCTTTGTTGGCTCTTCTCATAAGTGACCAGCACTATTTGTACAGTCTTACATAACTGTAAGATACGGTTGTAGCGTTGATTTTACAGATGATGGATCTAAGGCCAAATTGCCCATGTTCATGCAAGCAGGAAGTAAGGAAGCTAAGACATGGACAAGGTCAGGGTCAGTCCAGAGACTACTTAGTACTATGATGATTTATGAAACCATAGATATGTGATGAAAATTACAAAATGATAATGGTAGATAATCTATCATTTTACTGTAAAGGTGATCAGTTCTACTAAATGCTACTGAAAAGGATCCTCACATGCATATGCTCCGTCTGGACCACTGCAGGAGGTTCCGACCCTTTGCACTGAATTTCCATCAATCAGATCTTTACACAGAAGCTTGACTCAGCTTCTGAATGCTCCAACTTCCAATTAGGCTATGTCTCTTGCCTATAGGAACTTGGCTGCAGGCACACTGACCTTCTCTTAGTTTCTAACTGTGCTGAAGTCTTTCTCTTTTTTTTCTTCATAATAAAACCCTCCTTTTTTTTCTTGTAAAAGTTGTTTGGATCTAGATTTACACCTCTATTCAACAATACTTCCATTCAGAAGCTATATTTATGATTTATATTATAAATATATTTATATTTACTAATATAATATATTAATATTATATAAATATAATATAAATATTTATATTATATAAATATAATATAAATATATTTATAAAATATAAATAAATATATTTATATTTACTAATCTGATTTCATTGTTTCTCATAAATATCTTCCTCACATCTTTTTTAAACCTATAATTTGAGATCAAAATGATGATATGTTTCCCCTAGCAAAATGTAAGCTTCTTGAAGGGAAAGATGTAGACATTTCTATGATCTGATATGACTATCTATGCTCAGATCTGAGTACCAGGTCAAGTACATTAAAGAGACATGTACATGTTGTTTTGATTTAACAGAAAAAAAAGAACAAAGAAAAGGAAACGGTCAAACAGAGGGACTTGGAGGAAAACAGAGCAGAAAGAAGTAGGAAAGAGCTCATTTTTTATGGTTGCTCCATGGCTCTCCCCTGGCATGCTGACTTCCTGGTGATGGTAGGCATGTCCTTGTCAGCTTACCCAGGCACACGGGCTTTATCTTGTCACTGTCAGATTTAAAACAAACAAATGCAAGTGTCATTTGAAAGGAGCTGTTCTTTCTAGGGTCCCGATCAGTACTTCCATTTACAGCAGGTTTTTGGTTTGTCCGTTGCTACATGTGAAGACGATTTCTAAGGGCTTGAATTCTCCAGATGCTTTCCCATGAAGCTCTTCACATTTGCTTTCAGGAACACATGTTCCCCTTTCAGTAAAGAATCTTCCCAAGCTGTGCTTTAATTATTAAAAAGTTCTTTGTAGTGAGAGTGGATCGTTTGCTGCATAACTCTTTTTCACTGGTCTTGATTCTGTATTCTGGAGCAGTTTAAACCTTCCCCTGCCCAACTCAACATTCTTTCAGATTATTTAACATGGCACTATGCAAACCCCTGAGCCTACCTTTCTCCAGACTAAATATTTTCTTTTATGCTAATAAATGTTCTTATGAAAATGTCTTCCAAAGCTACTTAAGCACTTTTAAAGTGATAAGTCATATGCATCTGCTCAACCAGCTGATGATAGTCAGTAAGAACAGCATAGGAGGATGTGAGGTTTTTTTCATTAGGCAATTTGCACCATTTAAGAATTTCCTATTTGCAGCCTTTTTGAATCAAGGTCTCCAAGCAGAATTTGTCTTATTTTTAGCCCACCAATATAAAAAATCTAAATTCCATCCTGTTAATTATACTCTTATGAGACTGTCACTATCTCAGACTCCCCTCACAGGTCAGGTGTTACTGTTGATGATCACTGTTGCCATCCTTTCATTGGCAGAAATGTCTCAGTGAAGTGTTTTGTTTTGCTCTGTGGATATGCATGTGTGTATGCATGTTTGCATGAATGCATGTAGCAGATACCCAGATGATCTTTCAAGGCGTGCTTTTAGTAGAGGACTCTTAAACAAAGAACCAATGCCTTCGTCTCAGAAATATTCTCTGTGCATTGGGATATATTAAATCCATATACTCAGTATGTTTGGCAGAAAAAAAATTATTTGAAACATATACTTTAAAGGAAATGACTCAAAATGACATCCTTCACTGGAAGTTAAGAATTTTTTGTTTTTGTATTCCTTTATTCTTCATGGAACCAACAACAAAATATAGCAGTAAGAGTCAAACCCTTTGGTGATCACACTTGGGTAGTAACATCTGTTAGATGGGTGAACTCATAGGCTTACAAGAAATTTGAAAACAAATTACATTCATAACACATTTTTCAGTGCAGCAGAGACTTAATATATCCCATCTCTCCCCAAAATTTGCCAAGTTGGCAGTAAAGAAGACCAACAACAAAACCATTATTAATCCTTATCTAAAAATTACAAAGGAGAATAACAATGGTGGATCAGAGAATGTGACAATGTTGTTCATGAAATGTTCTGAAAGCATCAACCAGGTTAGCAGAATGTGGTGGTTTAAATAGGAATGGTCCCCAGACTCATGTGTTTGAAAGCTTGTCCCACATAGAGGGTTACTATTAGGAGACATGGTCTCGTTACCGTAAGTATGACCCTGATGGAGGATGTGTGTCACCGTGGGGCAGGCTTTGAGGTCTTAGATGTTCAAATCCTGTTCAGTGGGCTGCATGTTGATCAAGATGGAGAACGTTCAACTATCTCCCCAGCACCATGTCTGTCTACCTATGTATCACCATGTTTCCGGCAATGACAATAATGGACTAACCCTATGAATTGTAAACCAGCCCCAATTAAATATTTTTCTTCAAAAAAAAAGTTACCATGGTCATGGTGTTTCTTCACAGCAATAGAAACACTGACAAAGAGACAGAGACAAATAAGTCCATCTTCAGAAGGCAACAGAAAAAAAAAAAAAAAAAAAAAGGTACATCCTTCTGACATGTTGTTCTGGGGCTCCTACCTTACAGTGTTACCTCCTAACTGTGAAAGCACATAGTGACTTCTCTTGTCAGAAAACTCTCAAAGGGAGGTAGACTCTTGTCTGAAAACATTGGTGAATTGTAGGGGAGTTTCCTTAATTGTTGATTCGCTAATAAAGATGGCAGAAGCTCATCTGTGGGTGAAGGAGATGGCAGGATTTCCAGGCAGGACAGGAAGAGAGGAAGGAGGGTTTTGAGGTCAAACCAGACGAGACAGTGAGCAAATAGACACTACAGACAGTAGGTTTCTCAGGGCACCAATCGTCTGTGGCCTCTGCAATTGTGCCTGTGGAGGCCAAGGAGGATAAGGCAGGATATTCATCACCCAGCCTTTGAGTTATCTTGTCAGTTTTAAAATATAAAAGTTTCTAGTGTTTTCCTTTCATGGGGCAGCCATCGCTACACTGGGCAAGCAGCAAGCAGAGACAGAGAGAGGTAATGTGGGAGCTGAGTGAGACCAGGGCAATCACTGGTGGTCTGCACAGGGCTGGATGGTCTTTGGAACATGAATGGTAGCTCGAGACATTTTCAGGAACGACAGGTTTGGGTAGCTTAACAAGCCAGCCAAGGGAACCAGGGCCAAATGGCCAGTTTCGGCATTGGGCAAGAAGAAACAGGTGGCAACTGATTCTAGAGCCAAGCTGGAGCTAGCATGGATTTTTTAAAAATTACATGCAACAGTGAATACTAAATAGAAGACAAGAAAATCTGAATCATTAAACAACAACACATTGAGTTAAGAAATGAAGGGAAGCCCATGTGCTGCTTCTGACTTTAATGTAGTCTCCAGCCTTTTACATTTAGCTTCTAGAACATCTAGACAGAAGACTACAGCATTACACTTGAGAAAGTATAGAAACAAAAATAAAATACTAAAGAGACACTTGGAAAACTTCTTCCATACAGATTTCGGTTCTGGTCAAAACCTTCTAGGAAAAGCCCAGCTGTCCCGGTCACTACAATCTCCTCTTTCTCCAATGCTCACAAAGCACTTGCAGAGATGTCAGTATCTTGCCCTTAAATATGAATGTAACCAAAACGATCGGATAAGATATAAAGCCTCCAATGTGGAAAATACTGATCAAAAAAAAAAAAAAAAAAAAAAAAAAGTAAAGACTCTGAAGAGAAAGATCATGAAGAGAAACAAGGAAATTCCATAGAAGTACTGTCAGGCTTTTTGACAGTGTATTTCACCATAAACTGAAGTACAAGTGTTATAGGAAAAGGTACAAACTTCAACTGATGTGTGTGTGTGTATGTATATGTATATGTATATGTATATGTATATGTATATGTATATGTATATGTATATGTATATATATATATATATATATATATATATATATATATATACAATTGCATTCATAGAAAATGTATGTTCAGGACAAAATATACTTTGCATCTACTAGAACAATAGATACATTCAGAATGGCATACTTATGCTGTTATAACATATGCATCAAAATGAACACTAGAAGTCTCCCTCCCACATATACAACCAGATTCTAGCATTTGCTTTTCTTATAAGTTTATTAGCAATTTTATTTAAAGATATAAACATTCATTGTATTCTTTAAATATACAGTGCTGATTCTTGAATATAGTATTTTTAACTTGTTATTGTTTATCATTGGTATGTGCATGCATGTATGTGTGCATGTAAGGCCAAAAGGCATGTTCATATGGCTTTCTCTAGTTCCTTCCACATTCTTTCCAGAGTAGGATCTGGAGCTGAACCTGAACCCTTCTGATTCCACTGGACTTGCTGGCCAGCAAGCCTCAATGCATAGCTTTACTGACTAAACTATCTCAACATTCTCCAGTTTTCACTGTTACCTACTTAAAAAGTCTGTCCCTAAGCTGAAAAGACTTCTAAAATTACTAATTACAATACTACTGCAAATTCTCAGTTGATGCCGGTCTTCCTTGAGAACATCTTTATCCATGAGACCAAATCACAAAGTGTCTTCTCTTCCCTTAGAAGTGTAGTTCTGCCTCTTTATTATTTATGTAGTTATGAATTCACATTATCACCTTGTGACATTCATTCTTTAGTCTTTAAACAGAGATTATTAAATAGAGAATATCACCATGAAGCTGGCTTCCTTGTACTAAGTTATTTCTTATAAACACCATTGCCCTTATTGGCACTCAATAAATACCAGTTATCAGAATTGATTGTAGGTAAATGCCAAGATTCTTCATACCTCAGATCTCAGGAAGTCAGGAGGCCAAAACCAGAAACTTCTGATTGGCACTAATTAGGATTCTATGAAGAGCAGAAGTTAGACTCTGAAAGCTTATAATCGGTATAATATGCTACATGAAGCATTTTTTTTCAGCATCCATTTTTCATTTCACATTAAAGTTAATAATATTAATTCATCAAAATATAATCACCATCTAATTTTATGCGTTTAGAATTAGCTTAAAATCAGAGATCAGCCAGATATTTTTTTATTATTTATTTATCTCCATTCTGCTTTATCAAACATAGAAATGTAATTTGTCTAAAATAATATTAACACATCCTGATAGATGATGTCAGAAAATCTAGCCACTAGCACAACTAATTCACCAGTGATCAATTAAAACTCCAGCTTTCCAAAGAAGTGATTTGAGGCAGGAATCTAAATGTTAGACTAGAACAAAGAATTAGGCTTCAGGCATTAAAATGACTTTGAGCTAGGACAGAGAAGTAAGCTCAGATATTTTGATCATCCTGATAAACCCTTAGAAACAGTAATCAAGGGACTTTATTTCCTTTGACTATTGCATCTATTGTATTGCTAGTTCCTCAGCCTAGAACCGACCTTAATACTTGCATATAATTAAAATGCTATAAAAGCAGATTGGGGAAACAAAGAAAAAAACAGCTTTTTTTTTGTTCTTTGTCATATTTATAATATAAATCTATGTTGAAGAAAGAAATCATCATGTCTTTAGCACAACCAGGGAGTCTCAACATGACTGTAAGTAGTGACTAGCTGACGGATTTAGAGGAACTTCTTAGCATTGCTATATCTGTTTCTTCATCTGCTCCATGCCAACAATGCCAATCATGCACTCACGACAATGTTGTCAGAAGTAGACAAGCTGACCCATGGAAAAGACAGGAGACCTGCCAGCCCCACAAGAAACACAATGGTACCAGTCATTCATATAATAGTGCAACTCATTTCAGTCCTGATGAAATTAAAAAATGATCCCTAAACACACATGGAGGGAGTTAATTATTTTCTCAACATACTAACAATGATCTGTTAGGGCAAACGTGATCTGTTGTTAAAACATTTTAGTTTCTTCAGAAAATCTTTTAATTTTAAAGTAAGTGTTATTTATAGCTACTAACTATCATAGAAGAAGGTTCTCAAACTTCTTAATGGTGTCTTTTTAGTACAGTTCCTCATGTGGTGAGCCCTAATCATAAATTATTTTTCTTGATACTTTATAACTGTAATTTTCCTACTTTTATGGATTGTAATATAAATATCTATATTTTCCGATGGTCTTAGGTGACTCGTGTGAAAGGGATCATGGTTGAGAAGTGCTTAACTATGGAATCATCAGATCATAAAATGTCTCAAAGGACTAATTGTGTAGCCTTCTGCCATTTTGATACAGGACTCACCAGCTCCTATAAAAGAAAAAGTTGCTGCCTCTCACAGGTCAGCTGAGTCAACCTTGTGGTATAAGATGCCTTTTGCACCCTGCAGCCTAGGGAAATCCCCATAGGAGGACCTCTGAGCCGTACCAGTGGCTTGGAGCAAGTTAGTGCTACAGATTATCACAGAAGTTAACGGGTTTGCCATCTGCCACTAATACAGTCAGCATCTGCCACTATGCCATTAGGTCACTGTGTCCTGTGCCTTCTGCTTGTTGTAATCTCCATCAACAACCCATCTCTACCCTTACTCATTGGACTGACCATCGACTTTGAAACATGAAACATTTTTCTTCTTGCAAGTTTGACTCTGGTCACAGCACAGCAGAGAACATTGTCTGGGCTTCTTGAGGGCATGTGTGGAATCAAGAAAGTTCTGAAAACAAAGTCTGTCCTCAAGAAAGTTGTAGTCCTTGGAAGAAAAACTAAAGTAAATACTTTATATATATTATATGTAAACAGTGAAAATCAGTACTTACAACAAAGTACTTCCACCAGTAATATACGAATGATCAAACTCAGACTATTACCAGAAATGTTTCATAGATTCTCTAATTTTTCATTTACTGATGAATTTCACAGTATCTGGAAAAAATGTATAGACTACTTCTAATAGTAGAAGGATAAAGAATGCATCACAATGAAATTTGGCTTCTTAAATTGTATGCAAGCAATCTCAGATGAGCATCACGGGTGTTAAGAATGATTCTTTGCTATTTCCTGTTTAAATTTATTGTGGAAGATACTATTCTTTTTGATGTTTTTTTCAGTTTGTCATTTTTTTAAAATTTTCATGTTGTATCCTTAAGTTTTTTATCTTGTTCTGAATTTTTTAATTTCCAGTTTGAAAACTTTTCCTGTGCAAATGTTTGTTAACATTTATTTAATGTTTCCATTTACTCTTCTCTAGGGAGAAACATTTTGGAGGTAACATCAGATTAAAAACAGACTTTTGCATTTGTTGTCATCACATACCAACCTGGTTCAGATATTGCCTAAAGCAGCTCAGTTCCTTTGAGGTTCTCTTGGGATTTTCTTCACCACCATGAAAAGGATCTAACCCAAACTTCAAATCTGAACAATGTGGTTGTCATTGTTAAGAAGGCCTTGACTTTGGTCTAATAAAATGTAGAAGGGTTCTTTTTTGTTTTGCTTTGTTTCTGTTTGTTTTAAAGTTAGTAGCTGGCAAAAAGGAGTGGTCAAATTGTGATTCTTTGGCTTGTTTCTTTCTCTAATTTCTCAAATAGCTATTTCCCCTTCTTTCACCCTTGGAGACTCCTTTGACCTCTTCTGCCAGAGGCATGGTCTTCCAGTGACTGACCATCTGCTTCTGACTGACTCTAAGAACCTTTTTCTCCATATAAGAACCATATCCAGTACCTGACTATCTCTATTCCCTGCCTCTTCCTTTCCTATTTGCTACTATTTGCACAAGCTGCCATAACAGCCACTGGAACTGCATCAGCAAGTTTCCCTCAGACCATTTCCCATTTAGAAGTCTTTGAGGTGCACAGTATTTTGTCTCCAGGTTATTCTATAGGTCTGATTATAAATATTTTTATTTGCTTTCCCTATTAATTTCTAGGCAGCAATTGTCAGACAGTTTACCATCTCAGAACTAAGTAAGTGTATATACTAATTAGGTGCAAATTAAGTACCTAACATCCACTATTGTTTATGTTTAATAACCTTAATAATTATTCAAAGCATGTTGTCTCCCATCATATTGACATATTTCATCTGTTTATAAGGCTTGAAATAATTTTTCTTTTCCAATTATTCTTTTGCAATGTTACCATATATCTTGTACTATTTGGTACAGTGAAATAATGTCACTGCACTGACAGCATGCAAATACTGCCTAGGAAAGTATACTGAGGGGCAAGAAGAGTCCTTGGATTGGCTCTGAGGAAATGTGTTCTGATGGACCCTTCCAATGTCTCTCTTCTAGAACAAACCCTGGAGTCCTGTGATTCTTTTTTTGTAATTGGATATTTTCTTTATTTACATTTCAGATTTTATCCCCTTTCCTCATCTCCCCTCATCCCTCCTATTCCATCCCTCCTCTTTCTTTTTCTTTTATATCATTTTAATTTCATGCAAGTATTAAGGTCAGTTCTAGGTTGAGGAATTAGCAATAAAGTAGATGCAAATATTCAAGGAACAAGCAAGACAATAAACACTGAGAGTCAAAGAACCAGCAAGGCAGTAAACAGAGTCGCCCATGATCACTATCACTTATCAGGATGATAATAAGCCTATCTAGTCCTGTGGTTCTTACAGATGAAAGTAGTAATCAAGTCACAGAACACGAAAAGGCTGCTATAAAGTAGCAAAGACAATTGTAATGAGAAGTTTCATCTCTTCCTTAATGCCACTGAAAGACAATAAGCCAACCCCACAGGACCTCCTGGCCTGAGTGCCCTTGACAGGCCTGGGAATATAGATTTTGAATAACTCTTCAGTCAGTGAAGAAACTCATTCTCACATAATTCCTTAATGGACCTAATATAGGTGTTCAAAATGACCTGTGGTGCAGAAGTGGTGCCTCACACCTAGAGTCCCACATTTGAAGGCTAAGGCAGAGATACAAGCACAAGTGTGGGAAGAGCTTGAGCCACACAGGAGGTTTCAGGCCTGCCAGGGACAGATAGTAAATTGTCTCCAACAAAGTAACCATCATGATTTCCCTATAGGTTTCTCTATTACACTGAAGCACTTTATATTATAAAATATATTCAAAATTGCTCACAAATACATGAAAAATCACTAGCATTGACACCAGCTTTTTCATCTATTCCAAACTCACTTTAGCTTCTTTGTAAAAATGTACTTCATATAATGCACAACACATTGGATTAATAGGTTGACAAAACTGGGGTGAGAGAGAGGGCACAGTGGATAAGTGATGCTCTTCCTGACATGCAGGCAGCCTAAGGTTGGGGCCTCAGACTCCACATTAATGTCAGGTAATCTTGATAACCCACCTCTAATTTGAGGTTAAAACACAGAAGCAGGAAATCCCAAGAGGAAACTGACTATGGAGACTATCTGTGGGCTCTGGGTTTGACTGAGAGATCCTGTTTCAAGATAGGAAGTGGAACAGCACTGGGAGGGTGCTTCCTGCCATCAATATCAGGCCTCCACATGTACATGTAAGTACATACACATGGTCATATACAAGCAAACACCCATGTACACACATGCACCCACATATCCACACACATAAGACATAGTGCTGGATGTTGCTAATCAAGTTGTCTATGATAACAAAGCAAGCCAAAAGGTTAGTGTTACCTAAAATCATTTGGCAGCCTCTAGGAGACTGATCTGTAACATGTGCCTCTTATGTCACCTGAACTTCATCCTCGATGAACTGATAATGATTTAATAATACACTGTTCATTATCAGACCCTGTCTTAGAAAATAAGTCCCCTTGATCAAGTTTACTAATAAGGCTGGAGTTTTTACTTCTGCACTTCTCTTATGACTCATATAACTTTTATAGCAAATCATGAAACACATTCTGAGATTATATTCTGGTCGTCATAGTTTCACGCTGTCTTCAAATGATAGCATAAAACACTTTAGTATAAGTTTTATTATAAATTCCACAGAATAAGCAACAGTTCAGAATGAAAGGCAACTGTCTGTCTGATGACCTTCACACTGAAGTCACAAGTGATCATTTGTTGCATAACAAGACAAAAGGGAAAATTTCAAAGCTTTGTGCTTTCAGGAAGGGAAGCTGGGAACAGACACAAACCAGGTCACTTGGCTGACTTCATCTGTGCTGTACACAACTGAATATTCTGTACTTCTACAAATCCTTAAAAGGAAAAGGAAACATCATTACACTCAGCCAAAGTAACTTTTCCATTATACTTAAGTAAAATTTAATTGTGAGAAAATGAAAAAGCCTTGACTCGGAATTTCATAAAATATTCAAAACCAAAAAAAGGCAGAAAAGCTACCAAGATGAAAGTAGACTCTGCTTCCTCTGAACTTATGTATTCTCCAAGGTCTTTTTAAAAATTCAGTTGTGTGTCCTCCTAGAAAATTGATGCTGTGGTGTTTCAAATACAGATGGTGGACAGAAAGGACAGAGGTTCTAATGGTGGCAAGTTGTTCAGGGATAATACTGCCTTTCTGAGATGATACAGAAACCTAAAACTCTCTTCTGACCCTGAGGAGGCCTGAGACCTGCTGAAGCCATTTCATGACTTGTTCTAGTATGGATTTCAGATGCTATAAGATTTAATTGTAAAAACAGAAAAGATAAGATCCTAATACAAAATCTAGACAGGTGTGGCACCAAAAGCCCAGAATCCCTGATGCTAAGCAGGATGCAGCAGGTTATTCAGGAACAGCCTGGATTACATGGTAAGACTCTACTTCAGAAATTGGGTCAGCAACTAAATAGCTGTGTATATAGTAGCCAAAATTCCCAACACAGCCAAGCTATGTCAGTTATGAAGGTTGACTTTAACCTAATTTTTGTAGAATCATTACAGATCAAAGAGTTAGTTTTCACACCATTTTGTATACTACCCTCATGTGTTGAACACTCAAGCTCCAGGTTGAAGATGCCTTGAAGCATGCTGTAATGAAGACTGTGAATTATAACATCAGACATACTAGATAAAGATCACAGGAAAAAGGTTTTTAATCGAACTCTTAGAAAAGTAAGATTCCCATTTTTTTAGATCACTCAAAAGACAAACAAGCAAATGGGACATGCTGCCAAAGCTAAAAAATAGCTGTGCTGAGAGGAATAATTAGCAATGCCCAGACTCTTGAGAGTGTATGAGCAATTTATCTGTAGACTTTTTCCAAAAATCCCTAATGCACTGAAAATTAGGGACTTATCTGGCTTTCTTTCATGATAGCTCCTTTTATAATTTCTTTTGTAGAGTGGTACAAAATGATAAAGAGGCAAAAAAGAGTTGTGAACAGAGAATAGGACATAAAGACAGGAGAGAAAATGATCAGCAGAAGTCATGCGGCCACATGGTGGCCACAGCCCATGGACATGGACGATGGCAGCCAAAGCACCAAGAAAAACACTAATTCAAAATAGGTCCTAGAAAGTGACTGGGGAGAGGAGAAACAACACATTACCAGCTATTGTGTCCGGCATGTTAAATAGATAAAAGAAAAAAGAAAAAACAGAAGGAAATAAAAACCTCTGCTGAATTATCACCTCACTGTATGCAATCCCCATCCCCCCATTAACAAGGAGGTTCATCCACAAGCTTAAACTCCTGAATGGTAGAAGGAAAGAGACTTCATAAACAGCAAGAGTGGTTAAAGAAAAGTTCATGCAGAAACTGCAGGGAGTCTTCAGTAACAGGTTAAGTGAAGGGACAATATGGTAGCAGCCTTTAACACTCCTTCCTTTGTGTTGCTAGAAACCTCCAAGTGCATTCCTAGTTCTCACTGCCTGGTCCTCAAACTAAAGTGGTCCTCTGAGTTTAAAGTTGGGCTCTCATACAGGCTGCACCAATGTCGCAGACACACATGTTAGCAGATGTACAGCTCAGTCTTCATGCGGATCCTCCCAACAGAATGGAGGCTATTCCTAAAGCTGTTGTGTGTCTTGTGTGTCTATGGAATCCTTTCCCCTTACTGGTCTGCCTTGTCTAGTCTCAGTGGGAAAGATGCTCCTAACACAGCAGAGACTTGATGTGCCAGGGTCAGGGAAACCCAGGGAAGCCCCACCCTTTCAGAAGAGAAGGGGAGAAAGATGGGGAGAGAGACTCTGTGAGGGGTAGACCAAAAATGGGGGCAGCAATTGGGATGGAAGATGAATAAATAAATAATTTTTTTTTTAAAGTGTAGTACGGATGTTGAAATGTAGCTCTCCACAACTGATGACTTCTGGCAGGGATATAGGAAGGGAATCATGTAGCTCTGCTTAAGGGGCAGGCTGAGTTTGAACAGGCTCTAGTGAGTAGATAGATAACCAAAATTAGACTCGGGTTTTGTTTGTTATATTTGGCAGGGCCACAAAGGTGGGGAGGCAGACATAGAAGGGCGAAGAAATAAGTGTAACACACTATAGGTTGTGAACTTTTCAAAGACTTAATAAAAGTATTAGGTTAAAAAATAATAAAGTTGGTTTCACCTCCTTCTTGCAGGGACAGTGAGAAAGTCCACCAACACCCAGTGCTTGCCTCACAGTAAAACATCTCTACCAAATACAGCCATCTTTTCCCTATGAAAGTTCGATTTTTTTTTTCCTTGAATGTGAAAATTCATCAGAAATAAATATTGGAATGAAGAAAAACATAACTTATACTTTACTAATATATTTGTGTTAAGGCATTTTCCCATGTTCACAAACATTATTCTATTGCATTTTAATGGCCTAGTATAGTGTTCAACTGTAACAATATATACTTATAGCCGGGCGGTGGTGGCGTACGCCTTTAATCCCAGCACTTGGGAGGCAGAGGCAGGTGGATTTCTGAGTTCGAGGCCAGCCTGGTCTACAGAGTGAGTTCCAGGACAGCCAGGGCTATACAGAGAAACCCTGTCTCGAAAAACCAAAAAAAAAAAAAAAAAAAAAAACAATATATACTTATAACCAGATATGCTTCATTTCATAGTACTTAATTTATTCCTTTATAATAGGATGTGAAGTTGTTTTGACTGTGTTGATCTTTTGGATACTATACAAAATATCTTTGCTGAACATTATTTCATTAAATTCTATGATTATACATAAACGTACATGAAATTATGTACATACTGTATTTTAATACATATATTTTCAGCCCTTTTTATACCTACTATTAAGCTATACTTATGAAGATTATGCTAATTTATGTACATGTAATAGAATATTCCAATGCCCAGTTCACTCTTTCAGAGCAACACTGAATATTAACGTTTAAAAAGTAGTTTTGGCCAGATAGAAAAATGACATCTCATTATCATGTTCTTTGCAGTTTATAAATCATATAATATGAATATATTTGAATATTTTATTGGTCACATGAAATATTCATCTCTAACTTCATATGAAAACAATTTTCCCAATTTTCTTTAGTATGTATTTATTTTCATGGAAGAATACATTTCAATTTTAAGGTAGTACACTTATCCTTTCTGTCTTTGATGCCTTTCACTGTAAATCTTTCCAAGTTATAAGCCACCAGATTTTGTGTTGGTATTCATATCTTTTGTGGGGTTACAGATAAATCTTCTAGCATTTAAGTCAGACATCTGAACTAAAACAAGTCATGAAGCACTGGACTGGCTTTTTATTTTCCCCAAATAATTAGCTGCTTTTGTTGAGGCCGATTTCTTAGTGATCTGCTTTTCTCTGCTGAGTGAAATGCCACCTTTGTCAGCTTCAGAAACCTCTGTTCCAGGCGTTCTAAGAGGTAGCTTTTTGGTACGTGTCTTTCTCAGTTTCTTGATATACACTGCAGTTTCTGGAATAGGCAGAGGAGCCAACCTGGACCATGAGTTTTTGGAGCCTCTTGTCACTCATCAGACCTGTTTCGGAGAGTTTGATTATCTTAGGGACAAGTCACATCCATTGAGATATTTGCAGATAGGGCTGGACCCAATCTAGTGTGTTGGATATAAACAGAATTTACTTTAGGCCACTGAACAAATGCACAAACTTTAGAATGGAAGAGATTCTTTAGAATCTCTGCTGTCCATTAATAAATGAGACCTGATGAAATTGTAAAGCTGCAAGGAAAAGAACAATGTGATGGCTATTCCTGTTTGTATCTTGACTACATCTAAAATGAACTACAATCCAGAAATGAAGGGGACATAAGATCCAGATGAGGAGACTGGAAGATTCAGGCTTCTGACCTGGATCTTGACAGGATACAGATCTTGGGACACAGTGGTCATGAAAAGCTTAGGCCCAGGTAAGGTACTAAATGCATTCCAGGTGACTGAGGCAAGCAGATCTCTGAGTTCAAGGCCAGCCTAGGACAAAGCAAGTTCCAAATCATGGTGAGACATACCATAAATTCTGTGACTATAGAGAACCCTAATACAGACACTGTCAACGTGACAAAATGGCATCCTATAGAATGGGAAAAGATTTTCATCACTCTGACAGAAGGCTAATTCCAAAATACATAAAGAACTCAAGAAACTAGACATCAACAAACCAAATAATCCAATAAAAATCAAGTACATATCTAAAGAACGAATTCTCAACAGAGGAATTGCGAATGACTGAGAAGCACTTAAAGAAATGTTCAAAATCCTTAGTCATCAGGGAAATGCAAATCAAAACAACCTTGTGATTCTATCTTACACCCATCAGAATGGCTATACTCAAAAATTCAAGGGACGGCATATGCTGGCAAGGTTGTGGAGCAAGGGAATCACTCATTTATTGCTGGTGGGAGTGCAAAGTTGTACAAGCACTCTGGGAATCCATTTGGCAGTGACTCAGAAAATTGGGAGTAATTCTACCTCAAGATCCAGCTACACTACTAGGGGGCATATACCCAAAAGTGGTTCCACTTATACCACCGAGATACCTACTCAATTATGCTTATAGCAGCTTTATACGTAATAGTCAAAAAAAAAATCAAAAACTAGATGTCCATTAACTAAAAGAATGGATAAAGAAAATGTGGTGCATTTATACAATGGAGTATCAATTAGCTGTTAAAATAGTGACATCACAAAATTTGCAGGCAAATAAATGAAACTAGAAAAAAAAGAAAGAAAGAAAGAAAGAAAGAGAGAGAGAGAGAGAGAGAGAGAGAGAGAGAGAGAGAGAGAGAGAAATCATCCTGAGTGAGGTAGCCCAGACCCAGAAAGACAAACATGGTATGTACTCACTTACAAGTGGATACTAACTGCAAAGCAGTAAAATCATGCTATAAATCACAGACCCAGAGAAGACTTCCCACAGAGGAGTGAATGGAAGAGAATGGAGGAGGTGGAGGTGAAGCGAGGGAGAGGTAACTGCTGTTGGGATGTAATATATGAGAGAACTACTTTTTAAAAAAAAAAAAACAAAGAACTATCCAATAAAGGTTGCCATTTAATAATAACAAACAATAAAAGCTTTTTTGCCTCCACCTTCAGCCATAGCTCCAATGGCTTTTCCACCCTTCTTTCTGCAGTATGTCTCTGTTTCTAAACACTAAGACTTGTCTTTTAATACCATAAACACACCAATAATGCCCATGTAGGTATGCAAATGTTATGAACCTTTTGTCCTTTTTGCTTTGAATAAAATGCACGCACTTGGTATCAGGATGCCTGGCTTTTCTTCCAGCCATGCTTCTTGCAGCAGTCGCTCCACACTTACACTTTTCCCTGTTGCGTTAGGATTCTTTATCTTTTCTCAGACTCAGCCAACAGTCTCCTATGTCACCAGCTTGCCCTATCCTTCTATTTCTGCTTAAGCTTGAGTATTTCCAAGAAGCCTTTTCCCGATGTTCATGAGTACAATCAGTGTGGCTTGTTTGATGCCCATGATCCTACTGCAGTTGTTGATTAAATGCCGGCTTATTTAAGAGTGTCTAGAAATTCTTGTATATCTTGCTATCCCAAGCACTTTAGCAAGTTCTAGGATATAAAAGCTTAATAAATATGCAGAACCAGAACACTGCAGTGTGGCACTGACACTCAGGAGCACCGGCTTTAAAATCAGAGAGACCAGTGGTGAAGTAAACGTAAACAATTTCATGGTTGCTTGGGTATACCTGCTCTTCGTAAGATTCTGTTTCTTTCTCGGGAATATTATTAGCATAAGAAGCAATAAAGAAACCAATGGAGTGGGCTTCACAGCCCACTCGAGTGCCAAGCAGGTGCTTGACAGTTGCAGGTGCTGGCAGTAAGCAAGGTGAGTATACACAGTTCTCACATAAGGATTGAAGTTGGCCAAGGAAGTGTTATTTCAACAGAATATTTAAGATTAATCAGAAAATGTGATAATATATCTAAGACACGTGTAAGTACTTTTTAAACACTGAGAGTTGCTTTTCATATTATTTATAGAAACCATCAGAATCCCTTAAATATTAGATTTCGAGATATGGAAACACTGATTTTTCTAGCTCCTTTATTTGCTAATGCTTTATTCAAATTAAATGAATATCTGGCTCCATAATTTTTCATAACATAATAAAATGAATAACTTTATACTGACAGATTTCATAAAAAGTTTAATTAATTTATTCAACAAAATATAAGTTTCCTTAATTAAATCAGATACCACAAAAAACTATGTAAAATCAAGTTAGTGACATTGCTCAGTGGATAAATTCTGGCGACTTGAGTTGGCTTCCCAGAATCCACAAGAGGAGAAACGTGGCTCCCAAAAATTATTTTCTGACTTCCACCTGCATACAGGGCCATGTGTGAGCTTTCACACCACACACACACACACACACACACACACACACACGCATGCACACACGCACGCACACACGCACGCACACACACATACATACACACACACGCACATGCACACACTTAAAAATTATTCAGAAAAAAAAAACTAGTATAAATGATTCCATTCGGTTATTTTGTTACCAGAAATTTGAGTGAATTTCTGTTATTAGGTGTCCTGCTCTCATTAATAGCGCTCAAAAATAAATCCTATGATCTGTGGATTATATAGTCTTATTTAAATGTAAATAATTTCTTTCTTATTTACATCTAAGCCACTTCAAAAATAATTTGTAATATATTCCGAATAAAATGATGTTTACAGGTTGTTCAGCAATTTTATTTCATTGGCATTTTACTAATGTTTTCAGGCTTTATTTCTGCAAATAGAATTATATAATCAGATTTCCTTATCATGAAAAGAGTGTCACAGCAAGTCAGGAGCCCCCAGCACTATCCAACTGTCTGAAGTGTGCTCAGCTTCTGATGTCATGTGGCTTCTCTGTAAGATAGTAATGCTGAACAGTGTACATTTCCCCCTAGATTTACATATTGTGAGTTAATCCCTAGATCTCAGTATTGATAAGTGATGCTTAGTGACAGGTGCTGATATCCCACCTGACAGAAAATGGCTAAAGGGCCACATGTTACCACTGTAGAAAGAGTTGCAATGGTTGCTTTTCTTTTTCTCTGCTGTTTATCCACTCCACAGACTTAACTTTCTTTTAGTTCTTCTGACTTCCTTCCTGTGAAGGTTCAACAAAGTGTTCAGAAGACAATTACTAGAGATTTGATTTGGTACTTCTGAGACTCCAAAGCTAATTTTATGCTTAAAAGTTAACCAGTCTCAGCTATTCTGTTATAGCATCAAAATCAGGAAGAAAGTAGGAAATATTCACAATTATTTGCATAAAATTTCCCTGTTTTTCCCTCTGGGGTCCATTTTTGTTCTTGACTCTAAAGTCCTTCATTATTCACCAGCTTCTCAGAATTTAAACTTGAGTCACCTTAACATTTAGTAAGAGATATGAAGAGGTACATAAATAATTCTGATAGGAATGTAAAAATGGGGTTGCAAGTTAATATAGACTGTTCTTACAGTTAATGACCCTCAAGACTCCAAATGGAATGTTAATATTCTGAAATAGTTCCAAATTCTGTCCTAGTTGAAGCATGAGAGATGGTTACTGTCCCTATTCTGTGCTGCTTCTCTGTGAATGTAGATTGTCTTTGTCCTTTATTGTGCCTGGCCATGTTCAAATCCTGCTCATTCTATGTCTTTTGTGCAGGCTTCCTAATGTTCTTTCCAAGGACCCAGAGCCATTTATATCCACTTCTGTTGTAACTTATAGAAGTGTTTCCCTCTCAAGAACAGAGACTATGTTTCAGATCTTTGTGTCCATCAAATAAATTGAAAATAATTTGTTTTGGTATATTCTGCCCCTTGAATGGCTGACAGCTATGTAAATTCATGATTTCCAGCCTGAGTTTGAAATAATGAAATAGAGAATGAATTGCTTATGTGAGATATCAGAAAGAACAGGGAACTATGGTTATGGCGGAGATGTTTTTAGTTTCATGGTGTGTGTGTTTGTGTGTGTGTGTGTGTGTGTGTGTGTGTGCTCTAGTATAGTATGCAGATCTATCAAAAGGTCTCATTTAGTAAAGAATATAAAACCCTGTATCTCATGAGACAAGCATGGATAAGTTCCTCTACATAGCAATCTAGAAAATTCTCTTCTAAATATTGATAATCTTAACTGGGTTGAAATGGTAGGGGTTCTTAGGGGCTGGTTTTACTCTCTGGGTGAATTTACTCTCAAGACTCTAGAACTGACTCATTCCCATATGATGGAGTCATGGTCTGCAGAGCCATCCATCCCCCCCATGATGCTAATTTTGTGAGCTCTCACACACTGGAGAGCCTACTTCCCCAGCTTGGGTACTGTCGCCTGGCTGACTCTTGCCACTCTGCTTCACACCTCTCACTTCCATATACCAGGCAGCTTTCTCTGACTAAAACATTATCTATCAAATCATATGTTTCTTTTAATAACTTATTCTCATGCTTTATATTTCAGTTTGAGTGATGTCTTAGGACAAAGTCACTTAACTGAAAATTCAACAACAGGGAAGTACAGCATCAGTCCCTCCCTGATTGCCGAACATTCAACATCTTGAAGCCCTTGAACTCTGTTTACTGTGGTTAACTGTCTATACATCATAATTTTTCTACCACATTGTCTGTCCATGTACTGGAGCACCTTTTAAATTGTCCTGGAAAACATATAACAACATGTCACTAACATTTTTCAGGAACAAACAAGTGGCATATGTGATAGCAATAATGTAAAAATCAAAGAGGAAAGTGCTTCCTAAGCCATCATTACAAGAATGAAGCTGATTTTGAAGGTTTGATTTATGGCACCTAGTGATCCATAACAATTGTAATTGTAATTAATTGTTATAAACTTTATGTAAATCTATTACAGTATACTCATGAGGATTAGTTAACTAGGGAAATGCCATCACATAATGCTATTCAGATAGTACTAAAAAAAAAACCTGGCAGATAAAATGACATGAAATAAAAACATTAAAATAAAAATTATTATGGAAGAGGATCCCATAGCCTCTGTTTGAAAATGTTGCTTGAATATAATATATTTTGGTAATAACTAAAAAATAAGTTTGTGAAATTGTACTGTATAAGGCTATCTACATGATTGAGTTAGCAAGAATTATACAGAAAGGTTTAATTTGTTCTTTATCCTAGGCTATTGTCAACCATTTTCTATTGATTTGTTAACTGTTGCAATTACAGGTTTGTATCATTGCGTTTAGTTTTATGTTATTTTGGAGACATATCACAAGCTTTTGCAGATGCTAGGAAAGCTGTTCACCAACTGAGCTACATTCTCATTGCTATGCAAGATGTAGAGTGAAAATACCAATGTTTAAATGAAGTGTCTTTTATCAAATTCCACTTTGTGATAACTGATACAAAAGAATAATGTGAAGGTGCACAAACATACTGTAGCCTCGCCTGTGTAGACAGATGCACATGCCTATGTTTGTATAGGTGAGACAGCCCAAATTTATGTAAATGTGAAATGCTTCTTATCCCTAAAACACAGTGACTATTTGATCTAAATAAATCAGGAATACTTCCTGAATAGTTTAAACTCAAAGCAACATTATATTTCAGATGCAACTGTTCAGAGCAATCACTCATCTACTGTATTAGACTTCTTAAACACCCACTTTTTACTTCTTTTCAGGTTGTAGTTATGATTTTGGATGTTTTCAAAGGTCCATTAAAGTTCAGTTCTAAAGGTGGGACCTGAGCAGAGGTAAGGTCTGATGGAGTGTGAGGCTCAGAGGGAGGAACATCGGTCACTGTGTCCCTGGTGTGGGGAGGGAGGTGGACAACCACACTTGGCTCCTTTCTTTTTCTTTTAGTTCTTCGTCTGTGCACTAATCATGGTGTGTTACTGCCTTCCTGTGGTCCTGAAGTCAAAGGAACTACAGACCACAAACTGAAGCCTACAAGTTTTTGAGCCAAGATGGCTCATGTATTATAGAAATGGAAAACTGAGCACAGCAGTCATTCATTTCTTCAAAATTATATTTGTATGTGCTTGTGTCAGACACAGCGCTGAATGATCACAATACAGTGGGAAAGAGGGGGCATGGCCTCTGCCCTCATTGACTTTCCATTCCACAGAAACAACCCATGAGCAGGCAGGAAAACAAGTACTTCCATTCTAGACTGTTATGTGATACCAAAAAAAAAAAACAGAAATGGGAGAAGATGAAGGTAGAGATTAAGGTTTTATATATAATATTTTAGTATAATATAATATTTTATTATATTATATATTTTAATATATAATAAAGTCAGTATCATTAAAGGTAAGAAGAAATGCATTGTATCTGGAGTAGAAAAAAGTAGACACAGAAACACAGAGTCAGAAAAGGAGGAAGAGGCGGGTACCAATATTCTGCACAGAAATGAAGTGACTTTTATGCACCAAAATCTCTGTTGGAGAGATAGAAACATCATGTGGCAGCATGACAAAGCTGGAGCGATGGGCTGAAGTCAAACCACTCTGGGCCTTTTAAGCCACTGAAAAGATTTGGATTTCACTCTAAGTATAAAGAAAAGCTGCTAAAGGACTAAGTCAACTGGTGACATGATCTGATTTGCATTTTTGAAAGATCATCACTAACCGCTATGTAGAAAAAGGATTAGACAGTGTAAATATGGAAGTCAGGCTAAGAGGCTCTTGCAACAAATATTGGGGCAGAACTGATATAAGTGCCTTGAACAGACTATAAAAGTGATGGAAAATTAATGGGAAAATTAATTTCATAATCTGTAAGAGAGTCATTAATACATCCTCCTAATGGGAAGTAAAGGAAGGATAGCTTCTTTCTAGTTTCAACTGTGTAGATGGTGCTGACATCGGTAGGAGCTTGAGACAGTGTTTCTCAACTTTCCTTTTTCTTTAATAAAAGTTCTTATGTTGTGCTGACCCAAAACCATAAAATTATTTGTTGCTATTTCATATCTGTAATTTTGCTATTGTTATGAATTTTAATTAAATATTTGTTATGTAGAACAAATTACAGAATTACTATGTTGTTTATATAAAAAAGAATAAACATGTCATCATGTTTTCACTAAATAGTTAATAATTCAATTAATTTACATGGGTGCATTTACTTATATTTTAATAAAATTTTACATATGTGTTGTAAGTATAATAATTTACCTCTGCATTACACTAACATTTCATGATTTTGGAAATTTATTTTAGAAATAAACAATATTTCTAAATATAAATTTAGAAATTTATTTTAGAAATAAACAATATTTCTAAATATAAATTCCATATATATGTATGCATACACACACATACATATATTCCTTAAAAAATGTAATGATGAGGTTAATGCTAGTCTCATCACACAGATATATAAGCAGTGTTCATTTAATTATCTTTCATCACTGGCATACAATTCACTTGACTGAAAAAAATTAAAATAGTCATGTAGGTGTGATAATAAATGTAAGTATTCAAATATAGGCACTAAAGGTCATGTATGGAACACAACAAACAACAGACTTTAAATTCAACTGCATCTCAGTGTAGTTACATTTTCCAGGAATCCTGCATCTCTGTCTGTAGATCTTAAATCACCATAGGTGTTTTCCCCTTCAACTTAAGATTTCTCTTTCTGTTATGACAAGATGGAGGAGAGAAGCAGCTACATCTCTCAGACATCTGACACTAATATTTCAGATAAGGTAATTGTTGATCCCAAGAACATTTTACACACAGCATCTTAATTCTTTAAGCATTCTCTTTGGGACATTTCTGTTTGTATTACATTTCATGTTGAAAAATTCCAGGTTTAGGAAAGAGAAGTAATTTGTGTAGGTTCTCACAACTGGCAATCAATAAACCAACTCTGGGCTCAAGATTTCCCAAGAGTCCACACAATTAAGAGGTACGGTATGCTGGCTTCATCTTCATCAAAGGCTGTCCCTGTCACCTCCATTTCTTAGACGAGCTGAACTGCAGCTGCTTGTCTCTTCTATGACCATGAAAATAAAATTTATTTGTGGTGCTCATTCTACTTGTGTGAACAATTTATATAGAGTACCTTCTATTTCCCTATAAGGTTAACTTATTTTTTTAATGTTGTTTATATTGATGCCAAAATCTCCCAGTGGAATTAATTAACTGATATTTTCTATTGCTTTGCAATATGCAAAGTAATAAATGCCTTCCTAGATTAATAGCTGAAGCAAAACTAAGGTAGTTAATGAGTCTCAAAGCCCATTTACTGTGAGGAAATAGTGATTATTGTTCTTTTACAGTCAACCATATAATTAGAAGAAATATAAGAAAAATTATATTTTGGCTCACCTAAAATGAGTGGAAATAATATTTCTTTGAAGAGTTCAGCAAAATGTGTTTCAGTTTATGTAACATAAGTATATTGATAGCAATACTTAATTGATTTAGTACTTGGAAATTTTTTATTAATACAGTATAGCATACATTAATAAAATAAATATGTTTGAAAAATAAAGTAAAAGAAACAAAAATTAATCATAATAATAACCTATTAATCACTTATGGAAAATACTATTTAATATTTTTAGACTCTGGTTGACAGGCTATATTTCTTGTATAAATTCATTTTATAAGACTCAGTGTAGAAGAAACTAAAATGAGAGGCTAGTTCTTCATCTGAGTGAAATATTTTGGCTTATATGCAAACTCAGATGACTTTACTTGTATAAACACCCCTGCTTATATGTAAAAGTTAGAAAGATATTTGCAAATGCATTGATTTTTTCCATTATTATTCAGCATCACCCAAAAAGAACTCAAGAGAACAAAAAGCACCATATCAATGATTTTCAGGATTATCAATTTTTCAAGATAGAGCTATAGAATCTAGGAATTTCATGTCCTTCTAGTCATGTAAATACAAACAGGCAAAATCTCATCATGTATGTGTATACATATGTAGAAATGAATATGTATACAGATATGGATATAATTTTTGATCCACAGAAAAATCAAAAACTTTGTACACTATACCAAGCTAATTTGTTCAAAAATATATCATTAGATATTACAAATATGGCACAATGTATTTTTAAAAAGAATTCTAGACTATAATTTGTTTAAGCATTAGTATTCATATCAAAATAAGATAAACAAATTGATGAATGCATTGTCAAATATAATTTCATAGTGTTGAAAAGCACATGCACAAATTTGACTACCAAGTTATATAAAGGTTCATGAACCTTCCTTCCTAATACCATAGTCAAGTCTGACTGATTTTACTGACATGCTTATCTTAGGCACCTTGTTATTACGTTTTAGGCCTGTTATTACTAGGTGAAACATTGTTCCTCTTTTCATGATGAAGCTATAGGAAGAACATTTGATCCATCCTACATGATTAATTCATTTTGTCTATTATGCCCTCTGGCTTCATTGCTTTTAAGTAGCAGTGATCTTCTGAGTCCAATAACCTTACTGAATTATTGATTTATTTTCTACTTTTAATTATTATTCTTCATTAACTTTCAGACTATTTTATTCCTTTTATCTCAATTATAAATTGGCAAGACATGCTTCCTCTTTTATTTTCCTTAAAATTAATATGCTTCTCTTATGCTATGTTAACACACATACACACCCAAACATACACAAACACAAACACACACATAGTTGGTTTAACTAAGATAAATCTACTATGTAAGGTGAATGAAATTAAGCAAATATATTATTGCACAAATACAACCCAGAGAAATTTATAAGCGTAATGACCTCAGCTTTTCTTGCCTGTACTTTATATATGATCACTATAATTTAATTCCAGACTTTAATCTGTCATTGCATCATCCAAAAACATGCACTAAATTTTCCAGGTTTCAGTGTAATTTTGAAATATTATTCTGATGTGGGTAAATCATCCCATTAGTCATTCTTTGAGGGATTTTAAAGGAAATGTGTCATTTGGTATTGTTTTCCTCTAGCACCAGCTCCTTTGTTTATTATTCATTCATCAGAGTCACTTAGCAGCACGGTCTTACTGGGCACTATGCTACAAGCTTGCAAAAGGCTATCAGATGTCCTCAGAGCTCTGAAAATTATGCAGTTGTACAGAAGATCAATAAATCGACTGCCGAGATAAGCTTCAGTGGCTTTGCACACATATCCTGGGAGCTCGGAGGAGGGGTATTTGAATCAGACTCAGTTAGAAACATTCTCTAGAGGGAGTGAAATTCTGCTGGAATTCATACCTCTAGGACATGAATGTCTTGTCTGATCTCAATCTGTAGCATTTACAAAAAGGGAGGGGCATTCCAAGTTGGGGACACTGTAATTCAAAATATTTTAGGCATCTACTTATCACTTTTAACTAGATTAACTAGACTGAAAAGTAATATGGTGTCAAAGATACAGCCATGCTGACTCAAGAGCACATTTCCTTAAGAGAACGCTACTACTTCTTATACTCAATGGCATTTTCTTTTTTTTTTTTTTTTTTTTTTTTTTTTTCGAGAAAGGGTTTCTTTGTATAGCCTTGGCTGTCCTGGAATTCACTCGGTAGACTAGGCTGGCCTCTGCCTCCCAAGTGTGCTGGGATTAAAGGCATGTGCCACCACTGCCTGGCTCACTCAATGGCATTTTCTTTTCTTTTCTTTTTTTTTTTTTAATTTTAATTTTTTTTAATTTTTTTATTAGATATTTTATTTACACTTCAGATGCCATCCCCTTTCCCCATTCCCCCCCCCCTTAGAAAACCCCTATCCCATGCCCCCTTTTCCTTTTCGCATTTATACATTTTTTTTAAATAATGTTAATCATAAGCATTATAAGTTTGGAATTGTTCAATCAGAGGTGTAACCCACTGACCAACCTAGATATAACAACTATCTTTGACTGGTGGAGATACATGAATATCTGCCTCCCTGTCTCCCCCCTCTTTCTCTCTTTCATCACCTAGCTTCTCCTCTCCTTCTTCTTCTCCTCTTCTTACTCCTTTTCTTCCTCTCAGTACTCCTCCTACCTTAGCTCCTCCTACACATCACCCTTCCCGTTAAAATGAAACTTTTCTCTCAAAATACAATTAGAGCATAATTATGCCAATTTGTACCAGTGATGTACAAGATAGTCCTAATACCCCATCCATCCTTTTGTTGACTAACCAGCACCTCTGTCATCTATCCTAACTAAAACATTTAGTTCTGAACCTGGCTTTATGATGAATGTCAGCTGACGACCATCCACTCAAATCTTTTCTCTTACGGTAAGTAGCTATAAGTTTTCAACCCCATCAGAAATCCAGAATGACTGAGTTAACTATAATTGTGGGAAGCACAAAGCATAGCTTCTAAAGCTTAGCCAATTTATAGAGACCTCTGAACACCTGAAAAGCCCCTATACTACCGAACGTTGGAGCATCAAATCTTCAGCCTTCTGGCCCAGAATCATCTGACAGACCTTGGTGATGCAGGATTATTAAGGACTAATTACTCTGTCTAGGCAGATATACTCAATCGACTATTCTGCATGTGTGTCCTTTTCTGGACAGTAATTTGTCTGTAGATGGAGAGAGGCAATTCTTTGAAAATGACTCAATGGCATTTTCAATGTCATGTATTGAATCTATTGTTCTTCAGACCATTGTTTGAGCAGTGCTTTTTCTGGGACAGCAAAACTAGCCTTGGTCAGTTGTCTCTAACTATGAAAGCTCTAGCATTACTTATCCAGTCATCATTTTAGCTAAGAACTTGGACGGTGTCTTGAGTTTTCTGACTTGCCTGTAAATCCCAAAGAATGGCTGAAACTTGCTGTTCAGACATTTCACATGTGTAAAATTAAATCATCTAAAATCTTTTCTAAAGGGACTTCTTTCTTCCCCCAGAATACTTGTTAAACAAAAACAAAAGACAAACAAAACAACAAAGAACCAAATATTTGAAAACTGCTAAAAGAAAATATTTTAAATGTTGTCTCTTGATTTGAAAAGTAAAAGTGAAATAGCAGGCACGATAATGGCATTGATCAACAATTCCACAATGTATATATAAAACTGAAAAAAATGTAACAAAAAACAAAAACAAAAAAACAAAACAAAACAAAAAAATAAACTCACCAAAGCAAACCAAACCAAAGCAACAACAAAATCACTTATCTTTTGGATGAGTGGTGAGAACTACTTAATAAATGGACTATCTTAGAAGACCAAGATCCCTTGTCCAAAACTATTTTAGGCTGATTATCAAATGACATTTTAAAAAAATTATGTGTCTTTGTGAAAAGCTAGGGAGTAAGAAGGTTTTCCTAGGGAAAGCCTCTGTAAAATATTTTCATAATTTGATTCGCAGCTGTATTTGAGGCTTCTCAATACATAGGGACCACAGCTGGAAAAATACTTAACAAAAGAAATAAATTTGAATAAATATAAAATATCTCATGCTCCTAAATTTGACTCATTACTTTCCTTTCAGCTTAGCACTGAAGTACAGGTGTGAAGTACTGAACTTACTCAATTCCTTACCACAGTACATTCTGTCTTTGTCCTGTTTTAACTGTTCTGTTTAAGAGAGTTGTATGTGCACAAACATGTGAACACTAAATTATTTCCAACATATATTATTTAGTTTAAATAGTCTGACACTTGCTTACAAAATGAATCTGCTTACAAAAGAAATTTTAGTATGTATTTCTTACATGTTGTTACATGAATTTTGTTTGGGAAATTGTAATTTTGTTCCTAATAAAAAATGTCATTTAATGCTTTAACGATTTCAAAGAGTTAAAATTCAAATTGTTATTCAGTCTGTGACTGCCTGGTAGGATTATTTATGGAGAAACAAAGCACACTAAGTGGTTAGCAGTTCTGAAAGCTAATCTACTGAGGGTAAGATCTGCATCACAATGCTACAGAAGGCTGAGCTATCCTCACTGGCCTCTATTTAAGGGTGCCAAGACAGCCAATCCACTGGTTTTTAGAGCAGAGGGTAACAGGTTGTAGCAGCATTGTAAGTGTGATATCTTAATCCCAAGGAGTCAAGGAACAGAAAGCATGGATCCACAGACCATGCTTGTCTGTGCAGCCTTGTCTACTGATGACTTAGAGTACATGGTGGGATGTGAAAGATTAAAGGCTAAATGTTGCCACCATATCATTTTCTCTAGGGTCTTGAGCATCCAAGAATTTTGGTTCTTGAAGAGAGCCATGGAAGCCCTGCCCAAGGTACTAAGGGGCAACCACTAAGCCTGTGGTCACTGAGGAGAGAAAACAAAACAAAGCGTGCAGTATAAATAGGAAGCTCAAAATGATATAGTGTACTGAGTATTTTCTTTCGAATACTACTTTTAGTTAGTAAATCCTGAAATTACATTCTTACACAAGTAATCCACCAAAAAATTTCTCTAAGAAACTAGTGTAATGATGAGAAGAAAGCTCTAAATTTTATATTATGTCTTTTAAAATATTTTATTACTGTCATCTGTCCTGTGTATTCATTATATCTTTAAAAGGAATATATATGCACACACTCATATACACACACATGTATATGCTCACACAACCATATGCAAACACTCTCGTGTACATAGATATATGTATGTACATACATATGTACATATTACTGCTGTTTAATAATCTTATTAATCATTGGGTGTATTTTGAGTATAAATTAATGTGGCCCAGACATCACATCTTACCCAAGCATTCTCCTAATTAGAAAAAAAAAATAGCCAGTTCATGAACTCAAAGTTAATAAGGAGACAACAAAATGTAGTAGAAAAAAAAGAGCATGAGTTATAGACAAAATAATGAGAATGTAAGTTGTCAAAGACATAAGGTAAGAAACAGACAAATTTCAAATTGAACAATACTGGCCTTACATATTCCCCTTGGGGATACTTGTCACATAAGGTCCTTGGCAATGTTCAGAACAATAAATTTTAAGGTGCAAAGATTTTTTTATTTTTATAAAAACAGAAAAAAAAATGTAGTTTAGTGCTGAGAACTGTCCAGATAAATGTTTATTATTCAAATGTTAATGCCAGCTTTTGCATTTTTGTCTGTCAAAATTAAAGACATGACATTTCCTCACATATTACAGTTTTCTAGCCAGGTTGACAATACTAAAACACACATCATATTTTCCTTGTGGTTTGGAACTGTCTGAATTGGGATTCAAATGAATCAATAGTTTGGATTCTCTAATCATAGACTGATAAAATAAAAACTGCTAGAATAATAAAATAATGCACCATACAATAAAGGCAAACCAAAATATACAGCAGACTCTTGGGCAGTAAAGAGTCCTCTGTGCTAACAATATTCATAAAGAGTCATTCTCATTCCCCTGATCCCCAGGGACCGCACACAAACATTAATGGGATGTCTATTTTAGTAGTTTCAGTACAAGAGGTGGGATATAAAATCTAATAAAAATGCCTAAAATAATTCTTATCACTTAGGTGCACTAGGCCAGTGCTCCACCATTGACCTCCATTCCCAGACCCAATCCACATATGCAAATGCTGTAAAATCACCGTCGTAAAATAATATTCAATTACTTTTTGCTCATCTTCAAATTAGTGTCTGATATTTTCCAAATATTTAGAAAAATAAAGCTTTGGGGGTAAATATCTCAGTAATCCATAATAAAGATACATGTAAACATATTTTACTTATTTAATGTTTATAAATTTTATAGAACATAAAACGCATTCCATCCATCTGTATAAGTCCATCCGAAGGCCACAGTTCTATGACCTAATTTGACATATTCTCTAAGTAACTAGCCTGCAGTATTACGTACAGGTTGCAGCAATTGATAATAACAGACCAGAGTCCTAGCAAAAGAAATTGGCTAATGACAAAATAAATCACAATATTAATCATATAGAAATAGAGCAGGGGACATAAGTAATGATTTCTAATTAAATCTTATTGAGCATTTTTTCTTTATTCAGCTCTCAATAATATTAATGTAAAATTCATACTTTATTCATTAAAATTACTTTTATAATAATAAGATATAATGTAAGCAGTCATGTTGCAGATAACTATTTTAAATAACTTCCCTCATATATGCCAGATTTGAGCATTTGAATATATCCTCAGGACAAAATCCAGTTACTGGAAAACACATAAAATTCATTCTGAAGTATTTTACTGTGTGTGAGAGGTGGAGAGGGAGAGAATACATGCTCATACATAGAAGTTTGATCACTGAGACCAAAAGAGGTCATTAAATCCCCAAGAATGGGAGTCACTGATGATTGTGAACCACCTGATTATGGTGCTGGGAACTGAACTCAGGTCTTCTGCAAGAGTGGTGTGTGCTCTCAGTAGCTGAACCATCTTTCCAGTGTGTGGAGATTTTATTTTGTTGTTTCAGTGAAGTTTAGTTGGTAGATTGTTCGGTAGAGCATGCACTAGACCCTGAGCTGAAAACTAGCTGTAAACAAACAAACAAACTCAAGCAAATAGTTTCTTTAAAATGACAAATGTAGTATTTATAAAACTTTATATTTTAACACATTTTTCAATATATACACCACACACACAAAATCATTCTTACACAATTTCATTTTGAGGAAAAAAAAAATGTGTACTTACTTCAAATACAGAAAATCAGTTTAAAATGTGGATATTTTACATGGAATCTAATAAATATTTTCAAAATAATTTTTAAAAATTACTCTAGGCAAAATGTTTTGTATGCTGTGTAACATTAACCCTTCTGTTATACAAATGTTGATTTCTCTACCCTCATATCTTGTTTCAATACAGACATAGCATTGCAATGCTTATACCAAGAATCCCCTATCTCAAGTTTGTGTAAAAATTCTTACCATGTATTCTCTGCCTTGTCAGTAACGCTGATCACCCAGTGGCTAGACAGAATAAAGGATGGGAAGTCTACCAGCTAGAGGAAGGGGTTGAGGGAGTTTCAGACCAGCTAGGAGGATGGAAGATTTGAAGCCACAAAGAAAGGGTCTGGAGAGGGATCATGGAAACACACCTGAAGCCCAAAGGTTCAGATCAATAACAATAAGCAAGTACATGGGATGGGACTGGGAGGTAGCCAGTGTAGCATAGGAGGTTAAGTTATATCATTTAACTGCTCAACTATTCACATGCAGTTTAAAATAAATCGGTTTCTCTATGTGGTTACTGGGGACAAGCATAAGGTTAAGAAATACAGCCTCTGGATTACTTCAATGCTTATATTTATATTAAAGATAATTTATTAACAAAGCACCTGTTTATTATTTGCAAAATACTGTGTTTTCATCCAAGAGATTAGATATTTCCCTAATGAGAATAAGTTGGAAAGAGAAACTTTGTAATTCCTTTTTCTTAGAACACCTTTGAAAAGCTTTGGAATGTTGTTGGTTTTTCTGTTGTTGTTGTTGTTTAAAATCTGTATGTAAATATGGGGCATTGGCTTATTACTTACTACTAATGAAATCTTTCTATTAGGTATCTGCAGCTCTCATAAACTTTTTATGACAGAAACCAATTGTTTATGACAATAAAACTATTTTCATATTATGCAAGGGTAACTGTGGAAAACCTGATTAAGAGTTACTGATTTCTTAAGTTCATATTCATGGATTCAGAGTACTTAGAGAATTACTGAGAACAGGAATCCTGATTTTATGGGGTGACTCCTGTCTGTACAATAATCAGAGTCACTTTATCTAGGCTGTGCCTCTGTGCCCTCTGTAACCGCCCCAGCAGCTGTTACAAAATCCCCATTTCCTGAATGATGACTAAAACTATTTACCAGAACCAGGATGATGTAACTAAATTTACAACCTCATAGGTAATTTTTTCTTGGCTGAAGTCCTAGATTTATTGTGTGGTGTATATTTTACTAATTGTTACATGGTTTTTGTTGTTGTTTGGTTGCTTGTTTTTGTTTTTTAATCAGAAGTAGAAAAACGCACTGATCTAGAAAACATAGTAGAGTTATGATTTTTCAACTATTGAGAACAGTTTTGAAAATATAAAGCACAAAAATAAATGATAACACTGTCATCTTCAACAAAATGGAGTAATTGATGTTAAACTAATGTATGAGATGTGATATAAAATAATAAAATTTCAATTTATTTGTCAGAAGAGACTATGTGATTGATAGAAAACGTGAGTTATACTAAGTGTACATTGAGTATTATTGACTGCTGTGCTGTAAACCCTTGGGTAGATAAATCTGCTCCTTTTACTCAAAACAGAATCTCCTTTCACATAAGACTTTTAAGGGCAGCATTTCCAGGGGTAAAGTTAACACATAAAAGGAGACAGCCCAGGTAGGTACCAGGTTGGAGTTTCTACTGTATGGCTGAGGTTTTATTTCTTTATGCCTCAGTTTCCTCATTGGTTATTGATAAACCAAGGGTTCCATAATACAAGCAGTGTGCTTAGTGTACTGTTAGGCAGTAGATAAATACTAATGTTTTATTACATTATTAATATCATTATACAGCCCACAGATGCTCCCCTTGGGATGATTTTAGTTCTTTCCTTTTCTACAATCCTTAATATATTTCCCTGCCGTTATGATTGAGTACAAACATTTATGCACAGTCATATCAAATCATAACATATCGTGGTGTCAGCCAACAAGGCACTTCCTGAATTTCATGGAGCTCATCGCCATTCATCAGTGTATAATTTTGAATCAAGGTACAGACAGTTAGTGGATTAACCCAGCAACCATCATCAAACATGGAACAGAGAGTTGCTTATTGCTTAGAGTGGGGAAACGATGCATGTTAATCATTGACATTGTAATCTAATCACCAAATCATAAAAAACACAAGGGAAGGAGGCAAAATGGAAGGGCTGGATGTAATTACATTACTATTCAGCAGCTTGAGGGAGAAGACAGGCAAGTTTCTGTAGTCATTTATATAACCAAACACTCAATAGAACATTCTAGGACCTTGTCCAAGTTGTGACTGGAAAGCTAGTAGCTTTGTGTTTCAAATCAAGGACAGTTGTTACAGAATTAACTCAGTGGCTTTCAGAGCTCTAATTGGGACTCCAATTTCTATGAACTTAAGGTCACAGTCACTCTGAAGCATAGGTTATTGTGGTGATCATATGCAAGACATAGGTCAGTAAGTCAGACACATTTTCAAATTTCTGCTCTGCTATTGGCTAAATGACCTAAGTAAATGACATATTGTTTTCTGTTCTGTTATATAATAAAACAGGAATCATAAGACGATTGTCACCTTTCTGAGATTTTCTATGTAGAGCAAGCAATGACACAAACATACCTAGTATTTGGTAATTAGAGTTATTTTTACATTGGTAATCATGAAATGCTTAAAAATAAGGAAGAAACCAATAATCAAACATTGTACAAAACTGCACTATTACTCTGGATATTTGGATAAATAATGTGGGGATTATATCAGTGGAGAGCACTCACTGGGTACATAAACCAGCTATTGTGATAAATGAATAATTAACACATATTCCCTCTATTCCAAGAATGAATGTCAAACACAATATGAAATACAAAAATGCTAATTTTCAGTGGCTCGTGGCCTTATGGTATATTCTGTTATTGAATAAAGCAAAAATATAGTGTGTATGATCTTTCTGCAGTTTTCTTCACTGGTAAATGAAGTGATCCAGAAGAATGGGTGACACAGGCTTTATTTCTACTTGGACTACTGAGTAAGTGCTTGCAGATATAACTTTTACAGCAAGTATCATCCTTATTTTTTTACTGGAGGCCAGGGACATGTGATTTTGTAAATGAACCTCTAACAGAAGATGAAAGCAGAAAATGCTGGGCAAGCACCGCTGCATGCTACAGTGATGTAACAAGCATGCTTGAGAGGGTGTGGGTGAGGGTAGGTAGATTCACATCTGCTTAAGAGTCACAAGAGTTTCAGTTCTCACAACAAAAGAAAAGTTAAAATTCAATTTGGAGAAACCTAAATATATTTGTGTGAAAGTATAAAATCCAATGTGAAGTGCCACCATTTCTATTCTGAATGGGAACTATAATATTTTAGAAGTTCACAGTTTTGGTAATGATTAATTTTGTTATGGTGCATTACAATTTAAATGTTTATTGTAATAAAGTTAAAAATATTTTTTAAATATTAAATATAGAGTCTTAAAATATACAATGTATTAACACAAAGAAATTATTTAAAAAACCTTAAATATCTGGAAATGTAATTAAGAAAACACACAATAATACATATAAACAAGTACAGATTTATTATTATACAATTCTAAGGCTAAAATAAATGAGATTTACTTGAAAAATATCAGAATATCTACCCTGACATATATACCACCAGTTCAGTGTTATTGACTTTAGAGATACACTCACTCTAAGGTAACAATCACATATCATATTGAATAACCAATTTTGCCTATGTGTGTTTCACATATGAGAAGAGTAGCTGCATTAATCTGTACAATAACTATATTTGTTGCCAACTAATGAGGAATAAAAGAAGATGACAGGTTTAAAGTAACAATAACATTGTCCAAGAAACGATGGCTGCTGTTCATTTGTTATCATTTTACTAGAATATCCACATGTATAGCTGATGTGGAGAACAAAAGGAACACTACACAATGCTAACTCCACTGTACAAGGCTAACTCCACCACCACAATGCTAACTCTGCCACCACAGTGCTAACTCCACTGTGCACTACTAACTCCACTACACAATGCTAACTCCACTACACAAGCCTAACTCCACCACCACAATGCTAACTCCACTGCATAATGTTAACTCCACTGCGCAATGCTAACTCCACTGCACAATGCTAATTCTACTGCACAATGCTAACACTACTGCACAATGCTAACTCCACTGCACAATGCAAACTCCACCATCACAATGCTAACTCCACTGCACAAAGCTAACTCCACACCACAATGCTAATTCCACTGCACAATGCAAACTCCACCACCACACTCCTAACTCCACCACTACAATGCTAACTCCACTGCACAATGCAAACTCCACTGCACAATGCAAACTCCACTGTACAATACTAACTCCATTACACAAGGCTAATAATAAATTAGATGTTTTTATAAACTCTTCATATAGCAAACTGGATTTTCTCTTCATAAGATTTTGTTTCCAACAGTCCCAGTGGTACTAAAGTATAGCTGTCTCAAAGTAATTACATGTATTCATAAGTATGCAATTTAATGTTTTAACACGTACTGTGAAATACTCGCCATAATCAGGCTAATTAATACATGATAAATTTCACAGTTACCATTTTAGGGGGCTAAGCGTGTTTACATCCTAGTGTTTTTGCAATTTCAGTATAACAGTGTACTGTGTTACCTGTATGTCCACCATGCTACACATTAGCTCTCTAGATCTTACTACCACTGCAGAATAGAAATTTGTGCCCATGATCCTAAGTCTTCAGTACCTGGAAGGTAGTCAGGCTATTGGCTAACAAGAAATGAGACTATGAAGTATTTATCTATTATCTGTGCCTGACTTATTCTGATTAATGTAATGTCCTTCGTGTGTGTGTGTGTGTACATATTATTTCATGCACATTTCCTTTACTGATTTTGTTCACTATTGGACACTTAGATTGCTTGCATATCTTTATTATTCTTGATAATACTTTAATAGAAATAAAAGTGTACATACCTATTCAATATAATATACCTAGAAGTGGGATTACTGGATGATATTATGGGCTTCCAAGAGACATTGTTGGATATTATGATAGTACTATTTTTAATATTTCAGTCTTTCCCATTTTGTTTTCTATAGTGACTATACCAATTTATATTCCATTCATGTGGGCAAGTATTCTTTTGTATTTATATTTTCCCTAGCATTGCTACATCTGGATTTAAGATTATAATTTAATTACACTATTTCTCCCTTCCTTTTTTCCCTACAACCTTCCCATATACCTCTCAAATCCATAGTGTCTTTTTTTTTTTTTTTTTTTTTTTTTTTTTTTTTTGTAATCAAAACCTTATGGGGGTCATTGTGGTTTTAATTGACAACTCCATAGTGATTAGTAGCATTAAGAATTTCTTTCTACTCGAAAGATAAACAGGCTGAGAAAGAAATTAGAAAAATGACACCCTTCACAATAGTCACAAATAATATAAAATACCTTGGTGTGAATCTAACTAAGCAAGTGAAAAATCTATATGACAAGAGATTCAAGTCTCTGAAGAAAGAAGATGGAAAGATCTTCCATGCTCATGAATTGACAGGACTAATGTAGTAAAAATGGCCATCTTGCCAAAAGCAATCTACAGATTTAATGTAATCCCCATTAAAATCCAAACTCAGTTCTTCACAGAGTTAGAAAGAAAAATTCTCAAATTTATTTGGAATAACAAAAAAAACCCAGGATAGCAAAAACTATTCTCAACAATAAAAGAACATCTGGAGGAATCAGCATCCCTGACCTCAAGCTGTACTATAGAGCAATAATGATAAAAACTGTATGGTATTGGTACAGAGACAGGCAGAAAGACCAATGGAATAGAGCTGAAGTCGCCGAAATGCACCCACACACCTATAGTCACTTGATCTTTGACAAAGGAGCTAAAACTGTCTAGTAGAAAAAGACCAGCATTTCCAACAAATGGTGCTGGTTCAACTGGAAGACAACATGTAGAAGAATACAAATCGATCATTCCTATCTCCTTATACAAAGCTCAAGTCAAAGTGGATAAAGGACCGTCACATAAAACTAGATACACTGAAACTAATAGAAGAGAAGATGGGGGAAAACCTTGAATACTTGGGCACAGCAGAAAAGTTCATGAACAGAACACCAGTGGCTCATGCTCTAAGAGCAAGAATTGACAAATGGGACCTCATAAATTGCAAAGCTTCTGTAAGGCAAAGGACACTGTTAAGAGGACAAAACAGCAACCAACAGATTGGGAAAAGATCTTTACCAACCCCACATACAATAGAGGGGTAATATCCAATATAAACAAAGAACTCAAGAGGTTAGACTCCAGATAACCAAATAACCTTATTAAAAATGGGGTATAGAGCTAAATAAAGAATTCTCAACTGGCCAAGTAGCACCTAAAGAAATGTTCAGAATCCTTAGTCATCAGAGAAATGCAAATCAAAACAACCCTGAGATTCCACCTCACATCAGTCAGAATGGCTAAGATCAAAAACCCAGGTGAATGATGGCGAGGATGTGAAGAAAGAGGAACACTCCTTCATTGTTAGAGAGATTGCAAGATGATGTAACCACTCTGGAAATCATTCTGGCGGTTACTCAGAAAATGAGACATAGTATTACCTGAGGACCCAGCTATACCACTCCTGGGCATATACCCAGGAGATGTTCCAACATATAACAAGGACATATGCTCCACTATGTTCATAGCAGCATTATTTATAATAGCCAGAAGCTGGAAAGAACCTAGATGTCCTTCAACAGAAGAATGGATAAAAAAAATATGTGGTACATTTATACAATGGAGGATTACTCAGCTATTAAAAACAATGAATTCAAGAAATTCTCAGGTAAATGGTTGGAACTAGAAAATATCATCCTAAGTGAGGGAACCCAAACACAAAACAACACACATGGTATTTACTCACTGGTAAGTGGATATTAGCCCAGAAGCTTGAAATATGCAAGATTCAACTCACAGACCACATGAAGCTCCTGAAGAAGGAAGACCAAGTGTGGGTGCTTCTTAGAAGGAGTAACAAAATACTCAAGGGAGCAAATATGGACACAAAGTGTGGGACAGAAAATGAAGGAGGGGCTGTCTGGAGACTACTCCACCTGCGTATCTGTATCTATCCTATGTGCAGTCACCAAAGGTAGACACTGATGTGGATGTCAGAAAGTGCATGCTGACAGGAACCTGATACAGCTGTTTCCTTAGAGGTCTGCCAGAGTCTGACATATTCAGATGCAGATGCTCACAGCTAACCATTGAACTGATCAAGGGGTTCCCAATGGAATTAGAGAGAAGACTGAAGGAGCTGAAAGGGTTTGTGGCCCCATGAAGAGAGCAACAATACCAACCAGCCAGAGCTCCCAGAATCTAAGCCACCAGCCTGGGAGCACATAGAGAGGGACCCATGGCTCTCTCTCTCTCTCTCTCTCTCTCTCTCTCTATATATATATATATACATATATATATATATATATATATATATATATGTATATATATATATAGCCTTGTTGGACATAGGTGGGAGAGGAGATCCTTGGTTCCATAAAGGCTGGATGCCGAGTGTGGGGAAATTTGAGTGTGAGGAGGTAGGAGTGGGAGAGGTGGGCAGGGACACATCCTGATAGAAGCAGGGGGAGGGAGGATGAGATAGGGGGTTCCTGGGCTGGGGCTAAATGGGGTAAGGGGATAGCATCTGAAATGTAAATAAAATATCCAATAAAAATTTTTAAAAGGATATAAACTATATGGTACAGTAAATAGTAATAAATAAATATATCCTAAAGGCTGTAATATAATTCTTTGAGAATTTAAATCTGATTTCATTGTTGGAAGTTATAAACATAAGAATATATTAAATATTTGAAAACATGAAAAAAAATAAGAATTTCTTCATACACTTGTTAGATTTCCTAGTTCTTCCCAAGGAGTCTTACCCTCCTCCCCAACCCCCCCCCCCCCACTGATTATAGTTCTTTCTCCTGCTTCCCTCAACACCCTTGATCTCCCCTGTTTCCCAACACACCTCTCCCATCCAGTTCCCTCCTCCATTCACCCTAGATATTTATTTTATTTCTCTTTTTAAGTGAGATTTAAGCATTTTTTTTTTTAATAAGAAAAGTGTTCTCTTAACCTGAACAACTGAATGACTGAGTGCCCAACAATTCACATGAGGTGTTCTTCACCATGAGGGAGAGCAGGACACTCTCACTGAAGGAAATCTTTTCATCATACCAGTAATGAAAGGTTTCCCCATCATTGGTCGTCTCCCCCAGCATTCCTGCAGCTCCTCCAGCTTCCTTGATGGTTTTCCGTACTTTGAGTCACTAGCTTCTGTATTATTCATGATTAAACGCAATACCACAAGAACTTTCCTTCCTACAAGCCCTTACTTCCACACATTTCCATTTTTACTTCTGCTACCACACATATTCTGCCAGATAATTTTAAAGCCCTTATTCCTTCCCCAAAGCAAATGCATTTATTCTACTTCCTGATACCTTTGACTCCTCACCTAAAAACCTGAATTCATATCATTCTCTAATTAAATTTACTTTTTCCATTAATTCAGTCCTTAATCATATGCTCTCACTGAACTGTTTTTTTTTTTTCAGGATCTCATGTACACAGACTTGATGAAATAATTACATTTTCTAAAAAGAAAAGTACTCTCAATGTGAACAGCTTCTGATCAAATGAGTAGAGAATACTTGCTCAGCTATTCACACAAATTTGTCCTTATTTAAGTACTATGAGGGAGGTGGGAACAATATATCAGAGAATACACACACACACACACACACACACACACACACACACACACACTGAATTGTATCCACCAAAAGTCTAAAAGTCATATGCTGAAGCTCTAATCACCAGTACTTCCAAATATGTAGACATAAGCCTTCAACAGAGTCTCATGGGCAGGCTCTCATCCCAAATTCTAACTCTCCAAAGAGATTGACATCCCAAAACTACATGAGCCCCGAAGAAAAATAGACTTAAGACATGAGGAAGCTACAGTCATCTGCAGACACTGGAGGAGCCTCAGAACATAGAAACCTGCCAGTGTCCTTTTTCTAATCAGCCCAGAATGTCAGCCTGTGGGTTACATCTCTGTTGTTGCTGTAATACCCTGGAAAGCTGGCATTACTCGGTATTTACTCTGTGAACTGATTAAAACTAAAAATTTCCTGATTCTTAATGCTTCTCAGATCAGGTTTTAAAGTCCGAATCCCAGAGACAGATAAACTGAAATTAAGAAATTCCCTTCATTTTACTTATTTCTCTAGAAAACCACTGCTTTAGTGAATCTTCAATCCATTCCCCAAGACCTGTTACCTTCATTCTGTCAACGAATTTATTCCTGCAGATTAGGTACGCCATTGTAAGTGAAGAATCACTGAAACAAACATCTGTAGTTATTCTAACCAGGAGTAAGAGTAGACTGCACAATATGTGAAGAATATCATAGTTTTGCCTTACTTTCTAACTCAAAAAGGAACCAATCACAGATTCACCAGTGAATAGAAAATGGCTTCAAGTAGTAGATTTCCAGCCCCAACCTGACTGACTTATTTTATTCTACATCACTAAAGACAGACGTTCTTTAGAGGGGCAGGTTCTGGAGACAAACATTTTGTCACTTTAGCTGGCTTGACCCAAGGCAGCAAATATTCTCAAATTGCATTTTGAAAATATTGGCTGCCACTAATGAATTTGAAGACATTTGAAAGTATCAATATGTGTTCTATTAGGCATAAAAGATAGTAGTCAGTGTAAACGGGAGTGCAGTTTTTATACGTAGTCCAATCCTAGTTAACCTCACATACAAGATGAGACGAGAGACTAGTGTGTCAGAACTAAAGGCCTTTGGAGTCATACTGACCTTAAGTTGTGATCTCCTACTTGGGAGCCTTCTCCTAACCGACAGTGGCTCACGCCAACTGAGCCTCTGGTCTATCATATATAAAACATGAATAACAGCAATGAACTTTCCAGGACTACTCTGAAAGAACATCAGCAAACAAACACATTGTGTGGGCCTTGACCATAGTAAGAATTCAAATGAAAACTATATGTCATTTTACAACTATTTTTAGTATTATTAAAGTCATTGATTACTGAAATTACGTTTTAAGAGTGAATTAGTTTTAAAAATGATTATATTAATACTCACATCAGCTTTATAGAGAAACTGAAGGCAGAAGGAAAACATGTAGCACACCACAGAAAAGATATATTTAGTAATTTGATGAATTTGTACAGAATGTATCACACCAGTACATTGGGAGAAATGGGATGGTGAGCTATTTTTTTCAACTACAAACAAACTGCAGGCAAGTTGTTCACACAGCAGAATGGCATGGCCTAGGTGAAACAGATGTTGACTGGGAGTGGGCGATAGCATACTGCAAAGTGTAGTCAGTGGAAATAATATGCCATAATAATGCGTGTTACATGCATTCATGCATTCATCATAAAACAGAGTACGTAGTCATATTCGTGAGCTCTGTAAGGAATGAAAAGATGCATCTTCTTCTGTGTTTATCTTAAAATAATCTCATTAGATAGTTTATTGATTGTAAATCACCGAAGCTTCCAGACACTTTAATCCTAAGAGAAAACAAAATGTTTAATTGGGTTTTCATATGCATCCCAACCAAACTGACCAAAATGGCTTTAAACACACAGTGATCAGTCTGCCTCTGACTTCTGAGTACTGGTATTGAAGGCATGCACCACCATACATAGCCTAATTAACAGTTTGTTTGGGAGACAAGCTCTGTGCTGGTTAGAATGGGAAAATCCCTTACAGGTTGTATATTAATAAATTATGTTTTAAAATTGTGGAGGAAATGGTTAAAAGACATACAAGATGTAAAACTATTTCCTGAGCACTACAATCAGAGTCTCAATTCCTTGCACCAACGTAACAGGCAACAACAGTTCATTAACTACTAGCCAAATGTACACTCTGAGCATAAACAACAGGTGCAGGAAAGTCCTCCTTCACCCACAGGAGGAAGCGGCAGGGTAGTGTTCAGAAGGTCCAGTTAAGATTAGCGTAGAACAAACCCTTGGTACAATCACCATTTCTTTGAGCATTTTCATGGAATTTCATAATGGTTGCTCCCACAGATAGAAAAGCACACCAAATGGTTGTCAAGGATTTAGGAAACAAGGCATGGTCCTTGAGGTAAGAAAGAAACTCAAGGCTCCTGAGTGACAAACGGGAAATGCCGCTGCGTGCACACTTCTCACGTCCACCTGTTCTGTTTCCCAGATAACCAGTATTTGTTATGGTGCTAAAAATGACTAATTTACAACTACTCAACCATTGAACCCCCACTTTCTTCTTAATCACCTTTCACTACATACTTGAGGAGCACTGCACCAGTGCACTAGACATTACTTAAAAAGAAATATTCATTCTAAAAAGCTATTATTAAGACGTTGTGGTAGCAATTTAACCTAGAGTTTAAAGAGAGGTTTAACATTTTTTTGGCTAAATGTTTATAGGCTACATAGAGTTTTCAATGCTAACTGGGGCTAGAATACAAAATGCCATGTCATAAAATAGAAAAGCAGTTCAAATATCAGGTCTCAAATTATCAGACAAAATATGACTAAATAACATAAATTCTGGTCGCTTGGTTCAGAAATTATCCTGAATATATGTAAAATTGCTTCTAAAATATTTTTCTGTATTACATATTTACATAGTACTATGGCATTACATAGAACTTAAATAATGTCTTCTACTAACGAACCAGATTTTCCTAACAGGAAAGCAAAAAAAGAGGAAAGCAAAACCTCTCCTGAACACCAACTTGGCTTTAGGCCTATGTGTGAATATATGAGCAAATGTGTGAATTTAAAAGTACACATGAAGGGCTGGAGGATTGTTCTGCAATTAAGAAAACTTAATTGTTTTGGGAAAAAAAAACAAACAGGTTTCAGTTCCCAACATCCACATATTGGCTTATAAGCCTCTATAACAACCTAGGTCCAGGAATCCAAGGGCTGTCTGACTTCTGCATGCTCCTGTACACACATGGCACACACACATACACTCAAGCAGATATATACACATAAAATAAATACAACTTTCAAAACTGAGTCTAAGTCTACAATACTAGTAAATAGCACTCCAGAAAATAGGAACAAAACTACATATTATTTTTCAAAATAACAAAGAGAAAATGATGCATGAACCAAAATAGCCACACTGGTGTGTAAGCATTAAAATCCTCCTATCTGTGGGAATCCAAGACCTCTCTTGTTAAAGTTACTTTAATTTAATGTGTCAAAGATAGTTCAAAGACAGAGAACAACAATGTCAAATAAATGGGCCCCAAAGACTGAGAACTACAAATGTAACTTGAAGCCATGTCAACAAAGTGTTAATGTGTTAACACTGTTCAAAAGCAACTGATTCCCAAACACATCCTCACAGACACACTTAGTCTCACAAGGCAGCTTATCCCCCATGCCTTGAAAGGTTTGGCAGTGGATGCTCACTGAAGTTTAGTTCAGAATAATGAATTCATGTAATATGACTGACTAAAATCCAATTCCAATATTCTCTTATTAAATTCTTGTTCCATCAAGAGTTTTATTCACAGACGCTCAGTCACTTTAATTTTAAAACACAGAATTTATTTAATAATTTACCGACTGAAGACACTTCATTTTACAAATTACCTTTAAGTATTAGTTTGTATTTGCTGCATGATGGATCAAATTAGTAGTTGAAGTTACAAAGAAAAATTAATCTTAAAAATTATTAGAAAATAAGGTGTCATTTTAACCCTCAATTTTATTTTTACTTAGATATTCAAGACTGTTTGACTTTTCCACACTGTGATATCCATTCTCCTATATTACACAGTATCACACAACCTAGAATGGTGAGAAACTTAAATTAAAAATTATTGGATAAACACATTATATAGCCATGGAATGACATGAAAGCAACATATTGTACAATTCGTGTAAATACTGTACTCACTGTTTGGAAGTTTGCAAATTCCATCAGCCAATGATTAGTCAATATTATCAAAATACCCGTTACTCTGTATCCTTTACTGGAATCAAATATGGAATTTTAATCCTTTCATTTTTTACTCACAAATGACACAAACTTTTCAAAGACCTTAGCAGTAGGACAGGGTAGCTTTAAGAACACAATATATCAACATTATTTTGTTTGAAGCTCAATTTTCTTAAATTAGAATTGTGTGCAGTTTTAAGTGAAAAATGCTGAAGCACTTGCAGTTTTGTTAAGAATGAAGCAAAATCAATCTTGCTTTGTATGAACTTTAATTTATCTAAGTTGAAAATTCTTGTATATTTTAAGTGGCAAATGTTGAAACAGCTGAATTTCAATTAAGCAATAAAATTAATTCAGGATAAATTTGCAAATAGTTGAAACTCTTGGCAAAAACCTCTCACAGGTATTGATTTTCATATCTATGTGTTTTCAGAACACTTTCACTTAAGGGAAATTTATAGACAGTACCAAAAAAAAAAAAAAGTAAAAATCTCTTTGTAAAATTAATGTAACTTACATTTAAAAAGCTGCTGTATGAGTCAAGCTGCCTGAGCTAAGGTTGGTCTTTCTGAGGTAAAGCTTGGGCCTCAGTCTTCCTACAGGCTGGTAGTCTCAGCACCCCACACTTATTCTATTAGCCGTTCTCTCATGTATATTCCTATCTTATAGTTACAAGTTCATGACACTCTACCATACTGTTATAGATACCTAATCAAGGAAAAAGTAGAAAACTTTGCCTGTCTAATGTCAATACTATGATTTTTTTTTTTTGCCATAAGTATAAAAAACACATAAAACTCATAAGTACAAAGCTCTTCAAACTCTTCCAGGTAAACGATGAAAACGATGTTAGGAGACCTTGTGACTTCAGTCGGCTCCCAGTCATCATCTGTGGCAGAGATGACTGCGATGGTGTAGGTACAGAGGGCAGAGGACAACGCAAGTGATGATCTTTTCTTTCTATCTTGTTTGAGACAGGTCTGCTTTATTGTGTTCAAAAATGTACACCAAGCTAGCTGTCCATGTGAGCTACATGGGGATTTTATGTCTCCACCTCCCATCTTGTGAGTATGAAGATCATAAACTCATGCTATTGTGCCTGGCTTTACAAAGACGCAGGGGATTCTCACTCAAGCCATCATGCTTGTGTCACAAGAACTTTACAGATTATAATACAGTCTGGGATTCATCTTTCCAGCCTCTATTATCATTTCTACTGTCAACATAAGACCTAAAATACAGGCTGTGAAAGTGTGCCTAGCCTCTTTATGTCAGAGGCTAGACCTTCTCATGGACAAAAGCCCTGTGATGCAAACTTTAGAAACATATTTGAGCAAGACTAAGAAAAACCTTATCTAATGAAAATAGAAGATAAAGCAAATAAGGTTGAGGTGGCAAAGGAGGAGCAGAGAATGGAAGACTCTTGTTTAACTACACTTATGGATTTCAAAAAAGAAAACAGGTTATGACACACAGAATATGCTGCTTCATTTTCAAATAATTTCTAAAACCAAGGAGTCAGTGGACACTGGATCTATATGTAAATTCAATTATTAAATGTATCATTCTGTTAATAGCACAGCGAATGAATGACTCTGCAGGACCGTGAACAATTCTGACCAAAACCATTAAATGCCAGGGACATGTGTAAGAGAGAAGCCTCAGTGAAGATGTCCATTCCTGACAATAACATCATCTCTTTACATGTAGAATCAAATTATGAAGGAATTGATTGAAAAAAGGCATATTTGGTAAAATGGTTACCTTGCTTCTAAAGAATAATAGCTATCAAGGTAAATTTGATATTTCTTAGTCAACTGACCACATTTTGGGATTACTTCTTAGTACAAAATGAGTTTGAATGGATTTCAATTTATATTCTTAATAAAAAGTGAAAGTTGAAATTGAAACAATCAGAGAGTATTTTAAAAATCTATCTTGGCTAGGCTTTGAAAATGAATAAGATGTTGAAAAGAGTTTAAAATCATGACATAGTCCTGGGATTTTTCTAAGACCTGAGCCCTGGACTTCATGACAGGTAGACAGGTGTGTGTGTGCACATGTAAACCATGTAAATCTCCGCACTTCAAATATAATATGAAGCTGGATTTAAATGACAAGACACAAAGGGCAGGGCATGTTTAAAGTAATTCTGTAACGATGATACTGGGTTAATTGGTAAATTGGGTTAATTGGGTTCAATAGAACATAAAAATTAGATCCATCTGTTTGACTTGAGTTATTTATCATGTCTAGGACATTTTAGATCTGGAGGCCTGCTCTGTTACAGATCTTCTCTGTACTTTTGGACTCTAAAACTCATGACCTGATACTATGCTCACTTCAGTTCCCCTGCCTACTCTTTTCCTTCTTTTCTTTCTCATCCTAGAATTGCACCACTTTTAAGTCTTAGCTGAACTGTAGCATGAAAGAAACATCAAGAAATTCTGAAATAAAAAGATCACAAACGAGATAGACACGTTTCTACAGTGAAATAAAACAGAATAGATATTCATGCCATGCTTCATTAATACAATTAAATAAGTATATAGCAAAAATGGCATAAATTGTCAACCATATTAAAAAGATGAAGAAGTATTTCTTACCTAAACTAGTTTATTTTATGCCATCTATACATTTAGATTTAGAACTTTAAATTTTGAGTATTCTAAATATGCTACAATTTTTTAAGCTTCAGATTATGTATTAAAACATAAAATGTGTATGAAATAATGAACAAAATGATAAACACTATAATTCTTTACTCGGACTGTCTTATTATCATAATCCTGTTGCCTTTTGCATCACAGTTTATTTGCAAATTAGTGACTCAAAAATATTTAATGTTTTGTTCTCTTCTTCATCCCTCTAACATCCCTCTTGTTCATCACTGCACAGTTCCTGTGTTCAGACTCTAGAATACCTCATAAAGAAAACATGAACCGGAGGGATGCCTCAAGCAGCAAAAACTGGGTGCTGGGAAAGCCTTGTGGCTGGAATTTGATCCCTGGAAAACGTGAACAAGAGAAATGACTCTATAAAGTTGCCTGGCTTCCATAGGCACTCTATGGAATGCACACACCTACCTACCTACCTACCTACCTACCTACCTACCTACCTACCTATCTACAAGAAACATAGTAAGCTCCTACAGCAGAAAGGCACTAAGCACTATGTCATGATCTTAACAATCTGAAGAACGAAGCTGTGTCTATGTTTACTTATCAGCTTTACATACCTTCTCATTACTTCTCACGTAAGTTCTGAGCTCAGAAGGTCCACTAGACTTTGTTTTGTTACATTGTGCAACTTTTAAGAACAGACTCTCCCTAATTACACTACCTTAGATATCAGAACAGAACAAAATATCCCCTCAAAGTCAAACCAAAGAAAACCAAATAAACAAAAACTTTCCGAGTAAATTCTACATGAGAAATAATGTGACCACAAAGAAAAATTACAAAGGACTCTCAAAAGCAGGGTCATTATTAGTCCTCGTGACAGCAGTGCTCATTCTTAACTGTCTTCTCTATGTAGAAAGTTCATGTGACACAACTAACTATGGGAACATGTAAACTGTGTTAGAGAAATGTCACTAATCTACACCCAAATCAAAGCCTTTTTTCTCTTCTGGCTCCTAGAGTAGTTCATACTCGGGTTGTGTTTTAGAATTAACACATTTTGGATTCAGATCTTATAAAGCAACTTTGTCATTCTGAGTCATTTTGCAAGTTACCCATTTGCTCCCCAGTCCTCTTCTAGGTCTGGATTAGGATAAAACAGTCAGGAACAAGATATCTAAGAGTCTTCTCTCAGTGTGATCCAGACTGTCAGTTCAACATATTGGCAGGATGGGGATAGAGCAGCAACAGGAAGAATATTACCCATTTCTTTTGGAACCAAGACTTGAGACTAAAACTAACATGTAAATCACAGTATTAAATATGTTAGCAAATACGCTGTGCATTTTCATCTAAATTGATTTTATGTTTTTGTTTTTTTTTTTTTTATATTGAGTGTATTTAATTGCAGTACACTATATTAGTCTTTCTGGTTCAGATAAAGGACCTTTTTATAAGTGACTGACCACATTTCCACATCCTGTGATGAACTTATTTCTGGATTACCAGAGCACTATACAGACATAAGTAAAATGAACACACATATCACATGGTACTGCTCTCTTAATAATGTAAAGAAAAAAAATAAAACCCCAGAATTCACAAATGAAAAAAAAAAAAACTTAAGTGCTACAGATTATAAACTTAAAGAAGTTTCATTGCTGCTTTTTCTGCACTTCTAGCTTTTTTTTTACATTTCCCCTTTGTACTCTCATATTTTTTAAAAATAGCTTTTACACTGAAGTTCACAGTAACTCAATGCATCGTCTATTACCTCCTGCTTAGTTACCTGTGAGCTTCACCACTCTCTAAAGAGTGCTCATTGGTATTTATATTTCATTGCAAACCTAGATGCATAAAATTCTCTTCAAAGCTCCAGTCACTTCATGCAAACCTCCAATTCTCAAATCTTACCCTTCGTGCTCCATTCATCTCAGAGTTGTCCTTGTCTCCTTACCCAACCCTGTCTTATTAAGTCGTTCCACGGCACTTTGGACACCTGAATAATCCCATGTTTTTGTTTCACATGGTTCTACTTTGTGAATCTCACATGCTTACTTGACACCTTTAGTTATTGGCATTTTTGTTGACTACAAGTGACACAAATGTGCATTTGGCTAAGTTCTCATAGAGGTACTGGTTAATCTTGACTTAACATTGTGCTTCAAAATATCTGAGAAGACAGATTAACTAACACTGGAATAGGACCACAAAAACTAGAGCAGATAAGCATGAGGTTATGATGAACCTGAACAAGAGTGAAGACCTTTCTCTAGTGACACTAAGCCTACACCCTAATTCCATCAAGAAAGCCCCTGAGAGCTATGCAGCCCACAATGTGGGCTTTATGCAGATAGTCAGTGAGTGTAACTCATGTTATCAAGGAACTCTGTCTCTCATAAAGTAGGAGGGGTTCAACCAAAAAGGTAAACCATTCAATGGCTTAGTTAGTAACTGTTAGAATTTTGCCTTTTAATATAATTTTATTTATAATAACACTCTGAATTTATATACTTTACTTTATTTACTGCTTTATAATTCATTTTACTTGCACTTAATAGAAAATTTAATCCTAATTTGGCAACTGTAATATTCTTCAAACTACTTCGTGTTTCCACTGATATAGCTTATTTACCTTTGAGGATTTCCGTTGCTTTCCAGCATGAGATATCTCAGATTTGGTATCAAGAGATTTTTCTACCAGAACTGGTCTTCTTAGCTGGGAATTTTCCCCCACAAGCCATGATATATTAGGAAATGAGTCCAGTATGCTTGAAGCATGTGACATTGAAAGCCTTTTCACTATACATGGAAAGTAAAAGTATGGCATGTGTCTTGAAAAGCTTCACAGTGCATTATAATACTTAAAGATTATCCCTTTCTTGTTTATTTCTTTTTTGAAATAGCAGTTCTTGTTTTCGATTTTTTGTTTTGTTTTGTTTTTCTACATGTAAAAATTACTTTTATATTTTCACAAAACATCTTACTGTTCTTCCTGGAAAGATCGTGCTACATATATAAACCATACACACACACTCACAAATTTTTTTTTAAATGTACCTATTTAAGATGTTACCACACCATACCCAGTATGATCAATACCTCATTCACTTGTCCAACTCTATTCTCTCTCATTTACTTATGTTTTAAAATTAAGTGATTTTAACCAAAGATGCAAGGGAAACTACTTCTTCAGTTCTTGCGTTTCTTTACTTCTATTGAGTACACCCAACCACATATGCACACACACACACACACACACACACACATCCTCACACTCACACATCTACATATATACACATAAACACACACACATACATACACACCCACACAGTTTTCAACAGCATTTATTTTTCTACATTGTATCATTCCCTTGTGTATCATAATAAAAAAAAATGCAGAAGTTAACCAAATATATGCCTCTGTCTATCTACCTTGTCCTAAATAGGCAGTTTTGTAATATGTCCTCCAGCCGTGAATATTTTAACCTTCAGCTGCATGTTGGTTATTTCTTGCTGAGTAAATGCTGAGACTTCAAACTTACAAATCTCCACACAGTCTCTGATCCTCAAGAGTGCAGGGATCTCCTTCACACGCCATCCCAGCTGTCGTTTTCTAAAACCAATTTCCAAGATACCCAGACTCCAGCATCAGATGGAAGTTTTAACCCTCACTTCACCTTGGCTTTTAAACTACTGACTGTGCACATGTACATTGTACTGAAAAATGCCTAGGTTGTTTGTTCCCTCTTCATTCATTCTGTCCTCATTCTGTTTTATGTTCCTCATTCCTGAGAATATCCACTTTCCTAAGCACCAAGGAAACCCTTCCATAACAGAAGTTTTTCACACATCTGAAACAGCAATTAAACACAGCCTCTTAAAATAACTTTTTGCAGTTGTGTTTTTTAGTATTAACAAACAGACAAAATAAAAAAAAATGTCACATTCAAATAGCTTTAACAGTGAAAGTCAAAGATGCAGATGAGGTTGATGGTGAGATGTTGGCAGACAAGCAACGCCTGTATTTATAGCCTTGTATTGCAGTGGCAGGAACAGCTTGCTGTTACCTTCTCCTAAAGACTCATTTTTGCATTTCATACCATCAGAGTGTGGAGGAAAGAGAGTCACACTGCTGTAGACGTGAACTCAGCACTGTGATTACCTGTCCAAACTCTCCACATTCACATATGCCTAGAAAACAAATACCCAACATTTTCACAGGGCTCTACAAAGTAACTATAGACAATAGTTACTATAGTCTAGAAATAGAAATAAACTATAGTCTATTTCATCATAGTATCAGATGACTAGCTATGATAGCTCACCAATTTCCCTATATTTTTCTGTGATTAAAGAGTCTTGCACAAATGTGTGCTAATACAGTCCTTAGTAATTGAGAGTCTGAGTAATTCTGAGAGTCTTTCGTAATTCTCCATGTGATACTACTTAGTTTTATTTCTAGCTTAAGCTCACCCTAATAACAGACACACAGTAATAAAACCTTGCCAAACTATCATCTCCATAATGTATTTTTGTTTGTTTGTTTGTTAAACACAGAGAAGTTATTTTATACTAGGAAAAGCAATGCAACTCAAAATATTGTCTACACACAGTGCACATGTATGCATGAAGTGAGCCAGGGGATGCCATTCAGACTTCCCACACATTCCTTCACCCTTCACCAGCCCTGTGAACTCTGGAAGTCTATTTATCTTTAAATGTTAGCTGCTTCAACATGTGAAACAGGGACACACTTCCTACTCAGTAGGGGAACTAGTTGATGTTGCACAACCTCATGCTGGAAAATAGCTAGAAGTTTGTCCTCTTTGGGTAGCCGTCACAGTGCCTGAAGGTGCTGTAGCAGCTGCTGGACAAATTGGCTTGAATTAGTTAATTCTGAACACTGTACACAGCAATAGTAACCAATCAGTCAAAATGAAACCACCAGTATTATAATGCCAGTTATATCTGATATGGAGATAGTCACATTCTGATTAGAGTTACTGTCAATATGGCCAAAGACTCTTGACTAGTGGGGTAACAGACCCCAGTAGCCACTTCTATTGATTATTAAATGGACATCCTATGCCTGTCAATTTCCCTTATTGATAACTGCATTTTTACTCATGATAGCAATGCTATCATATTTAGTCAGAAGATCTTTGGTAGTGGTGATGATGGCAGTGGCTTTTGGTTTTTTTTTTCCCAGTGATCAGTAGTGACTGCAGAGTGTCATAACTGGTCAAAGTACACAGAACAAATGACTGTTGATTGCCCATTTGTAAACGACACATTGATAACATCTGCACAAGCCCTTCCAAGTACAGGGAACATCACAGAAAGGCAGCTAGCAGTAAGAGCTAAGAGAAGGGAGGTCTGCAATAACACTGATTTCCAACTATAAGATGCCTGTAGACTTGAACTCAGCAGCTGTGATTACATGCCTAAGCTCGGCACATGATTGGGACTATCTATACTTTGTCTTTGAAGGGCCCCTCATGTGTTTATATATAGATAATGGTTAATGGGATGGATAAAAACTTTCGCTATTGGTAAGTCAGTGGTAAGGTGTCTACATTCCTGTAAACCAGCTATCACTGTGTTCCTATTAACAACCTTATGTGCTTCATTGGGACAAACACACTTAGACAAACACAAAGAGAGAGAGAGAGAGAGAGAGAGAGAGAGAGAGAGAGAGAGAGAGAGAGAGAGAGAGAGAAAGAAGAAGAAGAATGAGGAGGAGGAGGAGGAGGAGGAGGAGGAGGAAGAGGAGAAGGAGGCAATAAACAAAAGGAGGGGACAAAAGAATTGGGTCGAATACAATTAAAATATATTGTGTACATGTATGAAAATGTCATAATGTGTATTATTAATATATGTATTATTTATATAAGCTAATAAAATTTTAAAAAAATAAATGTTAGTTGTCTTCCATTTCTTTGTCTTTGACATCAAATAAGAAACCAATAGCCTTTCTCTATCCCTGACCAACAAAGCTTCCAGACTATGTTGCTCTTATATATATGATATATATCACATATATATCATATATATATACCATATATATCATATATGTATCATATAGATATCAAAATTTACATAGACATCTTATCTCCACTCATACAGTATATATAAGTACAATTAATTTCCAGTGTAAAATTGAGAAAAAAATTCAACTACTTTACTCCAAACAAAAATAATATTAACTGGTGAGTTTAATTATATTTTACAGAAAATATATCCTGCATAGGAACTCTTTATTTTCTCACTATTATAACTGTGTTTGGAGAGGTACCCCATTGCCCATTTCAGGAAATCAGAAATTGGGACAGTATTTCCATGTCCTTCATAATTTCCCTCTCACGTAGATTTAAACATGGTAAGAGAAATAAATCTTGCAGTGTTGACTCCAGGTGTGGAGTCTCCAAGGACATGCCAGAGGACATTCATCCTGGACAGAGTTCTGCCACTTTTGTCTCTGTTCTAGTAACAGAGAGAAAAAGGGGAATTAACATGAAAAAAGTATCAGAAAAGCATGAAGACAATCCAGTGCAGATAAAGATTTTTAAGTTTCTGAAATACCTAAAAATTATAAAATCAATTTTCTTAAATACAAATTTAGTGCTTAGTATAGGTCTAACACAACAAAGACAAAAATATTCAACAATATTGTATATCTAACAAAAGTTGAAAATAACTGAATTAAATCTATGCCTTATGCAAATAAATTTTTGTAATAAGTGGAAGTCTATGGCTGAGGTGTTCAGATCCCAGGTGCTGAGTCTATAACTAGGTACAGAAGTGGTACTGCATCACCTGCTCCTAGGTTCTGGTCAGTTATTGTTTTCTTTGTGATTGTGATACAATGAAACCAGCTATTTCATTGGTCCTATTGGGAAAGATTATATTATTGATGTCAAGTACTAAAAATATATTAAATCAAAGAACTATGATAAATTATGAAAATGTAAAACTATTTTATATAGTTAACTGGAAAAACTGATTTTAAAAAAACCAATAAGACGTTCATAACAGTTATGGGCAATCAGTGAAGGCATTTTGTAAATTCAACTTTTTTTTACTTTCTGGAGCCCCATAATCAATAGGAAGAAAATTAATCAGCGCTCCCCCAGTATGTCATAAGATAGTTTAAGTTTCTTTATGGCCATGCAATAAGAGTCAAAACCAACCTTGCTGTTAACAAACTCCATTTGAGATACAGTTAATTCTTGTTTTACAACAAACTCTAGAATTCCTTATTATTGTGTAAATAATGCTAAATACCCATTTCACTCACATTCTACCTCCATAACAGAGCTTTAGAAGACTGCAAGTCTCATTTGATTTGATGTATTACCTAATGACTTACAGTATCAGTTACCAAAACATGACCATACTCCACTCAGTGCAAACTTCTCAGATACAAGGACATCATACACTTTTTACTCTCTTATTCAAAACATACCTGTTTTACTTAAGAAATTCATATCCAGAGGCTAGAGAAATGGCCCAGAGGTTAAAAGCATTGACTGTTCTTCCACAGGACCAAGGTTCAATTCTCAGCACCTACGTGGGCATTTACAAGTCTTTAACTCCAATTCTAGGGGATCTGACACCTGCTATTGGCCTCCATAGGCACCAGACATTCACACAATGAACAGACACACATGCAGGCAAAGTGTGTGCAAAATACAACAAAGTACTTTTTTAAAAAGAAGTATGTTTCATCGGGTTGAGAAAATACAATTTTATGACTTAAAATTATTCTTGTATTTATTTTATATTGTTACTTTCAATTAAAATATGAGAATTTATATTTAAATATTCTATAACTAGTCTTTCATAAAATTACATTACTTTACAGCAAAGTAACACACCTTCTGTAGTTAAATATATTACTGAATATATTTAGAGTGCTTTAAACTTTTTCACCTTAGGTGTGACACTAATATAATGTAGGTAAATTGACATCATCTCAGGGGAGAAAAAGCAAATGACCAACCTGATCCTTTAAACATCAAGAGAAATTTTCTTGAAAATTATGTTAATGGTGAAAACTTATTTTAAATACATTTGAACAAACCACATGCACAAGACAGAACATGAAATAAGATTTTCTTTCTCTGCAATGTTTGCAGTTGAAACAAACTATAAATAAATTAATTAATCCAGTATTTTTGGGAATAGTAAGAGTTTATATTGCAGAGAAGCATTCTAGGAAATTTAATAAGTAGTTTTAGGTTTGTGAAAACTTCATCACAACTTTTTAAAATAGTAGAGATTAGTTCGTAATTCACTAGCCAGTTATTCTCTGTCTTTTTAACTGGCAAATTAAATTCATTCTCTTAAAAAATAGTACAAAATAACCACTAAGAAAAAAATAGATGATTAAGTTGATAAGTCTGTTGGGAAGCTGGGTCAATGAATAAAGCATGTATTTTCCCATAAGAAACCAGTAGGCAGTGCCAACTCTAGTATATTACCTTCTACAGTGTTCAGAGCTGCACTGCTCCTGGCTCAGTTAGGGGAGGTGGGGATCAGAATGATTTGGAAGTCACAGATAGAAAAGTAAAATAAACATTCGATAGTAAATAAATGGAGCATAAGAACATAAAAGACATGGTCTCTATGTAGACGATCTCACTGGAATCTTCCCTTCTCTTCAGGTGACATCTCTGATTTCAGTCTCATGTGGAAACAACAGAGAACTGCAAATTAGTTGGGCAGTCTCAGGAAAGAATATGCTGAGGTTGGGACCAAATTACTCTGCTAGTGGACAGCCAAGATTACTCACACAAGTTATTTCTTTCTTCCTTGCTCTGTCTCTTTTTGTTTTGTTTTGATTTTTCAAAGAACTAAAAGTTTTATCAGCATCTGACCTATAACAAATATTATCCACACACATCATTTTAAATGAGCATTTCTGTATATGTAAAATAAAATGACTGACTTTAAAAATATCATCATACATTGCAAATAACTTTGATAAGTATTTTGCTTGCTCTCTGATCCACATGAAAGTCCATCTTTCAGCTATGATCTCACGGTACAAAATAAGAAATTTCATATTTTTGTGTAGAGTTATAACAAGCTTCAATTTTAGAACTATGCACTTAAAGACTGGTGTTTACAGAGAGTAAAACAATCTTCTTCTCACTCAAAAAAGCAATGAGACTTCTTAATGAGAAATGGCCTGGCCACAAAAGAATGAATGAATGAACAACCTCATCTGTATGCAACTTACAAGGATCTTAGAGTTATACAAGAGTGGTACAGGAAAAATGAAAAACATCCTCAATATATTGCATTTTAAACTTCCCTTGGAGTCTTTATTATTTCACTGCAAACTATAAAACACAAACACCAAACTTTTCATGTCACAAGCTGCACAAACAGAAATTCAATAAAATAGTCATTTGGGAACCTTATAGAGTAAATTACTCATCTTTTTGCTATAGGTCCTTGTTTCCCGATGTTTAGCTCTTTATTTTTATTTTTTAGATAACCTAGAAGAAAATTTAATAAGGCAACACCGATATCATTTCAGTGTATTTTAACATAACCCAAACAGTGTACGTGAGTAATTTAACACTGAACTCATTTAAGGTAGGAAAAGAAAATGAAAGGCTCAGAATCAACCTACTCAAATACTCCTAGTTCCTCTCCAGATGTTAAGATTCATTCTACTCTATCTATCCTTTCCTATACTTATTTGGGAACTAAATTCTCCCATAGATTCTGTTACAGTGAAAAGTAGAGAAAAGAATTTTTATTTTTATTATTATTATTATTGCCAGCCAGTGCATCTCTGAAAAGTACTGCTGGGTTTATGGAGACATGCAACAGGGCACTCAAACACTGTAGGCAACATTCAACACTCAGTACATCAGCACTACCATCAGTGGCCACCTTCAGTGGCCCTTTGCCCTACCAAGTCCTAGGCCTGGGGGAGGGAGAACCTACACAACCGGTATCTGGTGGTTAAGAAGGAAACAGTGTCTATTTTTAAAGAAAGAATGATATTGTACCTTGTAGGCGTCGTCTTATTAAACCCAAGTATTCATTGGTACAAGTGACCATTCCTTCTCCTCGGAAGACACCAGCTAGGGCTTAAAACCAACGCGACGCAGCAGGGAAAGAATGAAGGAGACAACACGGAAGACGTGAAGCCGCCGGAGCTAGCGGAGGCGGTTGGGAAGAACCCACTGCACTGCTCCCGCGGGGCGCGGAGGCGAGAGAGTGGCACTCAGGGACCGCTGCCATCCTAGACAGCTCGAGCTCCGGCCTCCTGACCAGCCGCCAGCCCCCGGGCGGCCGCGGTCCCCGCCCCTTCACCTCTCCATCTCCCGCGCCCGGAGGGCCGGATCACCGCACAGTCAGCGCCCCGCGGGGCCCTCCGCTTCCGGCGCTGCGGGTGGCTCAGTCTAACTTGCCGGACCGCCGGCAGTGCTCCAGTTCCCCCGCAGCCACCCCAGCCTAGGCACCACCAAGGGAGAGGGATGCGCGCATCTCCAAGGCCATCGCGCCCCAAAGAGCACTTTGGTTCTGGCTCCCGGCGCGGCTTTCCCCATTGCGGGCTCGGACACAGCCCGGAACCAGCGCGCACACGCGCACACACCCTCGCACACGCACACACGCGCGCACACAGACTTCTTGGCCAGCGTTGCCATCACACACCCGGGGAACGCCACCAAGGGGGCCAAGTACCTGCTCTCTGCGAGCTGTTGTGATGTTCACTTCATCCTCCGTTGACAAGGAAACCAAACCGCACTTCATTTTTTTTTTTTTTCAGAAAAACCTTCCACTGCCATCATTTGAAAATTGATTTAGGAGGGGAGAAGGAGGAAGAATGGATAATATAGATATAGATATCAGGATATCTATCATAAAATTATCTCGAGTTTTTAAATAAAAAAGTCAAATGTGCAAAAGGAATAGTTAATGTAAAGGAGAAAAAAAAAACAATTGCTTAAAAATAATCCCTTTAACTAGCTGCAAGAAAAGTTTCATGTTATCAACCGATATCAAAAACAGGAGGGGAAAAAAAACGAAATATTTCTCACAGGCTTCCAAAAAGGTCATAAAAATGCAAAATTAATGTCTTTGCTCAGTGGTGCGAATCGAATTGCAAGACGACAAACTTGTGAACACTGCTGGAAAATCCCACCTACACAAAAATGTAATCGGAAAAAGAGTACGTAGAAAAAGAGTTAGAAACATGCTTTCTTATCTTTACAAAGGGGAAAAAATAGGCACCATACTTCACAACGCTTTCTCCATAAAACCAGTTGCACATTTTGCTGGACTTGGGAGCCGCTCACAGCGAGCACGGCTGCCGCGGACTCCCAGACACAGCGCCTTGTCTAGAGAACCATCGCATGCTAGGAAAACTTGATTCAGGAAAAGGCTTAAGACCATGCTCGTCAGCTTTCCCAAATACAAACAATAATCAAAGAAGTGGGAAGAAAAAAAAAGAAGAAGAAAAAAACAAAAACAAAAAAAGGGGGGAAAAAAGAATAGGACAAGAATGCCACTGAGAAGGTACTCACCGAGCGGGAGTAAAATGTTGGAATAAAAATGAGATTTAGGAAAATACAGTATGGCGGTGGAAGAAGGAATGAAGCGCGTTTTTTTCTCAGTCTCTGCCTCGGGCACTGACACGTGACTCGGAGCCAGGCGGACTTGCAGGCGGCGGGGGGGACAGCGACTCCTGGGCGACCTCGGAGCCCTCGAAGCCCTCTGAGCCGCTCCGGCGGGCGCGGCGGTGGGAGCCGGGCGAGGCGGCCTCCTCGGCGAGCCGGGACTAGCAGGTGCCGCTCACGCTGGGCTGAGCGCACGCACACGCACACGCAGACGGGCAGGGCGCGGGCTAGCGGGGACCGCGCGGGGCGGGCCGGAGGCGCGCAGCTGCCGCCGCCGCCGCTGCCGCCGCCGCTGCTGGTACTGCCGCTGGTGCTGATGCTGCGGGCGCTCCGCCAAAGAAGAGCAGCTCAGGGATGCTCAGCGAAGGCATCAGAGGGCACACAACTTGCTGCCCACTGCAAAGTTGCCGCTTGCCACTTCCTTATTATTCGGCTTTCATCTCCAGGTAGTTTCCGGCAGAGAGCTCTTGTCCTTCTCCCCAAGTTTCACTCTTCAAGCCCGGTTTAACTCGATGGTTTTATTCATTTGATCTCAGGGCTCCTATTTCTTCTAGACTGCTTTGCCTATGTCACTTCCTCCCCCTAGGTCCGTTTCCCACCTTGTGGTTCTCAGAGAACCTGGATTCGTGCAGTGCGTTGGGTTGGGGCGGGGGCCGTTGTCACTGCAAAGCCAACGTCAATTGTCTTGAGGTGTTCCCCATTTGAAAAAAGAAAATCTTTTATTTGGAAAAATCCCATCCCAGGTTTTCGTTTGCTTGTTGCATGATGCTGGGCGGGGTTGTGAACGTGGATAATTTATTCTTTCCTGGGCCAGGCATTGTTTGTTTTGTCTGCTTGAGCACCAGCATCGACCTGTCTGGAAGGCTCTGTGGTCCAAGCTCCAGGCAGGGTCCTTCTGACTCCTGCAAGTTGCTTTCTCAGGCTGCAAGTCCAAGGAGAGGAGCGAGGGAGACAAGTGAGTCCATTGTGTGAGTGCTTGCGGGGCAGCAGGCACCTGGCGATGGTCGAGAGGGGGAGACGTGCGCCACTCACTAGAAGCTGCCAAAGATCAGCCAAGAGCCAGGCGGCTGAGCAATGCTTTGGAAGGTGGAAGCAAAACAGGGAGTTCACCAAGCATCTGCTGAGGGATGCCTGTCCCTGGAACAAAGATGCCATCAGCCAATCACTGACTGCTTTGGGATTCTTCTACTGCTGCCTGTTGCAGAATTCTGGGCTCTGCAGTGAATTAATTTTTCTTCATCTTTCATACACTATTCTATCAAAACCATTTCTCCGTATTGCTTTGAATCTGGATTGCACAAAATTAATAGCCAAGTCTGTATCATAAAATGAAAATAAATACACTTTCTTGTCTCTTGTGTTGCTACTCTGATCTTTATGCCACTCTTTCCATTGTTGATATTGAAGATAAAATATCTGCTTCCGAAGGAGTCTAACCTGGATAGTTTCAACATTAAAGTACGAATTCATTACAGAGAGCCCCAGCAGCAAATGCTTCTCCAACATTCTTGGCAAAATTCATTGATCAAATAAAGTATTAAGCCACAATTTAAATAAAAGATGTTTTAAATAGCACTGAAAATCATTAAATATTTGTCTTGGGAAATTGCCAACTGAATTCACTTATTCTACACACTTCCCAGATAGGATGTGAAATGCTGACTTAAGACAGACGGGTGCATCAAAGAGGAGTCCAGAACTTTAGGAACCTTAAGTTCTGCATAACTCAGAGCAAATGTGGGTTGTACTGAGATCTTGTTGATCTTCATTTTTGTTTTGTTTTTAATAGATGCCTTCAAATATGGCTGTTTACTTCCATGTCTCCTGAATTATGCTATTTAAACCTTAGTTTGTTAGATTTTCCAAATTTTCTAGCCCATGAGAATATCCAGATCCAAATTCACTAAAGAGAAGTAAATTCTAATGAACATCGTTTCCCATAATTTACAGAGATATTGGACTGTAAGCAACTTCACTTTAAGAATGAGTTTTGGAGCTTCATATCAAGCCAGGCAATGTCTGGGTTTAGAGAGTTATTCAAGAAGAACTTTGAAAAACAGGCTGTTTAGAATTGCACTGCAGTAATGGCGGCCAGCCAATCACAGTGATTGTCAGGCTTTTATTATTCAATAAAATGCCTCCCCTTTATGTTTAATGCAGCTCTGCTGAGGGAAAGCAAGCCATCAACATCCTCCTTGCACGTCTTCCATTACTTACATAACTGCAGCCCAGTGTTTAAAATATTCCACTTCTCTTTACTTCCAAGATGGCATTCTCCTCCTTTTAGGTTTCACCACCACATTAAAAAACAGGAGTAAACAAAGTCAGGTCGAAGGAGCAGCTATTAAAAAGCTGAGCCTGTGGTTTAATCCTTATAGAACTCTGTGACAAAGGCATTATTATCCTCATTTTAAAATTTATGAAAACAAAGTCAGAGTTTAAGTCATTTGTGGAAGATTCTATTGCTATTGCACAGGAGAGATGTAGTTGGACCAGACAAATCTGGTCTTACAGCTAGAATAAGGTATTTCAAACACTGCATGAAAAACGTTAGTTCTCAGGAGCTGTTGTTGATGTCACTTAACAGAAACCTGCTTTTCTTAAATTTAATATATCCAAAGAATACTTTGGAACTAAGTGAGCTGTACTGCTCACCCCCAATAACAGTTATAGCACATATAATTTTACTGGCATTTTGAGGACGTAAAACAGAAAAAGAAGGACATAAACATTTACAAGGTAAGAGTCATATAGAATACAAGTAGAAAAAAGTACAAGTAAAATATATTTTTAAATGGATAGAATAATGCTCAAAGGTCTCCTAAGCAAAAGGCAAATAGGCAAACAACTCTCCAAAAGATGCGGCTGTGCCATCCTACTCTGCACATGTACTCAACAGTTAACCACAGAAGCTTCTGGAGGTTTGAATAGACAAATGACTTTCCTGATTCTTCTCTGAAGTCACTCATGCAGCACATGCAAATATGAAGCATACCAAATTAAGGATGAGACCACTAAACGATGATGCTAGAGAAAAAGTCTAGTTTGAAATCTGTGCTGTGCAATTTCAAATTTTTTTTGTCAGAAGATATTCAAGACATATGAAATATTTATGGGTACAAACATATGAACATAGACATTTGGAAGTTATGCTGTAGAATAATATGGCCTTAGATAGACATGTTTATACCCAGTGCCCTTAAATCACCTTTTAAAAAAAAAAAGAGTTGATTGAAATTACCAAATTTTACAAATTTATTTTTAACTTTTTATTATTTTTTCCTCATTACAGGTTCTGTTCCTAGTGATCAACATTTGTTCCAAGTTTTGATGATGCTGTGTATGCTTTTTAATATTTCTATCTGAAGAAACTACAATACCAATAACAAGACATTTCATTGTGAAATGTGTACCAGTTGCCCCAAATGACTAGGTGATATGAAAATATATGTAATACAACATAAGCAAACCAGCCCAGAAAGAAATGTCTGGATTTATGTGTTATTTGATTGTAAATATCTTACTCTCCACATATAACAGTTTATAGAATCCAAAGATATTCATAAATATGTATAGGAAAATAAACCAAATTGTAATTTCTGTATTTACATATTAAATGAATAAGTATATGTATGGCAAAGAAAGTACATGCAAAATTTAATACATATACTAATGTTGTTTCTTGAATACATTTACTTTAATGGAGTGGATAGAGTGGAGTTCTATGGTGAAGTGACCTATGCCATGCACAAAAGTGCTCCCATGGCCTCTTCATGAATACTGCTTGAGAGAGAGAGCAGAACAAGTCCAGGAGTGTGTTATCAATCGTTGATTACTGATCTCTTAGTCATTCCTATAATGTGGATAAAAGATGTGTCACTTTGTACATTTAGAAGCTGGGACTTTTTCCAAGATAATTTTTCAGATTTTTCCAATGAAAATGAAAATGTGGCTGTCTTCAGGCTAAACATAGACATATGAAAAACTTCTAAATGTTAAGAATATTAAGCTAATTTAAAAATGCTTTAATACAAATTAAGATAAGCAAATGAGAGGCCTTCGGGGATCAAAGACATGGGGGAATTTATATGAGGTGAAACAAAATGTGATTGAGAAAGCTCATTAAGAAAACCATCCACCACTCAATATTTTATTTTTTTCTGATGCTTTACATATGTGATATCAAGAATATGGGCTGGGGTTGTGATAGTGCCTACCTTTAATCCTACCATTGGAAGGCCAAGGCAGGTAGATCTTTCTTTGTTTAAGGCTAGCCTGAACTAAAACAAGGAGTTCAAGGATAGTCTAGACTATATAGAGGCACCTTGTCTCAAAATAAAAGGGGTAGAGAGGATGAGAAAGGGGAAGGGAGTGAGGATTGTAGGGAGGGAAAACAAGAGGAGAGATTTATAATTAGAAACAGATGTTCTGCAAGACTTTCAGTAAGACTGCCTGACTGCAGGCCTTCCTTACATGTTAAGAGGGCTACAGTCCCTGTAATATGCATACCAACTTCTGTGGCAACGGAGAATAAAAACTCAGAGGAAGTAAAGGTTATTGGAGAAAAGAAAGATTTCTTTTTTAATACCAATGTTATTGACAAATATATCAAATATAGTCTAAGTCTCAGTAATAAGTTCTAGTAAAAAAATTTCTTTAACCATGTACTTCCTTTGAAATTGGCACATTCAAGGCAGAAAAGCAAACCACTGAAGGACTGGGAAGTACATAGCTTAACTCTCAACAGAATTTATCATCCAGTAATCAGAGAAATAATAAACCCCACTGAGTGCTATAGAATTAGGAACTTTCAACAGTTCCAGGCTTAGGCTAGGCTTTGCTTATTCTTATATGAGGCATGCTATCCTATGCTCTTTCACACAAAAGGAACCAAATCACCCTAAGCAGGAGCTATTCGGAGCTGTGTAAGGCTTCCATTCTTCTGAAAACACATGAGCAAACAGGTCATTTGTTGAACAACCTGTGACTTTAGACTGAAGAGTACATGGAATGCTAGAGCAAACCAAAGGTGATGAAAGGAAGGGGGAAATATGGACAGGGAAGCATGAGAAAGGGGGAACCTAAGACCGAGAGCCTACAGATCCTCCCCAGAACATCTAAAAAATGTAAGGCAAGTGCAAACACTGGACAGACTTTGGTCACATAAATGAGTCCTAAACAGACATGTGACAAAAATATCTTAGAAGAACATTAAGACTTTACAGTGTGGTGCTTTCGTGAGTTTGAATATTGCCTAAAATCCCCACAGCACATATCTGACTTAAGTTAACAAAACTCTGCCTTAAGAACGAACACTTATTTTCAGAATAAAGCCAGAAAGAGTTTTTTTCATTTGTGTCTAAAATTCAACAGATTTGTTTTTACTAAACAACACAGTCTAGTATCATTGCAGAATTAGTTTTATTCTAGAAGAGAAATCTAAAAAACCGATCTTTTCCCTGATCTTTTCCAAGTTCTTAGAAAAATGATATTGATAAGGCACAATATAGTGCAGTAATTACTCACCTGTTTTGTTTCTCTTGTTTACTTGTTTTAACTAAAATAATTTAGATTTAGGCTAAATCTAACTTAGAGATGTGAATTTAGAGATGACTCAGTTTTTAAGTATCAGCATCGACTTAAAAAAATTATAGAATATTTGACCTATCAGTGAAGGATGACCCATTTGTCTGGAGATACTAGCATACAAGAGATGCATCCCAGAATCAGTTCATTATTCTTATGTTTGTGTACGCAACAAGCAGGAATTTAATACATGGGTGATTTTTATTAATTTGAACCTTATATCTTAAAAATAAAATTTCCTTTTCATGGAATGAAATTAAGGGATTTTCAAAAGCTAGATAAATATATAGAACAACTTTATGATACCATGCAATAATCTGTTAGGCAAGCACTTGTCAATAGAATTGGTTACTTAGATAATCCACACTTGTTCATTCACAGCTTTTATATGAATACAAGAAACAAAATTTGAACAAAATGAAATAATATATTAGCTCTGCATTGTGGTATGAACAGATACGTAATCTACCCTTCCTTTGTTGAACTTATTGAAACCTTATGTTATTTGTTTATAGACTTTTGTGTTTCATATTCTTAATTTCTTCTAATATTCTCTACTCAGTTTATTCTCTTTGAGAATTCAAATCATTTCAGTTTTTCCATACATACTTAGAATATATTTGTTTTGGGGGAGGTGACATGTTAACACATTTACTCCTGTACTTGTACTTTCATTTGATCACCAGTAAAGTATTTTTAATAGCATATTTAAATAAATATAACCAGTAAAAATTAATAATATAGTTGGTGATATATATATGGATATATGTATACCCACACATAAACGTTTGTCAAGATCTGAGAAGATTATGAACCGTTGTGCTTGGCTTCAAAACAGTAAATTATTTGTTGTTTTATTAATACACAGCTCCAGAGAAAACCAGAACATAGATCAAATACAGGATTTTTAAATAAAATATAATGAACTACTTGCAGGACAATTGGCAAAAAAATGAGAATATTTTAGACACTGAACATATAAGTACATACCCACTCCTACACAGGTTCACATTTCACTAAAGCACTCCTCCATTCATTATAAGTAGTCATTCATATAAGGGTATTAATGTTTGAGATGTGTCTGTTTATAAAAAATTGATATATTTCAATATCTTTTGCTTTTTTCAAAAAGTTTTAAATTCATGTGTATATATTCAAAAATCATACATACATATATATTTATATATGCACATGCAGAGTTTTTATTAATTGTCCCAAACTCAATAGTGTTGAGGTTACAAAATTTAACAATAACACATATTATAAAATGGTTCATTTTTGAACTAGAAACACTTTTCTTACAAGCAAATATCATTTGTGATTATTGTCATTTGTAATGCAATAAAAAAGATATCATAATTTAAGACCTAAAAGAAGTTAACAGCTTTTTTATTAAAACATTATAGCACATTAAATTCAAGAAAATAAAAAACAAGGGGATTTGATTGAAAGTAATGTTCTTGATAAAAAAAAAAAAAACAAGACTTCTTTGTTTATATATGTAGAGATGGGTTTTTTGAGAAAATATTAAAACCTGATTTTATGCTCTAATTTCCTGGAAGTAGATGAAGGCTCTACAACTTGACTAAAATTTTATAGGAGTTAAATGTATTTACCGATTAAACTATAATTTTTATGTTAGACTAAGAACTTCATTAGCTTAGACATGGTCTATTGTAACACTCCATGATTTAAATGTGACTTACAATGTACTTTTTTATAAACAACACTAAAAGCCAGTTCCTATGACAGTGAACTCTCAAATATAACACTCAAATAATGAATTAGATTGAGAAAACAGACCTTCAACAGACAGACAATAGACTTAACATATGTAATTTGTTCATTAACTCCCAACGACTTGCCTATAATTTCAAAAGTTAGTAAAACAAAAGAAAACAAAAAAACAGAGCTCACATCATTTTGAAAATATGTTTTGTGCTAGAAAAATGCTACTTAGAGCATTTTAACATGTTTTAATATTTGAGAATGATTTGTGTGTGTGTGTGTGTAATTAACCCTATTTTATCCTATTTTAATGACAAGTTACAATACATAACTGCTTAAATATTAAAATCACTAAAGTTTTCATCCTGTGACTGAAAAAACAAAGAAAGCAATGTGCTCAAAGGAAGCTAGTGGTTCCAGTTGTCAGTATCAACTAGTCACACTCACGTTTGCATTTTCTTGTTTAAGTCTTAAAATTTTAAACTGAAGTGGAGTATTAATACCACATGTTGAGACTCACAATTTTAAATTACAATGCAACTAGCAGTTTACTGTTTATACATCCTCTTTTTCTAATTTTTAAAACATATGTTCTTATTTCTTTTTTTAGTAAAACAAAACTGTACTGTATAATTTGCAGTGAATAAATGTGCCAGGCCTATGACTCACATTAGTCTCCTCACAAAGGTTAAATTTATTCCTGGGCTTTTGTTCATAAAGGAATATTAACTTTATTCTACTGCACAGATCTCAAAGAAGTTTATCTTAAATCTTTAAAATTCCTTGTCTTGTGATTTATAATGTATTTTGGATATTTTATGTCATTATTCGATAAAAGTTCAGGAGCTAATATTAAATATCCAGTTAGTAAAGTCATTTCTAAAAAGTGTTACTTTTGTTTTCTGTGTTCCAACTCCTGAATGTTTAGGATTTTTGAATCTGGGATAATTGACATTTATGAATTTCTACACATTTGTAAATATCAGATACTCAAGTAAGCTCTTCCAATGAACTGGATCACAGTCAAGCCATGGTTGAAGTTGTTGACAGGTACTTGCAATTCTGATAGGGAATGTTGCTCTGTAGACATCCTTCTGCTTTAGATATCAGACATTCAGGCAGGAGAAATTTTGTGAAAATTCAGACTTTTGTCTATAGGCACCTCTCTAACGCAGAGCCAGCTCACTCCTCATAGGAAGTAGGTCTTGGTAAGTAGCTCTCTCTCTCTCTCTCTCTCTCTCTCTCTCTCTCTCTCTCTCTCTCTCTCTTCTTTTCATGCAAAATCCACTGAATAATTTGGTTAAGTAATGTATAAATTGAACCTCCCTAAGATAAAACAGAAAAGAGTAGCAATTTTAAAAAACAGATGTTTCTATAATCAGTCCCCAAAGAAAAATTGTACATTTTAATTTTTAATTGATAATGTATATTCATTTATATGCATGGAATAAACTGTAATGTTTCCTTTTTTTCTAACTTTGTATTGACTGTGAATTTCACTGGATGCAATCCAATCCCGTTTATTTTCCTGTCCCTCTACCCTTGCTACCAACACCCCCCCCAAAAGAAAACAAATTAAACAAACAAACAAATGAAAATCATCTTTCCTTGGAAACTGTGGCGTGTCAGTTTGTCACACACTATGCACTTTCACCTAAACGTCTTTACTTGTAAACGTTCATTGCCTTGAGGTATTGGTCTGCTTGGAGGCCTCTGTCTTCTGCGACACAACCAATACTAGCTTCTCATGAGGACTCCTCCCAGATCTCCTGCTGTTGTCCTGTATTATGGAGATCATGCCACTTTGGATCTACAGGACTGACCCTTTCACAGGCTCTAGCGGTTCATAGATGAGGTAAATGTTGGAGTGGGCCATCTCAAAGCCCTGGATCTGGGCTTTGGTGGTAGTTGAGTTAGTCAGCCTGTGAGCTATCCCATGTTTATACCACCAGGGCCAGTTCTCCAGTACTGTCCAGGTGAGGGGCAGGGCCAGCTCAGCCAGTGTCACAGGCAGCAAGGAGCGGGGCCAGCTGTACCTCCCTGAGACATCAACATGGCTACTGGTGGCAGTCTGGATCAGAGACATCTGCTTGGCATTTGGTGGTAACATGGGCCATAGACATCAACAGAGGCTCTTGCTACTGCAGACCCAGATGCCTTGGCAGCAGCAACATGGGCCAGAACCTCACAATGACCTCAGGTGACAGTGCAGGGTGTTCATATCAGGCTGTTCTTAGTCACCCTCATGTCTGCAGTTCCACCTCTTCATTGTGCACATACCATTTGATTCCTTTTTTCTCCCATCACTCTACCACTTACTTACTCATAGCAGTGGTTCCCAGAAGCAGAGTGTCTTACACCCTGCCTGCACTTTATAGATGCAGGTGGGGACTACAGTGTGATGTTTCAATGTGTAAATTATAGAACTGCCATATCATACTGATTTTAAACAGAATCACAATTTTAATTATTTGCCCAAGTATTAAGCTTAATACACCCCTAACCTCTTGTTCTTTGTATTTTTTATGACCCACTGAACCCAATTAGCTTTGTCTGTATGACTTTGTAGGGCCATCTGTTGCCACCAGCAGCAATAGTTGAACCAGGTTCACCTGCAAGAGAGGCTGAGGATGGGAAAGAGCGGGAAGAGATGAAGCCAAGACAAAGTTCTCTGATCAAGGCTCCAATTTAATAATTTGCTTTCACATATAAAGGGGAAGCCCCACCCCCCAGAGTCTCTTCTCAGTTCAGCCCAGGGGCTGGGCAAGGAGAAGGTGTCAAGGCTAGCTCAGCAGGCAGTCCATTTTTCTTAGCTCAGGTAGCAGGCTCCAAGGCCGGAAGCCTGGTAATACAATGCCTCTCCTAGGTCCTATTGTTGTTTGGTTTATTGTGATAAAAGACTTGCAGGCCTTCTCAGGCCTGGGGAAAGGCCACAGCCATCCACTGAAGCATGAACAACCTACTGAGGGCCACAATCCTGAAGATCACTGTGGGGATCATCACCTTTTCGCAAGGTCATTTAAGACCATCAGTAAACACAGATATTTATACTACAACCAATAACAGTAGCAAAATTACAGTCATGAGGTAGAAACAAAAATAACTTTATGGTTGATGTCACCACAACATGAGGAACTGTCTTAAAGGGCCACAGAAGTAGGAAGGTTGAAAATTACTGCTTTGGATGGAGGAGAGGGAAGGGGGAAGCAATGCAGTAATAATCTCAAGAAAATGGAAGTGTATAAAAAACAAGTTTTCTTCTTCCAGGAGCCATCAGCTACTAACAGCTCTTCAGCAAGCTGTGGGACCTTGAGAGCAGGAGCTTCTCACTGAACCATACTTTAATATTGATTAGCTCAGTCTTGTGCCAGCATACAAAGATAATGTCAGCTCATGTGAACACCAGCTATGCCATCTCCAGTTGACACTGCTTCATAGGAGTTGTCCCTAACCTCTGGTTTTAACAATCCAGTGCTCTCTGAGCCATGTTGGAGAAGAAACAGATGTCCTATTTTTAGACATCCTAGCTTTACTGAGTACCTTTTACTTTCTTATTTTTGGCTCTTAGACTGGAACCTTTCAGAGCAAAAAGAAGCCTCTCAGATAAAAGTTGAGAAGTGCGCTAATCTATGGGCATGAAGATAAGTACTTAGAGGAAAGTTTGAATCATGCCTATTTAGTAAGTAATAGGAGCAGATTCTCCTATAGAGACTATAATATCATTAGCCATGGTTGTTTGGCCAGGTATGAGTTTCCTCTTGTAGAGCAGACCTTAAATTAAATGAGTACATTGTCGGTTACTCCACAACTTTCATACTATTATTGCATGAATAGGTACATCTCCCAAAGCTGGTTGTTATCATAGCTTTCAAGTTCACAGCTGGGTTATGCTGTTGATGACTTTTCTCCACAATTAGCCTGCACAGCTCTTTCTCCTACTGTGAAAGCTATCCAGTAAGAAAGAAACATCCAGGTCAGTTACAATCTTGATTGTTCTACATCGTGTGACTAAAGTATCTTCAGTGATGTGATATTACCTTCAGATAACTAATAAAATTATACAGTTTTATAATTATTACTAATTCTAGTTATTTATTGACATATTTGCTTATTTTGTCCTGATGTGGGAATGGTCAAAGAACTGAGCTTTACTGCTGGCATGAAATATTTTATATACTATTCATTCAGTGCTGCAAATACAAGGAGGAGGCAATTACTCTGACCATTGTCTGCCTCTAGAGAAAGGAAGCTTGTTTCCAGCCATGTGCATGTTGGGAGGTTCTAAGTATGCTTCACCCTTTAGTATGCTTCACACTTCGCTTTTTGTTTTCTATATAAGCCTTCATTTCTCTATCTTCTCTCATAAGGTCTTGTCTCCCACAGAAAAGCTAGAATTTGTAGACTAATCTAAAGTTTTGAAAGGGAGGATGAAGTATGAAGAGAGAATGTGGGTATGCAGGGAGAGGACAGGTAAAGAATGAACCTAGTGTTTGACAGACTCAAAGGAAAACCTCTATTACATAACTGGGTGTACCTGGCATTCCAAGAGTGGATCCAGAAAAGGGCTACTAAATTTATAACCATATGACATAGTTACTATTATTATCCTCATTTCATATGAGAATGATGCATTCTCCTATGCATCATTCCACCACTGAGCCCCATCTGTAGTGTGGTATCAAGCTCTGTTCCCTCCCCAAGATAACAACACTGAAAAATAATGCAAGGGAGTTTCTAGAGGATAGTGGAAACTAGGGCTTGTTCATGAGAGACAAGTGTTGCTGGGTGTTTAAAGGAGAGAAAACACTTTATGATAAGGCAGATGATACACAGAAAAAAAAACACTAAGATGATCCTAAAAATATCTAAGTACATCTAAGGACATTTGTAGCTATGGGGAAATGTATTACCTCTAGCATGCTTACTAGAATACACCACAAGTGTGGCTAAGGGGACAGCTGAAATGACATGGAGACTGATTTTGGAAGTCAGGAAGAGGATAATTTGATATCTCATGCACCCTAAAAAAGAGAAGAATTATTACTTCAAAATCAAGAGGTTTTGGTCACAATTTGATGTAATACACTTGAAGAAGTTATTAAGTTGGTTTGGGGACACATTGTGTTAGTAGTGACAGAAAGATATACAAACAGAATTGCTTGGTTGGTAATAAGAACTTAACTAATTTCCCAGTTGTCCTTTTAGAGTCTTGAGAGCAATTGGCATAGATTTTGTGAGTTGAAAGTGTTTTGGATGGATGAGCTCTGCAGAGGAGTTACCTGGAGGGAGCACAGAGCCTAATGTATCCTGAGTCCAGAATTAAGGAAAAAGGGGGACGGGGGAGAAGAGCAAATGTAATGAGTTCTCAAAGAGTTGAAGTACAGGTCATACATATATCAGGGGACTTTTATTTAGAAAGTGATCAGTGATCAGACTCACTGGAAAAATTCTATGATTGTGCTTCCCTGATTATATCAAGTATAGTTTCACATGAACATATTTGATTGTCATATATATATATATATATATATATATATATATATGCCCTTATTCTTGAAAAGGCTTTGCTAAATAAATATAAAATATATCATTTTGACAATATCTTAAAATTTTAAAATGTTATCTTATTGATATTTAAAGGCTTTCATTCATAATTTGTAAATATTTTGTCAACCCAAAGGAAAGTGTCTTGTTGCTATCCTTCTTATAAATTCAGTTTATGTAAAGCAAAAGAAAGCTGCAGGATTTGGGAACTTAAGTTATATTAGTAAATTATTTAGGCCATCAATAGTAGGAAATGAACATCAATATCGAGGTCAGAAGCTTGATCTACACTGCTTATTTCCTCCATTTACTGCTCTGCAAATATCTAGGAATAATATAGGGCTACATGCAGATATCTGCTACACGGACAGTTAATACTATCTACATTTATAATGTGGGCAGGGATAAGGAATTGTAATTATCGTGAAACATTTTAAAACAGGTTCAGGAAGAATTAGCCATAAGGAAGACACTACAGAGATGCTTATAAAAGCTATGGAGTTGTCCTTTGTGATGGGCTTTGTCAGGCAGAACTAATTATCTGTGGATGATAAGAGAAAATATGGTGAAAAACAGCAGTCATTTCCCATGGCGGGAATATCCATTTAAAACCCAACAACTCCCTGAACCATGAGATAATTGAAACAGTACCAAAGCCAGCGTGAATAACAAGGCATGCACTGTCTTTCTTAGAAAGTAACAGGGGCAGCTTGCAAAATTAACTTCAAATGCATTCCAGAAAAATTACATTTTGCCTAGTTTGGTGGTACATAGGTATAATACCAGCACCTTGGGGGGCGGGGGGGGTCCAAGCTTGTCTGTGCTACTGAATAAGAGGTGGTTTCAAAAGATAAACAAAACAAATAAAACAAACAAAACAAAAGGTACCAAGAAAGAGTAAATACTATTTGTTATTGATCCAGTTCATTTAATTAGAATAAAATAGGGACTGCTAAGTAATCCAAAGTAGAAACTTAACTTATTAATGTTTGCACATAGCAAAATCATATCTCTAAACTTTTTAGAGTCAAAACTAAGATTTGTTTAGCTCAGTGACTATTTTGAATTAAAAGAGATAATAGGTAGGAACATTTAATATTCTAGCAAAACTTTAAAGCTCTAACAAAATCGGATGATTGTTGAGGAGCAAAATCATTCATAGCTCCTCAAAAATCATCATCCTCAGTTAAAAGGTTAGGTTTGCTGCAATTCCCTCTAACACTGTTGGGCTCCACCTTCTCCAAAGCAGGGGCTTCTAAGAATCTTTTGTGATGTTTACACTATGCTTTCTACTATATTAGCATAAAAATTATTGCCTTCAGGTAGGGAAGCATTTGGTATGTTAGAGAACAGATTTCATAGTTACTGTGTTTACTATCATTTGAGGAAGTCCGAGAGAAAGAATTGTAATAGTACCACTTGACATTTATGTAGTCAATTAAGAGATGATGATCTAAATATTGCAGTACATACAAGCAAAGAAAGGGAACAAATATTCAGAAAAAATACTATAAGCATTTTTCAAAATCAAATGAAATAAAGCTGAATATGTATGATATTAAGCAGACACTAGAATATTTTCCAATTAATTTTCTGTTGCTTTGGAACTTTCCATTATAAGAGATAATAAAAATATTACTAATGTAAATGATATAATAAACTACATTGTTTAAAAAATGGATGATATTATAAAATTTGTATTATTAATTTTTTTTAAAAAGTCATTTTTATGTAAACTTGAAATAGAAATGTGCAAGACTATGTGGTCTTTTTTTTTTTAATGCTCATCACTTTATTCTTGCTGAATTCCAAAAGGGAAATGTAAATCATGGTAAACTACATTGATATTCATGTATTCTTTTCTTTCCTAGTGCCTATCTCCTATCTCAACAGAAAGGCAGCATATTCTTCAAGTTTATAAGATACTCATAGTCAGTTTCAATGCAACCTGCAGGAAACAATACAAAATCAACACAAAATTAGCGGGTTTCTCAGATCACTTCTTTAAAGGAAGATTCGAAAACAGAATATTCGTGTTATGCAAATTATACCTGGGATATTTGCAAACAGTCATAATATTCACATATTAAGAAGCTGTCACAGACATAGTATAAAATTGATGATGGTGAATAACATAATTAAAATATAAATGATCACATAATTTTCTTGAACAAGTAAAACTGTTCCTTTTAAATATGATGTTTATTCATCATGGGAAAAAAAAATGTGTCCTGTCAAGAAAAACTAATTGGCAACATATTTAGGTAAAATATGACTGCAAAACTATAATTACGAACTTGGCCATCTTATGAAGAAATAAAAAAACTAACATCTAAAAAAAAAAATTCTCATCTTTCCCTCAAGTAAAAAATTCAGACCAATTATTGAAAAATCTCATTTAGGTTGTTATGTCATTAAAATATTTCATATTATAACATCCATTTAAATAAGATATCTACATTTATTATAATAGATTGTTTATCTCTTATTATACTTTCTATATAACTTGTATTAGGATGCTGAAGTATAGTTACATAAGAATACAGACAAAATATACAGTGTAAATTATATTGCTACAGTTTTAAAAGATCATATGCTCACATTGGAGTAAAACACTTATCACAAAATGTCAATGACAAATAGATTTTTGTGTTTTTGTCTAAATTTGTAACAATAATTTGTTTGAGATTTCAAATAATACACAAGGGGCAACATTATTTTGTATGTATAAACACATGCCGGTAAAATGGATTAAAATTAATAAGTGGGACCTCATGAAACTGAAAAACTTCCGTATGGTTAAAAAAATATCATTTGGATAAAGCAACAGCCTACAGAAAGGAAAAGTTTTTTCCAACTACACATATAATATAGGGTTAATACACAAAATACATAAAGTGCTAAAAATACTGGATATCAAGAAAGCAAATAATCCAACTTTAAAAAATGATACAGATGGAAGCAAAGAACTTACAAGAGGAAACTCAACCTGCAAAGGAACACTTAAAGAAATGTTCAAGATTCTTAGTCAGCAGATAAATGCAAAACAAAACTACATTGAAATTTCATCTTGATTGTTTCCAAATCTGGCTATTAAATCAGCAATAAACATGGTTGAACAAGAATCTCTGTAGTAAGATGAAGTATCCTTTGGGTATAAGCAAAAGAGTGATACAGAGTGGTCTAGCTAGATTCTAAGGTAGATCAATTCCACTTTAAAGAGCTTCCACAGTGATTTTTATAGTGGCTATACAAGTCTGCAGTCATATCAGCAATGGATGAGTGTTTTCCTTATTCCACATTTTTTAAAACATTAACTGTCAATTGTTTTATTGATTTTAGCCATTCTTACAAGTGTAAGATGAAAGCAACAAGAAAATGACTCCTAATGACACTGGCTTGGACAGTCATCATCAGAAAACCTTCATACAGCAGATAGAAACAGATACAGAGGCATATATCCAGAAAACATGCAGAGTGAGAGACTTTGGAACACTCAGCCATAAAAGGGAAGGATATCTCCATCAAATCCCTCCATTCAGGGCTCAAGGAACACTATACAAAAAGACAAAGAAAGCATGTAAGAGCCAGAGGAGATGGAGGGCAATAAGAAAACAAGGTCCTTGAAATCAAATGGTTCAATACACATATGAACTCACAGAGACTGCGGCAACATACACAGGGCCTTCAGAGATCTACACCAATAAGGTAGTGTGTACGTGTGTGTGTGTGTGTGTGTGTGTGTGTGTGTGTGTGTGTGTGTGTGTGCTCCCACGCATTACGGGATTCCTGAAAGTGGGTTTGTGTTGAGAACTGTTCTGCCCCACGCTTAAGGGTCAAAATGGACCCTTACGGGTCCATTTAAGGGTCAAAGTGGACAACTCTGTCAATGTTGGGACCCTTACGGCCAAAAGCTTTGGGGGCTAAATTGTTAGAGCCCGCACTGCCCCAAGCTGCTCCGGTCTGCAGGTAGGGGTTCAGCAAGAGAGAGAGTGAGGATGGACTCGAAGAATGGAGACCAGACAGACTGTGATTCAATCCTGTTTATTCTTCAGTCTCTCTTTTCTCCAAGTCCCTAGTTCCCAGTCCTAGTTCTAAGTTGCTAGTCTCTTTCCCAGTTCCAAGTTACTTCTTCCTAGTGCAAGTGTCTAATAATTGTTGCCTGTCTCAAGTCTCAAGTGCTTACTGTCGAATTCTAAGTTCTTACTCCAAGTGCCAAGTGCCTAATACCTAATAATTTCTTCTGTCTGCCTCTCGCCTTTTATATGTCTCACTTCTAAGTCACGCCCTTAAGTCACGCCCTTAAGTCTTATCTCTAAATCACACCTCTAAGTTTCACACACCCAAGGGAAAATCCTGGTTATCTAAAACAAGATGTTATCAGAGTGTGCTCAGCTGTTGTAGGCTATTGTAAGCAAGTCTCTTGTCATGGTATATGGCTCAAGATGGCTGCAAGGATGATAGCCTCCTTTTGGCGGCTCCCCACAGGTTTGAGTTGGTCTCTGCATCTATACTTTTTTCTGGTGCCTTTCTGTAGGGGCCTTTTCATTCTGTTTGTTTGTTTTGTCCTGGTCCAATGTGTTTGCTTTTTTTAAATCTTATTTTGTTTTATTATTTTATTATTATCCATTAGAAGCCTGTTTTCTTTCTAATGAGAAACAAAAATGGGGTGCATCTGGATGACAGAGAAGGTGGGGAGGAACGGGGAGAAGTAGGGGAAGTGAAAATTATGCTGCCAGGATATATTAAATTCAAATAAATCTATTTTCACTAAAAGAACATGTTTAAAGCTTGAAGAAATCCTATGTACTCTGGGCAACCACTTGGCAGAAGAGTACATCATATTCATTCCCCTCACATACATATGAAACTCTGTAATGGGAATGAAAAGGGGAAATGGTGGAATTTGGCCTCAGGAGGTAGGAAGAGACAAATGTAACAACTTTCTGTTGTGTTATGATTCTACAATCTACAAAGAAAACTTCTCAGGAAAGAACCTACTGAGGAAAAAAACCTACTAACAGATGACTCTGCTCATGTTTTTTTTTTTTTTTTTAATTTATATGATTAAATAATCAAATGTAGAGATGAATTCCCTTGGTTTTGAAAAAGTTCTTGATTAATATTACCTCTGTTTTGTTTTCAATATTTGGAGTATGTTCATTGTTCATAGTAACGGATTTCATCAGAATGTTCTTATTTAAGTATATTCTGTTCTTCAACCCAACTCCCTCCATCTCACTCTCCCACACAGAGAGATACTGCCAGCATGACTTCTAAATGAAATAATTTGGGGAAGTTTTGTACATAGAAATTATGTTGTATTAAAAAATATTTTCTTTTAAAATTGGTTGAATTCTTGGAGAAGTAAATGTTTACCTTCTCATGTCTTAAGACACCTTGCATGCTGCTTCTAATCTAAAATATAGTAACTGTTAAACAGTCAAGCTCAATTAAAATCCCATTTTCAGATGTTCCTCTGTTCACTAGCAAACCTCAATCTCTGATATAGTGAATCCATTAACTGCACATTGCAAGTGATTTCCACATTGCTTTAGACATTCACAAATCATAGGTAAGCAAACCTTCACTGCACTTTACTCTGGAAAATATGCCTTAGAGTTTTCTGTGTTTTGTGTAGCTTAATTATAACCTAGTGTTCATGAAATGAAGCACTGTTCCTCATCACTTCTCATCTGCTACTCAAATTTGAAAGCAGTGCACCCCTGAGAGTACACAGAGTATACATTTTAATGGTCCACTTCTCCAGAGCTGCTGTTAGATTATGATCAATGTTTTCTCATTGTAGATTTCATATTAATGGTAACATTCTGCATTTTCATTAGACTTAAATAAACTTCTTCTAAAGACTTTACATACCCCAGAAACTGCAAGGGTAAGAAAATATTAGAATATTTGTATGATTCCACATAGAATGCATGCTATATGCTTGAGTAGTACAGTCTAAAGAGCTTTAATAACAAATATTTTTTTTTACTTCAGTCCAGAGGACTACACTGAAGTCAAGAACTTGGAAGTCGTGACATTGAATCCTGCAATTTATGACTAGTGGAGCTTAGGACTGGACTGGAGGAGTTGAAGGCATGGGAATCAAGTGGAAGGGCTTGTCAATGTGCCCATCAGTTAGCAGGAAAATAAACAGGGTATGGTTTTCTGGCAGGGGAAAGAAGGAACTGGCAGAACAGATGGGTGTTGTGCTGGTAGTGAAGATGGTAGCCTTAGTGGAAGTTTGGAGAACCGAAGCAAGGGAGGCAGAAAAGTCAGCTATGACTGCTGTGATTGAGCTATTTTTTGAATTTGGTGATTTATTTCATCCGGTATGTTATTCTCATCGCTTACTTATCCTCAGCAGGCAATTTGAGACTTCCATTCTAACAAGGAGAATGTCTATGCTAGCAGCAAGCAAGTAGCAGCATGAGGCAGGAAAATGAATGAAGTCCTTCAAATGGCACAGACACTGAAAACCTTGGGATTGCAACAGAAAGTACTAACATCTGAAGTGTGGCATAACCTGAGGAAATGAAGAGAACCTGGGACTTCTGCTGTATGACAGATGAATCATGTCAAGACTTTCACAAGAGAATCATCCAAACAGCATTCTGAACTTAGTTTCCAATAATGTGCTCTTGTTTGTTCTATTTTGCATTATTTCTACTAGGAGTTTGCTCTGTAGCAGACTGACCTCAAGAATTTTCCAATTTACCTGCCTCTGTTTCTTGAGTGCTTGGATTGTTGGTCTATACTGTCACACGTGATGCTAGAAGAGTTATATAGATTAACTATCTCCATGGGGAGGAAAGGAGACTCATTACTGGAATACAGCTTTACACAGTGTCTTCTTTTTAAGTTTCTACTCTAGAAATGTGGGAAAATGTGATTTTCATGTTAGAAAAGCCTTACAAACACTATTATGGCAATTGATCAAGGCTCATACTAAGCATGACATTTTGCTTCTAGCATGAAACCTAGCTTTGATAGGATAAGAACAATACATTTTTTTCATCAAAGGTAAGAACTCAGTAATAACAACAAAAAAATTTGGCAATGGTAATAATGCATTTAGTGAAACATAATGAATGAAACATATAAGTGGCCAATAAATGTTATCTTATTTTTCTCTTTCATCCAATTCTCCCACTCCCCCTTTTAATATAATGTAACAAATAGAAATTCTGTTCTGAAATTATCATGTGTTCATTTCTTCACTTAAAGATTTAGCCTTCACTTAAAAATTTAGCCTCCCAAGGTATCTCTCTCAGTTTTATGTCTATGATAATAGTGACTAACACATCCTAATCTAGTCTATTCACATGTCAACTATATATTAATTCAGTAAAACTGACAAATGAGAGACTTTAATAACCAATCAGACCAGATCTGTAATACACTTTTTATAACTTCCTTGCAACAACAAAAGTCAAAATGATTGATAATGCTCAAAGTATTTTGTAAATGTAAATGTTGCTTTTATTTTCTTAGAAGAAGGGATGAGATGAGAGCTGTAGTCAAACTTTATGAATACATGACTTTGGCTGAGCTCAGAGCATTTCTATCTAACTAACCATAGGCCTAGGCCTGGAAGCTTCTAGCCTCTATACAATTCAATCTTCTATATGTCCAGACCTTGAAGGATTTAGCTTCCAGCTCCCTTCTGCTAACTCAGGCCTCCAATATGTCAGCCTCTGATACTTACTACTGAATAAACTCATACTTTCTAGCTCTTTCTCAACTCTGGCTGGCTCGTTCAATTTAGCTGTTCCTGCTCAAACTTCTTTCCAAGCTGACTAATTCAAATTGCTTTCTCTTGGTCTCTGACTGAATTGTTTTGCTTGAGAAGACTGCCTCTGAACTCCATGAACTGAACTGCACTGAACTCAATTGAACTGAACACAACCGAATTACTCTCTTCCTCACTGTTCTTTTTCCTGTCTTTGTGAGAGTTGGTTATATCCTATCTCTGACTCATTTTATCAATTCTCTGACTGGATACTTTATCCCTCAATTAGATGTCATTGTTTGGGATTAAAGGCCATGGCTGTAATCCAGCCAGAGGGAATTAAAGCATCAGCATTCCAGTCAGATATGTGATCTCTTGCCAGAGCAGCAATGTTGCTGGATTAAAATTACAGCTTTTGAGTTGTCCCACCTAGGAGAATTGGTATTTAGCAGAGATGAGCTTCTAACCTAAACAGAGTGATTCCTCCTAGACATGTTGTGTAAAATCTTTTTATCTATAATCTAACTCTTGAAAACATCCTCTTCTTTTAAAAATTTGGTTTGGTGCACTCTGATTTGGAAGCCCAGAGAAGCAGCCACAGGGTGTGATGAATACCTCTTTGGTGGTTTTATTTTTCCATCTAGTGTTTTGTTGCTTTTGTTTTGTTTTGCTTGTTTTTTATCTTTTTATAAAACATAACCAAATTCTCTTCTAGCTTCTTTACATGCAAGCATACTTTTCTTCTTCTCACACACACTCTATTCCCTTTCTTTTCAGTAGCAGTAGCATCTTTTCCAGCCTTGTCCAAGTCACTGGAACTATTTTCGTGGAAAATTGTGCTTTTCTGCTTTCTGCTATCTTTTCAATATTGAAATCCTAGTTCTTTTGACAAAGCCTCTTTTGATTATGAAGTAAATTAGGTAAATCATACAACAAAATATGATTATTTTATTAATCTTTTTATTTACTTTTAAATTTTTTAATATTTTAATCATAACCATTACCTTCCCTCCCCCACCACACACTTTTTCCAGATCCCCTATTTCTTTCTTACTCAACCTTTATGTTCTCTCTCTTTCCCTTGAGAAAAATAACTTAACTTCAGTTTTTGTTGTCTGACTACTTCTGAGCATGATACCTGTTTTAGGCTATGGTTGATATAACAAAATCTCCATTGGATCAAAACATAGTTGACTGTCTCCAAACAATGATTAATTACCAAGGACTCCTGAATTCATTGTAGGACTTTTTTGCCTACTTTACATTTTCCATACTAAAATTTTGTCTGACTTGAATTTGCAGAGACCTTTTGTGGGTCACCATAGTCTCTGAGATTATATGTACATCTGACCTGTTTCCCTAGGTAAACTGTCTTCTCTGGATTTTACAGTCTTTCAGTTTCCTCTTTCACATTGATCCTGAGCCTTGAAGGAAGAAGTTTAACAAAAGAATTCCATTTAGGATTGAACACAAACAGCCTGTTATTCTGTGTTGATTACCTTCTACTGCCAGATGAAGCTTCTCTGATGAGGGTTGAATAATTGGCCTACTCCCATAAGAATATGACATAAGGCGTCATTTTATTTCTATTAATTTAAGCATAATAATATTTGTAGGTTTTCCCCTGTATGACACATAACTATCTAGTCTCTGGTTCAGAACAGGTTCTTGGCCTCATTGGCAGTGTCAGATTTCATTTCCTGTAGTGGGCTTTAAACCCAATTAAAAAATAAATAACAAGTTGGTTGCTTACTTCAGCAACATAACAATCCTACCAGAAGGCATGCCAATCAGGCAGTCCACTATTGTATCTCCCAGAGTTCAAATGTGGATGACACTGACGATTACGTTTTTCCTGGTAGCATTTACATTTTCTAGAACTGTGAATGCTAGCCAATAAGGGGTGAAACTTCCAGCTGAGTAATAGCTATATTTCTACATGTTCTATGACATAAGCATATGATGTCTTCAACAATAAGGTCTTACTGTTGAGTGTTGGACAGGAATGTGTAGCATTGGCAATAGCTGTAATGTTTGTGGGGGAGGAGTCTATGGCAGCCAATTCCAATTCGTGAATAACTTGATAATATGTAACTCATTACTGCTTGTGCACTATAATAAAATATGATAGGATGATTTTAAACAACACCACAAAAATTAGGGAATAGGCATAAGATCCTTCTATGTATATTATGTTAGTTTGAGTTTTTATTACTGTGATAAAAATGCTGTAACTGAAACCAGCTAGTGCCTTGAATCTAATCAAAAAGTGGTTTGGCTACTCCCACAACACATGTACTGCTGTTATACGAGTAAACATATCTTCTAAGGCTAATTGTTGTTGCTGCTCATAGGATTCACAGATGCATTAGACAGTTGATTAATTTCCTTCATATCATACACAATTTTCAGTGCTATGAATACTAACCAGTAGAAAAGAAATTTTAAGGTTGGCACCAGTTTGATTTCTCAGTGTGTTGTGACTCCGGTATGTGGTATCTTCAGCAATAGAGTTCATCATGTAAGATAACAAAGAGAAATGGGATGAGATGTCATTGACCATCAATAGGAAAGAGTTAACCCATACCTGGTTCTTGTCACTTTGTTTATAGCCTCTGGTGTCTGAAAACGGATTGTTCCCCTATTGTTAGGTAACTCACAATTTTTCAAAGTTATTTGAATGACTTTAGAACAATTATTATACCAAAGAGTAATGAATTTAAAACATTAATACTTTTATAATCATTCAGAAGTATATTGAGTGTTTTATAACATTTTCTGAAAAAAAAGGATCCTTAAGTATTTTGTGGTGATAACTTCTGCTTGCAAGTTTTGCTCACATTATGAGACACAGTATCGTGTTTCAAACATAATATTGCTATTGCTATCAATTTAGTGAATGAGTACAAACTTTAAGCATAAAGTATATATCTTACAGAGCTCCCAAGTTAAATGCCAATTTGAGACTAGTAGGTTTTCCAGAGTAGAAATACTTATAAATGAGGAGGGGAATAGGAGAGTAGATATCACAGACATCATGTATGTTTCCATCCGAGTGGCTATAGCCAGATCAAAAGGCCTCAGTGTAAGAGTTGGATTTTTGTAAGCACTGCTTGATAAGATGAAAAGCTAAGTTGGAGCCTTTGGATTAAGAAATTCAGTACAATGAGCATTGTGGTATCTATGCCAGTGTAGCTTTTAAAAAAATTAAAGAAATCACCTCTTTCCCCCCCCCCCCTTTTTTATTAGTTCTCTGAGATATTCCATGTGTGTTTATCCACACTTACCTTTTACACAGACTCTTTTCAGTTTGGTCTCTCTTCTCTTTCCACCCAATTTTGTATCTTCTTTTCACCAAAAATTAAGGGCAATTTATGTTGTCTAAATATTTCTGGATTTGTGGCTTTCTAGAAGAGCATGGTGGTCTTATCAAAGGCTAAGCTTTCAGAGGAAACTGATTCTTTATCTCCAAGTTGACAAGAATTAGCAATAACTTCTCAGCTACAGGTGGAACTCTGTTTATCTACCTTTCTGAGACTGGTAGTCTGGTTTAGGCTTCCACGGGTCTGTACATGATGTCACAGAATTGTTGAGTTCATACTTTCATTTACCCCGCTGTGACCTTAAGACAGAGTTTCTTTGTAGTAATCTACCACCTCTAGCTTTTATACTCTGCTCTTTCTTCTGCAATAATTTTGAGCCTTTGCAGGAGGGCATGATATGTGAATACAGGCAAAAATTCTGCAGTCTTTTATATTATCCATGTTGGGCAGTGGTTGGTTTCCGTATTGATCTGTCTACTGATCACAGAAGCTTCTCTGATGAAGTTTGATAGCTCTATTATTAAATCTGTAAGAAATAGTAAGTGTTAAGTATTATGTCATTTAGAAGATAGTACTAGTAGGTCTTCTCTTAGTGTGGTTGCTGAATATGCTTGGTCTAGGGAATGGCACCATTAGAAAATGTGGCCTTGATGTAGCAGATGTTGCCTTGTTGGAGGAAGTATGTTTGAGTCCCTTCTTGCCATATGACAGCCAGATATATACTATTTGCCTTTGGAACTAGACAGAACTCTCAGCTCCTCCAGTGCCATACCTACCTGGATTTTACCATGGTTCTTGCCTTGATTATGGTGGACTGAACCTCTGAAATGTAAGGCAGCCCCAATTAAATGTTTTACTTTATAAATGTTGCTTTGGTATTGGTGTCTCTTACAGCAGTAAAACTCTAATCAAGGCAGGACCTTACTCACCAACAACTCTAAAAGAATCAACCCGTTACTAGTAATGGGATTTTTCTTTGTTATACTGTGGAGTCTAGTCCGGGCTTCTTTGGCTCTTTGTATGTATGTATATATACAGATATATTTTAGGGCATTTCTACAAGGATAAATTTCCATATGGATTTTTAAAGTCTTTAGTGTTATTTGTCCCTCTTTTACTAAAGGCAGGAAATACTCATCTTTTGAACACATAGGGAAAAAAGCTGCTAATTCAAGGCAAATTCACAAGGCTACATGAAATGATGCAATTATTTTATGATTTTGGGTTTTTTTGTTTGTTTGTTTTGTTGTGTTTCTTCAAGGAACTGACTAATTCCTTGCACTACAAATACAGTACCTGTTTATTCAGTTGAAAACAAAATATATTTATTAATTGAAGCTTATGGAATGTGACAGATTCTTGTTACATGCTGTGGTCGAGAAGACATAATTCTGGTACTCAGAAAATGGATTCACACAGAATTTGCAGAAAACATACATACTGTATGAAGAAGCCTTTCAACCTCGAAAAAATTTAAAGTGATATATTTTTAGTGTCTTTTAGCACATTACCTTATATTTTGCCAAACATTTTTTTCCTATTCTTTTACACTGAGGTGATATTTATCCTTAATGTCAAGGTGTGTTTCTTACAGCAGAAGAATGGATCATGTGTTTTCATCCGTTTTGTTCATCCATGTCATTTTATTGAGGAATTGAGACCACTGACATTGAGAGATATCAATGAGCATTGATTGTCGATTCCTGTTATTTTGTTGTTGTGGGGCAAACTTATGGCCTCTAATATTTGTTGAATAAATAAGCAATTTATTTCCTGTATTTATTTTTCCTCCTGCATTCTAACTTTTTACCTCAAAAATCATTAAGAGACTATTTGAAATTTAGCTATTTAAGTTCAGAAATCATCCAAGGCCCAGTTAAAATATTAACTGGTATTTATTTTCTCTCATAATACTAAAGTATTCTCTTTTTTAAAGCCTACAAATTATTTGATATAGTTTCCAGTATCACTCATGTGTAGTTTATTAAATCCATCTTGTTCCTATAGTATCTGGACATATATCTGTCTCTTTTGTAAATGATGAAGAGGCTACCAAATGGCTATAGCACATGTACATTTTTCTACATCATATTTTAGAGCTCTGAAGCTGCATGTGTATAACGACCCTAATAAAAGTTTTCAATTATGTTTGTTTTAATCCTTATTTTAGTTCTCAATTTTATACCTTTCCTAACATAGATATACTAAAACATATGTATGTATATGCATATCTATGATTATGTTTATGGGAATAAAGAAAACATTGAATATATACACATGTATTCTATACATTTATTTAATATTTCAGATATATTTATTTGTTTTGATTGACATTATAGAAGTTAAAAGATAAAGATAAAATCCACATGTATTCATAATAAGTAAGACTAGTGTAATACTTAATCTGCAAAAGTTGATTCTATGAAATATTACCAAAGAATAAATGAAGAATATTCCTTCAGTGAAAATAGTAAAATTCAAAGCACAAAAAAATTATATAACTTATTCAAGGACATAGTCAATATTTCAACTGGTCACATGGTTTCAATACACTGTCAGTAGTTACACCAATGTAACTTTACAAAGTTCCACATTGTTAGCTTTTAGTATAAATGCTAGATTAAATGAGGATTTTATACAGTGTTGCATTCACACTACCAATTATTATTATTAGTCTCTAGTAACAGGAATAAGATGTTACTATTGCAGGACTTTTGACTTTACAATTCTCAATATTTTATTGGTCACTTTCTAACTCTCGTGCCTTTAAATCTGTTGATTTTGTTGAATAATAATAATAATGTTTGTCAAGAAAGGTAAAATATTGTGTGAAGGAAGGTGTGATTAAGTAAAGAAGTTAGTAACAGCAAAACAGGAAAAATAAAGCCAATAAAGCAAAGAGAAAGAGTGGCCAATGTGGTGAGACAATGACAGAAACAAAAGTGTGTTGGAAATGTGGCTGGACACTTGCTTAATATATTCTCCTAGTATTTCTTATGTTATTATAAATATGTTGCTATTATAAATCTGTGTGTGGTAGTAAAAACTTTTAGTTTTCTTAGTCCCAGCACTAGGGATGCAGAGGAAAGGGGATATCTGAGTTTGAGGTCTTGATGCCAGCAAATCTAGTCTAGGTTCATCTATATGTATGTTTATATTGCTATGATAAACTTCTTGCTTCCTGTCTGTCTGTACACTAAATCTCTTCTGTAGTCTGAGCAGGTTGAGTATCTGTGTAGTTGTTCAGAAGCTTGTGTGTCTGCACAGTGGTGCAGAAGCTTGGACACACACAGGGCCTCAGTCTGTGTGAGAGGTTTGTGTCTACATAATCCTTCCAGGTCTGAGGTGACTTTAGGTTTGAATATCTGTGCAGCACTGTAGGCTGTGTCTTTCTCTATTCACAAAATCTGAGTGAAGAATTTGTAAGTCTGTTCTGGGAACAAGGCCTTAAATTTTGTCCATGGCTACTTTCAGTTAGCAAAGGAATGTCTGGAAGCCATGGCAATGGCAAGACTAGGAGACATCCTGGGACTCTGTCTGGGCTGAGTGTGGGTTCTGGGAGCCTAGGACAAACACCCATCTGGGAACAAGGCCTTGAATCTCTATCTGTGGATGGTTTCAATTAGGAAAGATATGTCTGGGAGCCATGGCCATGGGGATAGGGGACAGGAGATTTCTTGAGTCTTGGTCTTGGGTATTTATGGGTTTGGAGAGCCAAGAGATGCCTACCAATTTGGTTATTTCTTTGTGAGCACCACTTTCTGTTTTTTTGTTTTGTTTTGTTTTTTCTCATTTCTACATCATAAGAGAGGAAAGGTAGTACTTGTGTTATGTGTGTAACAGATAGGTCTCTTTTATGAGTGCCACTTTCTGGTTCTTTTTTATTTCTACCTAATGGAGAGAAAAGTTACCTTTGTGCTTTTATGTGTTATACTTGTGTTTGTCATATGAGGTAACTTTGACAGGGTGACTGTAATGAGGTGACTTTGATGGGCATATTAACATGGGACAACTACCCCTATCAAATTTTGATCTGCAGATCGGAAAGCCACCTTCAATGCCAGCTGGCCACCAGAAGGAACCTTTGACCTGAGATTGGTCCAATGGATCAAAAAAAGTCATTTTTAAATGCTCAATGCAGGGAGTGGCACTATTGGAAGGTGTGGCCCTGTTGGAGTAGGTGTGTCATTGTGCATATGGTCTTTAAGCCCCTCATCCTGGCTGCCTGGAAGTCAGTATTCTGATAGCAGCCTTCAGATGAAGATGTAGAAATCTCAGCTTCTCTTGTACCATGCCTGAACCTCTGAACATGTAAGCCAGCCCCAATTAAATGTTGTCCTTTTTAAGATTTGCTTTGGTCATGGTGTCTGCTCACAGCAGTAAAACCCTAACTAAGACAGATAAAGACAGGAGAGAGACAGGTGAAAGGACAGTCAACAGATTCACGACCTGGCAAATATCCTGTTGGCAGCTAAAGCCTAAACTGAGGACTGTTGGAGACATCTGAAACAACTGGCTCTTAGAAACCAATGTGCTTGCCCACGCCCTGCTGCTAGGCCAATGGCTGACCTTTGTAAAAGTCGTCTAAACAAATGGCTTCTATAAAAAGAGGTAAGCGGGGTCCTAAAGATCAAAAGTGCCCCCACTTCAGAAAGAAAAATAAGATAGACAGGGATCAGATCCCCTCCTCAAGCCCAGAATAAGCATAAAAATAAAAGAGAAACCCACCAGCTTCTTTGTTGGTAATTAATAGACTTCAACATTCTGTCTTACTTCATGCTCTCTATAAAACAAATCCATCTCAAGCTCCATCAAGTTTAAGCCAGAGATTGGGTCCTAGTCAAGAGACACTGGTAGGGGGTCCCAAGAGCATGGAATTGCAGCATGGATCCACCACACATCACTTTGCAGTTGAAGAGGACCTTGGTCAGCAGGAGGAGAATTCAGCCTCAAGACTCCTTCCTGTCTCCCACTGATAGACCCCTACCCAGGGACACTCCCAAAACACAGTCCTATTACTGTTTTCAGAAAGATCCAGGAAGCCCCATGATTGGGCCTTCTAATTCACCAGAGAAAACAGGGGATGAGAGATCAAATCTTTTAAGTTTGAGTCTATTTTAGAGAACTTAAACTCAGGTCAACTAACAGGGCAACTCCTACTATTAGTTTCAAAGTTACCCCCAACAAAACCAGAGCCTGGCTCCAGTTTCTAGGCTAACCTCCAACAAATCCAGTGTCTCCAGGTTATTCTCCCATGACAATCCAGAGTTTCCAGGTTTATTCACAAAAAGCACACCCCCAGCCTAATGACCACCAATGCAGAAGGAAGCAGAAGTTAAGTTTATAGTGTGACTCCCAACACCAGCCAGTTTTGCTAAAGGCCATAGTAGCTCTCCAATTAGATGTTTTCCAGGCTAGAAAAACTCACTCTCTAAAGCCTGATAGATGTTGGGGGGCTCCTCTTCACCAAAACCTTCTTGCATGTTGGCAGTGGGCAGAGGGGCCCAAGCTAGCTTGAATAAAGGCTCTGGTATGATGGATCAGATGGGCTTCTGTCTGGCCTTTTGTAGTTCACTAACACTTCCATTGCACTATACTTTAAGCCAGAAATCCACAAACATTTGTGCCAAGCTATTTTAGCAGTTAGGATTTAGAAATAGGAGGCTTCCTTAGGAGCATGTCTTTGTTGTATATTTATTCTGTCCCCATTGGTTAGGGTATTCAACTGTGGCAGGGAACTTGTCTTGCCTAATATTCATGTCTTAAACTTACCAAACAAGATGTCAGGTACACATGTACTCCTTCTGCCAAGTGGGATGCCATTTATCGGGGAGGTCTTGAGAATTTAAAACCTTACCTGAACCCTATTCAAAATGGGGGTGATACTTTAAATGGCTTCTTATTGGTGCAGGTAGGTGTGTCTTTTATACAGAATAGAATTGAAGACCCAAAAATAAAACCAACAACTTATGGGTACTTGATCTTTGACAAAGAAGCCATACATATACAATGAAAAAAAGAAAGGGTCTTCAACAAATGGTGCTGGTCTAACTGGCTGTTGATATGTAAAAAAATGAAAATAGACCCATATTTGTCACCTTGCACAAAGCTCAGGTCCAAGCGAATCAAGGATCTCAACATAAAACCTGATACACTGAATCTAACAGAAGAAAAAGTGGGAAGGTGCCTTGACCTCCTTGGCACAGGAGGAAACTTCCTAAACAGAACTTTAATGGATCACACTCTAAGATCAAGAAGTAATAAATCGTACCTCATGAAACTGGAACGCTTCTGTAAGTCAAAAGACATAGCCAATAAGACAAATCAGCAACCTAAAGATTGGGGAAAAAATCTTCATTAACCCCACATCTGATAGAGGACTAATATCCAAAATATATAAAGAACTCAAGAAGCTAACCACCAAAAATGTAAACAATCCAATCCCCCCCCCCAAAAAAAAATGGAACTAAAGTGAGATTTTACAACAGAGGAATCTCAAATGGCTGAGAAACACCTAAAGAAGTGTTCAAATTCCTTAGTGATCAGTGAAATGCAGATCAAAGTGACCTTGAAATTCCATCTTGCACTAACCAGAATGGCTAAGAGCAAAAATACCTCAGACAATTACACATATTGGCAAGGATGTTAAAAAAAAAAAAAAAAAAAAGGAACACTCTTCCATTGCTGGTGGGAATGCAAACTGGTACAACCACTCTGGAAATCAGTCTGGAGGTTCCTCAGAACATTGGAAATAGATGTACCTGAAGACTCAGCAATACCACTCTTGGGAATATGCCCAAAAGACGCCCCACCATGCCACAGGGGCACGTGTTTCACTCTGTTCATAGCAGCCATGTTTGTGATAGCCAGAAGCTGGAAACAACCCATGTCCCACGACAGAAGAATGGATACAGAAAATGTGGGTACACAATGGAATACTACTCAGCTATTAAGAACAAGGACATCCTGTGTTTTGCAGGCAAATGGATGGAACTAGAAACTATCATCCTGAATGAGGTAACTCAGACCCAAAAGGACATGCATAGTACTCACAAATGTACTCACAAATAAGTGGATATCAGCCACAACAAACAAACAAAAAGTGTCCAACAAACAGCTAAAACAGTCAGATGCAGATATTTGTATCCAACCAATGTACAGAAGCTGCTGACACCTTTGGCTGAATTAGGGGAAAGCTGGAAAAATCTGAGGAGGAGGGCAACCCTGTAGGAGGACCAGCAGTCTCAATTAACCTGGACCCCTGAGATCTCTCAGACACTGGAACACCAACCAGCAAGCATACACCAGCTAATATGAGGTCCCCAACACACATACAGCAGAGGACTGTATGGGTTTAGTTAGAGAAGATGCACCTAACTCTCAAGAGACTGGAAGCTCCGGGGAATTTAGAGGTCTTGTGGCATGGGGGTGAGGTGGGAACATCCTTATGGAGACAGGAGTGTAGGGAGGAGGTATAGGATGTGGAACAGTCAGAGGATGGACAAGGAGTGGAATAAAATCTGGATAAAATAAAATAAACAAGCAAACAAACAAATAAATAAAATACAAATTATCTATGCTTTTTATTAACTTCTGAAATTAGTGAAATAACTTTACAAATGTCTATTATTCTTAAGACATAATTGATATTAGACTGCAACACTCATTGCTTTGAATTTTAAAAAAATCAAATGAGAACATATTGTTTTCTCTTTTGAGAATTGGGGAAGAAATGGTGTGTAAATATTGAGAATTTATAGAAAATTAGAAAAAATACAAATATTTATTTAAGGAAACCCTTTTTCTGGTTTGTATATTATTCTTCAGCAATAATATCCTTCAGCCATAGGGGAGTATTGTGATTATTTTTATCTTATAAGATTTTGTTCATATATATAAAACATATAATGTATATTCATATATATTTTTTCTATAACTAACATTTTGATAAATGAATGTACCATAATAATATATTTATAAATTTGCTTTATATGGAATATTTAGCATCTCTTTAGAATATCAATCTTAAAGTGTATACTTAAATTTTATGTGATACTATAGAATGAGTTTCACTTCAAATTGTTTCATAAACTTTTAAGAATATTTACTGATAAATATCAATATAATTGACTTAATTTATTCAGGCATCACATATTTTTGAATCAGATATGAGTAAGACTCTTATCAGCTTTGCCAGTTATAGTAAGCTGATAAAGTGAATAGTAAATATATAATATATTTAAGTGAGAATTGTCTAACAGAAATCTCTTTTTTTAATGTTGATCAATGATTTTATAAGTTTGGTAATGCTCAATAACAAGATGCCCATACAATCAGAAGTGTAACCCAATACCCAACCTAGATATATCAACTAACTTTGACTGGCGAAGACATGCAAACATCCACCTCCATGTTCCCCCCCACCCTTCTCATCACCTAGCTTCTCCTCTCCTTCTCCTCCTCCTCTCCTTAATCCTTCTCTTCCTCTCCTTACTCCTCCCACCTTAGCTCCTCCTACATATCACCCTTCCTGTTAAAGTGAAACTTTTCTCTCAAAATACAATTAGAGCATAACTATACCAATTTGTGCCAGTAAGAAACAAGATAGACCTAATACCAGTCCATCATTTTGTTGACTAACCAGAACCTCAGTCATATCTGCTAAATAAAAGACATAATTCTGAACCTGGCTTTTTTCTTGGCTTTAGAATGAATGTCATCTGAAAACCGTCTTTTCAAATCTTTTCTCTCAAAGTAAATAGCCAGGATTGGCTATGAGACTATAAGTCTTCAACCCTGTCAGAAATCCAAAATGACTGACTTAACTGAAATTATGAGAAGCACAAAGCATAGCTTCTAAAACTTAGCCAATTTATAAAGACCACTGACAGTCTCTGTACTACAAAACTTTGGAGCATCTGATCTTCAGCCTTCTGGCCCAGGATCATCTGACCCACCCAGTGATGCAGAATTATTAAGAGCTGATTACTCTGTCTTGGCAGATATAATCAGTTGACTATTCCGCAAGTATGTCCTTTTCTGGACAGTAATTTGTCCAGAATTTTTATCTATAGATAAAAAGAGGCAATTCTTGAATAGTGGCTGTCTCACCACAACTAGAGTAATTTCAAAGACAAGAGCAGACGGATCTCTAATCAAAATGAACATTAATACAGAAATGTTTGTAACATCAATTCTGTGGACTTCTGTCGTTTCGAAAAGCATGTATCCATGGAAGGCAATCTGGACTGTTGTCCGTTAACTCCTATCAGCTATTTCTAAATAAAATATACAAAACACCCTAACAGTAAAGTTAGAGCCATGAATTTGCTATAGGCCCTTAATCCACAGGCTATCCATGTCAAATCAGTTAGAAAAGTTAAAGAAGAACTGGGTCTAAGCCTTGTATTCCTAAATTTGTTATATAGGCACACTGCCTATGAGAGTAACATTAATTTCACTTTTATATTAATAAGAAGCTCATACCAATGAAAACCTTAAATTTGAAATCAAAGTAAATTTTGTACCATTTAAGAAATTATCACTTCATCTTAATAACAATAATACATATTTCTACTAATAGGTTATGGCTATGCAATATATCCTAGCTAATCCTCCCTGTTCCAGCAAAACCACTACTTTTCCCTAGAAAGACAGCTCAATATTAACCACCTCAGTCCCAAAGCCCAGGAAATAGGGGCACCGATTCTTCGTTAACTTCTTCAAGCTGATTATGAGCATTGAGATATTAGAAGAGGGGCAGGGGGAAGAGTAAATTGATAAGCCTCTGATGCTTTGTCTTCACTGAATCCAGCTGGAATTCCAGGACATCAGAGGTACGAGCAGGTCTGCTCAGCTTGCTTGATGAATAGATAAACCAAGGCTGTATATTCTGCAATATATAATTCCCAAAACAAATTTTAGTATCAAGAAATTTTTTTCTTAGAATTCTGGAATCTAGTCTTCTGGCAGCCTGCCTCTGTCATGTCTAATCCGTATAATTCTGGGAGTTTCTATGAGGGTTGTGCTCCCACCATCATTCCATTCCTACTTCCCTGCTCTGGAATTCCCCAACACTAGGGAATCCAAACTTTCAGGCACCTAGGCCCCCAACTTCCACTGATGCCTAACCCCTTACCCCATCTCCCCTCCTCTAATTACTATGAGGGTGTGCTACCACAATCCTCACACTCCTACCTCCCTGCTCTTGCAATTCCCCAACACTAGGGAATCCAAACTTTCAGGTACCAAGGCTGTCCACTTCCACTGATGCCTGGCAAGGCCACCCTTAACTACCTATACAGGTGGAGACATGAGTCCTTCCCTTTGTGTTCTAAGGCTGGAGATTTTAGAATGGCTACTCTAGCTTGTCTTAGGACCATTTGCCTGAAAATTTGTTTTCCAGCCTTTTACTCTAAGATAGAGTCTGTCTTTGTCACTGAGGGGGGTTTCCAGCATACAGCAAAATGCTGGGGGGTTGTATTTACATATCCAGTCAATTAACCTATGTCTTTTAATTGGGGAATTGAGCCCATTGATGTTAAGAAATATTAAGGAACAGTGATTGTTGCTTTCTGTTATTTTTGTTATTAGAGGTGGAATTATCTTTGTGTGGCTATCTTCTTTTGGATTTGTTGGAAGAGGGTTACTTTCTTGCTCTTTCTAGGGTATAATTTCCCTCCTTGTATTGGAGCTTTCCCACTATTATCCTTTGTAATGTTGGGTTTGTGGAAAGATATTGTGTAAATTTGGTTTTGTCATGGTTCCTGATATATTTGTTTTTCTAGGTGGCTTTATGTGCTTGTGGTTCTCTCCTTTTGGCTTTTTTATGAGATGCTTAATATCTTGTCTTTGCATTGGTGTAGGTACCTTCCTTGTGTTGGAGTTTTCCTAGAAGGATCATATGTAGGGCTGTATTGGTAGATAGATACTGTTTGAATTTGGTTTTATCCTGGAATATTTTCTGTTTTCAATCTATGTTGACTGAGAGTTTTACTGAGTATAGTAGCCTGGGGTGGCATTTGTGTTCTCTTAGAGTCTGCATGACCTATGTTTAGGCACTTCAGGCTTTCACAGTCTCCATTGAGAAGTCTGAGGTAATTCTGATAGGTCTATCTTTGTATGTTACTTGGCCCTTTTCCTTTGCAACCTTTAATAATGTTTTTTTTGTTGTTGTTGTTGTTCTATGGGTTTAGTGTTTTAATTATTTATGTAAAGAGAGAATCTTCTTTTCTGGCCTCATTTATTTGGCATTCTATAGGATTCTTGTACCTTTATGGTCATCTCTTTCTTTAGATTGGGGAAGTTTTCTTTTATGATTTTGTTGAAGACATTTTCAGGTCCTTTGAGCTGGGAATCTTGATTCTCCTCTATTTCAATTATTCTTAGGTTTGGTCTTTTCATTGTGTCCTGAATTTCTTGGATGCTTTGTGTTAGGAGTTTTTTATGTTTTGAATTTTCTTTGACAGTTGTGCCAATGTCTTCTATGGTATCTTCTACACCCAAGATTCTCTCTTCTATCTCTGGTATTCTGTTGGTGATACTTACATCTGTAATTCCTGACCTCTTTCCTAGGTTTTCCATTTCCAGGTTTGCCTCCATTTGTGTTTTCTTTATTGTTTCTACTTCTATTTTTAGGTCTTGGACTGCGTTATTCAATTCTGTCCCTATTTGATTGTGTTATCCTGTATTTCTTTCAGTGAGTTACTTATATCTTACTTAAAGTGCTCTACTATCTTCATGAGATAGGATTTTAGGTCAGCTTCCTGGTTTTCAGATGTGTTGGTGTATTCAGTGATTGCTGTCATCGGAGAACTGGGCTCTGATGATGCCCACATATATTGGCTTCTGTTACTTATGGTCCTTGCACTTAAGACCTTGCACTTGCCTCTCACCATTTGGTTGTCTCTGGTGTTTACTGGTCTGGTTGACTATGTCTTCAGTCTGCTTTTTTTGTCCCTGGGTTGCTTCAGGTCTCTTGAAAGGTCTAAGGCCCTGGATGTGTCAGACACTTGTGGGGCCTTCCAACTGGGGGCTCTTCAGAGGGGTAGAGAAGCTCCTGACCTGTTGCTCCAGCTGCAGCAGATCTGCTGGGAGGCTTTCAGACCGTCAGGTGTTCAGAGGAGCTGTCAGGCTGTTTTCCTGTGTGAAGATATTCTCCAGGGGGTCTACTGATTGTGGTTTCTGTTTCCCTGTGTGCAGCAAAATTCCAGGGAGGTTTTCAGTTTGTTGGGTCAGTTGCCCTGCATGCCACAGAGTCCCCAGGAGGACTTCAGACTGCTGTGTCTGTTGCCCAGTTGCTCTGTGTGCAGAGGTGCTCCTGGTATGCGTTCAAGCTCTGGTGTCTTCAGGAGGAGCAGACAAGATGGTGATCAGTTGCTTGATTGCCTTATGTGTAGCATCTCCTGGGATGCCAATTGCCCTGTGTGCAGCAGATCTCCTTGGATGTCTCAGGCTGTAGTGTTATTTGTCCTGTGGGCAGTGGATGTCCTGGGATGCCTCAGGCTGTGGTGTTAGTTACTCTGAGTGAAGTGGATCTTCTGGGATGATTCAGGATATGGTGTCTTCAGGGAACCAGAGTAGCTAGCAGTCAAATGCTCGGAGTACAGTGGATCTTCTGGGTTGTTTCAAGATACGATGTCTCCAGGGGAACAGACTAGCTAGCAGTCTGGCCCAGCAGAAAGGACTGGGCAGAAGGGGAGGGGTATTTGTTGGGGTGAGGGTGGAGGGTGGGGAGTTAGGTGGTAATGGGTCCCGAGTCCACTGGGATCCCAGTGGCAGCTGTGGGAATTCCGGAAGGTTCTTACCAACTGATCTGAGTGCAGTGGAACTTCTGGCCTGGTTCAGGATACAGTGGCTCTAGGGGAGTAGACTAGCTAGCAGTCTGCCCTAAGAACTTGTATTTCTAACAGTATGCTTTGTTAGATCAACTCTTGATCAATTAATACTTGTGTGTGTATGTTTGTGTGTATGTACACACATATGTATGTTATTTGTTTGTTCTAATTAAATGTTATATTCCTCCTAAAATGAGTCATCTCTGTACATAGGTTTGTACTTTGAGCTGGTCCATTAAAGCAAATGAAATTGAGAATGTCAATGCAAAAAGCATCCTCACCTCAAAGGGAATGAAAACCAGTTTATCCTGAGGCCAAACTTGAATAATCATGGCTGAAAACATATATGCAAATCAACTCAAATGCAGTGTTCAAACATAGACCATTATAGTAACAGAACAAAAAAGTTACTTTAGAAACACATTAGTGGAAACATTAAATGGGCAGTTAAAGCAGGAGCAGGATTCTCAATCTTAGGTCTCTGATGTTATTTGATATCATTTTTAGCTCTTGGTGCAGAATAGGATTTTTTTTTAAGTTTATACATTCTAAAGTTTTCTTTGCTTGTTTGTTTTTCAGTTTGTTTGTTTGTTTGTTTGTTGGGATGTTAGGTCTGGTACAGATTTCAGTAAGGGATGGCTCCTTTTGAGAGTTAAAGATACACCCATCCCCCAAATAGAATTAGACTTTCTGCTTGGCAATATTCCAATATCTTCATAGTCACTAAAGTTAAATGTCAATCACCCAAGGCAGACACCTTCTTTTCAGAAATTTTCACTTATAAGAGATAGTTTGCTACATATTAGAGTCAGTGTTCTTAGGCACTTTAGAACTATTTTATTATAACATAGTACACCATATATAGAATTCAGAATTGATATTATTCAGCTTTGGCCACTCAAAACTGTGTGATGACTGAATTAGTTAAAACATTTCACAACTGGCTTCTCAAAAGTTACTGTATTCATTTCTTTGAACCATGAAATCTTTAAAATATTATTTTATATGATGCTTTAGTACATACTTAATTGAAACAATAGGGATGTTTTATCTTGCTTGGTAAACTTCTTGATGTTTATAAAGACCAAATATATAATCAAAAGATTGTGAACAATTCCTGGTTGATAGCAACAGTCCTCCTTAATAAAAAATACTGTCAGAAATAAATTATTTATCATACTTGACTAAGTGCCATTTTGATAACAGATAGCTGCTTTCTCAATTAAATGGTATTGTGAAAATAATTAAAACAAAATATTTTCTCAGCTAAGAAAATTCCTTCCAAAAAGTAAATGTCATAAATACACAGTAAATCTGAGTGTGATGTACACCATGGATGTAGTGTGAGGTTCCAAAGACAGTGGTAAAACCTTTGGTTACATAGGTCACCCGATTATGCACAGGTTCTTGTGATAAATGTGTTCTGAAATAAGAAAAATAGAAAGGGACCATTTGCAGCTAGATCACCCTACAACTGGGTTACAAATTATGCTATCTAAGTCGTTTTAATTAGAGTAAAGAGAATTCTGTCTCAAATCTTTATACCACTATAGTTTTATAACTTGAAGGAAGGTTGCTAGTGAGTGTAAGGGTGACCTATTCTTACCCTTCTTTCAAAATGAAGATATAGGTGTAATTTCTCCTTTTGATACATGCCTTTCTAATATATTCCTTTCAAAATCTTGTGAAACCCACAATTGGTTGTAAAGTCAACGAGGAATTTGTGTTTTTCACAGGCATTTTTATACATTCCAAAGGGAGGAGAGAGTGCTTGAGCTTTCTAAAGTAAATGTTCTAAGTATAAGGAGAAAAAATCCATTTCTTCCCTTTCTTTCAATAGGAAAAAAAAAAGCTTCTAATTAATCATTAAAGTAACATCCTGGAGGTATAATGTACATGCAATCTAATATACTCTTTTAAAATTAACAGTTTGAGTTTCAGCAATGCATGTCATCCTTTAACCTGGAGACAAGATGTGTGTCATTTCAGTCAGTTCAAGTTGCTGAGACCCTTCTCTAATCATTATTCACATTTTCCAATGATTCCACCCACCCCTGTCTTTATAGCTGCTTCAGGATTTTTGCTTATACTTCATTGAGGTACAACTGACAAAAATGTAATGTACATTTGATGTACCTATATGTTATAGAATGATCATCATATTATTTATTATTTTTACTGGACTCTAAGGTCCACACTACATTGAAAATACCAGAGACAGAATTTATTGAAAGGAATTAGGTTTGTTCAAAGTCATCCTTTCCTGAAAAACAAAAAGAAAACAGTCAGTCCTTAACATCTTTATCTCTAAGGCATAAATAACTTTAATGGTGGTAAACATGAAGGAAAAAAATCTAGTAGCTGGGCCTGGGTCTTGTCTTGGTCATCCTTGGGGTGTTATTGAATTTTTTTTATTGGTAACAATTTTACAATGAATTTTGCTTTCCATTTAGGGCTCCTAACCAGAGCCCTAAAGACTGGGTGTGACTGAAGCAGAAAGGAGAAAGGAGAACAAAGGACAGTTCCAAAGGAACCCTTGCTATGGCCTCACCAGGATCACTGTGTGTGTGTTGGCACAGTTGTTGACTTTTCTTTTCTTTTTCTTTTTGTTTTTTTTTTCCCAAAACACTTTATTTTATCAGTATTTGTATATACATACATACTTATACATGTATACATATATGCATACATATATGAACAATAATTAAATAAGATATATTTGAAAAGTATTGGGGGTTGGGAAGAGTGGGAGGAAGGAGAGAAAGAAAAAATTATGTAAATACAGTGCTCATATCTGAAATTCTCAAAAAGGAATCAATTTTTTAAAAAATGTTCAATAGATTAACTTGCATTTTACAATATGAAAATAAATATGACCTATAATTATGTTGAAGGACATTTTAACTCACTACAAACTTTAAAATTTAAAATGAAATCAATAAAAACTATTTTACCCAGCATACTAACAAAAACCACAATAACAGTTTATAATTCAAAGTATTTCTGAGAACAAGAAAAATGGATTGTCAGCCGGGCGGTGGTGGCGCACGCCTTTAATCCCAGCACTTGGGAGGCAGAGGCAGGCGGATTTCTGAGTTCGAGGCCAGCCTGGTCTACAGAGTGAGTTCCAGGACAGCCAGGACTACACAGAGAAACCCTGTCTCGAAAAACAAAAAAAACAAAAAAAAAAAAAAAAAAAAAAAAAAAAAAACAAAAAAAACAAAAAAAAAGAAAATGGATTGTCAGAAGCTAAGTCAGCAGAGCCAGGGGGATACTGTGTGTTATTTCTTTTCTTTTCATTTCTTTTTTTTTTCTTTTTTTTTAATTATTATCAAATCATAATTTTTACTTTTTAACACAGGGGTTATAAACACAAAAATGCAGGATGTGAGGAAGGGGATTACACAGGAGCATAGATGTTCAGGGGGAGTACAGATATCTTTCAGAACAGGGTATCAGCTGGGTGAAAGTTCAGGGGTCAGGTCACTATGACTCTGCCTATGCTTCACTTGTCCTTATCTAAGTTGGTACTATCTGCCAAGGCTGCCTATTTACAAGGTCTATAACTACTCAAGCTGGTAGATTTCCACAAAAGCTTCCTGTTTACAATAGTTTATAGCCCTCTGTTTCAGTGTTTTTTTATAGAGACCCAAGGCTTTGTGTTAGCAGGCAGGTATGTCAGGCCTATTGCTGATTTTAGGCTTATGGCTGATTTTAGGCCTTCAGTGTATAAGCAGGGCTGCCCCTGACATCTCCTCCCTTCTCCAAGTATTGAAGGGCTGTGGCGATTCTAATCTTGCAAAAGCGGGGATAGAGGCCTGACCTCCAGTAATTAAAGGGGACCTTGTAATGGCTCCAGTCCTCCTGTCGTTGTCCAGTGAGGCATGAAGGCCATACCCGTCCCGATGTCTTTTTCCTGGAGAGGGGATACTTTTGACATCAACCCCTATGCAGTCAGGCTTGTCCCTCAGGGAACCCAGAAACATATTTTTAACTTTTATTTAAATTCACTTGCAGTGCTTAGCCTCGCAACCTAAGCAAGAATTCAGATTGCCAGACAGAGGGGGTTCTGGGTGGCCCCTCACTTCTTGGTCTAGGGGTAGAAGTCCCCTTTTTTTAGGTTGGGTGGAGATGGGACTTGGGAGCACCCTGGATAGAGTAACATCCTCATCTAGAGTCTTGTGGTCCTCCATAGCTAACTTATGATAATGTATCTGAATAGATTTTTACTATCAGATTATCTATCTGTTGTTTCACAAAGTTAGTCAGCCTATTTAAGGCCCAGGGACCAAAGGAAATAAGCAAAAATAACCTAATTAATGGTTCCAAGACGGAAGGATGTAGGGTTAACAATCATGGAGAGGTTGAAGACCAATTCTTGTTTAAGCTTTCATTTTTCTCTTTTTCTCTCTGTCTTTCCTGAAGACCTTCTCTGGCCTTTTCCATGCTCTCTTTAATCATCCCTGTTTTGTCTATGTAAAAGCAGCATTCTTCTTTAAGGGCTGTACACAGTCTAGAGCTGTACACAACCTTTTCTATTGTAAAAGAGAAAATCAAGTCCAATAAAGTCCTTTGTAATTTGGGGGGATTGTATCAGACAGTGAAACGAGGGATTTCTTCAGATTAGTGATGTCAGTCTATAGCTGTTTGACTTCCTTGTCAAAGGCCCATTGGAGGTCTGAGTAGTACAAGTCCAGAAGCCAGCATCAGGATTAGAACTCCTAACAGCAGACATCACCAGTGATTAATTTTTTATCTGGAAAGGGAAAAAGAAGGGAATTCTCAGGGAAATTTCTCTTCCCTGGATGTCAATTGTTATTCATCTTGTTTATAATTGGGCCTGGTTTTGTGGGGATGTCTATTTAGTTCATTAATCTTTTTGGTGGCCATTTAGCTGTGCCTTCTGTGGTATCACACATGCATATCAATCCTTGGCCCCATGTAGGAACTGGGTCCTGACCATTCCATTTAAGAGTAAAAGGGTCCTTCCACATAGTTGTGGCTTAGTTTTTATTGGTCTCAGTGATGCCAGAGGCAATCAGCAGCAGATTTGCCATGAGCTTTCAGTTTTAGAAAGTTAAGAGTAAACAAAGCATGCCCCTTCCACCCTCAGAGAGTTATGAAGACACTATTTAAAGAAATATAATTCTTTATTAATAATTTCTTTTATCAAAGGACTATTATAAAACAGCCAACAATTAATCAATCTATATCAATCTATATAATATATAAATTAATGAGAGCTTCTTCTACTTTTTGTAAAATTACTCTTATTTTGTCAATTAATTGTTGAGAGAAATTAGGATTTGCATCTCTCTTGAGAATATTAAACAGAGACATAAATTCTTTTGTGAAGAGCTTAAAATAAGATCTTAGCCAATAAGCATCTCCTGGAAACCTTTGAAAATCGTTTGAAATAAGTAAACTATATTTTATTTTCCAGACCCATTATCTGTTTTTTTTTTTTTTGAAATTTTAACTTTCACTGTTATCTCCACTTCCTTTCTCCCCCAAAACCCCTTATCCCATACCCCCTCTTCCAATTTTTATGAGGGTGTACTCCCACCATTCTCCCAATCCCGCCTCCCTACTCTCGAATTCCCCAACACTATGGATCCAATCTTTCATGGAACATGGCCCTCTACTTCCACTGTTGCCTAAGGAGGCCACCCTCAGTTACCTATACAAGTGGAGCCATCAGTCCCTCCCTTTCTGTTCTTAGGCTGGAGGTTTAGACCCTGGGAGCTCTGGTTGAGTATTTTGCTACTCCTTATAAAAAAAAAAAAAAAAAAAAAAAAAAAAGCACCCACACTTTGGTCTTCCTTCCTCCTCTTGAGTTTCATGTGGTCTATGCATTATGTCTTAGGTATTGTGAGCTTTTGGGCTAATATCCACTTATCAGTGATTGTATGCCATGTATGTTCTTTTATGATTGGGTTACCTCACTCAGGATGATATTCTCAAGCTCCATCCATTTGCCTAAGAATTTCATGAAGTCATTGTTTTTAATAGCTGAGTAGTACTCCATTGTGTAAATATACCATATTTTTTTTGTATCCATTCCTCTGTTGAAGGACATCAGGGTTCTTTCCAACTTCTGGCTATTATAAATAAGGCTGCTATGAACATAGTGGAGCATGTGTCCCTGTTGTATTTTGAAACATCTTTTGATGTTTTGGTGTTGATTTTAGAGAAAATTGATTGCTTACATCGTTAAAGATTGGTTTTGTTTCTCAAAAATATGGTTATACTCTAATATTACAAAAGAGGCTTAAAAACATAGTTAAACTGCCAATATTCCATTGGCTACAGTTGGTAGTTCAACCGAGAGTTTGAAATTTTTTGATTTGCCTATGTTTATAGAGAAAAGATACAACACATGTCTTTTAAAGTTTACAGTTTAAATTTAAGGTTTAAAGCTAAAGTCAAAATCGCACAGTTCAGGCCTAGCCAAGCCTCAGAGAACAGGCCAGAGGGAGGTTAAGCACATTTACATTTGAATTAAGACAATGCAGACTGAACTCTGCAGCTCAGGTGCCAAAAGTTCCTTTTGTCCTGGGTCTTCACGACCAGGTCCTAGAAATGTGTTTACCAGAATTCATCTTTTGTCTTCATTGTTTCTTGTGAGAAGAGGGATAAATCTAAGACCCAAAGACTTTACAACAGTCTGTGGGCTAAAAGTTATGATTATGCTGGAGACATTAAAATTATGCCTACTTCCCTCCATGAGTATTACTGTACCTGCTGATAAAATATTGTTCAAATTGTTTTAATTCCTTTATATTCAAAGTTGTTAAAAATGAGATGCTTTGGATTCCTCTAATATATGTAACAATTATTAGAGAATAAGGTTGGCTTTTATCCAATATATTCATTGGACTAAAAAAGATTGGTTATTAAATTAATCCAAAATAAAGTTCAAATTTAAGATTTATACAGCCTAACTTGTCTACTCCAGCTGCCATTTCAGTAAATGCTTATAGAATTATTATAGATATGAAAGATGTTTTTATACCATCCCTTTACATTTCTTGTAAAGGTTAGAGGTTTACAGTCAGTAAATTTATTCATAATTTTTTAAGAGCCCATGAAGCGATATTTGTTAGAAATAATTGCTTCAGAAAATGGTTAATTGTTTTACATTTTATATATATAAATATTGTTGTTGCTTTAATACAAAAAATTAAGAGGTTAAATCTTTTGGTGTGTATTATTCATTGTGTGATACTTTATTAGTGGATTTCTCTAAAGAAGTTTTTTCTGCAAGCCTTTGCTCCAATATAACGAGTTTTTAAAAAATTTTTTTTAGAGTACTTGTTGCTCCAAAAAAGATTCAAAGACAGTATATGTAATTAAATCATATGTGTATTTTCTTGAGTTTACCCTGCTTCAACACAATTAAATTATGTGTTGTAGCCACTGTTTAGAATGTTAAAAAAGGTGTATCTGCCTTTGTCTTGTTGAATGGTATATTTCATGAAATACAAAATGTTTCAGCTACACGATCTAATATCTCTAGCCATTTGAATAACATTAAAATTAATAAGGTGTTTAGGAATGCATCTGCACAACCTGTGTCGGTGTGTGTGGACCCCCCATTTTTCTTTATGTTATCCAACTTTAAAAATAATTCTGATATCTTGGATTGTAAGAATGTTACATGCCTTTTGGCACAATGCTGGAATGGATCACTAGACCTAGCCTTGGTTGTGCACGTGCCTACCTTTGTGCCCATCCCAGTAGAAGCTGATCCTGAAACTTTCCCTACTACATCATTATTGAGACATAAAAGAGACTTTGGCATTACTGCAGCCCTTATCACTGCTATTACCATCTCTGCAGCTACAGCTGTGACAGCCAGCACAGCCTTGGCTGATCAGGTTACAGCAGCTACTGTTGTTAATCAAAACTCAGAAAAGACCTCTGACGCTTTGACCATTCTACAGAAAGTGGGTGCATACCTGGCATCAGGCATCCTGTTGGTCAATCAGAGAGTTTATTTGCTCCAAGCCTATGTAGAGCAGCTCATGGATGTGGTTCAAATGAGCTGCGTGTCAGCAACCCCACATCTAAGTATTATACCTCTGAGATTTATGAATGATACATTTATTCAAAGCCATAATCTTTCTGCTTATTTACAAGGGAAGTGGACTAGGGAGCTGGACCAGATGCAGCAGCAATTGCAGAGCCGGATCTTGAGCCTAGACGGAACACGAGTGGACCCTGTTACCCCTGGCGATCTTACTTCTTGGCTTACCTCTGCCTTTTCTTTCTTAAAGGGTGGGGATAGGCCTGTTTGGTGCAGCCCTATGTTGTGGATTAATGTTCATGTTATGATTGATCAGCAAGCTCAGAGCCCAACAAAAACGTGACAAGGTCGCTATCGCCCAAGTACTCGTATCCTTGAGCAAACATCTCCCCCTGAAATTTGGCTATCTATGCTAAGAAAGTAACTGATGACTGAGACCCTCAGTTGATGCACCCCAAGGGTTCAGCCCATTGCACTGGGTCGATGAGAGGTCTAAATCTAGCCAGCCCTTGCCTGAATAACTGTGGTACCTGAATATTTAGAGGTGTTTGCGAGTGGGTACTCGACAGGGAATGTTCCACGAGTGTGGATAGATTTCCCAAAAGTATGCCTGATTGCACAAAGGTTTGATGCCAAGAAACCTCCCCTGGTGGTGCCCCAGGGTGGAGGCTCCCTTTCCCCGCCAAAAGGCATCGAGATGGGTATGGGAAGTATTCCTCATTGCATGACTATGAGAGAAGAAACCCATTACAGTATCTCATTTTGCACAGGGGATCAGGCCTCTGCTTTCCCTCACTGAGTTGGTGCCGTGCTTGATAGGCAATAGGCTGTTCCATCTTAAATATATAGATAGGGGGAGATGTTAGGAGCCTCGTGAGCGTGACAGCATTCGCCATTACAAGATGGCGCAGGCATCCTGTCTTCCCACTAGTAAACAACTGACTGCGCAGGTACAAAAAGCAAAAAGCGCGCCAAAGTCACTGCCCATCCCGGGGCGTATTATGGGTAATGAGTGAACAGCCAATCAGAAGTGAACACGCCACTCTAGGGTGTATAAAAGCAGTGCCTTTTCCGGGCTTTCCGTCTTTCCGCTTCTGCTGATACAAGAATAAAGCCTCGTTGTAGTAACCACCCGAACACTGCCTCACGTGTCTCTTTCGCTGGCGAAGGGGACACGGAGGGGCTCGGAACACCTGACCACATTATCATTGAGTAGAGTATTATTCAATTTCCATGTGAGTGTGGGCTTTCCCTTGTCTTCCTGTTTGTGTCTCCAGCCTGCTAGCCTATGTCTTTTTATTGGGGAATTGAGACCATTAATGTTAAGAGATATTAAGGAGAAGAGATTATTGCTTCCTGTTGTTTTTGTTAACAGCGGAGGCATTGTTTGTGTGTTTATCTTCTTTTAAGTTTGTTGGAAGAGGCTTACTTTCTTGCTCTTTCTGGAGTATAATTGCCCTCCTTATATTGGTGACTTCCTGATATTATTCTTTGTGGTGCTAGGTTTGTGGAAAGATATTGTGTAAATTTGGTTTTGTCATGGAACATCTTGGTTTCTCCATCTATGGTAATTGAGAGTTTTGCTGGGTATAATATCCTGGGCTGGCATTTATGTTCTCTTAGGGTCTGTATGACATCTGTCCAGGATCTTCTAGCTTTTATAGTCTCTGGTGAGAAGTATGGTATAATTGTGATAGGTCTGCCTTTATATGTTACTTGGCCTTTTTCCCTTGCTGCTTTTAAAATTCTTTGTTTTGTGCATTTTGTGTTTTGATTATTATGTGACAGGAGGTATTTCTTTTCTGGTCTAGTCTATTTGGCATTCTGTAGGCTTCTTGGATGATTATGGGCAACTTGTTTTTTAGGTTAGGGAAGTTTTCTTCTATAATTTTGTTAAAGATATTTATTGGCCCTTTAAGATGGGAATCCTCACTTTCTTCTATACCTATTATCCTTAAGTTCTGTCTTCTCATTGTGTCCTGAATTTCCTGGATGTTCTGTATTAAGAACTTTTTGCATTTTGTGTTTTCTTCAACAGTTGTGTTAATATTTTCTATGGTATCTTCTGCACCTGAGATTCTCTCTTCTATCTCTTGTATTCTGTTGGTGATGCTTGCATCTATGACTCCTGATTTCTTTCCCAGCTTTTCTATATCCCTGGTAGTCTCCCTTTGTGATTTCTTAATTGTTTCTACTTTCATTTTTATGTCCTGGATGTTTTTGTTCAATTCCTTCACCTGTTTAGTTGTGTTCTCTTGTAATTCTTTAAGGGATTTTTGTGTTTCCTCTTTAAGGGCTTTCACCTGTTTATCTGTGTTCTCCTCAATTTCTTTGAGGGTGTTATTTATGTCCTTCTTAAAGTTCTCTATCATTGTCATTAGAAGTGATTTTAGATCTGACTCTTGCTTTCCTTGTGATATGGGTAATTCAGGACTTTCTAATGTGGGAGAACTAGCTTCTGATGAAGCTGAGTACTCTGGGTTGCTGGTAGTTGTATTCTTGTGCTTGCCTTTCCCCATCTGGATCTCCTTGGTGCTACCTGTGCTGTCTCTAACTGGAGCCTTGTCTTTCTTATTATCTTGGTTGTGTCAGAACTGTTTGGGATGAGTGTTGCTGCTGGGGTTAGAGCTGAGGTCCAAGCTCTGCTCAGTGTTCAGGCGGAAACAGGAAGGAACCAGTGCTCTGGGCCAGGAGTGACTTCCTGGGTCCCTGTGGGCCTTGGTAACTCCCTGTTTTGGTAGAGTATTGCTGTCTCCTGACCTGAGGTACTGCCCAGGTTAGAACTCCTGAGAGCCCTGCCACCTCTGGGTTTTGTGAGGTTGGGTACAGAGCTGCCTCCTGGAATCTGCTCTATGCTTGGGCCCAGACAGGAAGGAACCGGTATGCCCACCCAGGAGTGAATTCCTGGGTCCCAGTGGGTCCCAGTTACTTTCTATTTGGTGTGAGTGTTGCTGCCTCCTTACCTAAGATATTGCCCGGCTTAGAGCTCTTGAGAGCCCACTTCCTCTGGGTTCTGTGAGATTGGGTGCAGAGCTATCTCCTGGGATCCGCTGAGTGCTCAGGCCCAGACCAGAAGGCCAGTGCTCCTGGCCAGGAGTGAATTCCTGGGTCCTTGTGTGCCCCGGTTACTCCCTGTTTGGGGTGAGTGTTGCTGCTGCTGGTGGTCCGCTCAGTGCTCAGGCCCAGACTGGAAGTAGACTTTTCATCTTACACAGTTTGCTCCTACAAATTTTACTTATTCTTGTACTAGTCATATGCAGTTTTCTTTCAAAGTGATCATGCTGACATGATTTCTACACAGGAGTTTCTCTTTTTCTACTTACTGCCTTATCACTACACCAGCATAGAATTAGAGTGCTTGGTAGCTCTAAAATTAACAAGATGTAGACTTCAGACAATTTTCTTATTTTGTCCTTCCCATACAATTTGAAAATTAAAATACATTTATTTAAAGTAAAAACATGTTACACATCTCTGGGAAATAGTGGGTGAAAGCTTTCACAAACCAAAGGTTTTTGTTTTTCTGTTTTGTGTTGTTTTGTTTGTTAGGTTCCTTTTGGGATTTGTGTTATTTTGTCTCGTTTTCAATAGAGCCACTGGTGTATAGCGCCCTAGAGTTGTACACTCTGCAGTAACCTGGAACATTCTTTCCAGAGATGTCCACTCAAGCGAAGCTGAGATTGTATGCTTATCTACATAAAAGGAATTTAGAATGTGTTAGCATGAAGCACAGTTGGAAATCAGTAAAAAGGGTTTAAATTATAGGTATAAGCTCAGGTGATGGAGAGGAGAAAAATATTTTAAGGATCACAGAAAATAAGGTGGAAAAACATTATATATATACAAAATATAGTATTGGCTTCTAAATGGAGGGTCATACCTTTATGTGACTATATATATCCATACATATAATTTTATGGTTTCCGACTTAATCACAAAATGTGACTAAGGAACTTATTACTTTTTAAAAAAACTATTAAAATTTTTCCTTCAAAACTTTTTGTATGTTTTGATCATATTCACTCACCACCTGAAATCTTCCTTCAGCTCTAGTTCTTCCAACTTTGTCCTTTCTTTAAAATAAAAGGTGTCAAGTGGTACCCAGACTTTCTTGGATGTGTGGTCAAATTATTAGAAGCTACATTCTTAAAGGAAACTCTCTCTCCTTGTTTCAGCATCTAATTGAATAGCATTGTGGTTAGGCTTGAGACATCATATCTGACTTCTCTCTACTTAATGGAATCCTGGTTGCATAGGACTATAAGTGATATGTTGAAGCTGTGGGTCATAAGAGCTGAACAAGAGAGTTAAGGCATGTTTTAATTGTATTAAAAATATAGCCATAATTGTATAATCACTTAAAAATTATGGTTTTACATTTGGTAAAACTGCTTAACACCACCCTACAAATGCCTACCTCAACATAAACCTTACAAGTCAAAAGGAATAAAAGATAGTTTATTCTGGATCCCAATATGAGTAACCAAGGCCAAGGAACACAGTTACCCTGTGTTCCATATGTCAACATGGAAAAAATTTCCTGAAGTTTTTGTTGTTGTTTTTTCTTTGATTTTTTTTTTGTTTTTTGTTTTTTGTTTGATTTTGTTTGAATGTTTTTTGTTTGATTTGTTTTTGTTTGGTTGGTTTTGGTTTTGATTTGCTTTTTGTAACAGAAAAAAGAAAGTTATATGCAGAGAAATTTTAATCCAGCAACATGGCTGCCCTAGCAAGGGATCACATCCAAATATCTAGGTTTGTGTGATTCATCTTTAATACAGGCATGCCCTTAGTATGCATCTTTAATTTCAATCAATGTATGTAAGGTTAGTTTGTAGAAGGAAGAAGCCATACTTGAAAGTGACTTATAATTGAAGGGCAGACAAAGTGATGAATCAGAGAAAGATCTGACAGAATGAGTCAGAGATAGAATATGTCCAACTTTCACGAGAAGAGACAAGAAGTAGAGGAACTTAAGAGAGCAGTACAGAGGAAGAGAGAGTATAATTTTTTCAAATCTTATTTTTAATGGTGGTTCTTCAATGCCTCCTTTTAACCTTCCTCTTCTAACCTTCCTTTTATCCCACTATCCACCAGAAGCAGTAGAAAAAAGGAAAAAGCAGGGGCGGGGAGTAGACCTGTTTAGAAAGATTCTTTGAAGCAACTCCTGTTTATGTTTTCTGGAAATTGGCAGTTCAGTTCACAGGTTAACTGGCAGCAGCAATTCAATCCACTTGCAAACACTTCATGGATACACTAACATCCAGTTCAGTAGAGTCTGGTTAGCAACAATTGTGACGTTACCTAGCAAGACATCCAGTTCTCATCCACAGCTAGAGTTAGCAGGAGTTGGTTGCACAGCTAGCTCTACTAGCAATCCAAGCTCTATCTCTGTCACTCTATGTAATTCTATTTATATTTTCCAAACATCATGTGTCCTCCATGTGCCTTGCCTCAGCATGTGCATCCAATCAGCCCAAGTTTAAAGAAGCTGCATCAAACTGTAGTGCAACATCAGAAGATTTTGGTGCTTTTCTCTCTATGGTGTCCTGACAAATTCAGCTCAACAAACTAAGGTGGACCAGTACATGTGTGCCATTAGCAAAAAATGACTGTTATAGGCTGTTGTAAACAAGTCTCTTTCATCACCTATCCTTTCACGTGTTTGCATTAGCAGAACACCCTCTCTCTTGTGTGTATTTCACTGAAACATTCCCTCTTGTGTTTGCCCTAGCAAAATACCATCCAACTGACTTTCTAAAAAACCACTAAGCTTCCACTTCAAGAGATAGATAGATAGATAGATAGATAGATAGATGATAGATAGATAGGAGGCTGTTTTTACTGGGACAGTTTTACAAAGACAGTTCATAAAGAGAGAACAATTTAAACACCGGTGAAGACAGAATGAGCCAGAGAATGAAGAGCCAGATTAGAACAGATTGGTGGAGTTAGTTTTAGGCCCAGTAAAGAAATTCAGTGAGAAGCTGAAAAAAGACAGATTGAATCAGTCAGCTGGGAGAGGAGTTTGAGCCTGAAGAGCTGAGTTGAAGTAGCCAGTCAGGATTTAAAAAACAACCTCCTGTTGAGAACCACTCTGCCCCACACTTGAGGGCCAAAATGTCCCAGACCGCTCTATCAATATTGGAAACCTGCACTGCCAAAAGCCTTGGGGGCTAAATTGTTAGAGCCTACACTGCTCCAAGCTGCTCCAGTCCACAGTCTGGGTTCAGCAAGAGAGAGAGTGAGGAAGAACGCTAAGAATGGAGACCAGACAGAGTGTGATTCAATCCTGTTTATTCTTCAGTTTCTCTTCTTCTCTCCAAGTCCCTAGTTCCTAGTACCAAGTCTCAGGTCCTGGGCTTCGGCACCACGTCTCAAGTCCTAATCCTAGTTCTAAGTTGCTAGCCTCTTTCCCAGTTCCAAGTTACCTACCTCAAGTCTTAAGTCTCAAGTCTCAAGTCTCAAGTCTCAAGTCTCAAGTCTCAAGTACTATTCCAAGTACAAGTGTCTAATAATTTCTTCTGTCTGCCTCTCGCCTTTTATATGACTCACTTCTAAGCCACACCTTTAGGTCATGCCTTTAAGTCATGCCTTTAAGTCTTATCTCTAAATTACACCTTTAAGTCACAACTTTAAGTCTCGGCTCTAAATCACACCTTTAAGTATCACACACTCAAGGGAAGATCCTGGGTATCTAAAACAAGATGTTATCAGAGTGTACTCAGCTGTTGTAGGCTGTTGTAAACAAGTCTCTTGTCAGAGCATATGGCTCAAGATGGCTGTAAGGATGATAGCCACCTTCTGTCGGCTCCCTACAACTCCCCCATCAAAAAAAAAAAAATCTAAAGCAACAATAACAAAAACTCTAGGGGTGAGCTTATTTAGCACTAAGCCTCTGAAATGACAATTTCATCAGATGAATAAAAATTAATTTTACATCTGGCACCCAATAGGATTGGAAGAAAAAAAAAAGCCCACCAGCATTGCAAAAAGCAGAATACATCTGACAGAAATGTCACAGAGGACAAGCGACATCTGACAGAAAGCAGCAAATGATAAATTCTCCTGACATTGTCTCCAGAAAAAGTATCAGCTCTTTAAATTTTCATTGATATCCTAAGAGACTTAGGAAACTTTAAAGCAGTAGGAGCCTTGAGCCCAGAGCAATGAGTGAGCCTAAGAGAGAGTGAATCACAATGATGAAAGACTATGGGTTCCATCAAGTTGATAAAGATCCAATCTGAATAAAGAAGCTTCTACATAAAAGGCAGGGCTGAAGGAAGAAAGACATATTAACTGGGCAGTTATAACTATAGGTTCTAATACTATCTGATAGCACTTGTAGCCCAACAATTGATAGAGAACTAGATTTTGTTAAGTCAATAAATTTTGAGGTTTTTAAAATCTGCTTGCTTGTATATAAGATATGACACACAGGTAGGCAAAAAAAAAAAAAAAAAAAAATAGGACTAAGAATAGTCCCTAAGGTATTGTAAATAGGCAAAAAGATCAGGAACAAACATACTTTCATGGTCATTGAAGATTTTATAAGCCAAGCAACCTATGTAGACAGCTTCTTTAAAAAATTAAGGCTACACTAAAAAAAAAAGTCTTGTACACTTAGGCCTTAATCATTATTCACTGTGCTTTTGAACATTCATATTTGAAATATGTCTAAGTCATAGGAATATTATAACTATTTAATAAATTTATATAAATTGTTTAAATTGTGTTAGAAGTTTTGGCTTTGGCAGGTAAGAAGGTCCAACTGGATTCCTGGATGAGGGACTCTAATTTTTCATGTATTCCTTCAATTTTATCCATCTTTCTATCCTGCCTCACTTTGAGTTTTGAAGTATTTAAAACTTTTGCTTGATGGTATGATCAGAGGCTAAGAAAAGGGCTACTTGTTTATAATACAAGTCTAAATATTTTATATCTTCTTAAATTGAAATTATACTTCAGTGTTCATTTGTTTGTTTTTTTTTTTTTTGATAGTTTTTTCAATATAATTCAATTTTTTGCCTCTCAATTACTGTTATGTTAGGTATAGCTAGCAAGCCCTATAATGTTTTATTATTTTATTACATTGAAAATGAAATGATGTGCATTTATTGTATGCCACATGGTATTTTAAAGTATATGCACATTGTAGAGTACCTAAATATAGGTAATGTTTTTAAAATTTTAGCATCTTTAAAGATTACAGTATTTTAAGTATAGTTACCCTACTGTTGAAATGACTTTTTGTACTTATTCTTTCTAAGTAACTGAAAATATCTATCTTTTTGCTATTAGAGTTTCATGATCAATGACTGGTCCTGTAGTTTCTAAGGGGCAATGCTTAGCCACTCTTTACAATAAAACAAATAAGAGAAAAATGATCAATCACAATAGGAATTAATCAGTGTGCCCAAACTAGGAAGAAACAAAGTATCAGAATCTTCAGGAAAGGAATGTCACCTTTTGTGTCAACTTTTATCTGTTTCTAAGGTATGTCTTGCAGCTTCAAGTTTATGTAGCACACAAAGCAGAAGCAGAGAAGAAGCATACACAGTCAATCATTCTTGGTCATGAACAATCTTTCCTTGTTCTCTGTGTTTTCCTTGATAACTATCCTAGAGTTAGTCATGTTAATCCTTGTTTGAGATAAGAAACTTCCTGCTATTCCTGTTGTTTTGCTGCAGTGTTCTTATACTAGAACTTTTATTCCCATAATACAAGATTTACTGCAGGAAAGAATGACTTGGCGAAAGCACAAGAGGAAGCCAGAATTTAAAATACATGATCTCCTTCAATTTTAGTGCATTGACTTAACTACTGGGAACTACTTCAGCCATTTAATCAGATATTTGAACCAAGTTGGTGATTAATTATCTATTCATGACCCTGTCAGTCTTGAAGGTAAAGTTCACCAATTTTAATGACTGTTCCTTAAATAACTAATGTGGCTGTATAGAGAGTAGAACATGAGCCCTATCTAGAGGGTTAATACAGCAAAGAATCTAGACAATTCCAGACACATCTGAAAAGTCACTATTAGCAAAACATCTTATTTAGTTCTTTTATGTTTGTCTAATGTGCTGGCTAATGTTTTGTCAACATGACACAGCTAGAGTCATCAAGGAAGAGTGAATTTTACTTTAAAATCACCCCTCAATCACATTGGTGCATAGGTAAGACTGTAGGTCACTTTCTTGATTAATAATAGATGGAGGATGTCAGCTTGCTGGAGGCAGTGACATCATAGGGCAGGTGAACTGGGTTGTATAAGAAATCAAGGTGAGCAAGGCATGGAAAACACGCAATTAAGCAGAACTACTCCATGGCCTTTGCTTTTATTTTTGCCCTCTTATTCCTGCTTTGAGTTCCTGTTCTGACTTCCCTTTATCATGGACCAAGATGAAGATAAGCAAGGCAACTAAACCCTTCCCTGCTAAAGTTACTTTCGGTTATGGTGTTTTATCACAATAATAAAAAAACAACACAAGACAACATCAAACAACCAAAACAACAACAATAAACTAAGACAGGCAACATCTCCCTGCTGCCTTCTAACCAAATTCGTAGTTCTTAATAACCATCAATGTCTTGTAATACATCAAGATTTTTCATTTTATATAAGAACAATAATATAGCATTTGACTTTATGTTCATTGTTTATTTCATGTAACATAGTTTCTTACAGCTTCATTCCTTCTGTGAAATGTTTATAACATTTTCTTCATTAGTCTGGATGAGTTTGTCCATTATATGAATTTAAAATGTTTGTATAAAACTTAGAAGAGAGTGCTAAGAAGATTGTGAGATATTAGGAACACTGGACACATTCTCTGATTAAATTGTCTCTTTCTTGTTTTACAATTTGTGAGGCAAACCATCAATTTCTATGCTATAAAACCACAGTGAGCATCCTACTTTTTGGTTCTGGCTTTCTTATAACTTTCACTTTCATAACTTCTTCAGTTCCATGATTCACCATCATGTTAAAAATGGAGGTACGCCTCTCAGGTATTCTCATTCTCTTTTAGGCTTTAGTCCTCTTCATAAAACTCACATATGTTATAATGGCTGATTTATGTGTCTTCTTGATATTCTCTCTTGCCAGGAAATAAATATCCTCATGACTAGAAGTAGTTTCTGATTTGCGTGGAGTTTTGAATAAACTTCCCAGAAGAGTACACCAGTTAAAATAAATTTGATAAGCATAGAAAAATGGTCTAAACATAAAAAAGCCTGAAATTATTAAGGTGTGGATAAAAGTTGTATAATTGAGCAGGTAATAGAGGAGGAAATTGAGAAGAGGGAAGATTAGATGTGAGGAGATGATATATGGTGAGACTATTCTGAAGAAAATTAAATTATCTTATGTCATCTTTATTTTTTAGTTACTATTTAATTTAAATAACCAGTAACTGTCATTTAAATATCAATATCACTGAGCATCACTAATGTTTTGTATTGTGCTTACTGTGCAATTTGTTAAACTTTCTGTCAACCAAAAGTATTTCATGTATGTAAACGCAATAGGTTAATAATTTTCTTAAAGACCAAGATGTGTCTCAATCAGTAAAACCACTTTAGAAAATTTCCATCTATGTACAGTTATAGTCTTAGAGTTTTTTCTCTACTATGGACACTAAATTTTCAAAAATGTTAAATTATAGGAAAATTTTAAGTGTTATTTTTGTGTTTGTTAAATTAAAGATGAGTCTATTTTAAGTAAGGAGAGAACATATTTGCAATGGGAAGTGTATGTGAAAATTGCTTCAGTGTTATTTAGCAGTGTGTTTGTATATGAAATATAGTGAGCAATTGGTGCCATCCCCAACTCTATTTCATAAGTGCTTATGTATAAAGAAAAATTATGACTCATAAAGATGATCTCTCTAAAGAATATGCATTATAGAGTAGGGAAAACCCACTATATTTTTTACTTGACTTAATCTTATATTCTTGCTTATATCTGAGGCATTAGAAGCACCAAATGAAATACTGTTATTGGTCTTCGACAGGTTCACTGCTATTAGCTGTACTTCACATTTTAACTCAAGACTTATGCTCCCTGTGGTGTTGCCAGATGATTTGATAATATATATTAAACATTATTTTTTATTGAGCAAGAAGTAATTATATCTATCTGTTTTAATTACAGAGAACACACTTGAAATATTTGAATCTTTGTTTTATTGTTGTTGTAAACTCATTATTTCATCTAAACAAGTTAGTGAAAAGTAAAGAAGTAACGTTATTTTCTAAGCATTTGAGAGGGTTTAACAAGTTATCTTTAATGTTAATTCTTTTCTGTCATTCAAATTAATGTGTGATATTAAGGTTTTTATCCCTTTGAGAATTAATCTCTTCTACAGATGCCCATAAAATTTCTATCTATAATCTAACATATATTAGTTCTAGTCCTACTAAACAGATAATTACTTTTTTTCCATTGTCTATTAGGGGAAAAAAATATATCTAACCTATTCTCCTATCACAGAGTATTTAGCATTGCTAAGTTCTTTACTAGTGTACAAAAGTATTTTTAATTAAGTAGCTAGTAATGACACAACCAAAATTTTTCTGATTATGTACTATTTTGATAGAAATTGCACTATTAAAAGAATAAAAATTTAAAATTAACTTGAAAAGTATTATATCTCATATGTAGTCTCATTTGTTTTAAACTATTAATTTTCACAAATATCCTCAACATATTTTTTGCATTTCCATGTGTTCAGGTAATCAGTTCATCTTAGTACAAGCAAATCAACCTATGGGTACATTGTGGTATGAAAAGCCAAGGTAGGTCTGGACATAGAGGTCCTTCGTAGGGTTCAGTTTCATGTACACAGTGGATAAATACACTTGGACTCCTCTGCAGAGCTCTATTTTTATTGCATTTATTTATGATCCATGTACACAAGCTAGTATGTGTGTGTGTGTGTGTGTGTGTGTGTATATCTTTGTGATGGAGAACTACATGGGTCACTCTTCTGCATATGCAGAAGTCATAAGAGAACAACTTGTGGGAAACAGTTTCCTTCCTCCAACATGTGCATCTAGGAGATCAAATTCAGGTTTTCAAACTTGCTAGCAGGTGTCTTCACTCTCTGAGTCATCTTCACAGCTCTTTCTTGAAAACATCTATAGTTGTACTACAATCATGTCCATTTGTTGAAGCATTGTTACTCTGTTCTCTACCAAGACTGAGGTAGGCCATTGCAAGAGCACTCTGTCTATCGCTTTCTTTCTTTCTTTCTTTCTTTCTTTCTTTCTTTCTTTCTTTCTTTCTTTCTTTCTTTCTTTCTTCTTTCTCTCTCTCTTTTTGTTTTCCTCTTTCTCCTTCCTTCCTTCCTTCCTTCCTTCCTTCCTTCCTTCCTTCCTCCCTCCCTCCCTCCCTCCCTCCCTCCTTCCTTCCTTCCTTCCTTCCTTCCTTCCTTCCTTCCAACTTTTCTTTTGTGGGAAAAAAACTCAGGGGGAAGAGTCCGGCAGCGGGGTCCCACTGCAGTCTGACAGCGGGGTCCTGGGCTGGCTTTCCACACCTCTGGTGGAGGGTCCTTCATTCATGCTGGCAGCTGCATTGGGAAGGTTCAGGGTTTCAAAGGCTGGGAACCTGGCGGCAAGATCAGGAGACACCTGGAGTCCAGTTTTCCAAAGCTTTTATTGTTCATGGCATGATGAATTGGTGTAGATGGTTTGCGCTCCCCCCAAAAGCCAGAGGAGCCTGGCTTTTATAGGGAGGGGGAAAAGGGGAGGGAATAACTTAATTAGCTATGCCCCCTGGTCTTTAGATAACTCATTAATATTTTAATCTCTGGAGGTGGAGACCTGTTAATCATGCCCTCTACCTGCATCCTACATGACTGAAGGGCGCAGGTTGAATGGAGATCAGACCTCATGTCAGGAGCCTGGGTTCTGGGGGCGTGGCCAAACCCACAACCCAAGAACCAGGATACCCTTCCACTGCCCGGCATTCTTCCTTCCTCTATTTTTTTTTCTTTCTCTTAAAATTTTAAAGTACTATTTGTGTAGGAGTATTTTTCTGGCTTTGATATGTATACCATATGCATGTAGTAACTATGAAGGTGTGAAGAGGGCATTGCATTACTCAGAAATGAAGTTATAAAAGGATTTAAACTACTATGTGAGTGCTAAGGACTGAACTCAGGTCCTGTTGCAAGAGCAGTAATTCCTCTTAACTGCTGAGCAGTCTCTCTAGCTTCTTGCTTCTGAATACATATGGCCATCGTTATCATGGTGACCAGGATTTTCAAAGTTGCCCTTTATAGTTTAAATGCTTATACTTGTTTAGAACTCTGACTTTTTTAAAAATAATTTTAATAGTTAAATGTATAAAGATCATACTAATTACCTTTCTGTAATTCATTCAGTAAGTGTGCCCACGTACCAGTGCCTGAGATTTGATTCATGGTTTATTATAGAAATTCAGAAGTCTTCATCCAGATGCTTCCTGTCCAACACTATCGGCAGCAATGCTTTTAGCATAATAATGAAGGATTCAATGACACGTGAGGTGTTAAAAGAATAACATATGTTTTTTTAATTCCTTTTTATTTTTTATTTTTTTATTATTTTTTTTAGAGAAAGTGTCAAACACCTAAGCTGGCATTGAAGACTATGTTTCTTTTAGAGAAAGCTGTCTGATTTCTCTTAATTTGTAAACTATTCTCAGTATGTACATGTCTGTACATGAGTACAAGTTCTCAATAATATAATCATGTCTTTAAAATAATTTATCTTGTATGCATAGCAGCCTAGATTTATGTCTCATGTAAATGACTTGGCTTATGGGCTTTTAGTATGAAAACAATGTTTTTTTTTTCCCCAAATAGTCTGAATAACATATTATTATTTAAACCAAACTCTTTCATTTTGAAAGAAAGAAAACCATAAGTTATAAAGCTGTGAAATCTATAATCAGCTAGATTCAATTTTGTATATTCAATGTTCATGAGGACATAAGGATCTCTTAGGATTTGATGCATTTTCATTTTTCAAAGTGTTCCTTAATGGGTAAAGAACAAGCTTTCAAGTAGATCTGGTCTTGATTTCCAAGTCATCAGTGATTAGTCAGGCAAGTCATTTGATGCTTCCAAGCCTCATTTTCATTGTTTGTAAAGCATTGTTGATGATGCTGGCTTTCAGGAAGTGGCTGGATTTTCTGAGATGATGTCTTCCAAGTGTTTGGTACAGTGCCTGTATCATGAAAGGTTTTCTATTATCTGTCACATCTTTCCTTCTCTTTTATCATAGTTTCTATAAAGTAATACATATATGATTTTGGTAAGGACAAGCTCCTGTTCTTTAAGACATATTATAGAAATCCCCTATCAATCAGACAATTCAAGAACATATAAATTCATTATTAATTTTCATATTATTTTTCTCAACTGAGAGTTTCTAGTAATTTTAAGAGTTTATTGAATACTGTTCATTCTGCTGTAGCTAATGTATCTTTTTTTGTATACCCATACTGGTAGGTGTTATTTGAAGGAATGATGAAAAGGTCTTTCCAGGTTCTTTCTAAGATCATTCTTCTAACTCTAATGTTTGGATGAGAAAAGAGAATGAGAGAAATTGATGTGAGAAAAATTAGTCTTAAATTGAACATTTTTAATATTGGTAGGTTTTACCACCATTTCTTAAACCATGACTAAGTTTAAATACTGCTGCAGTTTCTGCTGTCCTTTCTGCTTCTTTTGCTTTAAAAATCTATCTTAGTGACTATATTATGATTAAATAATTGTTCTGATACACATTCAAAAACCCTCGCACCTATGGTCACTTGATCTTTGACAAAGGAGCTAAAACCTGCCACTGGAAAAAAAGACAGCATTTTCAACAAATGGTGCTGGTTCAACTGGAGGTCAGCATGTAAAAGATTGCAAATTAATCCATTCTTACCTCCTTGTACAAAGCTCAAGTCCAAGTGGATCAAGGACCCCTACATAAAACCACACACACTGGACCTAACCGAAGAGAAAGTGGGGAGGAGCCTTGAACACATTGGCAAAGGGGAAAATTTCTTAAACAGAATACTAATAGCTTATGCTCTAAGATCAAGAATGGGACCTCATAAAATTACACAGCTTCTGTAAGGCAAAGGCCACTGTCAATAGGACAAAATAGAAACCAACAGATTGGGAAAATATCTTTACCAACTGTACATCCAAGAGAGGGTTAATATCCAATATATACAAAGAACTCAAGAAGTTAAACTCCAGAGAACCAACTAATCCTATTAAAAATGAGATACAGAGTTAAACAAACAATTTTCAACTGGGGAATACCAAATGGCTGAGAAGCACCTAAAGAAATGTCCAACATCTTTAGTCATCAGGAAAATGCAAATCAAAGCAACTCTGAGATTTCACCTCATACCTGTCAGAATGATTAAGATAAAACCCAGGTGACAGAAAATACTGAGAGGGATGTGGAGAAAGAGGAACACTTCTCCATAGTTGGTGGGATTGCAAGCTGGTACAACCACTGTGGAAATCAGTCTGGCGGTTCCTCAGAAAATTGGACATAGGATTACCTGAGGACCCAGCTATACCACTCCTGGGCATATACCCAAAAGATGCTCCAACCTATGACAAAGTCAGAGGAATAGATACAGAAAATATGCTACATTTACACAATGGTGCTATTTACTCTACTCAGCAATTAAAAACAGTGAATTCATGAAATTTTTAGGCAAATCAGGAGGATGTAATTAGAAAATATCATCCTGAGTGAGGTAATCCAGTCACAATAGAACCCACATGGTATGCACTCACTGATAAATGGATATTAGCCTAAAAGCTCAGAATACCCAAGATTCAATTCACAGACCAGGTAAAACTTAAGAAGAAAGACCAAAGTGTAAATGCTTCAGTCTGTCTTAGAAGGGTGAACAAAATACTCACGGGAGGAAATATGAAGACAAAATATATAACAGAGACTAAAGGAAAGGCCATCCAGAGACTGCCCAAACCTGGGGCTCCATCCCATATACAGACACCAAAATCAGACACTTTTGTGGATGCTAAGAAGTGCTTGCTGACAGGGATCTGATATAGCTCTATCCTTAGAGGCTCTTTCAGAGCCTGTAAAATACAGTTGGATGCTCACAGCCAACCATTGGACTGGGCATGGGGTTCCCAATGCAGGAGTTAGAGAAAGGAATGAAGGAGCTGAAGGGGTTTGCAACCCATAGGGAGAACAACAATATCAACCAACCAGACCATCCCCCAATAGCTCCCAGGAACTAAACTACCAACCAAAGTGTATACATGAAGGGACTCATGTCTCCAGCCCTATATGCAGCAGAGGATGTCAGACATCAGTGGGAGAATTGACCCTTGGTCCTGTGAAGGCTAGATGTCTCAGTGTAGGGGAATTCCAGGACGGGAATGGGAGTGGGTGAGTGGGTGAGTGGGTGAGTGGGTGAGTGGGTGAGTGGGTGAGTGGGTGAGTGGGTGAGTGGGTGAGTGGGTGAGTGGGTGGGTGAGTACCCTCATAGAAGCAGGGGTAGGGAGAATGAGATAGAGGGTTTCTGGAGGAAAAACCAGGAAAGGGGATAACATTTGAAATATAAATTAATAAGATATCAAAACCCCACAAGATAAGCCCTTCACATTTCACATTTTTTGAATTAAAAAAACCTAAATAAGAACAGTAAGTTCACTTTAAATTTCTCACTTAGAAAGCCAAAAAAGAAAAAAAAAAGTAAGAAAAAGAAAACAAACAAACAAACAAACACCCCAAACCCTAATATTAAAACCAGGTGGTAAAGGCCAATAAGATAAAGTGCATTTTTTTTTCTGAAGATGTTGTAAGATGTCAATTTTGTATGTTTGTAAGTGGAGGCAATTCATGTTGAATGAGCAATATCTTACAAAATCCCTAAAGCTCCTATCTTGAATAGCAAACAATTTAACAACAGTAATTGAAATAAGTATGTAGCAGATGAAAATAAAATAGATAATTAAATTCAGATTTACTTCCCTAGTTTGATTTCTTATATAATGAATGGAAACTTGGGTTTAATTTCATTTTTGTTTTATTTTGCTTGTTTTTTTATTTGAAACTGGGTTTGTCCTGGGGCTCACTGGGTAAGCCTATTTGGCATTGAACTCAGAGATCCACTGCTTCTTCCTTCAGATTATCATGATTAAAGGCTTGTGCCATCCTGCCTAGCCCTCGGTCTCAATTCTGATTTCCTTTATATTAATATTGGATGGGGCAAAAAAATTTGAACAAGTTGTTACTGGAGATTCAGGTAAAACTATGCCTCTATTCATCCCAGTAAGCAATGTGTAGTCACCTGCTTCAGACCACAACTAGAGAGCCCAATAATTTGTCAAGACAAGAATGTGGCCACAGGTAGAAATAATGATGAAAGAATTCAATGCCTTTAACTCCATCTGTAAGACATCACTATGGACTTAGTTTAAACTGAGAAAGAAGTTCAGCAAGGTTAAAGATATGTATTAAAGGTCAGTCTTGCCAAAGGCATGGTCTGGATGATCATTGTCCCATTCTCTTTCTGCAAAAATTTGAAAAAGTCCTTAATGTTTGAACACAGCTACATTCCAAGATTACTCCTGCTTTGGGGGTTATATTATCAGGTTGATCTCATTATGGGACAATGTGTAGGTAAGGCTCTTCTGTTTCTGTAATCCAAGTGGCTGCAAGCTTAGGGCAACCTTTATTCCCCTTCCCCCATTGATCCTCCAGTTTCCTCCTGGTCTACCCCAATCCACACATAAATGTCTATTCTATTTTCCATTTGTAGGGAGATCTATCTGCTCTCACTAGTCCCTTACTCTATGCCTCATCTCTGTGGTACTATAGATTGTAGTTTGGTTATCATTTAATTAACAGATGTATCTGTATATAGGTGAATATGTACCTTATTTAACTCAAATTTTATTATTATCATTTTTATTTTATTATTTTTACTTTTACATTATATATAAAATATAAATATTTAATATATTAATTTATATATAATATATAAAATAATAAATAATATAAAACATTTTATTACTATTTTATTAATATTATTATTATTGGTGGTGGTGGTGGTGGTTCATAGAAATAGGGTTTCTCTGTGTTGATCTTAGAGCCTTAGAGCTCACTTTGTAGACCAGGCTGGCTGTGTCTTCATAGTGCTGGGATTAAAGACATGTACAACCACTGCCAGGTTATTATTTCATTTTTTTAAACATCTAACATACCATTATGTTAAATGTACCACATTTTATTTATCCTTTCATTCACTGACAGTCATATACACTGTTTCCAGTTTCTGGTTGTGAAAAGAGCAAAAATAAAGATGGCTGAACAAGGTAGGTTGAAGTATCTTCAGATATACTCTTAACAGTAATATGGCTAGATCTTGAGAATAATTAATTCCCATTTTTCCTGCAGAACTGCCATGCTGATTTACACAGTGGCTGTAGAAGTTTTCACAGCCACCAACAACACATGAGTGTTATTCTTCCTCCACATCCTGCCAGAGTGAGATCTCATTTGTTTTATTAATCTGAGCCATTCTGACAGGCTTCAGGTGAAATCACAGACAGTTTTTATTTGTGTTTCCCTGATGATTAAGGAGTTAAACATTTCTTTAAGTGTTTCTCAGTCATTTGAATTTGTGCCAGCTATTTGAAAAACCGAAGTGGAGAGAAGATGAGTTCAAGGCCCGCAGCCAGCCTTGGGAAATTGGTAAGAACCTGCCTCAAAAAACAAAACAAAACAAAAAAAAAAAACAAAAAAAAACTTATAAAGCTGCTATTGCTGTTATGTCAGTATTAAGATGTACCCTAATGTAAATTGTTTACTAGTTTTTATCATTCAACTTATATGCTTTTTTACTGTAAGCACTTGCATACTCTGCACATTTTATGATTTTATTAAACTACTGTTAATTATAGAAAAGAATTCTCTATTTAAATCTGCATCCCATTTTAAATTTGGATTATTTGTGTGTTTTTTAAATATCTAGTTTCTTAAGTTCTTTATATATCATGGATATCAGTCCTCTCTCAGACGTTAAATTGATAAAAATCTTTTCCCATTGGTGCTTTGCCCCACTGATGATGTTCTTTGTCTTACAGAAACTGAAAAGTTTCATATGTTCCAACTTGTTGATCTAAACACCTGCACTATCAATGCTCTGTTCTGGAAGTCTTGAAAAATAAAAGTACTGTTTACATTTTCAAAAGATCATTTGCGAGATGGAAGAAATATATAGTAGAGGTATATAATAGAAAAACAGGAGACCAATTAAATAGCTCTTAAATAATATATGTAGAAATAAAGACAAGAAAGACTACAAAAGTTCAATTGGAAGATGGTGCATTGGGTATAATCATGGTTAACTTTTTACCTTCAACACTCCCTAAGAATAAAAGAAGACATCATCTTGTTTTCCTTGGGCTCATCATTTATAAAGCATCAACACCTCCAAGAACTAGGAAGTAAGCAAAGTGAAACTGCCAAAAATTTGCACAAAATTGCAACCACAGTCTTGTAAGATTTATGAGGTTAGAAGAGAATTGAAGATACTATTTGCTTGTATGTTAGAGTAACTCCTCCGGTATAATCATGACTAAAGGATGTTCTGAATGATTAAGTATTTATATTACATGTTTGCAATCTGCAAAAAAAACATTCTTAGAAATTTCCAAATGTTCACTGACAAATTTTATTTAATTGTTAACTATATGGTCAACATTTTGTTTTATTTTTCTTTATATTTTTATATTTTATTAGAAAACACTAGAATGAATACAAAGGAAATAGAATTATGTTTCACTTCATAAAATCTTGGTTGTAATCAAATGAATGAAACAAATACCTAAGAACACTAGAGAGCCTATGTTCCTCAATGTTGTTCTTTGTACTTTCATTACTGGCAGAGAAAGGCAATATATACTCCACAAGGTCTCCCTTTAAAGTCAGTTATTTTTATCTTCATCTATATATGAGGATGCTAAAGCTCTGAACATGGATGACAAAATGTTAACCTTTGGTAAATTAATCCCTCTGTAGAGTATATAGCAATAATAGAAAATAATGTTTTTAACAATAGTGAAATAATTAAAGGCAGAAAATCTCCTTGCAATATGTACTTCATTGTGCATGTGCATGTGTGTGTTTACAACTCTCTGTTTCTTTGTTCAGTGATTCTGCATAAAGATTTAAGGTCTGTTGGCACTCTTGATATTTTAAACACTTATTCAGAAAACATGGGAGTAAAGATATGACTTCATGATCCTATGTCCCATTATGATAAATATTTGCTCAGAATTGGGATTATAAATCCCACTTTGGGGTGTACTTAGTAGTACTGTTTGTAATATTTTTGAAGTTTATACATACCATTTTCTGTAATAGCCATATTTTTATTTGTATGTACAATATTCCAACAACAGGGAGAAAATGGTCATATTCTTGGACCATTTTTCATCTTAGTCCAGGTGCTCAGGTGGAGAAAAAGTACAGTGGTGGATGGTGGATGCCAGTTCTGAAGGGAAGAATTAATGAGGAGCTGCAGTGCAGGCAAAATATTTCAGTTATACAACAAACATAAATTGCAGAAAGCAGGTATGCAACATAGTACCTATTAGACAATATGCCACACTAAAATTTTAAGTGGACATATTTCATGTTCTGATGCTGATTTGCTGGTTTTTTTTTTTTTTTTTTTAGACTGGATATCTATGGTATCTAGTCTGTTGTCTCGGAAAGTCTTGAGCCTTAGCCTTTGAAGGGCTATTTCATTTTCTCTCCCCCAAATATCCCTATATACTCCTTTCTCTCTTTCAAATCCATGGCCTCTTTGTTCTTTTATCGTTGTTACATGCATATATGTGCATATGCATATATACATACACAAATATATATTAGGAATATATACATATATGTATACAAATATATATTAGGAATGTAATATATATATATAATTTGTTGCAATGTTTAGACTGGACTAAAGTGTTATTTGTTGTAGATGCAGGAGAAATTAGATCAAGAATAGCTATAAGGGAAGCCATAGTAATACCTTTGGAAGGTATGGCTAGGGAACAACAGAATGGAGGTATTATGAGATGATATGTTAGAAAAAGTGTCAATTCTTTAAGATTTCTAAATTGTTGTTACAGTATTCTACACAAATACACTATAGAGTTTTATTGATTTATTTATTGAATAGCTGATAAATCAGCTTTGGAAGTTAAGTAAAGGGAGTTGTGCATATTTTTGCCATGAACCATTAACATCTATTCAAAATTATTGTGATTTCTTTTAAAAGATGATCAAGATGAATGGGGTTAAGTACATTAAAGAAGACAGCTCTTAAGAATTAATTCATAGAGAGAATGATAAATGAGACACACTTGGCATCTCTAAGTAGCTTTCATATTTCCTGGACAGAAGAATATGCTAGGCCCTCTGCAGCCCTTTTATATATGTAGCTGTGCAGGTAATTAACCATTTCTTGTCAAGGTATGACTTTAAGTGTATGAATACACTCAGCTTTGTCATATATCCTTGACTTCTCTTACAGATCTGGGCCTTTTCATATGAGCAACAATGTTTATCCACTCAAACTGAAATGTCTCTTTAAAAATATTGATATTTATTTTATCTTATGCATGTTGATAATTTGCCGAATTGTTGTAGCAACAATTAAAATGTAAATTAGGAGGAACCAAAGCTGCCAGACAGTTAACCTTCTGTAGTTTCTTGAACATAACTAATATTTAAACTGAAATCTAAGTTACAGTATTGATGATGTCTGATTATGCTGTCTTGTCAAAGAGATGTTATTAGCTAATATCAGTTTGATAATTTTAAATATTTGTATATGGGATTGATAAATCATTGAAGGAGCAATAATTTATTAACAAAGATCAAAAAGAGAGATGAATTTAAAAGTTTTATTAAAAAAGAAACTTGTTTTTTTAGAAATATATATTCTTCCCTCACACAATTATTACTGTGAAAATGAGTAGCTTCCTGTGAAAGTTCTTTTAATGTTTCTTTCCTTCGTAGGTCTTTTCTCATTATTATTTTTTTAAAGTTTGGATAGGACCCAGTCTTCTAAAAATGGCCTCAATCAGAATCAGTGTTCATTTTGAATGAGATCAGAAATTTCAATTAGGAAAAAGTCAAAAAGATTTTACAAGTTTAAGTCAAACTTTTCTAATATGTCAAAATCTCCATCAAAAGTGGTTCATGGTGTTTTAGTTCAGTTCTTTAAAGAACATTTGATACAAATGTATCACAATAAGTGGTTTATATTTAGAATTCACATATCTGTACTCACGAGTTTTGCAGAAGTTTCTTAGTGTGTGATACACACACACACACACACACACACACACACACACACACACACACACTCTAACCTTCAGGGAAACTATCACACCTGAATTGAAAAGGTGCTATTTTTTGCAACTCAGATGGAGGTGACAGTGATACATTCTTAACAAGGTGTCAGATGATGTGGAAACTTGCCCTTATTTTGACAAAGTCTCTGACATCAAAGAAGCCAATTGAAAGACAGACTGTAATTTTTCAGTGAAATGTAGCAGTAAAGAAAAGGAATATTTTTAAATGAATATATTTTACAAATGATTAATAATAATTACAATGATGAAAAATTATATGAACAAAAGTTAGCATGGATTTTCTTTTTCAAAGTTCAAACTTTGAGTCCTCTGATGTCAGGAATTACTCAATTTTTATACTTGGTGAGATCCAGGATCTTGAGTTTGCTTACAATTTTCACATTGTTTCCTACCCTACATCCAGTAATCATCAAACCCTTTTGTGATGATGTAGTTTCAATAGGAATAGCCCACATGGGTTCATGTATTGGAATGCTTGGTCCCCAGTTGGTAGAGGATTAGGGGGAATGGCCTTGTTAAAGGGATTAAAAGTAGAGGTTTTCAAAAACATTCCCAATGTTTCTACCAATCTTGTGAATGGTCTTAAGATGTGAGCTATAAGTTACTGTCTCAGGGCTATGCTTGCCTGCCAGGTGCCTTTTTTCTTTCCAAGATGGTCATGGACTCTGAAATAGCAAGCTCCAAATAAATTATTTCTTCTATAAATTGTCATATCATAGCAATAGAAAATGTTTAATGATTAGAAAATGATTAATCTTGATTTGCAATTTGATTGGACATAGGACCAGTAAGGAGGCAAGTAATTATTTCCTGGAAGAATTAACTGAGGCAAGAATACTCTCAAAGAATAGGCAGTACCTTAAAGCAGCAGTCAGATATAAAGTTTCAAGGTAAAAAATGCTTTTGACTTGTCTGTCTTTATTTTTTATTACTGTTGGATCTATCTATTGTATTATTGCAACATCTCTACTTTGCTAACACCAGAGCACAAACTCTACTGACTTTTAATGTGGAATAAAGGAGATTTCTTGGAATCAAAAGGTCTTCAATATCAGAATGTTGGAACACTTAGCCTAGTCGAATGAACAGCTGATGGCTTTGTAGCTTATCAAGCAAATTGGCAGCTACTGTCTTAATCGGTCTTCTTTGTAATATATGCTAAACTAATAAGTATCATTTTGCAATATGTATTCATCCTCTCAGTTGTATTCTTATAGAGATTATTTAAAACATCAGGAAACAGTGAAATTCTACCTTTCTTCACTATGGCTATCTCACCCTCATCTATGTTTTCTTCAGGTCTTACTTAGATGACTGTAGTAAGTGCCCAAGCATCACTTCCAATAATCTAATATAAAATATCAGCTTTTAAGATAGAAGTGAGATTATAAATTTGCTCAAAATACTCTATGATTGCACACAGAAAATCTAATATGCTTAAAATTGCCTCTAGCATTCACTGTGATCCAGTGAATCTCTTAACCCTAGACCATGCTGGGCTTATTTGAAAATTATTTGCCTATAGAAAGACAACAAATTACAAATTTCATGTCTTAGACCAGGAATCAGTCAACCATTTAATCAACTAATCAACTCTGGGTTTTTTCTGGTTGTTAGAATAATACTTATTTATTTATTCTATATTATAATTTTTGGTTTTCTCTTTGTGTATCTGTCTCTCTGTCTCTCTGTCTGTCTCTCTCTCTTTCTGAGTGTGTGTGTGTGTGTGAGTGTACATGTGCTTTTTTTGTATATCTATGGGAGTTGGTTCTCTCTTCTATCATGTGAATCCCCAGATGAAATTTACGTAGAGATGATTGGCAGCAGAAGACTTTACTTACTTGTTCCATCCAGCAGGGCAGTGAACAGGGTCCAGGAGACCATCTGAAAGACATAATGGGTGAACAGGCAAAGTCAAAGAACCATGGCTTGTCTATAGTTTGATCAAACCGTTATTTTAATTTTTTCACACAGGGGTTATATACATATAGAGACAAGATGTGGGGAGGGAGATGACATATTCATTTATTTTAGTCTTAGTTTAGAGATAATTATATTTAGTTCAATTTCTAATCCAACTTTTTTAGGTTTGATCACCATTATTTCTGTACTTTAATGTCCTTTTCTACTTTGGTGGTTTTTTTTTTAATTGTCAGGTATCTTGATTTATAGAATATTTATAGACATTTCAGATGACTTGCTTTCATTTGCTTTATGGATGCCACCGTGTTTTCTTCTCTCTCTTTTTATTATTTCTTTATCTTTTTGTCTCTTTGTAATAGTTTTATGTTTGCCACTGCCATTTTTTTAAACTCCTGTAAAATTAACCTCATTCCAACAGAAATTTTAGCATTAAAGATCTAAATTTGTTGTTATAAAGAGTTAAAAAAAAACATAGCAACTGACTTCTTTTGATCTGGCTATTTCTCTTCCTGAATTACTTCCAATCTCCTTTTACTCATATTGTTTCTATTTTTTTAAAGATATAGACACAGAATTTTCTCTTGAGTCATTGAAAAATGATTAGAATACTTCTGAGTGTTCATAGGACAGAAAATATTTTACCACTTTTTCTGCCATTATCTTGTATTCTCGCCTTCTACTGGTGCTTGTGTTCTGTGTCTCAATCCCAGGTACTATATAAAGTGATTTCAGAGCCTTCAAGTGACCAAATGATGGCTGTATATTCTTGGATCTCAAGTTCATCTTAGATTCAATCTACAATACTCATGGAATGATGTGGTCAATGTTCTGTCCCCATCTTCTTGTGTCTCAGTAATTATAAATATAACATGTCAATTCTTTTCTGTTGTCCCCGACTGATTTATTCTCACAGTTGTTCTACATATTTTTTTCTTAACCTCTTTTCACTTCAACTACTTAATTGATTTTGCACAACACTTAATAGTACTTGGTCTGCTCAGGTTTGTTGAGCTGACATTTGAGGTTGGGACCCTGACAACTTGTGGCAATCATCTAGGAGGCTGATTTTTCACCACAGGGTATTTAATTGATACTACCCTGAGAAAGCATTTTGGACCTTTGGTTATTATTATTATTATGATTATGATTATTATTATTTACTTCGGTGTCACCTGAACACATGGTTGGTAGCTTTAATCACATGCAAGCAGTCATTCTAATCTTGAGAGAATTGAGCTTCAGCAAGAGAAGTGTAGACCTCATCAAACTAAAGTAAGCAGAGGCTTCATAAACTGAGTGGTGAGATGGGTATAAATAAAACAATGATCTTATTTCTGTCAAGTAAACAAAACCCATGACCCAAAGTAATGGTACAAATAGAATGTCATGTCCTCAACTCTGGAAGGGTGATGCTTTATGCAGCACTGAGTAAGTATCCATCATCATGGGGACACTGGATTCTGAAACATCGAAACAGCTTCCAGTCAGAATTCTGCCATTGGTGTTTCTCTCACAGGGCAAGATTTGAGGATGAAGCTAGAAAATGGCTGTTCACATGACAAAAGCCTGAAGAATTTCATTTCATTGGTACAGCAGGTGATTTCATGCACCATGGCATGTGAATATGTTCCCAAAAAGTAGTAAAATCTCTCTCAATTGTTACTACCTTTCACACAATTCAGGAAAGCCATTCACACAGGGATAAAGGTGAAAGGCAAGTTTAAATAATTTTCGGTTAAAACATAGTGTTCTCCAACAAGATATGACACTGGTCATGGGATGCTGAGATGCTGAACAGAAGAGCCATCTTGAGCTGCTCAAGTCTGAGTCACCCTAGAATAGTTTGACTTCCCCTCATACTTTTCTTCTGGCTGCCTCACTCTTCTATTCTCTACTGACAAAAAACAATGAGCAAATTTGTTCTGATGATATATTTGGTGGGGAAGGCTAAATTGCATACCTGCTGTCGTGCTTTATGTCTAACTAGTGCTAGAACGTATATATTCTACTCTATTTTCCCATCATATGTGATTAACAAAATATCAGGCATAGGAAGACTTTAATCATCACTTCTTATGACTAGGCAGGTCATTCTTAGAATACTTATTACCTAAGACTCAACTAACATTATCTTTCATCAGATTAGTCAGAAAGGAATATATTTTTTTTTAGCTATCTCACTATTGTACATTACTTTGAAATTGACTCTAAGTTGGTGAGTAAAAGAACATTGTTGTGTATTTTAGTTTTTCAATCATAAGCTCTCTACATAAAGTACCACACTAACATCAAAGAAGAAAATTTAAAGAATGTATCAAGCCAAGAAAAATACATAGTTTCATTCTTTAGGTAGTTGGAAGAAACTGCAGGCACATAAGTAGTTTCACAGAAGACTTCAAAATGGTTGTTTTGAACACAGCTCCTTTGTGTTTCCCATTATATTGCCACTTGTGTTGTGATACAATGCATGAAGGTATATCTCTGTATATTCAATTGTTAATTCTATACCAGCAGAGAGCTAAATATAGGCAGAATCTTGCTATTTTTATTTCAATTTCATATTTCATAGACATTCATTCTTCCTCACCTGCTTAAGAAAATCTAGAACTGTATTTGATTTGCTGTATTAAAGATCTGAAGGCCAATGTTAGTTTTTCACTTCCTAGAGAAAACTTCTGCACAAGGAGAGGGATGCTGGAAGAAAAATCAGGGGCAGGAGATTCAGTTAGCACACATGGAGGGAAATGGATGAATCATAGCAGAACAGAGTGAGAGCTGGCCACATGGTGAGACATTCTTCTAAGATTAATCATGTTAGAGTAACTGAGAGACTGCCCTCCAAAAGGCCTAAGCTTTAAAATATAAAGAAGCCTTGGAGTCGTCAATTATATCCTTGGTAAGTTCACGGAAGTCCTGCTACATACATGGCTTCTGGATAGATCTTCATAGCATGCTGTTAAGTGATTTGTTAGGTACCCTTAATTTCTGTAGTATGGCAGGAAATTTGTTTTGTACTTACAGTTTAGTTGATGGAAAAGTAAAAATAAGATGAAGCGATTGAAACAAGTAGAAGCATTTTTACTTGTACTCTCTATAAAGTAAGAAGGAACATTTTATGTTAGGAAGAAAACAGGAAAGTGATATTTTTCTAGAAATTATTAACATTCCTAACCAAGTTTTTATGGTGACTGTAATACTTTGGGTTGATTTCCAGAAAATTGAGTTTTTAAAATTATGTGGATTCTGTGCTCATTCTCCTTTGAGATGATAGTGCTGCTGAGAGACAGAGTTCATGAAAGTTTTAATACTTGCATGCACCTAGTTCTCTGCTAGAGAAATTACTTTATGAAATCTCATCTGAAAATCTATAAATCCTTTTCATATATTAATAGTGAAAACAGCCAAGAATCTTTTGATTGACTTTTGCTTATGTATATTTTTTATTTAATTACTGGAGTTACTGTAGGAGACTATGAAATTATTACCTCCCCCTACTGTTTTTATTGAACACTACTTCTAATAGTGTTTTGATATTGATTGCCATGTTGTCATACAAGTAGTCAAACAAGAATAGGAGAGGTTTTTGTTGTTGTTGTTAGTATTTATAGTCTACCATTTTCTCAGTCTTTCTTAATGTTCTCCTCCCTTTTTTGTTGTTAGATATGCTATTTTAAAAACTGGTTTACAGTAAAACAAAACAACAACAAAATACAATTGTATTTTATCTGAATTACTAAAAGATAATTTGATTGACTTTTTTTGTTACTTTCCCTTTCACTATTTGGATCCCAATCAATTCTCTTCCCTCACTAATGGAAGAGGGAATTTTTAAAATCTTGATAATTGTGCAACACCTTAAGCTTAACCATGAGTGAATTTATATTTTGTTAGACACATAAAGTTGTCTTATTAACACAGTTTAAATATCCTCTAAAATTCACTGGCTATACATAGTTCTAGGCTACTTATCATTCCTTTCTAGAATAATCTGCACATCAGAGATAATTGTTTTTAATTCTTTGAAAACCCACTCCATACTTTATTCATATCAAATGATTTTGTATTTTTTTCCTCTCTGCATATCTTCACATTAATTGACCCTTTAATGTTTATATCAAAAAATTTCTCTTCATGTATCTTCATCCTCAACTTCACTGACAATGGACAATTTGCCATTTCTATTTCTGAAAATTGTATTTTCCATTTTCTACTAACTAGTTCATGAGTTTTAGTTCTTATTTTCTAGTAATGAGAATATAGTTTACCTCTTCTATATTTTTAAACATAAATACAATTTTATGTGCTCATGACCCTATGTATTTTACTGGGTGATAATTATGTTTCTCACAGTGTTTTCCCTGTTCCCATTCTCCTTGCTGTGGAACAACTTACATTGCTGGGTTCCTTTCTGATTACTACCAGTCATTCTATGAGTGGTGTCACCTTAACCGATATGTTTATGTTGAGAAAATGATTTAACCCATTTTCTAGTGTAAAATGTTTTCTCTGACATAGGTATGGTTTCTGAAAGGAATACAGGAAGAAGTGAAAGGAAAAGAGTGAGAGAGAAAATGATTCTAAGAGTCACTCTTCAGTACATTACAGAATGAAGGTTGTAGTTCTCTACGCAGTGTGGCTTCTTAAATCACAATTCAGCAATTACCCTCTTTCTGCAGGTTTAACTTGTCTGTTGGGTTAAAGGAGAAACATCAAGTAAGCACTCACAATTTATTTTCATTGCCTTTAAGTGTGTGCCACTTTTCCAGAACAGAGTTGTCTGCTAACATTATGATATCAGCAGTAATTATCTTTTCATGCAATTCTTGACCTCTATTGCTAGTGTAGTCCAGAAACAGGGATATCTATCAGTTTTATAGAAGGTGATAATTGAGTTTTACTTCTCTCCTTTATAATAATTTTGAGTGATTTTTGAGAGAAAGTAGGGTATGTCATCTTTGTTTTTCTGTATTATAATAAAAATATCTTAAAGTTATTAATTATTTGATGATTTGATTTTTAGACTGAGAATCTGAAAGATGAAAATTTTCATTCCATAGTTTTACACAGAGTGATGTTGGTATGCTGCTTGTATTTAATACTCCCTAACTGAGTGATCCAGTCCATTGCCCCACGCTTGGGGGTTAAGTGACCTGTTTTGTTCGGGTCAGTCAATGGGGTCTAGAAAGAGACAGAGAGTGTAGATGGAGGAGCAAGAGATGCACACTAAGAATGGAGACAAGAGAGGGTATGTGATCAAGTCCCTTTAACTAAAAGGAAATTATGGGTATATATACACTTTACCATGTGCCTTGCAGCTGTGGGCAAGCAGGGGAACACAGCTGAAGACACTTTACCACTTGTGCCTTGCAGCTGGGGCATTAAACAACAAAACAAGATATGTGGGTAAAACAAGATATTCATCAGAGTGTGCTCAGCTGTTGTAGGCTGTTGAAAAACAAGTCTCTTGTCAGGGTATATGGCTCAAGATGGCTGCAAAGATGATAGCTGCTTTCTGCTAGGAGCTCCCAACAACTGAGGAATGAAATAAGACAGGTAGCATGCTGGTAATATTGCAAATTGAAAATATGACAACCAAAGAAGGGAAAACAAATATAAATTAAAATACTCATGGCATTTGGAATTCCATTCATTTTGGGGGGCATAAAACAATACTATTTTACTTTTATTCATGTTGTTAATTTGGGGGGTAACTTTTCTTTTGAAGCACCAGCCCCAAACACAGAGTAACTGGGACCTACTAGGACCCAGGAAGTCACTCCTGGCCTGGGACACTGGATCCTTCCAGTCTGGGACCGAACACTGAGGAGATCTTGGACCCCAGCTCTAACCCCAGTAGTAACACCCATCCCACACAGTTCTAACACAATCAAGATAATAGGAAAGGCAGGCTCCATTCAGAGACAGGGCAGGTAGAACTAAGGAGATACAGATGGCAAAGGGCAAGCACAAGAACATAAGCATCAGCAACCCAGGGTACTTGGCATCATTAGAACCTAGTTCTCTCACACAAGAAAGTCCTGAATTCTCCATATAACTAGGAAAGCAAGATTCAGATTTAAAATCACTTCTAATGATGATGATAGAAGACTTTAAGAAGAACATAACACTCTCAAAGAATTCGAGGAGACCACAGATAAACAGGTAGAAGCCCTTAAAGAGGAAACATAAAAATTCCTTCAAGAATTACAAGAAAACACAAAAAAATAGGTGAAGGAATTGAGCAAACTTATCCAGGACATAAAAATAAAAGTAGAAACAATAAAGAAATCATAAATGGAGACTACCCTGGAGATAGAAAACCTAGAAAAAAAATCAGGAGCCATAGACACAAGCATCACCAGCAAATACAAGAGATAGAAAAGAGAATCTCAGGTGCAGAAGATACCATAGAAAATATTGACACAACTGTCAAAGAAATTGCAAAATGCAAAAAGGTCTTAACACAAAACATCAAGGAAATCCAGAGAATGAGAAGACCAAATGAGACAATGGGAAGACCAAATGAGAAGACAAATGAGACAATGAGAAGACACAGTGAGAAGACCAAAGCTAAGGATAATAGATATAGATGAGAGTGAAGATTCCCAACTTAAAGGACCAATAAATATCTTTAAGAAAATTATAGAAGAAAACTTCTCTAACCTAAAGAACAAGATGCCTATAAACATACAAGAAGCCTATGGAATGCCAAATAGACTAGACCAGAAAAGAAATACCTCCTGTCACATAATAATCAAAACACCAAGTACAGAAAACCAAGAAAGAATATTAAATGCAGTAAGGGAAAAAGGCCAAGTAACATACAAAGTCAGACCTATCAGAATTACACGAAACTTCTCACCAGATACTATAAAAGCTAGAAGATGCTGGACAGATGCCATAAAGACCCTAAGAAGTCACAAATGCCAGCCCAGGCTACTATACCCAGCAAAACTCTCAATTACCATAGATGGAGAAACCAAGATATTCCACAAGAAAACCAAATTTATATAATATCTTTATACAAAACCAGCATTACAAAGGATAATAGTGGGAAAGCTCCAATACACAGAGGGAAATTATGCCCTAGAAAGAGCAAGAAAGTAATCCTCTTCCAACAAATCCAAAAGAAGATAGCCACACAAAGATAATTCCTGTTGGGCCAAACACCCAAGGTCTAATCTCCACTCCACCTCCACCCTTCAGTCATGTACACAGGTGGAGGGAGTGAACAGGCCCTAGAGAGGTTTACATACTAATGAGGTACCTGAAGGCCAGAGGTGGAGCCGATTAAACATTCCTCCCCAGCCCCTCCCCTTTCTCCCCTCCCCTTTTAACTCAGGTCGATCCTGGGTTTGGGGGATATGCATTCAGATCCATCCATGATCCGCCATGTGAATAAACCGGTTTTGGAAACCGAAGGGCTTCCTCCTGTGTTGGGGCTGCGCCGCTATGAGGAACTGTGAGGAGCCAGGGAGAGGCTTTTAGTTAATGAACAGCCGGGCCCAACTTCCAGCTGGAGGAACCCAGAGCATTCCCAGCCAAGTACCCACACCACAGCATGGCAGGAGGAACCGCGGGATCCCCAAGCCTTTTTTTTCCCCACAAATTCCATCTCTAATAACAAAAATAAAAGGAAGCAAATTCACTGTTTTTTAATATCTCTTAACATTGATGGACTCAATTCCCCAATAAAAAGACCTAGGCTAACTGACTGGACAAGTAAACAGGACCCAGCATTTTGCTGCATACAGGAAACACACCTCAGTGACAAAGATAGACTCTACCTTAGAGTAAAAGGCTGGAAAACAATTTTTCAAGCAAATGATACTAAGAACCAAGCTAGAGTAGCCATTCTAAAATCTCCAGCCTGAGAACACAAAGGGAGGGACTCATGGCTCCACCAGTATAGGTAGTCGAGGGTAGCCTTGCCAGGCATCAGTGGAAGTAGATGGCCTTGGTACCTGAAAGTTTGGATTCCCTAGTGTTGGGGAATTTCAAGATTAGGGAGATGGGAATGAGAGGATGCTGGGAGCACACCCTCATATTAATTGGAGGAGGAGGGATGGGGTAAGGGGTTAGGCATCAGTGGAAGTGAAGGGCCTTGGTGTCTGAAAGTTTGGATTCCCTAGTGTTTGGGAATTCTAGAGCAGGGAGGCAGGAATGGGATGATGGTGGGAGCACACCCTCATAGAAACTTCCAGAATAATATGGATTAGACATGTCAGAGCCAGGCCACCAGAAGACTAGATTCCAGAATTCAAACAAAAAATTATCTTGATACTAAAATTTGTTTTGAGAATTGTATGTTGCATAATACACAGCCTTGGTGTATCTACTCATCTGTTGCCGCCTGCAGCAACAGCTGAATGGGGTTCACCCGTAAGAGAGGCTGAGGAAGGGAAATGGGCGGGAAGAGATGAGGCCTAGACAAATTTCTCTGATCAAGGCCTGAAATTTAATAATTGGCTTTCACATATAAAGGGGAAGCCCCACCCCCCAGAGTCTCTTCTGGGTTCAGCCCAGAGGCTGGGCAAGGAGATAGCAGTCTGGGAGGTGTCAAGGATAGCTCAGCAGTGTGGGTGGGGGGGTGTGCATCCTTAATCACCGCAGGAGGTGTAGCCAGCAAGCTCAGCAGGCAATCCATTCAGCTCAACTCCTGTGGTAGACTGCAGGTCTCAGCTTCCCAGGTCCTTTGTTATCTCTAGTGGTAAACAGCTTGTTCTGGCCTGCTCAACCTAGACAGGTTGGCAGCGTGGGGGAAGGGCACACTCATCAAGCAAGCTGAGCAGACCTGCTTGAACCTCTGATGTCCTGGAATTCCAGCTGGATGCAGTGAGGACACAGCATCAGAGGCTTATCAATTTACCCCCCCCCCTTCTAATATCTTAACGCCCATAATGAGCTTGAAGAAGTTAATGAAGAGTAGGCACCTCTATTTCCTGGATTTGGGGACAGAGGTGGTTAATATTGGGCTGTCTTTCTAGGAAAAAGTAGTGGTTTTGTTGGAACAGGGAGGATTAGCTAGGACTTATTGCATAGCCATAACCTATTGGTAGAAATCTGTATAATTAATATCAAGATGAAGTTATAATTTCTTAAATGGTACAAAATTTACTTTGATTTCAAATTTAAGGTTTTCATTGGTATGAGCTTCTTATTAATATAAAAGTGAAATTAATGTTGTTACTCTCATAGGCATTGTGCCTATGTAACAAATTTAGGAATACAAGGCTTAGACCCAGTCCTTCTTTAACTTTTTTAACTGATTTGAAATGGTTAGCCTATGAGTTAAGGGCCTATAGCAAATTTATGTCTCTGAGTTTATTGTTAGGGTGTTTTCTATATTTCATTTAGAAATAGCTGAGAGGAGTTAACACACAACAGACAAGATTGCCTTATATGGATAGTTGGTTTTAAAACATCAGTAGTCCACAAAATTGACATTACAAACATTTCTGTATTAATTTTCATTTCGGTTAGAGATTTGTCTGCTCCTGACAGCTTCCTTTCTTGGATTCTAAGAAGAATCTGACATCTTTGGAGTTACTCAAGTCGAGGTGAGACAGCCACTAGGCAAGAATTGCCTCTTTTCATCTACAGACAAGTCACCGTCCAGCAAAGGACGCACTTGCGGAATAGTTGACTGATTATATCTGCCAAGACAGATTAATCATCCCTTAATAATTCTGTATCACTAGGCCTGTCAGATGATCCTGGGCCAGAAGGCTGAAGATCAGATGCTCCAACATTTTGTAGTACAGGTACTGTCCAGGTGTTCCATGGTCTCTATAAATTGTCTAAGTTTTAGAAGCTATGCTTTGTGCTTCCCATAATTTCAGTTAACTCAGTCATTCTGGATTTCTGATGGGGTTGAAGACTTATAGTCTCATAGCCAATCCTGGCTATTAACTTTGAGAGAAAAGGTTTGAGAAGATAGTTTTCAGATGACATTCATTCTAAAGCTAAGAAAAAAGCCATGTTCAGAACTAAGTCTTTTAGTTAGGAGAGATGACAGAGGTTCTGGTTAGTCAACAAAATGATGGACTGGTATTAGGTCTATCTTGTACCTTACTGACACAAATTGGTATAGTTATGCTCTAATTGTATTTTAAGAGAAAAGTTTTATTTTAACAGGAGTTTTATTTTAACATGTAGGAGGAGCTAAGGTGGGAGGAGTAAGGAGAAGAAGAGGAGTAAGGAGAGGAAGAGGAGAAGGAGAGGAGGAGCTTGGTGAGAGAGAGAGAGAGAGAGAGAGAGAGAGAGAGAGAGAGAGAGAGAGAGAGAGAGAGAAAAATCGAGGTGGATGTTTGCCTGTCTCTGCCAGTCAAAGTTAGTTCATATATCTAGGTTGGGTATTGGGTTACATTTCTGATTGTATGGACATCTTGTTATTGATTATTACCAAACTTATGAAGCCCTTGATTAATATTAAAAAAAATATTGTATAAAAGCAAAAAGTAGGAGGGGGATGGGATAGGGGTTTTCTAGGGAGGGGAAACAGGGAAAGAGGATGGCATCTGAAATATAAATAAAATATCCAATAATCAATCAATAAATAAGAAATGGGATGAGGATATTGGGAGGGGCATCCAGAGAAAAGAGAAAAGAAAGTGGGGTTAAATATGATCAATGTATATTGTATACATGTATATAATTATCAATAAATAAGTAATATAAAAATTTTAAAAAAGAAATTTATTTTTGTTTAACACTGTCATAAGATCTATTTTTGTTTGATCCTTTCAGTCATTGAATCCCACTAGTATGCTTTGCTTTCCTTGGAATATTTCCTTGAGTATGAACTTGTAAAATTGCAGTGTGTTGATGAATTCCTTTTCCAAAGCTTATAGAAAATATTTTTCCTCATTATATTAAGGCAGACATTTTTTTTTCTGTTAGCCTGAATTTAACAGTGAATTAACTGATAACTCTAAAGTGTCTGCATCACATTTTCCTTCTGGGTGGGGTGTATTTTTCATAGGCTGTATAAGGAAACAAGTAAGAACATAGCTCTCAAATCCAATGTTAGCTTCATTTCAGTCCTTCATAGGTGATATATCACAGACAATCTTTTACTTTATATACTTGCTAAAAATATAAAAAGTTATTGAACATGTTTTGTTATATGATTTTAGGTAAACAAAAAGTCACTCTCCAACCCATAGTGTAGCTGTAAGCTATTCAGTGGGTTCCAGAATCCCAGGTTCAATGAATTGTAACTATGCTAGGGTGAGCTTTTGAGGATGCTGTTGTCTTTTAATCATTTCTGCTCCTGTATGTAACTTCACATCCAAACTTTTTTATGTTCCTCATTAAAACTCACTAGGTCACAAAGTTGGATTTTTTGGTATTGTTATAGTTGTCTGTTCTCACTCATCTCTGTTGAATGAGTACTGGTTTGTTTATGTCTACCTAGGAATGATGTCACATAACTATGTCATAAAATGAGCATACACTGGGTGATGATGTGGATCTACTACTTAAGAGCATTCTTAGCAAATATGAGCACTTTGGTTCTTAACCGCAGTATCCATGTAAAAAAGCCAGATGTGCCTGTAGTTAACTGTAAGCCCAGTGATGTCGAGATGAGAGCTAGAAACAGATGGATCACTGGAGAGTCACAGACTAGCTAGCTAGGACCAAAGAGACAATATTCCAGGGTAATGAGGGGTCCTTTATCAAATAAGAGGTATGAGACACCCAAGGACAAAGATCTAAGTTATATTATGGCTTTTAATTTAATGTGTTTATGGAATTTCTCAGTGTGTGAATGACTGAGTCTAATTCTTCTGATTTCTCTTGAGCTCTTTCCCCTGTGTTGGTTTGTCGTTTCGACTTAGTTGTGATAGTTTTTCTTTGGTCTTGTTTTTTGTTATATTTAAAATAAATTAATTAATGAGTGAATGAAAACCTAGCCATTAGAGTAAAGATTAACAATGTAACAATGAACTGTCATTTATATAAATGCAGAGGACCTTGTGCAGATCTGTTCAAGGACTGTGCATGCTACATCAACCTTTGTGAGTTCATTTGAGTTTTCCTCAGTTGATGAAGAGAACATTGTTTTCCTGGAGTCCTCCATCCTATCCTCCCTCAGGCTTTTATACTCTTCCTGTCTCATCTGTGGTAGAGTGCCCTGAACTCAATGAAGAGGGATTTGAGGGCAACATCCAATCAGAGATGAATGTTCCAAGACCTCTCTCTCTCACTCTCTCCATAATGACTGACTGTGGGTCTCTATAATTTTTAGCTTCTGCTACAGAAGGAAGTTTCTTTGATGATGGATGAACAAATCACTGATCTATGAGTATAGCAGAATATCATTAAGAGTCATTTTATTTCTATTTTTCTGCTTTTTTTTTCTTTTACTTCTTTAGACCAGTATTGTTTGGTTTTAACCTAGATCCCTGTGATATCTAGTCTTTGGTTCTTGGTCCCCTAAGCAGAGTCAAGTGTTTGTTTATGCGTGGATAAAGAACCTTAAGTCAAAATGATTATTGGTTGATTACTCCCAAATGAATTTTGTGCCACCAATGCCCTAGTATATCTTGCATACAGTACACCCTTATAGATAGATCATAGGGTTTATGGCTGGCTTGGTGCTTATGTTTCTCTTTTGTCAGTATGCAGAGTTCCTTCCTGTACCAAAGACACTATAAAGTAAGGATGAAGGCTCTATATAGGCAGCATCTCAAACTCTTCATGATCAGTAAGTTATAAGTAGTGTCTTCAAAACGTATAGGGATCATATTTTGTATACTGTGTGTATACTGTCAATAAAAAAATACTGAGGGTCTATGAGAAACAGGTAGAAAGTAGGGATTTTTAGTAAAGAGAATGGAACTCTGGAAGATGGTCAGAGGCAAGGGATTTGCAATCCAGACTCTGAGAAAGTTGGATTATGAAATGAAGGAGACAATGTGACAGATATAGAATAGTTTAAATGGGTTAAATAAGGTACAAGCTAGTTGGGGAACAAGCCAAGCAAAAAGCCATAAGCACTGTTAATAAATAATAAGCTTCCAGTTCATTATTCTTTGGGAACTGTGGTGCTGGTGAAAATGCCGGAGGTTACAAATGATATACTGTACGTTGATCTAGAATCCAAGCTTAGAGGCTGAGAAAATCTACAGCAAGAAGGTGGGGAACACCCTTTCCCAGAGCCTTTCCATGCTGGGCTAGAGGTAGTCCTTTAACAGAAAGCATACTCTTAAAGTCTTAACACACTTTCCAGGTACTGAAGAGGGACTGAGCAGCCTGGGCCCATGGGAAATCAGTTTATACTTAGAAGCAAAAGCTGCAAAGGCCTGAAATCAAATATTTAGTGGCATGCTGTGGCCAGGAGCAACCTTCTCAGAGGCGGAAGACGTCAGAGGGCAGGCTCAGCCCAGCATGGTAGGAAATGTGGGGCCACATGAAAGTTGGTGACAGTCCAGAGTCTGAGAGAAAGGGGCCAATTCATTGGGAATGGAGGCAAGGAAACTACAACCTGAGCAACATGCTGCTGAATGGTAATGAGACTTGGTGGTCACCAGATATAGATATGTGGAAATGGTGGAAAAAAGCCAATAAGTTAACAGACTTGGTAAGATCCTAAGAAATCTACAAATAATTGAGGAAATCTATGGGCAACCCATAGAGATGCAATATACTGAGTTAAATACAAATTCCGTGTAATGAAGTCACCTTAGTTCAATGTCATACAATAGAGTATGAATTTCATTAATAGAGTTTGGAAATTAAAAATATGTATATATGTTAATACATAATACAACTGATATTCATGATTTCAATATGTTTCTGCCTTGAGTTCTAAAAGGAGTAATTCTGAGTTTACACATTTTTAGAGATGATGATTTAGAGATGATTTTGTAGATAGAAGTTTATGATACCACAACATATGTATCCATTATAATATAACATTATTTTAGGCATATGGCATAGAAAATTTTATAGATATTGCTTACAATTCTACAGGTCAAGCAATTATGGAGAGACCTATCAGGACTTTAGAGGAAATGGTCATAGAACAGAAAGGGTCTCTTAAAGATAGTTTAAATAATAATTTGTTAACTTTAAATATTTTAAATATTATTGAGACAGGTAGCACAGCTGCTGAAAAACGTTAGATTTTAGAAAGGACCAATTAATTAGATAAACCTAGATATGTGTTAACTTTGGAATGGCAGATACGTGATTGTTGTGTTGGGGAAGAGGTTTTGTCTTTGTTTGACCAGGAAAAGAAAAGCTATGTATTTCAGACAAACTAATAAAGATTAGATTTTGTGTGGGGAGAGATCCTGAAGACCTAGGCTTCACCTATGAAGGAAGAAACCAAGAAGGACAAAATAGGTAACATGAATTGTTGATCCCTTTACATGGAAACAGCTTTGAAACTGGCTGAAACATGAATATCTCCAGCCAGGAACTCAGCTATAAAGAGCCAATGTTAATCTTGTTTGCTACACAATCCTCAGAAATTATTAGTACATGGAATTTTTTAATATGGCATGGAGGAATTTCATATTACTCTTTGGCTGTACAGTCTATACTGACATGAAGTTTGATGCAAACTTTAGCTGAATTGTGTACACTGCATACTCTACACATGTGTTTTTGCACCAATGTATATTACCTTTGAAAGTTTATATGTTTACAGAGTTTAAGGACAAGACGCCAATAGCTCAGGTGACCCAACCTCAGATTGCTGCAGTAGCTGTTTTATCAAAAACTTGTTTCCAGAACATCTTCAAAGCAGCTGACTGGTTGATCCAGCCTTAGACTGCATTAGGCAGGACTTTGATTAAGCATTGCACTTTCCCATCACACAAAAACCAGAAAACAAATGAGGCTGGTAACTTTTCTAAGACTTGGTCAACATCTCAATTTTCTTAGGGCCACAAAAAAATAACATCACCTCCTCACAGCAATTTTAATAGAATGATGCTCTATTCCTCATGCCCCCCAAATGGGGTGGGTTGGTTTTAATTCTTATATAAGCTTCTGTGTCTATGAAGTTCATTTAAAAATCTAATGTGCAGTTCTAGTTCTTTTGATATTACAAAGCACTTAGGATACTTAAGAAATGCAAACTAGTAGTCAATCAGACTTAATAGTCTATATACTAATTTAGTTAATTACAGAAATTTATTTCCTTGGTTGAACAGATAACGAATAGCTAGAAATAAGCAATGTTTGTCTATTCAGATAGTTATAGATAGATAGGTGGTCCTCAAAACCCTCAGAGAGCTACAAAATATGGCATTTGAAGATAATTTATTAATGTATGTAAGGCTTTTCATGACAGTGAGACAAGTCTGCTCCTGGCAGTACTCCTATTCTACTTCAAAGAAGATGATGGGCATCCAAGAACTTCCTTATGAAATTTGATTCAAATGTGACAACCTGCTACGGGGCAAGAAACTGCCCATGATTTAGCTGCTGACAGAATGTGTCCAAACTGAACAAACAGGATGCAAGGAAGGCAAATATAGAGCTTTGGTAAGGCTAGGTAGGCAGTCGTTCATAATTTCTGTTTTGCAGAAATGTCTGTAAGATATTTTGGGCCAGAAGGCCAAAGATGATACTCCAACAGTGCAAAGGAACCTTGGGTGACTGTTCAGGTAACTAGGAAACTCTGTCATTTTAATAGTTTGGAAGCTGCTTATTCTGTACTTCATGATTACTCAGGTAGTGTTTATTCTTATAATGTCTCTGATGGAGTTGAAGACTAGATAGTTATAATCTCACAATTAAGCTTAAGTTGTTTAGGGTTTAAGAAAATTTTATGGTCTAAAATGATATTTTTAGGTTGACAATACAAGTTATGATAGAGTATAATTTGGGTACAAAATTTGGACTTACCAAGTAGGATACATAATGGAGTACTTTTTCCAATGTTGCTGAACACAAGTAGACTGGGTAATGTGAATATAATGCTTACCTGATACATTTCATAGATGTTCTTATTTTATATAATTTATTGATGTTAGAGAAAAAGCCTTTTATTGGACTAAAGTGGGGAGATGTAGGGATAATCTCTTTTGTACTATGTGGGAGTGTCACCTGTTAATAAAAAAAAAAAAAAACTGATGGTTTATTAGCAACAGGCAGGAAGTAGAATGTGGGAGTTTCTATAGAGAGATTGGAACTCTGATGGATAGTCAGAGACTTGGTATTCACCACCTAGACTCAGAAGAAGTTGGAAACTAAGCAGAAGAGAGTCATGTGGCAGATTTAGAATAGTTTAAATATGTAAAATAAGTTACAGGCTATTTGGGGAACAATCCTAGCAAAAGGTCATATGCATTGATAATAAATAATATGCCTTCAACTCATTCTTTAGAAATTCAGGCACAGGTGGAAAATCCCAAGGTTACAAAAATGAACCTTTGCTTTCAGTTTGTGAAGAGCAACATATAGTCTTGGTGACAACATGTATTGTTTGCTATACGTATGTGTCCCCTTTGGCCAATGACCCAATTATATATAACCAAATCCTGTCACTGGAGGCTTTATTTGGTTACAGGAGATGGCCAACTAGGAGTCTGTCTCTCCATTAGTGATATCATGTAGAACAAATTCATATACACATACATTGTAGGAAGTTTCTACTGTATTAGGTTTCTATACTACCCTTCAAATGTCCCTTAATTTTAACTGTCTTTCTCCATATTTCCTTCTCAATACCTCTTCCCCTTCATTATTTGATTATCCCATTCAGCCCTGACACCTGTGTACATCCATAATTCTCTATTTTATTTTCCTTTTCTCACACGATCTCTCTGTTTCCTCTAGTCCCTACTCCATGCCCATGATCTATGATTTTACCAATTGTACCTTTGTTATTCTTGATATAATAGCTAAAATACACAAATGAAAGAATATATGCCTTATTTGTCTTTCTGTGTTTGAGTTAACTTATTCAGGATAATTTTTCTAGTTCCATCCAAATTTCATGATGCCATTTTTAACTGCTGAGTAGTATTTTATGTATTACATTATGTGATATATTTATGTGCGTGTTACATATAAATCTACCTCAGTTTGCTTATCCGTTCTTCTCTTGAGGGGCACCTAGGTTATTTCCAGTTCAAAAGAATATAGCTCAGCAAATGTCTTCACAGTAGGACTAGCATTCTTTCAGGATGTCTAAGACTAGTAAAACTGGATCTTGATGTAGGTCAGTCATCATCTTCATGAGGAACTACCAAACTGATTTCCATAGTGGTGTATGAGTTTGCTTCCACTAGGTTTATATGAGTGTTCCTCTTACTCAACATTCTCACCAGCATGAGTTCTCACTTGTTTTCTTGGTTCTAGCAGGTGAAAGATAAGGTATCAATGTACTTTTATTTGAATTTTCCTGATGGCTAAGGGTATTGAACATTTTTTAAAGTGTTTTATAGACATTTTAGCTTCCTCTGTTAAGTATTTTGTTCATATTTGTATTCTATTTTTAATTGGATTGTTTGTGTTTTGATATATAATATTGATACGTAATATTTTTAGTTTTTAAAATATTTTGTATATTAGCTTTCTATTAAATGAATAGCCTGTAAAAATTATTTCCTATTCTATAGACTGTCACTTTGTCTGAACAACAGTGCTCTTTTCTGTGCAGAAGCTTCTCAGCTTCATGAGATCCACTAAGTGCTGTTATTAGTGCTCATGTTAATGGAGTTCTGTTTAAAAAGTCTTTCCTGTGCCAATGAGTTCAAGGCTATTCCCTACTTGGTCTTCTGTCAGGCTCAGTGTATCAGATTTTATGTTGACTGTTTGATCCATTGAGTTTTATGCAGGGTAATACCAATGGATCAGTTTGCAGTATTCTACTTGGAGGTATACAGTTTGATCAGTTTACCATTTGTTGAGGATGGTCTATTTTTTTTCAGTGTGTAATTCTGACCTTTTTTTTTTTTTATAAAAAAAATTGTATTTACTTAGAAGCATTCAGAATGTCAACAAAACAGCCGCATTTTTTTTTTTTTTTTTTTTTTTTTTTTTTTTGCAATTACAGAGTGGTATTCAGTTAACAGAACAACAATTATCTTCATATAAGCTGCATCAGAGACAACTGAAGATGGAAAAAAAAAACCCAAAAATAAAACCAAAAGAAAAGAAAAACAAAAACCAAACTACTGTCCCCATATATAACTAATTTGTGCTGTGCACCAACAAGAACCTGCTTTAAATTTCCATGCCAATTTACAACCCCCAGACTGTACCAGGCAAGGTTAGTGGCTATTGAAAATACCACCAGGACAGGGCTATCTAAAGACACATTCGGTAGTGTGTTAACTATACAAAAAAAGACACTGTACAGTTTAAAAACAAATCTTACACAGCCTTACATTTCAATTTTTCTTTAAAAGGAGTGAGTTGTGTACAGGGGGGTTAAATGCTTTATAGACAAGAAAAAAAACTGCGCTAGAACCAACTTATTCATCATCATCATCATCTTCTTCATCTTCGTCTTCCTCTTCTTCCTCCTCTTCCTCATCCTCTTCATCCTCCTCATCATCTTCCTCTTCCTTTTTTTTCTTGCTCTTTTCAGCCTTGATCACCCCCTTTTTCGCTGCATCAGGTTTTCCTTTAGCTCTGTAGGCAGCAATATCCTTTTTATACTGGAGAGGATGGGAAAGCCAGGGGCTCAGGAAGAAACACGTATACAAATAGCAACGCAGTTAGCATGAAGTCCTTATGCATGAGAGGTGGTGCCTGGGAGGGTGTTGGAGCCGTTAGCTTAGCCTGAGTCGTAGTTCCAGAGCTAGAGTGACAGGGCTGATGTGTCACCAGTAAGCCCCATCAAAACAATGTAGAAAGGACACTGACAGGTTGTGACAGCCACTTCCCTAGGCCGCCTGGTGGACGCTCTGAAGAACTATGAGATCATCTTCCACCTTGCTGGCTCTGAAGTGGCCTTGGCAGGAGTCTTCATGGCAGTTACCACCTACTGCTGCCTGAGCTGCTCTAAGGACATTCCATCAGGTCCATCTGCTGAGGGAGGAAGCAGTGACACGGAGGACGTAGAGGCTGAGAGACACTCTGAGCCAAGGCCTGCCAGTCCAGAGGAGCCAGGCAGCCTTGAAGCTTTGGAGGTGTTGCGCCCCGGGGCTGGGTCCCCAGAACCAGAGGAAGCAGTGCCTGAGCTGGGTCACGAGTCTGTAGGTAGCCATGATGCATGAGGCCAGAAGGCATGAAAATGTGGCCTCCTCTCCGAGGGCCTGGTACATGGGGAGCCAGCCCAGGGTGGTCCCCTGGGAACCCAATCTGTTAGGTCCTGTTCACAGTGAAGCTGCTGTGGGCTGACAGGAGCACAAGTTGATAAAGGCCTCTGAAAGATAAAAAAAAAAAAAAAAATCACCCAGAAGGGAATGTCTTTGCTGCTACACCTCCAGATCTAATTCAGAGTCTTTGACCCCCATTATCCACAAACCAATAGCTCTTCAAAGCCTCAAAGCTGCCACACCTTCCATGTGCGGGTGTGAGGTCTCTTGCCCCTCACAATCCTGAGCACTTGGAGCGCACTTGCTTTGCCACCTGAACAAAGTTGCCAGGAGACAGAACACTGCTTCAAGTGCTGCTCTCTGTCTTCCCACCCTTGCCTGCTCTGCTGAGCCTCAGGCGACTCTGCAGCCACCACCACCTGCCAATCTGCACCATGAGTGCCCCTCACAATGTGCTGCTTAGATTTATCTGAATGTTTGTCTTTGCCAAGCTTCTGTTATTCCAGTCTGAGATAACAGCCATATTCCTGCAGCTCCATTCTAAGGTATAACGCATGATTCTTAGTGCCATCTTAACTAGGGGCAGTCCTGTGACTGTGTCTTTGTTGTGGGCAGATAAGGTTTTGCTATACTATTGGACTCTCAAATCCTAACAGTTTACCCCTCAAGGTTTCTGAAAAAGATATGGGCATTTTGGACAAGCTTCTGCCTGAATTGTGGTATGATAACCACTGAGAAACACTGATTGGTTGCCATGCCCACTGCCTGGGCTTGGCCTACACTGTGGACAAACAGAATACCCAGAGAGTTAAATCTCTCATACTGCTTAAGGCAAAGTGGGCCATTTGATCAGACTGTGTCTGTCCAAGTTGTGATGGAGACCACAGGGACCTGGGAACTGTTTAGGTAGTAGACTATAGACCAAGTTATGTCATTTTAATTAATATATGACATTTAAATTATAATTTATTATTCCCACATTTCTGACTACATTGAGAGCTAAGCTACATGTAGCTTGACAGCTAGAAAACAGACCTCTAGCTGGTTACCCTAAGGTAATCCACCACCTTATTAAATTAGTAAATTCGTTAATTAGCTAAGATGGCCAGGTCTCTTATCGAAGTCAGATGGGTTTGCCTTGCTCACAGACTTCATGGTAAAGGATACAGAAGTTCAGATGTAAGAATTCACAGATGTAACCTTCTGTTACTTATCTAAACTCAGTTTACAGCTACTAAATGCTTCATATTTCCTCTCCTTTTTACACCATTATCCTAACACCAACCAATAGAGTTCTTATAAATTAGCCTAAACCTAATAAAACATTCCACTATATGATCCACTTTTATAATCACAAGTTCAGTTTCCTTTGGTTGCTTTTTAACCTCAAACTTAAAGTGTTTCTCATGCTAAAGCTATCATAGTTACAAGTATAAGTTTTCTTTTGTTATTTTTTAACTATAAACTTAAAAATGCTTCTTATTATGCTATTCAGTCTCCTAGACCAAAGGAAAAAGCCCTTTTTGCTCCTTCTGCTCCACAAAAGGTTTTTGTCTTCTCTAAGCTCATCTTAAAGACTGTTCATGCTGTTAACAAATTTATTTCTTTTGTAAGCTACAGGGAACCCACTTAGGTCTACCTCTCATGAACCAAATAAACTCCATCCAGATAATCAATAGCCCACTTGCCTCCTATCCCAAAGAGTGGGATTCATCTTCTGTGCCCTGGGATTGGGACTCCCCTCACCCAACTGTGTGGGGAAAAAAAAAGGCTTGGGGATCCCGAGGTTCCTCCTGCCATGCTGTGGGTAGTCGGCTGGGAACGCTCTGGGTTTCTCCAGCTGGAAGTTGGGCCCGGCTGTTCATTAACTAAAAGTCTCTCCCTGGCTCCTCACGGTTCCTCATAGCGGCACAACCCCAACACACGAGGAAGCCCTTGGGTTTCCAAAACTGGTTTATTCACATGGCGGATCGAGGATGGATCTGGATGCATCCCCTCAAACCCAGGATCGACCTGAGTTAAAAAGGGGAGGGGAGAAGGGGGGAGGGGCTGGGGAGGAATGTTTAATTGGCTCCACCTCTGGCTTTCAGGTATGTAAATCTCTTTAGGGCCTGTTCACGCCCTCCACCTGTGTACATGACTAAAGGGTGGAGGTGAAATGGAGATTAGACCTTGTGTTAGGCCCAACACAACTGGACTCTCAAATCCAAGACCTAAGAGTTTCAAATGCACTTTCAAATGTACACCTAAGAATTTTTTTCTCCCAAACATACTTAACTTTATTTTCTAACTTTGATATTTATATATGTATGTTTCAGGATCTTGTCAAGTCCAGACACTTACTCAAAATCTACATCCAGACAGTCCCACAGAAGCAACCCACAGGTGCTCCAGTCTACTCTCACAGACATAGACGCTTCTATTAGACCTGTCCCTTCTTACACACAGATGGTTCCACAGACCCTGGACAGCAAGGAAACAGCTGACTCTCCTAAGACTGGATTAACATCCCCATACCCATTTTCTTAGGTTTCCCAGAAAAAAACATTGCCCCAAAGTCAGCAGAAAATAGCTAATAATAATGATGACTGTTTTCCCATTTCACCATCTCATCTTTCTAGTTTTTCTGTTTTAAATTAAACCAAAATGGAGGAATGTTAGCATTCCTTCTAGGCTCCATCCCAAGGTTACCTGGCATCAGCCAGGTATGCCTGACTACTACATAAGAGGGTGTTTGCCTCCTTCTTTCTCTCAATTACTCTTTTATCTTCTTACTCTGTTACTCTCTTAATTCTCTGTCCCTTTTCTCCCTATTCTCCTCCCCTGTCTCTCCACGTATTCCTGGCTGATCTCTACTCTTTCTCCTCTCTCTCTCTCTCTCTCTCTCTCTCTCTCTCTCTCACACACACACACACACACACACACACAGATACCATATGGTTACATAGCTTTGTGTCCTTGTGAGACTATAAACAGTGGGCAGAGGTGGTGTCTGACTCTTTTGCCTACGTATGGGACACCTTTCTTCCTATTGGGTTGCCTTATCCAGCCTTGATATGACAGGATTTGTGCCTCAATTCTTACTGTAACTTGTTAGGCCATGTTTTGTGGATATCCATGTAAGGCATGCCATCTCTTTTATTTGAAGGGAAACAAAGAAGTGGATCTAGGGGAGGTGGAGAAGTGACTGGGAAGAGTAGAGAAAGAAAAAACTGATCAGATATAATGTATGAGAGAAAAATAGAAAAAAACAGACAAACAACAATACCAAACAGGAACAAGGAACAACTCTGATGGTTTGAAAAGTTGGATTACTTGGTCTCCAGTTGGTAGAACTGTTTGGGAAGAATTTCCATGTGTGTTCTTAATGGAGGAGATTTGTCACTGTGGGTGAGTCTTGAGACTTTAGGAGGCCACAGCATTCCTTGTGAGCTCTCTCTGTCTCTTGTTTGTGCTGGTGATCAAGACATAAGCTCTCAGCTTACTGGTACTTCAATGCTATCGCTTTCTCCCTGCTGCCACGCTCCCTTCTTTTATGATCATGGATCCTAACCTTCTGGAATTGTAGGCACCAAATTAACTCTTTCAAAAATTGTCTTCATCACAGTATCTTATTGTAATGATAGAAAAAAAGGTAGGACCACCTATAGATAATTTTTTAATATAGCATTTTATAAATATGTTAAAGGTGATTGTATTCTCTGGTACAAAATAGTGAAGTTATACAGATTTGGTTTTCAAACTACATTGTGTAATTGGGCTCAATTCCAAGTTTCCACATATGTAAGCTCCTAATTATAGTATGTTTATATCAATATAGGAGATCTCCATTAGTTGCCCCCTGCATTTCAATGGTCCATACATGAGAGTTACTTGTTCTTTATGCAACTTATCAGGTGAACAGTGAGCAGTAATTGCTCAAATTATAGTTCTAGACAAAAAATAGAGTAGTTAAATTATCAGTATAAATTTATATTCTTCTTCTATACAAAAACATATATAGACTACAGATCACAATTTATTTTTAAGAGTGGTTAGACTTCTCATGAGTTATGAGAATGTGGGTTTTGTGGCATGAAATGTTGAAAGTCTATTGTAAAAGTGCTCCAATATTTTATAATGAATGCTAACTAAATTATGGAAAGAATAACTTGTTACATCAGGTCAAAACTATGTAAGTTCAGTTTTATAATAATGTGCTTATTATCGGTATTTTCAGCAAATCTTAATAAAATTTAATTTTAGATACCAACAAGAAATGATTGCTTAGTCTTAAAGTTAATTATAGGCAATGTCCATTACACAGTTTATTATAATTTTAATCTGCAAGTCACTATTATAAAATATTGTTAAAAGAAGTTTTGATTCACTATTCCTTATTCATTTCAAAAAAGTGAACATAAAAAACCCAAAATAAATAGAACAATATTAAAAGATGTTAGATCATCCATATGTTGAAAAATCTCTGTTTATATGTCTACACTGGAATTTTACGGGTTGAATCTGATTGAAAAAAAAAGATTCTATGGAAAAATATAGCTACCAACTTTTAAATATTTTTCTAAATATTTATAGTTCTATTTTTAATATTTGTCCTACTTAGTGTTTCTATTGCTGTGGTGAAACACAATGAGTAAAATTATTTTCGGGGGTGGGGGGGGAGGTTTATATGGCATATACTTCTGCATCTTAATCTCTCACTGAAGGAAGCCAGGGCAGTAACTCTAACAGTGCAGAGATCAGGAGGCAGGACCTGATGCAGAGGCCATGGAGGGGTGCTGCTCATTGGCTTGCTCCATGGTTTTCTCACCCTCCTTTCTTATACAATTCAGGATCACCATCCTGGAGGTGGCCCCACCCACAATGGGCTCTGTCTTTTCACATGAACAACTAATTAAGAAAATGTCTTAAATGTTTGCCTATATCTAGGACTTATAAAGGCATTTTCTCAGTTGTAGCTCTCATGTCCCCAATGACTCTAGCTTGTGTTGACATAAAACTAGCCACCAACATACTATTAGTAAAATAGTAATAATAATAATAATATGCTAATATACCAAGCCACAGTGAAAGTGAGAAACTTGATATAGTAGTGAATAAGGCAGGGCCCTTTAGAGTGATAGATCCCATAGAATGAATCTCTCTATACAAGGGTATTTATCAGAATGACTTATATGCTATAGTTTAGCTATCTCTGAACAGAAGATCTAAGAATCCACAGATTGTTTAGACCATGAGGCTGAATATCTAAGCTGGTCTTCAGGGTCCATGGAATCCCAAGAAATTTGTCTCTAATTCCAGTGAAAACATGCTACCAAAGTGAAGGAAGCAGGCAAAGAACAGCGATTTTCTTCTTCCATGCCCTTATATATACTTCCAGCAGAAGGTGTGGCCCAGGTTATTGGTGGGTCTTTCCGCTTTAAAGGGTCTGGATTAAAGGTTGGTCTTCCCACCTTAAAGATCCAGATTAAAGCTCAGGATTAGAAGTGGATTTTTTCACTTCAAATAAGCAAAAATTCTTACAGGCGTGTCCCTCTGTTTTTGTTCAGGACATCTCAGATGTAGTCAAGTTGAAAATGAAGAACAGCCATTACAAGTAGGTACACTTTATTCCACAGTTTACCCTCAGATCTGTATTTACTGGTGATACTTTTTCTGAACTCTAAAAATTGAATTACTTATATCCTTTTGTCGCCATTGAGCTCCGAGGGAAGGGATATGATGAAGACATCCCATTTGGAGCTTTGAGTCACAAGGCTGTCTATGTAATGTCTTGCTCTATATTTGTTACCATCTGATACAGAAGAAATTTTTTCTGATGGTTGCTAAGTACGACATTGATCTATAATTGAAGAGACTATTAAATGGAGGCAGCAACTTACTGTTGAGATGACTGTAAAGTCTGTGATATGATCAAGTTGAGTACAAATGTCTTTTAAAGTTATTTACATGGTAGTGCAGTGCTTTTACTTCTATAGTTTGGTGTTCATGGTGTACATGATTTACTTTTTTTGCTTTTGTCATTCTTTCTCTTTCGTTTACTCTTTCTTTCTTCCCTCCCTCCCTCTTTTCCTCCCTTCTCCCCTCTTTCCTTCCCTCCTTTCTTCCTTCCTTCCTTCCTTCCTTCCTTCCTTTCTTCCTTTCTTTTTAATTGAACTGGTGAAAACAAAGAGTAAATCAGGCCTGTAATCTCCACAAATGCTCCCTGTGCCTTGCATCTAACACCATCTGGCCACAAAGACAACATTCTATTTATTACATACCAAAGCCTGAATCCTGCTGATGCATAAACAGTAATTAAAACACAAGCCAACCATGCATGCCAGATCTGTTAGAACTATCCTTTGAGTACCGTAGAATTTCTATGCCAATGGGCTTATTGAGAAATTGGCTTGTGATTAAAGATTAATGATTTATGTCTGCAAGTGAGGTTCATTTGCTGCTTACTGAAATATGTTTGACAGCATCTTTCTGATTTTCCTAGAACCCATAGTCACAGAGATTGCTAAGGCAATATCTTAGTTAATTTTAAACATAAGCTTGAGATGTCAACCTATATAATCACAGGTATTTTAATATTCATTCTTGGTAGTAGCATTCTTTTTTCATATACCCTTCTTGTTTTATTTGGTATTAAGTAAAATTCTTATATTTTTCATATTAGAAAAACAACATTTAAGATACTTTTTTTTCAGCTTTGCTTCAGTAATTCATTTCTGCTCTGGCTGGTCACAGTCCCTGCTTAAAGCAATAGGACATGATGGATGAAAAAGAAAAACCATGCAGGCACTTACAACAAAGCTGGGTGGTGCCATTGATTAATCAGTGTTTTGCTTTTTAAGGTGTTCAGATTTTTTACAATTTGTTGATTCTCACAGGAAAGCAGATGATTAAGAGAATTACTCAGCTAACTGTAGAATAAACTACTAGCTGATATTCTTTTTTATTTGAATACAGTTTTTCCTCTCTTTATTCCTCTTAGTTGCTCCTCACTGCATCAGGATCTAACAAATTTGTGTCTCTTGCTAGAAAATAAGAGGCTTCTAGATGTTAATAATAAATCATAACAATATATTATATAATATAATATAAACCATCATATTGAGGTTGGACTATCCAAGCCAACACAAAAATAAAAGCCCTAAAAGCAGCTTTTTCCTTGACTATTTGCATTTATAGTATTGCTAGTTCCTCAGCCTAGAATTGACTTTCGTACTTGCATGTAATTAGAATATATAAAAGCAGATTGGGAAAAATTTTTTTAAAAAGAAGGTACAAGAATCAGAGCCTCATTCATTTGTACATTCAGGAATTCCATAAAAGTAGTAACCTAAAAGCTACAGTGTATATGCAGAGGACCCAGTACATCCCTGTGTAGGCTCTGTGCATGCTGCTTTCGTATCTGTGAGTACATATGAGGTTGGATCAGTTGTTTTAAAGGGCCCTTCTTCTCTTGTGTCTTCTGTCTCTTCTGTGTCTCCCAATCCTTCTGCCCCCTCTTCTATTCAGTTCCTTGAACTCTGAGGGATTTGATGGAAACATCCAGTTTCGAGCTGTGTGTGTTTCAAGTTCTATGTCCCTGTCCCTGTCCCTGTTTGTCTGTCTCTCTCTGTGTCTCTCTCTCTCTCTGTCTCTCTCTCTCTCTCTCTCTCTCTCTCTCCCTCTCCCTAATGTCATGTCTAGATGAAGGTCTCTGTGTCTGTTCTCACCTGCTACAGGATAAAGCTTCTCTGAGTAAAACACGATCTATGAGTATAGAAGAATGTCATTAGTTTTGTGGCAGAGTTGGCATTTAATTTTCCCTTTTGGTTACCTATCCTGCCCTTTTATTTTTTTATTATCTGGTCTCTGGGTACTATTAATAGAACACATTTACTAAGTAAATGTGGTTTACTTAGTGTCCTGTGATAGGATGAAAGATCCTTGGGATATATGTCTAAGAGTGGTATAACTGGAGCTTGAGATAAATGGATTTCCATCGTTCATAGAAACTACCACACTGATTTTCATAGTAGGCTCTATAAGGCACAAGTTTGCCCATCCAACAGCAATGGAAGAGTGTTCTCCTTGCTCACATCCGTAGTAGCATAATCTATCACTTGTATTATTGATCTTAGTACTTGGAAGTTTAGAAGACACACATTGTACTCCAGAGCAGAGTAGGAATTTTTCTCTTTGCTTGTTTGTTTTAGGGATGGGGATGGGGAAAGGTGAGAAAGTCTTGCTATGTGTTACTAGTTGTTTCGAACTCACTACGTGCACCAGATTGTCCTCAAACTCACAGAAATCCACTGCATTAACCTTATATATGCTGTAATTAAAGGTGTATGCAACTACATATAGCCAGAGTGGTACTCTCTGTCTGTCTCTTTGTCTGTTTTTCTGTTTGTCTGTTTCTGTCTGTCTCTATCTGTCTCTGTCTTTCTCTGTCTCACTCTCTCTCTCCTTTTAAGTGATAAGTCCCTATAAATATTGAATTCATTTAATTCACTCATATCAACCACAAAATACTTTCTTTGTAAATATAGTAAAGTATTAGTGAAAAATATGGCTAACCTCTTTATAATTTTAATGGTTCTATAAATACAGTACTGAGGTAATTTATAAAGTTGTTAAAATTATTTCTGCTATTAAAATAAGCTCTACATTGCATTACATTATGACAGTAGTAACAGAACTATGAACTTCTGAGTCAGCAAAGGGAGCCCACAGTGATGAAAGCTGATTGCAGCTAACAGAATAGAATTATGGGTTTGCCTGGTCGGGGATGTTCCTTTTCCCCATAAGAAATACCTTAGCTTTAGAGACCATTTTTCTTCCTGATCAATGGCATTTTTTATGTGTAATACTTTTTTGCTTGAAGAGCTAATATTGGTGGGTGTATATTTGACCAAATGTGTCCCCTTTGTTTACTTCTTAAGATTCCTATACTGACTTATTCATGGCAGCACAGTGTTCAAAAATGTTATGGAAGTTGATACACAGTTCCTGAAGTCTGGTGCCTCCACAGACAGCAACAGGTCCACCAGTGGATATGATATTCAGAGAAATTCACATGTATTGATGAAATTACGCCCAACTCAAATTCACACATCCAACATACAAATATCTGCACTAGCAATGTTATCAATGGTTACAAATTCTAGCCCTTCACAGTTTCTGCCCACTTGCTTGAAGAAGAAATAGTAGATATTTGAAAATAGAAATAAAATATTTTCTATAAAGAAGTAGAAAAATACATAAAGGTGGAGGTTGTTGCTAACACTAAAATATGATTCTTAGCTGTTAAAATTATTCAAATTGCTAAAACTTATTCATGCATATTTTAAAAACAATTTAAAAATCTGTAGATTGGTATATGAACATGCAGGTAAGAGGAAGAGCTCAGATACCATTATAGAGGTCATGCATTTACCTCTTATGTGTGTGTATGTATGTGTCTGCACACGTGAATATGTGTGCACGTGTGTATGTGTGTGTGTGGTGTGCAATTGTATGTGTGTTACAAAAAGGGTGGAGGATACCTCATGTTGAGATTAAGGGGAGGTAATAAGGACTGATGGAAATTGTGAGGTTTCCTGACTAAGGGAGAAGGCTGAGTAGAATGAAGCTTTATTTGTAAGGAAAGATGGACCAAGGGGTTTCTGGGAAGGTCTCCAGGCCTTAACAAGGTGATTTGTTTTGCATTTGACTTTTCCATAGTTGCATAGTTCCATAGTTTTCCATAGTTGCAATTACTAAATCTGCTCATGATTGACTGGTTTTATTTAAAATAATCCACACGTGCACACATACATGGACACATATAGAGATACAGATACACACAGATACAGACAAACACAAACACACACACATATGCACACACACATATACAGACACATAAAAGATAAATGAGTTTTTTAAAATGACATCTGAGTTATGGTCAAATCTTGAGTGACATCTTATTTTCTCTCTATGTCTGTGCACTAATATACACAGTACAAAAGCTTAAAGCTTTTAAATTATTTTTAATCTTTCATGATACAGACAAAAATGTTTCTAACTGATCAGAATCTGATGTTACAATAGCTTCTCAATGTTCATGCCTGACAAACCGAATCCCCTTGCCTTGTAGCCTTTCAGCAATGAAATAATTTTTTCTTTTTTTTCATGGAATTCTATACTGGGTTTTAGGACAGAAAGTAGGTAAGTGGCCTTAAGTAAATCATGGTTTATTTTTCTGACATTTTTTTCTGACTTTTTAAAAAATTAAACTCTGATTTAAGAGCTCATATTACTCTTGAGAAGGTGGTTGAAATATTTTGTAATGATCTCTTTCTACCTTTTTGCTTACATTGACAGTGAAGATTGCTGTAGAGTAGGTCTGTACAGTTTCCGACACGGCCTGGGCTGATAAGCTCCACTCACAGTCCTGACGTCTGACCTAGGCTTTTATTTGGATAGGTTTGAATATTCTTAGGAAAAGTTAATTTTTTCAGAGTACTCAATATGTAGGAAGAAGAACAGTTCACCAGTGTCTTCAGTTTCTTAAAAGCCTGTCTCCAACCCCAAACCAGCATCATACTCAATGTCAAGCAGGACTGGCTTGCGAGGGCTCCCCTCTCTGGGTGATTTATACTTACAGACTTCAGTTGTTAATTATCTGGATATTTTAGGGATTATTTCAGAAAATTAAATGTGAATTTTGAAGATTATTGTTTCAGTTATGCACATTAATTTTGTTTCTATACATGTACTTTGTGGGTTTCATTTTACTGGGGTATCCTAAGGACTACTGTTATCATGCAAACCTTGGAAGCACTTGCAGTTCTTACATATGCTGAATTATTTCCAAGTCACAAAAAACAATTGTTAGTTCAATCAATGCTCTCTCTCTCTCTCTCTCTCTCTCTCTCTCTCTCTCTCTCTCTCTGTATGTGTATGTGTGTATGTGTGTGTGTGTATGTGTGTGTGTGTATGTGTGTGTGTGTGTGTGTGTGTGTATGTGTGTGTGTTTGTGTGTGTTGTGTGTGTGTAAGAGTGTGTGTTTGTTTGGTGGGTATTGGAGAGTGTTCTAATTAAAGCTCAGGAAAACCACTGCTTTATTAATTTAAAGTCTGCCCTTCATTAGCTACTGTATTTACCTTCTAAAAATCAAATATATAAATGTATATTTTAAATACAATCTTTGATCACAAAAGAAGTAGTCCAGGGTGTAGTCTTAGCAATTATTATGCTAATAATTTCATTTTAAATACTGTTTTCTGACACTATGAGGGTTGTCCTTCATGTGTGCAAATCAAATTCACCTTTGCTTCAGCATGTCTTATTACAGTTGTAAAGCCACACTGTCTTTTGTCTTGGTTGAAACTCAGAGGGCAAAAATTGGAACTGCAGATGGCAAGAACTATAAGTCTAATGATAGCTATAGAAAGGGGATATAAGATATCTGCTTTTGATTGAAGGAGTTGAAAGGATGGTATCCTCATAGAAAGACCAGCAGTCCCAACTAATCAGGACCCCTGGGAGCTCCTAGAGACTGAGCCACCAGCCAAAGAGGATATGAGGCAGGTACAAGGCCCCAGCACACGTGTAACAGAGAACTGCCTTTTCTTGCCTCAGTTGGAAAGGATGTGCCTAATCCTGTAGAGACTTAAGGCCCCAGGGAAGGAGGATGCCCTGGGTTGGGGTGGGGAAAGGGGAAGCATCTTCTCAGAGGAAATGGGATGGAGAACTGTGGAAGGGGGGACCAAAAGGGGATGCAATATCTGGAATGTAAATAAGTAAAATATTTAAAATATTATTATTTTTTAAAAAGAAGGCTGCTTTTGTAGAAGAGGATTGGAATGCAAGTGGCCAGTCTACTGAGCCTTCCTTAGCTACGAATGTTGTGAGAGGATTCATGCCCTTGCTATGCTTTGAGGAAGAACAGAGCTCAGTTACTAATTTCCCCAAGCCCAAGGACAGGGCTGCAAAGGACGACTTACATGCATCTCTTGAAGTTTGAAGGACATGGCAAATGAAGGCCTGACTTGTGCTCATTGCCAAACAGTATGCAAAAGCAGCAGGGGAAGCAGCAGCAGGAGAGTTGAAAAGACTGCAGGGGCCTTGCTCAATCTGATTATGGGTCCAAGATGTGCTGTTCCTGGGAGTCCCAAGTACATTGGTGTCTGGGTCATGTGAAGTGGTTCTGGGAAAGATTTCCAGTAACCTGTCAAAGAACAGGCTATCCTCTCATGTCAGAAGTTTTCAGTAAGGTCCTGAGGGAGGAAAGCCACCAAGAGACACAAAGTCCACATAAACCACTAACTTGTCCACGCCACTAGAAACAGAAGTCAGATCAGGGGAGTGCTTTCCAGTACTGAGTTTCCTTCTCTTTCTTCAGCTTATTTCCCTGCTTCCTGTTCAGCAGTGGAGTAGTCAGAAGAAAGTTTTTAAGAAAAAAGGGTAGCGAAGATTATCCTCTCAGCACTCCTGCTTGAAACAGATCATGGGGCAAGAACTCTGTCCTTCAGATGACCTTTAGAACCCTCCCCTAGTGCTCTCTTCCTACCTTCAATTGCTGTGTATTTTCTCAAAAGATTCTGGATACAGAATATTGATTCTAAGCTGGAGATTTACCTTTAAATGAAACCTAGAGTTTATTTTGTTATACAGGAGTGAGTGGAGCTGTTATTAAACCTGGAGGCCTTTTTATTGTCAGAAAATAAGTGGAAAATCATAGGGCTTGTGCAAGATTTCATCTAAGAGGAGAAAAAGAGCCAACTCCCACAAAATGGGCTTGACTGGGTCCAGAGAACACAGAGTTTTCCTAATCCAATCTTGCTCATTGAACATGCTAACTACTTAACTACCTTTCATGTAGCAAATCCTCCTTGGCTCATATTATGTGCAGTTGGTTCTGTTCTTCTGCAATCCAGCACTCTACAGAAATGCTATGCGTAATTTTGATCTTGTGGTACAATTGCTTATATTGTATATTATCGTTATATTGTATATTATGTTCATTATACCATTTCCAAAGGCTGAACTGATCTTTAAAGTCTTATAAACCTCGCTTTGCTATTCTTCTGCTTCGCTTGCTCTGTAGTCTTATTTTACAATTGCTTATTCAAATCGGAAAATTTTTTCTATAAGATAGTGATTATGAAAATGCGTTCTTTCTTGCTTTCTTGCAACACAGCATTGTTAGTCTTCTCATTCAAAGCTGCCAGCACAAATCTCTGCCCTTTAGCCAAAGAAAGCTCATGGGCTTTAGGCACTTTCTTTTGATATGTTTTTGTTCCATTTCTGTCATTGTTCACAGAGTCATCTCAAGGATTTAGGATATTTTAGGATCCCTAAAATAATACTTGCATGCACTAGGTCGTGTTTGGTATTAATATTTGCAGTTCTATTTTATTCTGGTTCTCTGTAATTGAGAAATGTGAATGTATGACTGAGCCACAGGGGTGTTGCAGAACAATCTCAAGGGTGGCCTTACCTCCACTGCACAGAGCTAATGCTAATCCTTCAGGTCCTTATAACTGATGGATTTCAGGGAAAAGGCTTATGAGCACAGGTCTCCTGGCAGCTATTCTCTGGAGGAGAATATGCTTAGTTGTCACACCACTTTCACTGACGTTAAATATATTAATTCCCAAAGAACTTTTACAGTGGTCACTCAACTTCATGTTTTAGATAAAAAACTTTAGTAGTCTGTGACTTTTCCTCATACCTTTTTGTGACTTGTTTTGCTTTGCTTTTAGCAAGTGTCAAAATGGGTTTATTTTTGAGATTTGTACACAGACATATCATTGTACCATGACCGTATACATCAACCATAATATTACTTACTTAATAAAATACTTTCATTCATTTTAATAATATGCCATGTACTCTTCAATGTCATTGTTTTAAAAATATTTATTTTGTTTTAATATAAAATAAAAATTTTATTTAAAAAATAAAATGTTTGTTTTCATAAATATATTTTAGTTGCACATTATTTGAACTTTTATTAGAAGATTAATGTATTTAACAAAAAAGTAAAGCATGAAAAAATTGTGAAAAAAGAAAATAACTATTACTATTCATAATTTTTATTTTGAGAATTATTCAGAAAAAATGTGAACATCCTTTATAGATTGAATCATAATTTTAAAATGTTAACATTTTAAAAATTTACTGAGATTTTGAAAAGGTTGTTCCTACTTTTTTACATTTTTTTTTGTATTGGCCTATAGTAGAAAATATTTTATATTAAAATTGTAAGCAGTATTTAAAATTTTTTAATAATTTCAATATTACTGAAAAATATTATATTCCTGTATATTTTTAATTCTTTGTGATCCAGAATTAATAATAATGTTAATATTTTATGTTTATTTACTATTTTAAAAGTCTGTTCTATATTGCAGTAAATATAATAGCTCATCATGTATTTAAATACTGTGTATTGTATTTGTATGTGTATGTGATATACATATATATTCCTCTATTAATAATAATGTACATATATATTCCTCTATTAATGTTTATATCTACTGCCTTTGTACACTTGAATGTACCCTCTAAAATTTATTTTCAAATTTAATTTTTGTTGTAGTTAATTAAGAGCTAAGAACAGGACTGGGAACCTATTCTCATGGATGAATTGATTCTATTTTCTTCAGTGTGATGCTCCTAGAGTTCGTAGACTTTGGAACCAGGAGACAAAAACGTAATTTTCATTGTAAACTATCAATGTAGTGAATTTTTATTGGACAGAGAAATCGGATTATGAAAAACATTTGTTCAGATTTGGGTTTCTTGTTATAATAAATACCGCAAAGTGTGAAAGTAGACTCTGGTAACGTTGCACACCTTTAGAGAAAGTTCAGAAAACATAGACTGTTCTGGAAACTAGACATTTTTTAGAGAATATTAGATGCATGTTCACATCAGAGTGTTGATAGGAACATGAACAGTAAGGGATTCCCCACCGAGGACTCAGATTGTACTGAATATGGTATTAGAAACTGAAAGGAACATCAGTTAGTTATAACATTTGGTCAAACTGCATGTGTGCTTCATGGCTTTGTGGAAGGTGGAACTGAGGAGTGAGGATGTGCGGTATCTGATGAATGAGAGGAATATCTTAAGAACAAATAATTCAGGCTTTTATGTCACTATTTTAACTACATAACTGTGGAATGAGAGGGAATAGAGATTATACAAAGATAAAATTTATAGTATAATAGGAGTTAGACAACTCCTGTTGGTAGTGTAAAGAAGAATACTTATCTAAAATAGAATATCATGGACATGGGCTAGCTACCGTTTGCAAGCATTGACGGTAGAGAGAAGGTGTTTCAGTTAAAGGTAAAAAATAAGAAGGTGAAAAAAAAAACCACATTATGGTTAAAACAATTTAAAAACAAAACAAAGCAAAACCAAAAACAGCATCAGCAAAAGAACAGCCTGCTTCTATGAAGGAATATGAAGGATCTAAAATGTTGTCTAAGCTAGATTGACCAAATTTCACAATGGTGAATGAAGACTAGAGTGAACAATTTTACAATGCATGGCATCACAAGAAACGTGAGCATTATGTCTATTTCAGGGTTTGCTGCCTCACTGGTATCACAGGAAACAGTACTTCAGGTCAGTCCATAATATATCAAGTTGGTTTGGAATCTGAAACTTAGATTACCAATTACAAAGTGTCCAGAACTCACACTAAATGATACATACCTGTAATTACTCTGTTAAAAACAATGCCTTGTCCTTGTTCTAGAAAGAGGCCATAAATCACTTTCCATCATGTCAGCCATAGAAACATTGAAAGGATGCTTGACAATCAAAGCTCACAAATGGATAGAACTGCTGCAAATAAATGAAGGTCAAATATATATGTACATATATGCAATTGCTGATAGCATCAACCAAAATTAGTTTGAATTTATAGTACTGATTTTATACATTTATACATTACATCAAAAAGATGAAAGGACCCATCAGAAGCTATTTATTATTTCATTTATTGTGTATTAGTGATAATATTTTATCTCAAATTTCTTAACATTTATGTATGATATGAATAAAATTATATAATTATATAATTCTAGTATTCTTAAGCACTACACTTTTAGTACTGAAATCAAAAGTTATACATTTTAAAATCAAGTAAAAATCTTGTCTAGAACTGGAGAGATGGCTCAGTGGTTGGGAATGCTGACTGCTCTTCCAGAGGTCCCGGGTTCAATTTCCAGTGGCCACATTGTGGCTCACAACCATCTGTGATAGGATCTGATGACTTCTTCTAGTGTGTCTGAGGACATCAACAGTGTAGTCATATAAACAAAATAAATAAATAATTCTTTAAAAAAATCTTGTCTAGTCTTAAATTGAATTTAGAAAAATCAGGTTTCAATATCATTTTCTTTTCTCAATAGAACATTCAAAATGCTTTTAGATAAAACAATAACAACAACAAAAACAAAACCAAAAAAACAAAGATTGTCTTTAGCACCAACATCTCTGTTTTGTGCCTTGCTACAATTTCTCAGTAAAAGAATGCTGGTTTATTTGAAATGTATTTATTTATATTCTTATAGATATTCTAAGAAATATAGAAAATACAAGTTGAACATAAATTTATGCTATAAATGTGTTTGTATATATTTATATGCTCTGGCTCTATATTTAAACCTGTAACAGTCTGTCTTTGTATCAATATTTTCCAAGAGTTTTTAACCTGTTCATTTTCTTTTCTTTCTTTAAATTGTTTTTTTTTCTATGTTGCCCAAGATAGCCCGGCATTCTCTTTTTATATTAGTTTGGCCTTGAATTCACAGAGACCCTCCTGCTTCTGTCTTCTGAGTGCTTAGATTAAAAGTATCCACCACTATGCCTGGCCTTTGTTTATGTTTATTAGTGCTGTTTTTTTTTTTTTTTTTTTGAGACATTTTCAAGTAGCTCAGGGTGTTCTGGAACTCACTGTATACAGTTGAAGATGATCTTAAACCCACAAGTGATGACATTATAATAATCTTCATACCCACCTCTTCTTCCCCCTTCTCTCTATTTCCATTTTGAAGTGATGGAAATTTTAAGGCATAATTAACATACTTAACTAGAAAGCAAGGTCATAAGAAGGCTGGAGAATGAGGACAGAGACAAAGTAAACAGTTTGCCAAGGTATGATGGTATCATATAAACAGGAAACAATAGCTTCCCTAACTGAAGATTTGAAAGGTAGGAAAAATATAATAATCATGAACATTGGGATCACACTATGGCTACAGCATGTCAGGAGTTTTCATTCTAATAGTTAAACTCATACTTAATATACACACATTTCATTAAATATCTTCCTAGTATTAGACTGTTTCAAAACTCATCAACTATTAAATATGTTTTCTTGTCTTTTCTATATAAACTGAATTTCCAGGAAGAATATGGCAGAATATACTGGTATGACACAGTTGTACTATTTGAGGAGTGGCAGTGAATGAAAACATAAAGACTGACAGAGTTCAAAATAACTACTAGTTGTTTATTCCCACTGCAAGAATGGATTTAAGAATAGCTCTCACATGGTCTCCTAACAGAACCAGAGAACTTGAAATGGGCACATCAGTTGCTGCCAGTTGTATCTGGTAACTACCATTACAACATATAACAACTGAATATCATAAGATATTAGGTAACACACAGTAAAGATGAGATGGGTTTTGGTCACAAAATGAGGTTGACAAAAATGTGTTCAACCTGTGTATGTAGGTGAACTTTCAGCTGTGGGAGAAGAAGAAATGACATAGTAGTGCAAAGGACATGAATGAAATCGAGCAGATAGAATATTCTTTCAGCTAAATAATGACTTTTCAAAAGATTGAATGAAAATGAGAAATGTCAGAGGCTAAGTATTGTTTTATATTAAGTTATGATCATGAAAGGAAACAAATGCAGCATATGACTTTGCAGTTGTGCTTTGAGCAAACCAACTTCCAAGAGCATACTTAGGGTGTAGTACCATGTAAATATAATTTAGAATAGAGACATCTTATATAGCTGTTTTAATAAAAAATATCACTAAGAGAAGTTAGATTAATAAATTTAACTGCATATTTACAATTTTGAACATATTTTTGGTAGGTAGAAATAAAATTAGGAACATCTTAATGAAATTCAATTAAAAACAAAGTCATGCTCAAACCCAGAAATAGAAACATTGTCTCTGATATATAGATACTGGTTCTTAACCTTTAGCTGTGAGTATAAAGCTTGGACATAATGCAGAAACCAGGAAGGGAGAATACTGATTTTTCCCATTGCTAACAACTGTTAATGTAGTGTGGGGCCATGCGAGATTTCCTCTCTAAATGCTGGCATGTCCACTGGTGTTTTCCTTGTGCAGGTCTTGCTTAGGCTACTATGTTTTTGATACTTCATAGCTGTAGCTTCCCTGACACATATAAAAGACATTGTTCCACGACATATGTCTTGGTTCTCTATATCTTAAAAGCTTCTGTTCCATCTTCTAAGATGTTGCCTCAGCCTTAGCTATAATGGTTGTGTTGAGGATATATTCATTGAGGTTAGGTCCCCATAATCAAGAGTTCTCTGTATTTTGTCCAGTTGTAGTGCTCTGCAATAATCTGTCTGTTGTACAAAGAAGTTTTTAAAATATGTGATTATAAGAAAACATATTAGAATGCAGTTAGAAATTATGTAGCTTTAAGAAACTGGAGTAATAAGTCTTCCTCTAGGGTGCACCAGCCACCTGTAGGGGCTAGGTATATAGAACCAGTTGTGATTTCTCTCCTGTTGTAGGTGTATGGTACCAGGTGTGATTTCTCTTCTATTGTAGGTGTACCAGGTATGATTTCTGTCCTATTGTAAGTGTATGGTACCAGGTGTGATTTCTTTCCTATTGTAGGTTTATGGTACCAGGTGTGATTTATCTCCTATTGTAGGTATACCACGTGTGATTTTTCTTATATTGTACATGTATAGAGCCACTATTTCACACTTGAGAATACCTTGCCATTCTGGTTACTGTATTTGCAGTTTTAACATCTAACATTTAACAGGATTCTTGATTTTTCTTTCCCTTTGGCAGCTTCCTATAGCTCTTTTCTGTACTAAAAGAGCTAGCCATTAGAGAGGAGGCTTCCAGGTCAGATCAAGCTCCACTCTCCTAAGCCCTCTGTCAAAATTGTGTGGTAGCTTCAGTAATAACGTTTATCTTCAAGCTCTGAAAGTAACCATTGGCACTGGTAATAAGGCTATTTTGGGGGGAGAAGTCTCTTTAACATCTTAACCAGTTACACTTTCAAAGGTTTCTGTTGCATTCCATGGTTTCTAATTAGGTAGTCTAAGGCTATTTAGGTAGAATTATCACCCCATATGTCATAACTTCACTCAATTGATAAAATACAGTTTTAAGTAAAGATAAAAATAGTCATGGATTTTCAAAGAGTCATAATGTTATTTATCTCCATTCCTCCCTCTCCCTCTGTGTAGCCCTTCCCCCTTCCCTTCCCACTTAAATCCTGCTCATTGCTGTTTTCAGTTTCCTCTTCCTTCATACCATCTGTGCCTACTCTCCTTTTTTTTTTCTAAAGTTTCTTCACCCCCATTTTCATGTTTTTTTGGGGACTGGGTAACTAAACGAAGGGTTCATCCATGAAAAATACTAATTATCTTTGATTTTTTTAAAAAATGTGTATCAGTGTTTTGCCTGCATGTATATCCATGCACTTCAAACATGTCTGGTGTCTGTAGAGGCCAAAACAAGGCTTTGGCTACCTTGGAATTAGAGTTACAAATGGGTTTGGGTGCCAGATGGGTCCTGGGTATTAACCTGGGTTCTCTGGAAAAGCAACCAGTATATTTATTAACTTCTAAGTTATTTCCTTATCCCTAATTCTTAAATATAGTTAGGTTATGAGTTTGTCATATTAAAATTATTTTTTAACATGAAATAACTTCAAAGTTGTGTTTGATAGGAATTTTAAAAAATTATCAATTGATGTACTTCATGTGGGATGTAAAAAAATATCAAGTTGATATATTTTGTAAATTACAAATTTTGCTTTTGTGTTTAAGAGGAATCATATCTGTAAAGGTTGTATTAGGACTCATGCCGTAGAAATACTGATGAGCATTTTAAATGTAAGAAGAAGAATAAGAGTCACTATATTTGTTGTAAGATCTAGGTTAGAATAAGTAGTGTTTCTTTAGTACTAGTCTAATATTGTTTCATTTTTTACATTTCAAATGTTTCCTCCATTACTGGTCTTCTCTCCAGAAACCCCCCTCACATCCCCTTCTCCTTTTTGCTTCTAAGAGGTATAGTCCCCCCCACCTACCAACCTACTGTGGCCTCACCCCTCTAACATTCCCCTTCACTGGTGCAGCAAGCCCCTACAGGACCAAGCACCTCCTCTCTTATTGATGCCAGATAAGGCTATCTTCTTATATTGTATATGTAGTGGGAGCCATGGACCCACCCATGTATACTCTTTAGTTGGCTGTTTAGTCCCTAGAAGCTCTGAGGGGTCCAGTTAGTTTATATTTTGTTCTTTCTATGGGATTGCAATCCCGTTCAGCACCTTCAGTCCTTCCCTATCTCTTCCATTGGGGTCCACTCAGTCCAGTGGTTGGCTGTGAGTATCTGTATCTGTCTTGGCAAAGCCTTTCAGAGAACAGCCCTATTGCGCTCCTGTCTGCAAGCACTTCTACTGGACTCAGTAACAAAAATGTATGTCACTAAAATGTGACTGATTTATTGAAAAATAAATTGACAAACTTATAATAAAAAGATGCAAAGTATAAATCTTAATTTGTTTTAATATATTGTGTGACATGAACACATGTGAAATAAAATTAATGAATACTTGATCATCTAAAAATTGTGTTTTAGCCATCTGTTTTTAAGCAATGCTGTAAAGGTTTATTTTTTGCTATTGTTTAATTTGACATTATTGTTGTTTAATTTGATATTTAAACATTTCTCTCTGCCTTACTTGACTTATGTGTACAAGCATATGTAATTGTGGATATTAGACTGTTGTTTTGTCTTTGAATACCTGGTATTGGTTGACATTGACAGGTGCATCACATCTATTGATTTCTGCTTTGCTGCACTAATTTCTTTTTACTGCTTACTCTCTATATCCATATGAGATATTGCTTCACTATAACTTGAATGGTTTTCTGTTGACACTCTTTTGTTGTATTCAATAATTCCTTTAAATATCTTCCCAAATATACACAGTCAAAGTGTTAGGCAGGAGAGAACACTCATTCTTATGTCAATGTGGGTAATACACTGCTTATTGTAATCAGGGTCTTCTGAACAATCTAATCTAATGTAATTTAATCCAATCTAATCTAAACAGTATACTCTAATGTATTTTTTGTCATGCTATTTTGTAAAACTATTGAGTGTTTACCCAATATGTAACTGTCTAGATATTTCAAAATACTGCTCTATACTAACTGTAATAACTGTAGTACTTCACACTTAAAAATGGCTAACAACATTTTACTATATTCATAAATTTCTTATAGCTAAGGTACTATATACAATAATGAATAAATAAAAAGAAATAATGCAGTAAAAATAGAAAAACTCAGATATGAGAAGATGGTCAAATAATTGGAGAAAATAAAAAATCACAAAGTAAAAAAGAGCAAAGTGTAGAGTGGCATTATTTAAAATTAATATTAACTGGCATATAATTGTAACTGAGATAACTATGTTAGTTGCTATAGTAAATTCAAAGAATATAATTCTAAATATATATGAAAATACCACAGTCTTTATTTTGTGATGTTCAAATGACATTTTTGTTGAATTAAATAAAAGAATTAAAGTATTTAAAAAACTTTATTATTTAAGCTTAGTACAATATTTTTATCATAGAATTACTTTTCAGTAGACCTTTGAATAGGAGATGGACATTAGCATGCATTTTTGATAAGTTTGCTGTCTCAGTTTCCTGTACCAATTTGGAAAATTATGATAGTAAATTATTAACTAGAACATAGTGGCTAAAAGTAGCACAACTGTTTATGGTTAACAGGTCCATCATTCAGACGTCGTGGCAGTGTGTGGCTCACTGAGTTCTCTGCTCGGTGCTATAAAATCTCAAACTGCGGGTATATATGGAGCCAGCCTGAGGTTCCTCCTGCAGATAGATCCTGAGGATGAAAGCTTACTGCTGTTGTCACAAATGTGTCTTCTGAAGTTTGTCAATGTTGTTAGTTTTTGAGACAAATTAATTATTTGTCTGATGATGAATGTTTTCTTCTTCTTAGGGAAACGGTGTTGAATCTTTTTACACTTCAAATTGGAGGTCTTTGTTTTCATATCTGTCTCTTCCTTCTAGTGTCTCAGCAGAAGAAAGTTGTATGACATTGAGAGATCACATAATTAGACTGATCATCCAGATAAATTAATAAGACTCCTATTTTAATGTCTTACTATTGTGCTTATAAAATATCCTTTTATGTGACATGATATGTACACAGATACCAAGATAATGATGTAGCCATCATGGGAATGTGTATAGGATGTGGTTCCTTGTGGGTCCCTTTACCAGAGGGCTTCCCATGAAGATCTCTGGCCTGTCCACGTGTGGGAAGGGGGTCCAAGCCAAGGGAATAGAGTGAGCAGGGAGGGAGAATCACCTCCGCTGCCCCCGCTACCCCCGCTGCCCCCACTGCCCCCACTGCCCCCGCTGCCTCTGCTGCTGCCTGTCTGAGTCTCTGCTGTTGCCACCCAGTTATTCCCAGGTGCTGCACTTGTCTCTCTGCGCTGAGTAGGTCAGGACTGGACCAGTGAGAAGCCGACTAGCTAGCAAGGAGGGAAGAGTTCTGAAGGTGCTTCGGGAGAGCAGATCTCTTCCAATATGTTACAGCTCTTGTGACAGAAACTCTCGGACAATGGGATGATTCTCACAGACCTTTACTTCTTCCAAATAGGGTTCTTATATACAGTTTTGGGGTGGGTTAGTGTCTAACAGCAGATAACTCCTATTGGCTTGGTCTGAGAGCTTGGAGATACCTCAGCTACAGGTAGGAGAGCCTGAAGCACTGTTCCTCATGACTGATGGCCATCTCTGTGGGAGGGCTGTGGAGGGCTGAAACTACAGGGTTCCAGGAGCAAGGCCGAACACCTACCACCTACCAGTCCATTAGGGTCCAGGGTTGGAAGCCTGTGCTTGACCAGGTACCCAGCTGCCTCTCACAGGCCATTGCCCCACAGTTCCTCCCACATTAAATAATTGGCCTCCAAATCTTTTTCTTTTTCCTCTCATAATCTGGTTAACTACCCTTTTTTACATTAAGGTCATTGAGCATGTCCTCAAATTTATTGTAACATGTTCTTCCCATTTTTAATCTGCTGAATATGTTTCTTCCCATTTATTGCTTGATATTACTTTCTTTTCTTCTAACGTATAAATATTAGTACTCTTCTCAAAATCCGTATGGAAATTTCAAACTGTGGTCAAAATAGTTTTAAGAAAGGTTCCTGAGTAGAGGTGAATTGTAAGTAGTCTCCTGAATTCTGTTTTCTGGCTCTGGGTCTCAAGGAGCCTTGCCCAAGAACCCAAGAATATCTTGCTTTCTTGTGGAAACCTCCAGGGCCCAGAAGATTAATCAGCTTGGAACTCTGCTCCACCAAGCCCATCCCAATCAAGTCTGCCTGAGACACAGCCAACAGAGGTGAATTGCCTGCTACACCCTGAATTCCATTATCCAGCTCTGGACTTTTCCTACATCCTGCTTCCCTGTGGAGGCCTGCAGAGACATTAAGAACTACCAGCTTGGAACATTGCCCTACCAATCCCTTACCAGTAGGGACTGCCTAAGGCACAAAAGAGTTTGGTAACCTGACCACCATTGCCTGGCACATGGCTCATTCCACCTTCCTGAGATGTCCAGCTCCCATCAGAATCACGCAGCCAATACAGGGGGTAGGGGGAGAGAAACATACTTAACGGACAGCATAAGAACCAGACCAAAAAGAGCCATGGCAGTATGGTACTACCAGAGCCCAGGTATAGGAAATTGGATATCCTAATGAAACTAAAGCACAAGAAGATAATATTGAAACCAATCTTATAATGATGATAGAGGTCTTTAAAGAGAAAATTAATGAATCCCTTAAAGACATACAGGAAAGTACACTCAAACAGGTAGAGGTATTAAAAGAAGCAAATAAATATGAAGAAATACAGAATAACAATTAAACAATGAAGGACATGAATAAAACTGTTCAAGTGCTAGAAATGGAAACAATAAAAAAAAAAAAACTAAGGCAATTCTGAGATGGAAAACCTAGAAAAAAGAACAGGAACTACAGACATAACAATCACCAACAGAATAAAGGGGGCAGAAGAGAGGATCTCAGTTTTAGAAGATGTGATAGAAGAAATCAATATATCAGTCAAAGAAAATGTAAAGCCTATAAAATTCATGATACAAAACATTCAGGAAATTTGGGATACTTTGAAAAGACCAAACCTAAGAATAATAGGAAAAGCAGTAGTAGTAGCAGTAGTAGTGGAAGAGAAAGAAGAAGAAGAAGAAGAAGAAGAAGAAGAAGAAGAAGAAGAAGAAGAAGAGGAGGAGGAGGAGGAGGAGGAGGAGGAGGAGGAGGAGGAGGAGGAGGAGGAGGAGGAGGAGGAGGAGGAGGAGGAGGAGGAGGAGGAGGAGGAGGACATTTCCATCTCAAAAGTACAAAAAAAAAAAACCATCTTCAACAAAAGTCATAAAACAAAATGTCTATAACCTAAAGAAAGAGATGCCTATAAATGTACAAGAATCTTACAGAACTCCAAGCAGATTTGACCAGAAAAGAAAAATCCTTCTGCCACATACTAATCAAAACACTAAATGTACAGAAAAAGGAAAGAATATTAAAAGCTGCAAGTGATATAAGAAGGCAGACCTGTCAGAATTGACTCAGATTTCTCAATTGAGACTCTAAATCTACATGGCTTGGGCAGATGTCTTGAAGACCTTAAGAGACCAGAGATGTCAGCAGAGACTATTATACCAAACAAAAATTTCAGTCATCATAGATGGAGAAATTAAGATATTCCATGACAAAGTGAAATTTAAATAATACTTTTCTACTAACCCAGCCCTACACAGGATACTAGAAGAAAGACTGCAACCCAATTAAGCTAACTACACTCAAGAAAATACAAGAAATACATAATTTCATGTGATTAAAATGAATAGAAGGCAAACACACACACACAACCACCATCAACATCAAAAATAACAGTAATTAACAATGGTTGGTCATTAATATCTCTCAAAATTAATGGGCTCAATTTTTCAGTAAAAAGCTACAGGCTAAAAGAATGAATGTTTAAACAGAATCCATCATTCTGCTGTATAAAAAAAACAGGTATCAGTATCAAAGATAGATATTATCTCAGAATAAAGGGCTGCAAAAATGTTTTCCAAGCAAACATACCTAAGAAACAAGCTCAAGTAGCCATTCTAATATTTAATAAAATAGACTTTTAACAAAAAGTAATAAAAAGAATGGTGAAAAACACTTCATACTCATCAAAGAAAAAATTCACCCAGAGGACATCTCAATTCTGAACATCTATGTTCCAAATGCAAGGGCACCTACATTCATAAACAAAACATAAGGAAAGTTTAAATCACACATCTAATCTCACACATTGTCAGAGACCTCAACATTCCACTCTTACCAATGTCATCAATATAGAAAATAAACAGAGATATAATAAAACTAACATAGGTAATGATTCAAATGGACCTAACAGATACCTATAGAACGTTTTACTCAAACACAAAAGAATATACCTTTTTCTTATCACCTCACAGAACTTTCTCCACAATTGACCATAGTATCTTTCACAAAGCAAGCCTCAACAGATACAATAAGACAAAATTAACTCCATGCATCTTATCAGATCACCATAGATTAAAGCTGGAGTTCACTCTCAGCGAGTCTCGTGAGAAAAAAAAAAAAGCTAGAGTTCAACAACAAAAGAAACAACAGAAAGGATACATACGCATGGAAACTGAATAACTCTAGTATATATAATTAGTAGATAATTAATAAGTTTAGTAGATAATCAATAGACTCATAGAAGCCATATAACAAGGGGGTGGGGGGAAGGAGGTTGACTCTTTCTCAAGGAGAGAAAATAAAACAAATATTGGAGGTCAATAGAAGGAGAAAACTGGGTGGGAGAGGGTATGGAATGGGAGCTGGGTGTGAAAGAGCATCAGATGTAGGGACATCAAGGGAGAAGGAAAATCAAAATGGTTGGGTGGGGCAATCTCTAGGACATGCCAGAGACCTGGTATAGTGGGAGGCCTCAGAGTGTC